>NC_067401.1:33084769-33745269 GCF_016432865.1 Antechinus flavipes | reverse complement strand
ATTCCATCTCATGTATTGGCTGTGTGACCATAGAGAAGTTATTTAAGCTCCCTAGGCCTCAGTTTTTGCATCTGTAATATGAAGTTGGACTCAGCAGCCTCTAAGGTTACTTGCAATTCTAGTCCTATGGTCTCATGTAACTTTACAACCATTGGCCATTCACTCAGAATCTCAGTATCCCCCAAGCAATGCCCAGAGATTAAATCACTTAGTTGGTCAATAAAGTCAATCCATAAATCTCTATTAAGTGCCACTATAATAAGTGCTGAAAGTACAAAAAGAAGAAAAAGACAATCTATGCCCTCAAGGAGTTTACAATCTAATTGGGAAAACAAACAAGCAAATAGTTATGTACAAACAAGATAAATTGGAAATAATCAACAGTGGAAAGCTGATCTGCATTTGAGGAGGGAGGAAGTTTTTACACTAAGTTTGCTATAACAGAAGTATCAAATTCAAATAAAAATCATACATAAGAATCCCTATAGACTATATATTGAAGTAGTGCAGTGGATAGAGTGGATAGGGAAAACCTGAATTCAAATTCTGCCTCAAAGATTTACTAGCTATGTGACCCTGAGCAAGTCACTTCACTCTGTCATATCAGCCAGAGGAGGATATGGCAAACCATTCTACTATCTTTGCCAAGAAAACCCCAAAAGGGCCACAAAGAGTCAGATGCAACTGAAAAATGACTAAATAACAAAAATTTAGAAATGTAATATTATCTATATTTTATTCTATTTTCATTTATTTTGTTAACAACTTCCCAATTACATTTTAATCTGGTTTTAGGTACATTCAGAAGTGTTATGGGCCACATTTGGCCCATGGGCTTCATGTTTAGGCTACATATCCCTCCCCCCAAAAAAGGAAAAGAACCCAACTTTTTGTGTCTCTTGTTGAACAAATAATTTCTCTGGATCTTATTTTTTCATCTCTAAAATGGGGGAAGATGTGGGCCAACTTGAGTTCTGAGATTTTTCCAGCTCTCTATCTCTAATCCTATGATACATCACATTGTTTTTGTAGAGTTCTAAAGAGAGAAAGGGTGTGGAGCTCTTTGCAGCCCTTAAAATTACTGAATGTTGGCTATTATCATGGTGTATAAAACCTGCTAGGTAAAGTCTTTAAAACCAACAGGAATCTCTTGTTTTAAGTTAGGAACTCAGAACAGGGACTCAACTTTCTGGTTACAATAAATTTCTTTGAAAAATCCAGTGACACCTAAGGTTCCATTCAAAGAATATTCTTTTTAATTGCATAAAATAAAATATGCAATATTACAAAGAAAAAGAACTATTAACTATTAGTGAAAATAAGATGAAATTATTTTCTGTCCAAGTTCACAGACTTACACCAACCCCCCCCCCAAGATGGGGAGGGGGAAGGAGGAAAACTACAGCTCTCTTGAGCATCTGTGTACCCCAAGTTAGAATTTCTCACTTAGGAGATTATAAACAGAGTAAAGAGAATAATTATTATTATTAAAATAATAAAAGTCTTTTAAAACTTGTAAAGCACATTATATGCATAACTTTGTTTGATTCTTCCTCAAAACCTACAGTTCTATAATGGCTATTATTCTTTTTTCACCAATGAGCACAGTAGACTCAGATATTATGGGACTTGTCCAGGTTTTCTGAGGCAGAAGATAGTAATTTAAGTGTCCAAGTCAAGATATAAATCTAGGTTATTCTCCCTTCAATGCTAGCACCTCTATCTACTTCACCAAGCTGCAAAATGTTATCTGATTCCTGCTACCAGAAGCATTTCTATGATCAAAATACAGAAAAATCCTTTGAGTTTTAGCTTAGAGCCCCACCCATAAGATTTATTTCACTACCTCCACCACCACCCACAAGCAGGATCCTTAAGACTTTCCCATCAGTGCTCCTGTAGGCAGGTCCAAAAGAGAAGGGAAGAGGATATATACACTTTGTTCCTCGTATATCCCTAACCCCTTATATGCCGTCCAAGACCCTGTTGTCCAATTTCAAGCCCATCACAATGAAGCAGAGAGGATTGGGGAAACCAGGGCTCTTCATGAAGTTATAAGAACTCAGCTTTAGTTCTCTCACCAGCCCCACCCCAGTTTGATATTTCCCAGACTAACACTCCATAACCCATTCAGCCATGCTATACTTGAACTTTGACACAGAACTCACTGACTTCTTAAAGGGCGATTGTAAACAGCAGCTCTAGATAACAGATATTTAACAGATGCAGTCTAGGTAACTTAACTTCCTGCAAGGAGCTTCTATTCAAAAGAAAACTTCATTTCCTGGTCCCAAAGCCAAGTCCAGTCCTTAAAATGTTTGGCAGAATTTGAAAAGAAACCTCCGAGATTCTCCCCAAAATGAGCCAACTTCTAGTCCAGAGTACTTCCAAAATTCTCATTCTTAAGCTACCAAATGAATCTGGAGAAGCCCAGTTCAATCCAAGTGCTCTAGAGTCTTCACCCTAGACGCAAGAAGACAAAAACCAATCTATTTGGGAGTCTATCAGATCTCTGGTTCTAATCATTAACCAAGACATGATTGTAGTCCTTCTCCAAGAGAACATTTGAGATTCCCTAAGCAATTTAAGTTTCAAGATATGGGTCAAGGCAGTATCAAATGCACATAAAAATGAAGGGCCACTAACCTATAAAATAAAGATCTTTACTGGTTGCATATTTACTTAGAAAAGCACATATTAACATTATCTACATTCTATTATATATTTTACTTCTAATTATCCTCATTTTACAGATGAGGAAACTGAGGCTGAGTTTAAGTGATTTGTCCAATGTATCTGAGATAATAGATAATTATGTGTCTGAGTCAGGATTTAGACTTGTTTTTTTCTGACTCTGATTCCAATAGGGATGCTACAAGGATTTCCATGGTCAGAAAAAAAAAAAAATCCTTTGGATTTCTGCTCTTAGAGCCCAGGATTCATTTCATCATCACCATCACCACCCACAAGCAAACTTTTTGAGATTTTCCAATCAAAGGAACTCTTGTGGGGAGTTCTAATGAGGTAGAAGTCAGCACAGAAGGTGCATTCATTGTTAATATTTCTCAATTACATTTTAATCTGGTCCAGGCAGGGAAATCTCTGAGTCAAGGCATTAATAGTCTAGCAAGCAGAGGGCAAACTCTGTATCCCAGACTGTCATATGGCATTCAGCAATCAATAAGTAGGGTATCCAATGAATTGCAATCTACAAAATGTACAAGTGCTTGCATGCTTATACATACACACATACACACACACACACACACACACACACACACACACATACACACACACATGCACGTTTCCATTGCACTGTGTCCCAGACTGCTAGCAATAAAAAGGAGTAAAAAGATGAAAGGCCATAGATGACCAGTTTGAGTGAATTCCTAAACTGAAAGGGTTGTCATTGAATTATTGATTTTAGAGTTAGAAATGCTAGTTCAGTTCATTTTACAGATGTAGCAACTGAGTCCCACTGTGTTTAAATGATTTTCCCAGAGTGACCCACGTCATAAAAGTGTCTGCCAAGATTTGGACTTGGGTCATCTTTCTGATTCCAAATCACTCTTTCCTCCTTTATCCATTATCTACTATTCTATGACTGACTTAAAGTTGGTGCCTGAATTTTGGTGGTTAGAGCCTGCGTTAGGATGTTAGGTCTTTCTCTACCTATTTGGAAGTGAATTGTATGAGAGTCATGGTACATAGAAAGAATTTGAAGAGATTCTCTTAAAGTCACAAAAGAGTTTATTTATGCCATTGCTGATGGGCTAACCTCTAGTCTAAAATTAGAAATAGCTCAGGGAAAGCTTTATATACTGAAAATTTGGGGCTTAGCTAGCAGGCTAAGAGCCTATAAGATTGTAAATTATAAAAAAGAGATAAGAAGGAGTCAGAATGTCTTTTTATCCAGGTTAGGAGAGAGGATATCTTTTAGCAAGGTACTGAAGGATTAAGACAAGATTTTTTTTGGAGAGGACAAATAAGCAATAATAGATAAGATGTTTTATTGCTCCACATTCCTCAGCTGGATTTTGCAGTTTTGAATAGACCCTCAGCTTTGACCTTTCATCTCCCCCCTTTCTCTTTTTTGGGGAGAGGAAATTCTGAGGATAAGAGTTGGGGACCCATCAGAAACACCCAAACCAATGGGGAGCTGAATTCAGAAGTACATATCCTAGGACTTGGAGGGGGGTCCATGAATCCACACAGCCTCCCAGGGGAAGAGTTATTGTTGATGAGGCTCAAAAGAGAGACAATGTCTTTTCTAAAGTTGGAAGAGATAGAGAAGCCCAATGTCATTCAGACCCAAGAAAACACATTTATGTGTCCATGTACAAGAGGGAAGATCCAAAGAGTAGGAGCTATGATGTGGGGGAATAATCTGAATCTATCCTTTGCTAGTACTGAGATTTCTGTAGATTATCTAGCTCTTGAATGAAAGTGGAACTCCCCAGAGAGGAGGGACGAATAATTCTCTAACAAGTTCAGGTTCTTTTTCATTTGAAGGTGGGAATGGAGGGTATCTTTGACAAGAAAGTGATCCCATCATTGGAATAATTCTATGTGTCCCAGGGAGTGGATGAAACTAACTGAGAATCAAGACATAAAGACAATTTAGAGACATGGGTATGAGTGCTCAATGTTTTCTACTGTGTTATGTTCTATTTGCAGTTAGTCTGAGTACTTGCATAGGGAGGCATTTGGGGAAAATGTAGGGGAAAAAAAATCTAATGTTCCCAAAGGAAGCTCCCTTGCATGGGGGGCAAAAATGAAAGAGATATTCTCCAGTTGAACCTGTGGCCATACACAAGTTATAGTTCTTTTCTGAAGGTATATGCAAGTGGAGAATCATACCAACTTCTGATACTTTAAATATATCACTTGATAAGCAAGATGCGGTTGGGGAAAAAAAAAAAAAACCTGGAACTCCTCCATGAACACAAGCAAAGTGAAATGTACTGTATACAAAGTCAGAGCAATGTTCTGGGATGACCAGCTATAAGTCACTTTGCTATTCTCAGCAATACAATGATCTACTACTGTTCTAAAGGACTTGTGATGAAAAATCCTATCTATACTCAGAGAAGAAACTGATTGTATCTGAATACAAATTGAATAATACTCTTTTTTTAACTTTATTTTTCTTAACTTTTTAAATTGGGGTGAAAGATCTATAGTTTCTTTCATAATCTGACTTTTATGGAAGTGGTTTTGCATAATTTCACATGTGGTTTCTTAATGGGAGCTGGAGATAGGGATAAGGGAGAGAATATGGAACACAAAAAAATTTTTAAATGTAAAAATGTCTTAAATGTAACTGGGGAAAATATTAAATAAGAAAATTTTTTAAAAGATTGATAGGTAGGTAGGTAGGTAGCTAGCTAGCTAGGTAGGTAGGTAGGTAGATAGATAATGTCACTTGAAACCAGATCAAAGGAATTCTCAGTGAGGTAAACACCTAGACCAGGCTGAGTTCCTTCAAGTCAATATCCCTTCAAACATAATCAGTAGTCTAGAGCCCTTATGTAAGCCATTATACTTAACCCAAAGCTATTAATTCCTAATTTCTAATGGGTAAACCTTTGTTTGAACAATCCCCAGAAGAGGTCATTATTTCTTCAAAATTTGGGACTGGATTTGGGATATTCCTGTGAGGTGAGGGGAACCCGAGAGAGCAGTGCAGCAACTTTGGGTTGTCTTGAGACAGCAAACTTCATCACCCATATATCTTTAAATAAAGCCAATTCAAGCAAAGCTAATCATGAGTATGGTCAACTTGCTGGAACTTGGGAACCTGCTGAATACAATAGTTCATACCAAGACAAACTTCAGGGCTCCCCCTCCTTAAGTATACTTTATGGTTACATTAAGACCAAACTGGAAAGAATGGTATGCGGAAAATATGGTTTTAATAATTATGTAACAGGACATAGATACTAAATAACTAACAAAGCAATGTTAAGTTTGATAAAGAATCCCCGTTCTCAAATGCCTATTCTTTCTGCACCCCTGCTCTCTGTTGTCTAACTGGCAGGATGGCTGGTTTTCTAGTCCCCAAGGGATGCAGTAGGAAGATCATGAGTGATAGCACATTATTCAGTTGTAGAAGGGCCAATAGGCGCAATATTTTATGCAAAATCCATGATGTGGTTCCTGTAATGGCTCTGACACAAAGTCTAGTTATTCTCTGAGGGCCATTTTGTCACCTACAGGTCATATGGCAGCATTAATGGGCTGAGGCAGGATGTCATGGTGGATCGAGCATTATTTTTGAATCCAGCAAGTCCTGGGTTTGAATCCTACATTTGCTAACTACGAGATCTGACCACATGACTTAATCTATTAAATCCATTTCTTCATCTGGAAGATGGTAATCAACAATGCCAAAAATTGCTGAGACATTATGAGGGATGAGGATTGAGGAAAGGCCATTAGATTTGGCAAAGAGTAGTATAAAGATCTGAAACTCTTGAGTTCATACACTGAGGTCGGACAACCGAGCACTTATGGCTAATTACTGATTGGACAATACTCTATTAGCATATGCTTGGAAAATGGCCCTTCCCACTATCCTGTGCTGGCTCAATAATTGGTGTATACAGAAAATTGTAGGAGGGACTAGGGGGTGGAGTAAGACTAGCCAGAGTCACTTCTGGGCAGGAGATGAAGAGGAGAGGTCGCAGAGATTCTGCTTCCATCCAATTCAATCCTACCTCTAAAGACCAAGAATAAAGACTAAAGACTTTTGCTTATCCTGACTCCGGCTGATTCTAAGGTATCCAGGGTGCTAACCGAGACTTCACAGAATAGACCATTGGTAACCAAAGGGAGCAAATTCACTTGAAAGCCATAACTAAGACAGGAGAGAAGAAGAATTGTAAATGGCCTTCTGGAGGAGTTTAGCCATGAAAGGAGTAGATGTGCAGAAATATCTCCTGAGAAGGGCTGGTCTAATGAAGGTTTTTGAGCATGAAGAAATGTAAGCATGTTTGTAAGCCGTCAGGAAGCTGCCAGTAGAGAGACATTGCAGAAAGGTGAAGGAGTGGGATCATAACAGAGTCAACCTTTTGGACAAGATGAAATCTTGTTTGTTGCCTGTGGATAAGGCATTCCAGAACTCAGAAGTGGGTAATTTTAAGACAGAACATTGGAGCAGTGGGGAGATTTAAAAGGGGTAGGAATAAAGAGATAGTCAGTGGAAAGATACAAAATGAGAGTTTAAAAAATGTCATCCAAGGATTGAGAATTATTGGGATGAAAAGAGTATGATGGGATTGGAGCTTACTAACCATTATATAAATTATAATTCCACTGGAGTTTCATAAGCAGAAGAGTGATATAATCAGAAATGCTTTAGGAATATCACAACAGCAGATGTGTGGAATAGGGATTAAAGAGGGAAAAGGATAGAAGAAGAGAGTAGTTAGTCACTACTAGAATAATCTTACTCTCAACAATAAACCCACTCTTGTCTAAATACTCTCTCTCTCTCTTCTTTCTCTCTGTCTCTCTCTATGTCTCTGTCTCTCTGTTTCTCTCTCTCTCTCTCTTCTCTCTCTCTTCTCTCTCTCTTTCTCTCTCTATGTCTCTGTCTCTCTGTTTCTCTCTCTCTCTCTCTGTTTCTCTCTCTCTGTGTCTCTCTCTCTGTCTCTCTCTCTGTCTCTCTCTCTCTCTGTCTCTCTCTCTCTCACACACACACACACACACACCAAGTAGTTACCAAAAAGGCACCTAACATTTTACCTGCCTCAAGTCTATTTTATACATCTCTATCTACCCACAAAAGTGACTATAGTCCACCTTGAAGTAGGGAGTGGTTATGATCAATTCACATTTCTTCTCCTTTTTAAAAAATGCATTCTATTGTACTTGTTCCAACAAAAGAACTTCCCTGCAGCCATTAATTCTAGGCTATTTGCTCTACTTTAATGGGTAAGAAGTAGGGAAAGGGATTAGTATAGAGAAAAATGGATTGATTTGAAGTTAAAGAATCTGTTCCATTCCTAACTCTGCTACTTTGTACATATATATCCAATCTTAGAAAATCCACTTCCTCTCTCTCAGCCTCAGTTTCCTTACTGTGAAATGATGGAATTTTAGTGCTGAAAGGGAAATAAACTAATAGTTTATTTTTGCCCAAAAGGGCATATTGCCCAAAGGGAAGTAAACTAGTAATCCAGAGATTCTTAAACATTTTCTACTGGCAACCCCTTTTCACCCAGAGAAATTTTTACTTGACCTCGGTTATAGAGATATATGAAATAGGTATCTAAATCAAACATTTGCTGATAATAAATTATAAAATATAATTAAATTACTGATAACAAATTATAATTTCATGACCTCCACATTCAGACCCTATATGGGTTTGCAAACCATAGTCCAAAAAGCTGGAATTTAAGTCAATCCCTTCATTTTGGAATAGAAAAACAAACCCAGAAAGGTAAAGTAATGTCCCAAGATCACATATAGTCTCATAAATCAGGTCCTGGAAGGGACCTTAGAATTCATGTAATCCAGCTCCTCCCTCCATTTTACAGTGGGGATACTGAGACTCAGAGAGTGAAGCAAGTTGCCAAAGATGACAGATAGAAAATAACATTTAATCCTAGGCCCTCTAATTCTGAGGTCCTTCTGTTTATAAATCTATAACTACAATAATTTCTCTCAAAAAGGTGCCATCAAATGGTTAATTTCTGGGGAATTCCATGGAGGGAGCTCTGGAAGCATCTTAGGGCCATTCTGAATTCTACCCACATCACACCAGCTCAGGCAAAGTGAATTTCTAGAAGTGGCCACTAGATGTCAGTAGCACTTTTTAGGGGAAGGGTCCTATTCACTTCATTAGGGGCCCCAAAGAGCAAACTCCATAGTAATAAAGTTTTCAGATTCTTATGGATCAGATATGTATTCTAAAAACTAATCATTTGTTTTAAGATACTGTGCCTTTGTGGGTACACTTGAGAAAGGGACAGCATTTACATTTCCATTCTGTAGCATTTTGGGGTTCCACCTCTGGGGACAGCTGGTACAACAGAAAGAACACTGGCTCTGCAGCCAGAGATGGTTGTTGTTCAGTCACTGAACAACGTGACTGAACAACGTTTGACTTTCTGTGGCTCCATTTAGGGTATTCTTAGCAGAGACACTGGAATGGTTTGCCTTTTCCTTCCCCAGTTCATTTTACAAATGAGGAAACTGAGGCAGACAGGGTTAAGTGATTTGCCCAAATTCACACAGCTAAATATCTGAGGCCAGATTTAAACTCAGGAAGATAAGTCTCTAGATTCACCTCTCTATCCACGGTGTCACTTAGCTGCTCAGAGCAAGGGTCCTGGAATCAAATCCCATCTTTAGCACTTAAAATTTATATGGATCTGCACAAATCTTTAGCCTCTCTTCTGTAAAATAAAAATGTTGGGCTGGATGATCACTGTGGTCCTTCCCTATATTAGATCCTATCTTTGCTCTCCTTAGGCAGTCCCATCACATAATAATTAGGGTAGACTATATATCAAACGAAAAACTAAGTAATCTATCAATTGTTGAATTTGCCAAATTACTCTTACTAATTAGTGATACAGCACCATGAGATTTCAAGCAAATCACAAAAAATATATAGAGAATTTTGAGAGGTGAAAGGGACCTCAGAGGCTCTCTACTCTAACCCATACCCAAAAGGAATCTGCGTTTATAACACACTTGACAAATGGTCATTTATTCACTGCTTGAAAACCTCATATGACAGAAAACTCATCAACTCAAAGCTCAGGCCATTTCCTTTGGGATTTAATCTTTCTTCTATTTTTCCCCCCAATTATCAAGCTTTTCTTTTTTAAATCCCTCCCACACTCAGAAAGACAGAGGTTAGGCAGATATTGAGACAAAGTAAAATAGAGAACCCCTGTATCATACTATTTATATGTGTATATACATTCACACGTGCATGTCTATATAGTCGACCAAAAAAAATCATCCATCATCTCTTTTACAAGTTGGACAACATTCTTCTTTATTAGTCATTTGGAAGCATGGTTAATCGGAGTTATTAAGTATTTCAGAGTTGTTCATTGTCTATAATATCAGTATTGTAGTATAAATGGTTCTCATGGTTTTGTTCACTTCACTCTGCATCAGTTTTTTAATCTCTACCCAGATTTCCATAATTGATCAAAGAAATACAAATTAAGACAACTCTAAGATACCACTACATACCTCTCAGATTGGTTAAAATGACAGGAAAAGATGATGAATGTTGGAGGGGGTGTGGGAAAACCAGTCCACTGATACATTGTTGGTGGAATTATGAATTCCATTCAACTATTCTGGAGAACAATTTGGAATTATGCCCAAAGGGCTATCATACTGTGCATACCCTCTGATCCAGCAGTGTTTCTACTGGGCTTGTATCCTAAAGAGATCTTAAAGGAAGGAAAGGGACTCATAATGTGCAAAAATGTTTGTGGCGGCCCTGTTTGTAGTGGCAAGAAACAGAAACTGAGCGGATGCCCATCAGTTGGAGAATGGTTGAATAAGTTGTGGGAAATGAATGTTATAGAATATTATTGTTCTATAAGAAACGATCAGCAGGATGATTTCAGAGAGGCCTGGAGAGACTTAAATGAACTAATGCTAAGTGAAATGAGCAGAACCAAGAGATCATTATACATAGCTACAGGAAGATTATATGATGATCAAGTTTGATGGACAATTCTCTTCAACAATGAGATGATTCAGACCAGTTCCAATGATCTTGTGATGGAGAGCCATCCATACCCAAAGAGAGGACATTGGGAACTGACTGTGGACCACAATATAGCAATTTCACTCTTTTTGTTTTCTCTCAATTTTTTCCTTTTTTTGATCTGATTTTTCTTGGACAGCATAATATTTGTAGAAATATGTATAGAGGAATTGTACATGTTTAACACATTGGATCACTTGTCAACGGATGGTGAGAAGGAAGGGAAAAAAATCAGAACACAGATTTTAGTAAGGGTGAATATATAAATTTACCCATGTATATTTTAATTTATTTTTTTAATTTAAAATTTTAATTTAAAAAAATTAAAGCTAAAAAAATTAAGTCTACCCAGATTTCTCTAAAACTGACTTCCTCATTATTTCTTACAGTTCAATACTATTGTCACATGTATATAACAGTTTGTTCATCCATTCCCCAAACAATAAGCATCCCCTTAGTCTCCAAAAATCTCCAGATCACTATTATTGTTATTGTTCTTCAGTTGTTTCAATCATGTCTATCTGTGACCCCATTAGGGGTTTTCTTGACAAAGATTGAAGTGTTTTGCCATTTCCTTCTCCAGCTCATTTTTACAGATGAGGAAACTGTTAAAAGACAGGGGGTGAGAGACCTGCCCAAGGTCACATTGCTGAGACCAGATTTGAATCCAAAGATGATTCTTCCTGACTTCAGTTTCAGGGATCTATCCTCTGTGCCACCTAAATATCCCACTAATTACTAGAGAAATGCAAATTAAAGCAACTCTGAGGCTTCTGATCATATTGGTAAAAACAGATTTTTTAAAGAGAAAGTGACAAATATTGGATGGTGCTGTGGGGGAAAAACAGACATATTTGATGTACTATTAGTGTGGCCATTCTAGGAAGCAAAGTATAATAATATCCCCCAAAGATAACAACTATCCATGTCATTTAACCCAGCTATACACCATGACATCTAAACCCCAAAAAGATCAAAAAAGAAAAGGTCCAACAAAATTTAAACTCACATCCTTCAAACTTTAGATTCTGGTTCTGTTCATTATATTTCATAGCTAAGAGCCTGGGTAGAATAAAGCATCTCAACATCTATTCAGAAGAGATCCCAAGAATGTCATAGCCAGAAGAGGTCATTTTACATTCCCTTCATTTTACAACTGGAGAAACTAGGGCCCAAGGTCATATACAGTGACTGGCTACGTAATATCATCAAGTCATTGCTGGGATTTTTTTTGTTTGTTTTTATAAATACTTTATTGATAACTTTATCCAAAGTGATGCAATTCCATTTCCAGCTAGCTGTTAGAGCAGAAGCCTTATGTACATCCCTCCGAGAGCATCAGCCTCAATGCCTCGATCACTTCTCTGATGGTGATGACTTGCCTGTGGTTAAAGAAGGACAACCTGACTGCCTCCAAGATGGCCTGATCAAACAGCCAATTATCCAGTGACCACAGGACTTCCAGCACCCAGCTGTAACCACTGAAATCTTGATGAACCTGTGAAGAAAATCAAGATGGAACCCTCAGGCCAAGTTTGTCGATTTAAGGAATCTTGATTTTTGTTTGCTTCCAGAAATATAGTCTGTGGGATCATTGGACCCGAGATCTACAGGCAAAAGGAACCCAGAGGCCATCTAGAACAATTCACTTATTTTACTGATGAGGAAACTGAGGTATGAGGTTGTGACTCGCCCAAGATCACACAGGCAGTGCCATAGGCAAGACATGAACCCAACTCCTCACAATCCGGGCTTGGCCAGTGTTCTTTGTACTCTACTATACCTCCCAATCTCTAGGTCTTAGTAGAAAGTCTTCAAGGGTTGCTATGACTTGGTGCAGTGGATAGAGGACCAGTCCTGAAGTCAAGAGGACCCCAGTTTGAATCTTACTTCAAATACTAAATATGTAACTGTGGGCAAGTCACTTAACCCCAATTGCCTCATCAAAAAATTATGATGATAATAAAAAGGAAAAATAAATACAACCCTGGTTGTATCAAGTTACCCTGTCTTGAAGGAAGCATAGAAATTAAAGTGGGAGAGGAAAGAAGAAAGCAAATTAAAAGCAATTAAAGACATAAATCCTTCATTTCCCTCCCAACAAAGATCTATTAGAATATTTGAACTGGGGTAGCTAGATAGCACCAGCTCTGAAGTCAGGAGGACTCGAGTTCAAATCTAGCCTCATTCACT
Organism: Antechinus flavipes; assembly: GCF_016432865.1. Lineage (NCBI taxonomy): Eukaryota > Metazoa > Chordata > Mammalia > Dasyuromorphia > Dasyuridae > Antechinus > Antechinus flavipes. The sequence goes on along the minus strand of NC_067401.1, from coordinate 33,732,326 downwards.
TAACACTTCCTTGCTGTATGATCCTGGGCAAGCCACTTACCCCCAGTTGCCTTGGGGGAGGGGGACATATTCAAACTTTTTGCTGATTGCTAGGGAAAAATGTTATGGAGAAGAGAGAAAAGGCCCAAGCATTATGAATAAATTTTTTTTTTAATCATTTTGTTTTTTCTGGCTTTAGTTTCCTCCTCTGTTATATGGGGGATTGGACTAGATGGCCTTCGAGGTCACTTAGAGCTCTAATGCTATCATTCTATGTGTGACCTTGGATAAGTCACTTCTCTATGAATCTCAGTTTCCTCCTCTGCAAAATAAGAATAGGGGAAGGGAAATGGATTAGAATTGCCTCTTAAATCCCTTGCCTCTCTATAATTATAATCCCTTGATTCATCAGAGACAGTAGGTAGCCCGAAGTCAAATATAGCCTCAGTCTATAAGACCTAGCCAAGTCAAATTCCATTTGCCTCGGTTTCTTACTGCATAAAATGGGCACAATTATAGCATTTACATCCTAAGGTTATTGGAAAGATCAAATGAGATAATATTTGTAAAATTAAATAAATTTTGTAAAGCACTTAGCATAGTCCCTGACTCATAGTAGATTTTATATAAATACTATCCCCATCCCTAATTCCAATTAAGTCAAATAGGAAAAAAAAATAGGATTTCGTTTCCAAAATCTTTGCACATTATTTTTCAAGATGATTCGGAGGAAAAATACTGAGAAATTTTTGCATCTAGGAATTAGTCACTTTCAAGAAAAGGGATTCCAATCCATTGAGCTCCCATTTATCTTTCAAACTTCCCTTCCAGCCCAAGGGGCCCCAACTCACTTGCTTTAGGATTTTAGCAATGTAACTGGAATAGAACTCCTTCTTCTTCGGAGGGACTGTCTTCACACAGGCATGTCTTTTCTCAGCACTGATGAAGCCTCTCTTAACTGTAGCTGCTATCCTCGGAATTTTCACCACCGTTCCTATTAAGAAAGTCAAGTTTGAGCGGCAGTGAGGTGGCAAAGTAGATAGAGCACCAGACCTTAAGTCAGGAAGACCGGAGTTCAAATCTACTCTCAGACACTTAACACTTCCTAGCTGTGACCCTGGGCAAGTCACTTAATCCCAATTGCCTCAGCCAAAAAAAAAAAAGAAGAAGAAGAAGAAAGAAAAAAAAAAGTCAAGTTTGAGGGTGATGGGATGGAGGGAAGGAAGCAATACCTATAGAAGGGGTTGGGAATGCTGCTATTATTACCCAGCTACAAATCATAAGAGCCAGATGGTGTAAGAGAAGCAAAACCTCCTGGTGAGGTTTTGAAGTAATCATTAAATAGCTGTTAGTTCTGAGGTTACAGTCTGGATGGAAAAGAGCACCAGACTGAGTGTTTAACTACATATATGATTGCCCAGGAGTCATTTCACCTCTCTTGGACTGGGAGTATCTACTTCTGAAAATCCCATTGTTGTAAACCCAGCATCTCTGAAAAATATTAGTCCCAGAAATGGGAATCCCTTTTAATCCTCAAAGCAAGTCAAACTCCACATTTGGAAACAGCACAGGAGTTGATGGAGCAGCCGCTTTACCTGGACTAGTCTCTATTGACAACTATTCTTCCCAGTATCCATTTGATCTTTTCTCATCTATTCTCTTCTCTCTCAGTCACCAAATAAATCATCCCATTTCCCAGAGAACTGAAAACAACATCAAGAGGATAGAGGGTTAGAGGGAAACAAAAATAATAATTACCCTCCATGATAAAAAAGCCTTTACTCAAAAAGAAAAAAAAAAAAAAAAAAAAGAAAAAAAAAAAAAAAACTCCAACACAAGATCAGCTCAAACACCGACCTGAAAATGTTTGTGCCTGAGAAAAGATAATCCCAGGTTTATATGAGGTAAATCATTAAGTGGGGGGACCTCTAATTAGGTCATCATTGACTGCAGCTGCTCCCCACCTTGTCCAAGATTCTAAATTAATATCAGGTGGAGAAAGTGTGCCCTGTTATCATTCATATCAAACCCAAGAGAGCTATCAAAGTCCTTGGACAATGACAAACAATATTTCCTCACCCTACCCCACCCCTCCCTTCTTATCACTCTACTTGAATCCCAAGTGGTTAAAGTACTTGATCACCTACCTTCCTCCTTTCCTGGATCTGGGGAAAGGAGGGCAAGGGAGAAAGAGAGGGAGAAGGAGAGGGAGAGAAAGAGGGACAAAAAGAAGAAAAGAGGAAAAGAGAGAAGGGGAAGGAGAAGAAGGGGAGGAAGAAAAGAAGAGAGAGACAGAGAGGAAGAAAGAGAGAGAGAAAGAAAGGAAGAAAGAGACAGAGAGGAAGAGAGAGAGAAAGAAAGAGAGAGAAAAAGAAAAAAGAGAGAGAAAGAAAGAGGAAGGAAGGAAGGAAGGAAGGAAGGAAGGAAGGAAGGAAGGAAGGAAGGAAGGAAAAGAAAAAGAAAAAAGAAGAGGGAAAGGGAGAGAAAAGGAGGGGAAGAAAGAGAGAGGGAGATTTGGGTATACACACACATGTGAGTGTATTTATGTGTATGTATGTATATATATGTATAGTTGTGTATGTGTATTCTTTTTTAATCAAGAACTGTGATTTCATAGGTATGGGGCATTTCCATAGATGTGGGGAACTTTCCATCACCACAACTGATCTGCAGTGTATAGCATTAGAATGTATGGTAGAGTGTAGAGGTATGGGTGCACTAAGAGATTGCCCAGTGTCACATAATTGGGCCTCAGTTTCCTCATCTGTAAAATGAAGAGGTTAAACAAGATGATTTCTAAGGTCTGTTCTAGCAAGAATTCTAGGATCCTTTTTAATCCTGTTCACTTTAGGAACTACCTCTTCCCTTACCACGCTACCTGTGTAAACTTGGGCAAAGCACTAATGCCTCTGGACCTCATTCCACTTCTACAAAATGAGGGGGTTGAATTAGGGCCACCTCTGAGGGCTCTCCGAAACCTAGACCTCTGATGCTAACTAGCCGTAGAACTCGAATTCAAACCCAAATTTGAAACTCCACACCACTCTATCCCTGTGTTCTCCTTTCATTGGCTCCTAAATCCAATTCAGAAACCACCTCCAGTAGGAAGCCTTTCCTGATTTATCCTGCCAAACTGCTCACCATTTGATTTGACATCTGTTTGGCCCTAAAGGGCTCAGTTGGCAGAGATAGTCGACTTCTTGACTCTATTCTTAAAACACGTACCTGTGGTTGTGAATGTTCATTGTGTACATTTGTGAGTGTGTGGGTATGTCTGTATGAATGATTTCATGTGTATATATTCATATTTAGGCATATGCATATGTGTATATATGCATGTGTGTATGTATATAAACATACATGTGTGTATATAAATGCACATGTGTATGTATATGTAGATAGATACACATATGTGTGTATGCATAGCTAGATAAACATATATGCATGTGTGTGCATGTTTGTGTACATGTGTTCCAAAATGAAGTTTATGGATTGCTTTCTCAACTAGATTGTGAGTTTCTTAGGAGCAGGGACATGTTATGACTTCTATTACTATGAGGTCAAAGATTCTAGATTTAGAGCTGAAAAGGAGTCATGTAGTTCAACTTCCACCCCCAATTTTGCAGATAAGGAAACTGAGGCAAGCAGCGGTTAAGTGACTTGTCCAGGATCATATAGTTTTAAGTATCTGAGGCTAGGTCTAAAATCAGGTCTTCTTGACCTGATCATCCAGACACCTAGTTGCCCGATGATCTTACTGATTTATAGAAGTATAGAGAGTTCATACAGCAGCAGCTCCCTATACCAAGGAAATCACAGATTTGGACCAAAAATGAAATTCTGCCACATCCTAAGTAGAGAATTGCTTCCACTTCCCTAAAAAGTGAAATTCCAAAAGTGTACTGTGCCTGGTGAATTGGGGATGGAAGTGGTCGTAAACTAGCAAGTACCACATGTGCAAAAAAGCAGCCCTTTTTGTGACAGCAAGAAACAGAAATTGAGTGAATGCCCAACAGTTGGGCAATGGCTGAACAAGTTATGGTTTATTAATATTATAGAATATTATTTTTCTATAAGAAACGATCAGCAAGATAATTTCAGAGAGACCTGAAAAGATTTATAGGAACTGATGCTAAGTGAAGTGAGTGGAACCAAAAGAATATTGTATACAGTAACAACAAGATCAACTTGTGATGATCAACTGTGATAAACTTGGGTCTTTTCCACAATGAAGTGATTCAGGCCAGTTGCAATAGACTTGTGATGGAGAGAGCCATCTGCATCCAGAGAGAGGAGTGTGGGAACTGAGTGTGGATCACAACATAGTTTCACTTTTTTTATTGTTGTTTGCTTGCATTTTGTTTTCTTTCTTTTTTTTTTCCTTTTTGATCTGATTTTTCCTGTGCAGCGTGATAAATGTGGAAATATGGAGGAGGAGGAGAAGGAGGAGGAGAAGGAGAAGGAGAAGGAGGAGGAGGAGGAGGAACCCATGCTTATGATCCCCACCCCTCTCAAAGGTCAGTCTTATTAGACATGCCTTATCTTGCCAGGAGACCCTGGTCTACCCCCAAAACTTGTTGTTTCCTTATGCCATAGTTATACCTGAATCTTACCTGAGAAAGTATGGTACTCATCTTGGAGTTTCAGTGACTCAGTATCAGGCCCAGATCTCCATTTGAATGAGGATCACTTTGAAGGAATTAGGAATTTCCTAAAAAGGGTTAACATCCCCAAAAAATCAGTGGGGGGTGATTTGCCTCAGAAAAGCCAAGACTGGAAAATATGCTCTCTTTCAGAGTCTATGGAGCCTGGGAGACCAGGAATCAAAGGGGCAGAGTGATTATTTTGCAGATTAAAGGGGACACAGTTTCACCCCATCCCCATCCCACCCCCACCCCTGTCACTGACTTTTTCTCTTTTTTTTTTCTCTCTCTTTATCTGATTCTGTCTCTCTGGTTCTTTTCTGTTTCTTTCTCTCTTTTTCTCTCTGGATGATCTGGGTTCAAAGCCCAATTCAGCTTCTTATTATCTGTGTGATCTTAGACTACTCACTTGCTTTCTCAGGAATTTAGATTTCTCATCTATAAAATGAAGGGGCTGGTCTAGACCAGTAGCATCAAATTCAAATAGAAACAAAGGTCACTAAATTATGTGAAAAGGATTACAGAGGAAGACATATTGATTGTGCTGTTCTTTTTGTTCAATTGTTTTCTGTATGACAGTTGTTTTCTATATGATTCTTCGGGACCTTATTTGGCGTTTTCTTGGCAGAGACACTGGAGTGATTTGCAATTTCTTTCTTTAGCTCATTTTCCAGATGAGGAAACTGAGGCAAAATGGGTTAAGTTACTTGCTCACATCTAGTAAATATCTGAAACCAGATTTGAATTCAGGAATATGAGTGTTCCTGACTCTATTCCCAGCATAGTATGAATTCATCTGCCACTCAGCTGCCCCGAGAATATTCTTCTAGCCTCTTTTTCATTAGCACATCATCTCTTAAATATAACATTCCTGCCTCTGTGACACTTGTGATTTAGCATGGGGATATGTCATCTATGTAGATAATTGTTATACAAAAAATAATATACAATAAATGTAATAGAAGGGTAAAAAATAATTCTATATGAGCACTATAAAAAGGGCAGAAAGGCTATTACTTCTTGGACAGCTCAGAGAGGGGATGATATTTGAGTTGGTCTGCAAAAGCAGTTTAGGGTAAAGCAAAGAGGAAGAACATTCTTAACCTTGGGAATAGTTGGATGATGGCTGGTCTTTTAAAGGATCACAAGTCTTCCAGGTTGACTAGAGCATGGACAACATAGAGGAGGACAGCATGAGCTACAGCTGGAGATACAGGAGAAATAGGGTCTTTTGAAGCTGTGGAGGCGAACAATGTCAGGCAAAATTGTATTCAGTTGGGAATAATTTTTGAGCAGTGTATCAGTATGACCTGATCACTATAGGAAAAAGTGGGAGAAGAGAAGAGAATGAAAATAGGAAGGCAAGTGAGCTTATGAGTGTGTAGAATGGCAAAAGGAGAGATAATCTTCAATGTCTCCTGGAGGCCACAATTATAGTGCACCTGAGTTATTGTTTAGCCCCAGTCTTGTTAATACAGGTTCTGATTCATTTCTCAGATTAGAAAGTAGATATCATGGACCCTGAGGGAAAGTGCAGATTTAAAGTTAAACAGGATCTTAGAGGTCATCCACATCACAGATGTCAAAGTACACATTAGCCTTCAGCACTCCCAATTGTGGCCAAATTAAAATGTAATTGGGAAATATTTAACAACAAATGAAAATATGATAGAATGTAGATAATACTAATATATGGTGTCCTAAGTCAATTTGAGTCCTACTAGATGACCCAGTGGATAAAGGTGGGGTTAAAGATGGGACTGGAGTCAGGAAGACCTGAGTTCAAATGTGACCTCAGATACTTACTGTGTGATACTGAACAAGAATCTTAACTGTTTGTATCAGTTTCCTCATTAGTAAAATGATCTGGAGAAGGAAATAGCAAACTACTCTGGTATCTTTGCCAAGAAAACCCCAAATGGGCTCCTAAAGAATCAGTCATGACTGATATCAAATAACTGAATATCAATATCATATACCTAATCTACTTCAGTGATCCATAACTCTTATTTCTTAGGCAGTTTTATTTTATAATTTTATTTTAATAATTACTACTTTGTTTCAGTGATTACTACTCTGTAATATCATTTGAAATCTGGAACTATTAGGTCACCTTCCTTAACATTATTTTTTCATTGATTCCCTTGAAAATCTTGACTTTCTATTCTTCCCAGAAACCAATGCTCAGCCTACCCATAAGCAATTATTCATTCTCCAGTTGTTTGAATCTGTCTTTAATTGTTTGAAAGATATTTTATAATTGTGTTCATGTGATCCTTGGGTTTGTCTTGGAAAGCAGACTTTCAAGTATTTTACATTGTCTGCAATTATTTTAAATAGATTTTTTTCTATCTCTTCCTACTGGATTTTGTTGGCAATATATAGAATTGCTAATGATTTTTACATGGGATTATTTTATATCCTGCAGCTTTGTCAAAGTTGCTAATTGTTTCAACTAGTTTTTTAGTTGATTCTGTAGGATTCTCTATATATCATCAAATCATCTGCAAAAAAATGATATTCCTGTTTCCTTGTTGCCTAACTTTTATTCCTTCAGTTTCTTTTACTTTTCTTATTGATGTAGCTATAATTTCTAGTATGATGTGGAATAATATTAGTGATAATGGACATCCTTGTTTCACTACTAGTCTTATTAGAAAAGTTTCAAGTTTATCTCCATTATGAACAATGTTTGCTCTTGGTTTTAGATGGATACTATTTATCATTTTAAGAATAGCTTGGAGCAGTTAGGTGGCACAGTAGATAGAATACTGACCCTGGAATCAGAAGAACCTGAGGTAAAATCTGGCTTCAGAGACTTAACACTTACTAGTTATAGGACTCTAGGCAAGTCACTTAACCCAACTGCCTCATATACATACAAAAAAGGGTCAATTGATTTCTTTGCTTTCTACTGTTTTTAATAGAAACAGATAGTATATTTTGTCAAAAGCTTTTTTTGTATCTATTAATATAATTACACAATTTTTGTTGTTATTGATATGATATTGATATTGATATGTTATTGATATGGTCAATTATACTGATAGTTTTCCTAATATTGAACTAGCTTTGCATTCTTGATATAAATCCCATAGTGTCATAGTATATGATCTTCATCCCAGTACATGATCTTTGTGACACATTGCAGCAATCTCCTTACTAGTATTTTATTTTAAAGTTTTACATAAATATTAAGAATAGTGATCTGTAATTTTTTTCTATTTTTTGCTTTTCCTGGTTGAGTTATCAAATTCATATTTGATTCATAAAAAGATTTTAGTAGGATTCTTTTCCTTTTTTTCCCAAATAGTTTATATACCACAGATTAATTGTTCCTTAAATATTTAATGGTATTGATTTATGAATCTATCTAATCCTGGAGATTTTTTCTTAGAGAGCTAGCTCATTGATGGCTTGTTCAAAATCTTTTTCTAAGATAGGGTTATTTAAGCATTCTATTTTTTTTGCGTGTTAATCTGGTCAGTTTTTATTTTGTAAATACTCATCCATTTCATTTAGAGTGTCAGTTTTACTGGCAGATAGTTGTTTTAATTTCAAATTCATTGGTGATACATCTTTTCATTTTTGATAATAGTAATTTGGTTTTATCCTTTATTTTTTAAAAATCAAAATTAACCAATGATTTATCTATTTTTGTTTTAGTGATTAGTAAAGTCTTTCAATTTCTATTTTGTCCCTTTGTTCTAGGATATTAGCAGTCTTCCTCGATAATTTCTTGAAATATAATGTCCAGGTTCTTTCTTTGAGCATGATTTTTAGGTAGTCCAAAAATTCTTTAATTTTCTCTCCTCTTTTGCCATGTTACCTTACTCTCTCCGGCTTGAGAGACTCCTGAAACTGCTGATGATGATTGTTACCACCACATAATCACAAACCACAGCATAAGGTGTTTCATCCTCTAAGGCTCCAGATTAATCTCCTTCCTCATGTCATAAATTTCTCTTTCTGACCTTTTATCTTGTCTTGGAATGGAAAAATTTTTTTCACTGACTTTTGGTTACCTCTGCTACTGCAGAGTTCAATTTGAGGCATTATCTTAAAGCTGTTTGGAGAAAAATATTGGGGTAGCTCAGCTGAGTGCTTTCTCTGCTCTTCCATCTCTTCATGACCCTTTTTTTCCCTAACAACCACCAAGCAAACACATTGCTGGAGCATCTAAAGCACATCTATATAGATGCTCACTTTAATGATGAAAGCTTAGACCAAAATATAATGGAATATAATTAGAAATGATGACTTCAAGAATCAGAGGACAATGGGAGGTTTTGGATGAACTAATGCAGACCAAAGTGAGCAGATTAGCAACAATTTTGTCAATGACTACAAAAATTGAAAAGAAAGCAACATCATTTTGAGCAATACAATTGCCTTATAAAATCATACCACAGATTTAGAGTTTGAATATATCTTAGAATCCATCTGGTATAATCCCTTCATTTTAAGGATTAGGAAATAGACTCAGAAGGTCAAAGTGACTTTTTCAGGGTCATATAGATGATAATCCACACAAGAAGGATAAAAATTCAGGTCCTCCAATATTCTTTCCACCGTTATCCTGCCATCACTATTAGTCAATTGCAAAAACATATTTTTTTAATTTTATTTTATTTTTAACAATAGCTTTTAATTTCCAAAATATATGGAAAGATAATTTTCAACATTCACCCTTGCAATACCATGTGTTCCAAGTTTTTCTGCCTGCCTTTTTCCCCTTCTTTCCCCTAGACAGCAAGCAATCCAGTATATGTTGAACATTTGCTATTCTTCTAGACATATTTCCACATTTATCTGCTGTACAAGAAAAATCAGATCAAAAAAGGAAAAAAATAGAGAAAAAAAGGAAGCAAACAAGAAAAAAAAAAGGTGCAAATATCATGTTGTGTTCCACATTTCAATCCCTACATCTTCTTTCTGTGTGGAGATAGCTCTCTCCATCACAAGTCCATTGGAACTGGCCCGAATCACCTCACTGTTGAAAAGAGCCACATCCATCAGAGTTGATCATCACTTAATCTTGTTGTTGTCATGTATGATGATCTCCTGGTTCTGCTCACTTCATTTAGCATCAGTTCATGTGAATCTCTCTAGGTCTCTCTGAAATCATTCTTCTGATTGTTTCTTACAGAACAATAATATCCCATAACATTCATATATCATAACTTATTCAGCCATTCTCCAACTGATGGGCATCCTCTCGGGAAATGTACTTATTTACCCTTGACAGAGAGGTAGAGGAATATCAGTATATGCATTATTGGACATAGCTAACATATTGGATGGTTTACTCAATTGTCTTTCTTGAATATGGAGAGAAGGTAATAACTAAGAGAGGGTCACTAGAAAATGGCATTAATATATAAGAAAATGTATCAATAAAATAATATTTTTAATGACTTGTAGCACAGAATGTCACTCAAGTCAAGTGATCCTCAGGGCTGATAAAACTTCATTTTAGAATTCGTTCCTTGTCATTTCAATGTGGATAATTATATGACATGGATCTATGTTGTCCAACACTCTGAACCTGCTTTCTTTCTCAGAAGGACTTTTTTTTTTTTAACATTTCAACTTAATGTTTATTTTCAGCATCCTTTTCCTTTTAAATTTTGAGTTCCAGGGCAGCTAGGTGGCACATTGGATAGAGTACAAGCCCTGAAGTCAAGAGGACCTGAGTTCAAATCTGATCTTAGACACTTAACACTTCCTAGCTATGTGACCCTGGGCAAGTCACTTAACCCCAACTGCCTCAGCAATAAATAAATAAAATTTGAGTTCCAAATTGGGTCCCTCCTTCAACCTCTCCCATCCCTACTGAGAAAGCAAGAAATATGATATCAATAATACATTTGAATATACAAAACATTTCCATATTAGCTATATTTTTTAAAAGCAAAAAATAAAGTGAAAAAATTGTATTTCAATTTGCACTCAGAGTTCTGAAAATGGATGGCATTTTTACAGCATGAGTCCTTAGGAACTATCTTGTTCTCATCTGCCCATTCTGACAGGAAAATCTTCACATGTTTGAGCTAGACACCTCTTATTTCACCAGTGGGTTTGAGGTCCTGTTGGTTACCTTCAACCTTGTTTAGTCCATCTGCTGAGATAATTTACCAGATAGGCCACTATTCATAATACAGCTTTTTGGAGCCACAATAAGAGTTGTAGATACCAAAATGAAAAGGACTCAGCAAGCCCTCACACCAGAAGTATTTATCTTTCTTGGATACACTTATGCCATAAATATGAAGTAATTTTAGATGGAAGGCACTGGTTGGGGGAAGAGAAGGAGAGGAGTGAAAGGCTTGCTGTAGATGGTGAAATTTAAGCTAAGATTTAAAATAATTCAAAAGGCTGAAATCAGGAGGGAAAGCATTCAGGAATTCATTCAGCCAATGAAAAGACACAAGAGTTGGGAGATGGAGTTTTGCATTGAAGGAACACTAAAAAGCCAATATCTCTGATTCATAGAGAATGTGGAGTGGGGTAAATTTCAAGAATATTGGAAAAGTTTAAAAAAAAAAAAGATCAGGTTATGAAAAGTTTTAAATGACAACAGATTTTATATTTGGCTTTGAAGGTAACAGGAAGCAATTAGAATTTATTGAGTAAAAGAATCTCATGGCCAGAATTCGCTTTTGGAAAAAAAAAAATCACTTGTATAGCTGAGTACAATATGAAACAGAAAGCTTAGATATTTAAAGCTGTAAAATCAATTAGAGGGCTATTGTGATAATCCAGACAAGAGGGAATGAAGGCATGAACTGAGTTAGTGATTGTGTAAGTAGAGAGGAGGTGTACATACATACATATGTGTGTGTGTGTATGTGTGTGTGTGTGTGTGTGTGTGTGTGTGTGTGTGTGTGTGTATTGGGGAAATTGTCTGTATCCTTCTTTCTCTCATGCTCACTCTTCTTCCTAACTCTTTCTCACTCCAAGGATGAGAACTTTGCTCCTAGCATTTTCTCTCCTACTTTTCCTGACGTCATTCTATGGCAACCCACAGGTGGGACCTGATGCATTATTTGCAAAGGCCCCATTCCCAAATGTCACCATCTCCACCCTGGATGACTCCCTACTTTTAATCTGCTTGTGAGATTTGTTTCCTCCAGGCTCCAAGGTATGAACTTCCAACTACTCATTCAGTCTAAAAATCATGGGACAACTGACTTGGACACTCAACATCCCCTAGCTGCCACCTTCAGATCACAATTCCCCTCCTGGCCTCAATACCCATTGAACATAAGAATAACTCTATGACCCTTTTCAGTTTGAAGCAGCTATAGAAGATGAGACCTTCTTCCCTTTACTCCAAATGAATTTGAGGTGACTGCTTGAAGGGAGAATGATGTAAACCCCCTGATCTTTGGGGGGAAAGGATTGGAAAGGCCTTAATATAAACTGTTTTTTTTTTTTTAATTTTTATATTTGAGGGAAGAATGATCCTGGGTCTCAAACCTGTAATGATCGCGTATTTAAAATCAGCCGGAGTCAGGAACTCAGGTTAAGGGAAAAATCTTCAGTCTTTATTGAAGTGAAGAGGTGAAAAAAAATTGCGATAGCAATATGGGCAGCTGTGACAGGAAGCCAGCTAGCAGAGAAAGTGGGGCCTGAGCTCTCTTCCCCTTCCTTTTTCACTCCCCTGCCTCCACCCACCAGAATCGTCATTTCCTATACAACACATCAGGACTTGCACAAAGAGTGGGCGGGGGCCATTCTTTTTCCAAGCTTATATATTAATAGAGTATGGTCCAATTACTATTTAGCCTCATGTGCTTGGGACCTCAGTGCATCAACTCAAGCCTCAGCCCATTACATCTCCCGCTTTCTTTTGTTTTAGAACACAGGTGATCATGCCATCCCTGACTCCTCAGGGAGGTCAGAGCCCCCAAGGGGAGGTGATCACATCCTCCCTGACTTCTCAGGAAAGGAGGTGAAAGCACCGAAAAGGAGGTGATCATGACCCCCCTGACTTCTCAGGAAGGGAGGTGAAAGCACTAAAAAGGAGATAATCACGCCCTCCCTGACACCTCAGGAAGGGAGATGAAAAGTACCAAAGGGAAGTGGGGGTTGCTAGCAGGTTTCTGGGCTCAAGGGTCTTATTATGCACAAACCCATCAGCATGGGAAGTATTACACAAGCACATAGCAACAACGCAGAGGCTATTAGTGATGACTCTCCCCACAGTCAGTGCAGGCTTGATGTGGTGTAACAAACATGAATTATTCACCCAATTAACGGTATAACAACCAATATAAATCAACATTGTGTTGTAAAAGATTGCCAGAAGTCCTAGAAGGAGAGTATGTAAACAGCAGTCACACATACACCTTCTTCAGCAGCCAAGAGATAGTCCAAAACCAATCTATTGTCCATTGCTTCACATGTCAGGGAATCCAATGATTCCCCCCAAGTTTTTGAAGTCCAGCAAAAGTCTTTTTATGTCTTAGGGAATCCAATGATTCCAGCAGATTTTGAAGTCCTGTGACAGTCTTATCATTTCTAAGAAAATCCAATGATTCCTGAGAGCTTTCAGAAATCCAATGATTTCTGAGGGTTTTGAAGTCCAATGATTTTCTATGTCCATGAGTCAAACACCATAATTGCCACACTCTTTCAATGGTGAGCACAATCAGCAACAGAACCACCCGATGTTTCTTGGGTCTTCTCCTTTGTTTCAAGGGTCTGCTCTGTCTCTCTGCGATGGACAAGGTGAATACAGCCCATTGGCACCCATCTGATTCCTTCTCCACCTGTAGAGATACAAGCAAACCCTCTCCCCCAAGCAGTTAGCCTATCTGGTCCCTTCCATTCACCACTTTCTGAGTCTCTCCACATCCTGGCGATTATCTAAAGATAGTGGAGCTGCTCGCACTGGACACTGCCCTTCTGGTGGGTTATAAAACCTGTCTGCCGGAGCCAGTGCATCTTTGTCAAAAATCAAGAAGTTAATAGTATAAAGAGCTAGATTTAGAAGCTCTCTAGGGTTATCTGTGGCTCCCCCTTTCTTTTGTTTTTGGAGCAGCATCTTAATATCTCTGTTTCTCCTCTCTACTATTGCCTGTCCTTGAGGATTAAAGGGTATGCCAGTGGTGTGTAAAATCTTATACTGTGCACAAAAGTGTGCAAAATGTTTGGAGGTGTATGCAGGACCATGGTCTGTTTTTATTGCTTGTGGCATTCCCATAATGGCAAACGCTTGCTTGAGGAATTCAGTGACCACTCGGGCTGTCTCTTTTGCTGCTGGTATGGCAAAAGTGAATCCTGAAAAGGTGTCTACCACAACATGGATAAAAGACAGACGACCGAAAGATTTATAATGGGTCACATCCATTTGCCAGATTTCATTGGGTCTCAAACCACGAGGGTTCTTCCCTGGAGGCAGTGTAGGAGCATGGAAAGGAAGGCAAGTTGTACAGCTTTTTACTATGCTCCTAGCTTCCTCTTTTGTAATCCCAAATTGTAAATGCAAAGCTCGAGCAGCCTGATGGTATTTAGAATGGGATTCCTGGGCCTCCTGAAATAAAGGCGTACTGGCTAACATAGTTAAAAGGCTATCTGCCTTTGAATTCCCATCAAAAATAGGACCTGGGAGTCCACTATGTGAGTGGACATGCAAGATATAAATTTTACCCAGATGTTTTCTCACTTGCTCCTGAAGTTCCTTAAAGAGCTGATATATATTAGAAGCTGCAAATTTTATTTGGGCTGTGGCAATTCTTTGTACCACACCTACTGAATAGGCTGAATCAGATATTATATTTATGTCTCCTGGGTAATAAGTGAGAGCTAACATGATCGCATATAATTCATTCTGCTGAGTGGATTGAAAAGGAGTTCTGACTACTCTCTTTATCGTTAAGTCATGAGAGTATACAGCACAAATATTGTGTTTGGACGCATCTGTAAAGATAGTTGGTCCTTTAAGAGGAACTTTAGAAACTTTTTCTTCAAGAATCCATCGCCAATTATGTAAAAGTCTAGTTATCTTTAATGGAGACCCATGCGTAAAATTTGGAGCCATGGCTAATAAAATTTGCCACTCTGGGATGGTTTCACAACACACATTAATTTGTGTATTAGTGTAAAAGGTGTATATCTTATCAGGTCTTGCCCCAGATAATTGTACTGCTCACTTAATGGCCTTTAACAAAATTCTAGCCACAAGCACTGGATAAGGAGTAAGGTTTTGTTCTGGTTGTGCCAGGAAGTTCACCCACTCTATCACACTGTTTGTAATGATCGTGTATTTAAAATCAGCTGGAGTCAGGAACTCAGGTTAAGGGAAAAATCTTCAGTCTTTATTGAAGTGAAGAGGTGAAAAAAGATTGTGATAGTAATATGGGCAAGAAGGATTGCGATAGCAATATGGGCAGCTGTGACAGGAAGCCAGCTAGCAGAGAAAGTGGGGCCTGAGCTCTCCTCCCCTTCCTTTTTTACTCCCCTGCCTCCACCCACCAGAATCATCATTTCCTATACAACACATCAGGACTTGCCCAAAGAGTGGGCGGGGGCCATTCTTTCTCCAAGCTTATATATTAATAGAGTATGGTCCAATTACTATTTAGCCTCATGTGCTTGGGACCTCAGTGCATCAACTCAAGCCTCAGCCCATTACACAAACCCTCCCAGCCTTTGGAAAGGGCCTCCTCCTCCTGTTTCTAAGAGAAACTCCCAGATAAGTAGTCTCCTCCTACAATTCAATTGGCGATCTTAGGAGCATAACCAACACCTTCTATTAAAAGGTCCCCAGCTCTGGGACAAAGAAACTCAATAAAAATCAAACACTGTGTACCCAGACCTTTGCAAAAGTCCTAACAGGATTTTGCTATTGAGTTATTTTCTCAACATAATAACTCAGTGTAATAAACCCACTTTTTTGTCACAAATCTTTTGCCTCTTCCATTCAGGTTTGCACATTCTTTTGCAAAGCCTGCAGACTGGCTAGGGGGATCCCATTGTTGTCAGGGGATCTTCTCAATCCTCATCTCTCATACCTCAACATTATGAAGACAGAAATGGTAAGATTTGGTATCGATTTGGATATGTGAGATAAGTGACAGTGAGTAGAGAGTATTGGGCCTGAGAGCCATGGTGACTGAGAGAATAGTGATATTAATAGCAATAGGAATATTTGGAAGAAGGAAGTATTTGCAGGAATAGATGAGTTCTGTTTTTGATATATCCAAATCCAGAGAAACAGGATGTCAAAGAGAGACTAAAATTGAATTATAAATGTATAAATCTTGGTTACATTTACCAGAAAAAATGGGGAGAGGCATGATTGTAAAGACATCAGCAACTACTAGTTGCTATTCCAAATTTCTCATTTATAGAAAGTCTTTGTGACAATAGTCCACATGTTCACTGAAATTTTTCTTAATGAAAACATGAGAAGGTAGTTTGTATTCAATAACAGACAATAATTTAATTTGAAAATTAAAATTAAACTGAGATCAATTTGCTAGTGTTAATGACCTCTCTCAATTACAAAAGATCCTGCGTGAGGGTTGACAGGGTCTTTTAAACTTAGGTATATCTTGCTTCTGATTGGTATGATAGTACATTATTTGGACCTTCCTTGGCAAAGGTAAAACAATTCTGGTTGGTAGGCATTTTAATGAGGTGGTGAATTAAGAGTCACCTCAACCCCTCCCATTACTTCCTCTTTGGGAGATAGGAATAATTCTCAGATGGCAGGATTAGTCTGCAGACAAGGGTGTAGTCTATAAAGGCTTTGTTTGAATCAATTTGCATTTGAGTTAAGTGAGTGGTGAGATTACAAAGATGGATAATATCAGGGTGGAGATACAAACTAAAATAATAGAATTGAGATTCAAATGACTAGAAGCTACCAGAATAAAGAATGGAAATGATTATAAAACAAAATCTTGACCTACAGGTAAGTTTCTACAGAATTTAGGTGAAGAGTGAAATTAAAAGGTAAGGTATTTGAACTCATCAGGATATGAAAAAGTATGAAAACTTATGCCAGCTTGATGAAGTGTTTAAAATAGAATTAAAATCAATTTTCAATTTGACAATGACCATACAATCACTTAGAAATGTATTGCATAAAATCACAATTCTGTTGTTTGCTAATTCAAAAAATGCATAACGGTGGTAAATCAAAAGGGAATTCAGAAATAACTGTGATCACGGAGATATTATTTTCCAGTATCATGAAGAATGAATGTCCTGAGCAGAATGAAAGAGAAGATGTTATGATGGCTGTGTTATGAAGTATCTCAGAAGAATTTGTAGGCTTAGGCTATCTCCAAATCAAGAGGCAAAAATTTTATTATTAAGCTATTGACTGGCAGGCTAAGTTTCAAAATGGAGTTAGTGATTAACAAGGAGAAAAACAAAGTGGAACTTGCCATTAAAAAGGCGAAAGATGCCATAAGGCAGGCTAAATTCCTACCTAATGAACTAGCCATTGTGATGGCTTAATAAGTGGGCAAAGCTCCTCAAAAATTTGTCAAGAACAAGGGGAAAGATGGGAATAATCTGATATCATGAGGTGGGTTAAATTCTTAGTGAACTAGCTATTGTGATGATTAGTAAGTGACCTAGGTTCCTAAATGGAGTTAATAAAGAACAGAGATACCAGTAGGTTCTTTTATAGAAGAAAAATAACCTCAGGGGTAGGCAGCTATAGATTGACCTTCAGATTGGTTACAGTAACTGTGGGGTCATGATAATTTTGCCAATGTAAGAAATTCCACAAGGAAGTTAACAGAGTCCCACTTTAGGAGAAGTACTCCTCCCTGCTTGTCTCAGAGAATAATTTGGCTCCAGATATTATACAGTAATTCTGGTCCCCTCCTTTAATGCTCCTCTCGATGGCTTACTTAGCTAACAAGAACCTGGTTTTGTTGGGATCTTATTCACCCCATCAATAATAGTCAACATTTATATAGTGCTTACCATATGCCAATCACTGTGTTAAGCATTTCAGCAGACCAGAGAAGATGAGTACCTCTGGTTTGAAGGCTACTTTCCACATTTGGTGTCTATTTGCCAAACAACTCCTTATGGCCATAAGAAATTATAGCATGCACAGCAATTACACATTACATACACAAAGTAAACCATTTCTCTGCAGATGGGCTAACCAAGTTAAGGGTCCTCAAATCCATTGTTGAGTTAGTGGAATGTCTATCCCAAACCTGTGAAAACTTTTCTCAGGAGAATGGGCAGATGTGAACAATTTGTTCCAATGGATCATGAAGGCAGCAAAAACGGGAGCTGGAAAGTGAGTTACTGATGGGATTTAGGAGAACAATTCCAGGCCCAAGTCCCAAGTGATGTGATTTAGGATTCAGCATCAAATGTTGAGGCACCAAATGTGAAGAATTCACAATGGCCATTCTCTCTGACAAAAGGTCAGTTTAGTTAGAAAAGGTTACAGTCAAAATGAAGGGATACAACAGACACCAGGTGAATGTTGGAAACGATCTTTGCATGAATTTAGAAAAATAAAATACTGTTTAAAATTTTTTTTATAAATAAAATTTGCAAAAAAGAGAAAAAGATTCTAAGAATGTTAAATGTGAAATAGAGTTCAAGGAAAGGGGGGGGGGGGGGGAGGGAAGGCGGTAATAATTAATAATAGAAAAGGCAAACTCCCTAATGGAATTCACAATTAACCAGAAGAAAGGAATATCCTATGAGGTTGGAGCATACCTTTAGATGGCAGGCTAAATCCATAGAGAAGTCTAGCACCTTAATATAGTTAATTATCTATAAGGAGAAAGACACCATGAGGCATAATGAGAGGTAAGAGGAGAGATACTACATGGTATCGGGGAAAGGGAAGAGGAAAAACACCATGAGGCAGAATGTCATAGCAAACTGATCCAAAACGGTTTGGCAAAAATGATGTGAGCCATGGATGGATTTATAGAGGAAATTTAACCTCAGGGCTGACTTGCATTTCTGACTGGATGACTTCCACAGAGGGTAGAACTATGAGGCTAAATCGATCCTTATCAGTGCCCTTCTCTACTTGCCCCAAGGAGCAATTCTATCAATGCTTCAGTCTTTCTCTGCCAACCACATCCAGCTTCTCAGAACCTCATCACTATTATCAGTCATCTTGACTTTTGTCTTACCATTGCATTTCAATGATTCTAAAAGAAAGAGTAAGGACAATAATTTCAGTAACCCTGCCTCATTTAAATTCAACTTATGAGTGAATCAAAAGACATTCCCCATACCATTTTACCATTTTTAGCTACCTCAAAGGCCTGTGGTGACAGATAAGTGACAAAACAGCAGGTAAAGATACACAGATAGTCACAAACTTCACACAGACCACTGGATCATTCTCACTGGACTGAGGCAGCAGTAGGATTCAGTAGTCCCATGGCTGTCTAAGCAGCCATTTCTCACATCCTGGCATGAGGAAAGGGCTAGAAAATATGCCTTAAAAACCTTAACTCTAGTCTACTTACAGAGGCAGGCAATGATCTTATCCTGAGGTCAAAACAATGTTCAAAAAAACTTTTGCAAAGATGATTCCACTTACTATTGATGCATGGAATGGGATCATGTTTATGAACAACACAAAATCCAGTAGACTTGAAAGACAAACAGATCTTGTTGCAAAAAACAACTAGGAGCGCTGAGAAAAACAAGGTTGGCAAATGAAGGCCAGCTTGCTGAATTCAGAGCTGGATACATGTTTTTTCCTGGAGTTTTCTGAAGTACCATGCAGCTAGCATAGGTCTTACAATCAAAACTAAACTATTCAACAAGCCTCCAAAAGGACTGAATGACAAGCTCATGACAAAGTGATGACCATTTGCAAGACAATACTAAACCACCATCATCAATACTTATGCTGCATGAAGAATCCTCCTGTGGTCAAAAGAAAATTTTATGAAGACCTGGAGACTCTCATCATTGATGTGCCAAAAGAGACAAGCTTGTAATTGTAACTTTAAGGCAATAATAGGCACACAGATTGTGAGACATGTCTCAGAGAATCCTTGGGAGGAATGGAGTCGTAAACAGCAATAACAACAGTCACTTCTGAAGACTTGTACATCTCATGACCTTCTCCTCAATAACACCATCTTCAATTTATCTAAATGCAATAAAACTTCATGAAATGCTCCCTCACAGCAAATACAGGCATTTAATAGACTACATCATTGTAAAGAGAAGAGGTAGAGAATGTGAGAGCAACAAAGGTGACATGTGGCTCAGAGTGCTGCACTAATCAGACTTATCCTCGTCAAGCAATTAACAAAAATGCCTGCCCCAAAGACCGGAAGATTTAATGTCAACCAATTAGAGCATTTTTCCTAGTAAAAAAAAGTTTGTTGTTAACTTGGAGGGAAAGCTGAGCCAACACTTGGTCAGCAACAGTGGAGCACAAAAGGAATGGGCATTTTCAGAAATTTAGTATACAGTACTGCATTTACTCATCTGGGCCTGAACATTCACAAACATCATGACTGATTTGATGAAAATGATGGGGAAATTCAGAAGCTGCTAAATGAAAAGCAAAAACTGTACAGGGTTTACCATCAGGATAGTATAACTGTCTCTAAGAAAGTAGCATTTAACTCTATCAAAAACTTGAAGAGACAGATGAAATTCAATGTTACACAAAGAGTCACAATTCAGTGTTTTTATCATGATGCCCTGAAAGCTCTCTCTCTATATATGTGTATATATATACGTATATATACATATATATGTATATATGTATATATACACATATATATGTATATATATACGTATATGTGTATATATATATATATATATGTGTGTATATATATATATATTTATCACTTCTTTTGACTTCCATGTGAGTGTTTGTTTTATGTGAGTTCTTTGCAAAAAAGTCTTTTAAGCAAACCTACACTTAGCCATGAGAATTCTCAGCACATTGCTTAGTGATAAGGATATTATCCTGGAGAGATGAGCTAAACACTTCCATACTATTTTCAACAGATCATCATTGACCAATGCTAAGACATTAACTGTATATCTCAGGTTGAGGTCAATCCCTCTCTGGTCAAACTTGAATGCCATTCAGCTTCTGCCCTATGGCAAAGAACTTGGTGTTAATTCCAAACTAGTAGTATATGGGGGGAGGTGTCCATTGCTCATGCAAATGCTGATTGAAATCTTCCAGATTATATACCAAAAAGAGCTGTCCCTCAGGAGTTCAAGGATGCTTCCATTGTCCATCTTAATAAAGGAAAATGAAATAGATTATCCTGCAAAAATCACAGCAGGGTTTTTCTCTTAGTAATTTCTGGGAAGATTCCTACCAGAGCCTTCCTTAAAAGTCTAATCTTTCAATTGGAAGATGGTCATTTGTCTGAGAGACAATATGGCTTCAGAAAGGACAGAGGAAGGGTCGATAAGGTGTTTGCTGCCTGACAGCTCCAGGAGAAGTGTCAAGAGCAAAAGAGAGGTCTGTATACAATGTTCATCAATCTGACCAAGGTTTTGATACTGTCATTGTGAGGGCCTGTGGAAGATCATGGCAAAATTTGGTTGCCCAGAGAGATTCATCATTGTATTCCAGTTTCATGATGGCATTTTTGCCTGAGTTATGAATAAGGGACAGTGCTCTTGTATTTTCCCAGTTACCAAAGAAGTGAAGCAAGACTGTGTGCTTGTTCCCATGCATGATATTTTCAGTGGCGTCAGATGCCTTCAACAAGGACAAAAATAATGTCAAGAAGGGCAGCTAGGTGGCTCAGTGGATAGAGCACCAGTCCTGAAGTCAGGAGGACCTGAGTTCAAATCTTATCTCAGATACTTAATACTTCCTAGCTGTGTGACCCTGGGCAAATCACTTAATCCCAATTGCCTCAGCAAAATAATAATAATAATAATAATAATAATAATATCAAGGTCAGCTATCTCACTGATGACAAATTATTTAATTTGAAAAGATTAAAGTTGAGGGAGAATTGGTATGTGACTTTTTTGTTCATAGATGATTATGTATTCAGTGCAGTCTCTGAGGCTGAGATACAACAAAATATGGATAGAGTCTCTGCTGCTTGTGCTAATTTTGGCCTAACAATTAATACCAAAGAAACAGAGGTTCTCCTCTATCCAGCCCCATATTATTCATATATTGAACCACTGGTTACAGCACATGCAGAGATTTTGAAAGCTATGGATTAGTTCACTTACCGTGGCAGTATACTTTCCAGGAATATCCACATAGTTAATAAGGTTGACACATGCATTGCCAGAACTAGTTCAGTGTTTAGGAGGCTTTGAAGAAAACCGTGGGAGAAGCGATATTGAGCTGCCTAACAAACTCAAGGCCTACAGAGTCATTGTGCTGACCTCATTGTTGTATGCCTGTGAAACCTGAACAGTCTTCCAGTGCTATGCCAGGAAACTGAATCACTTTCATTTGAACTGTCTTTATTTTTTTAATTATAACTTTTTATCTTCAAAATATATACATGGATAATTTTTGACATTCACCTCTACAAAATCCTGTGTTCTAATTTTTTTCCCTCTCTTCCCTCTACCACCTCCTTCATTTGATAAGTGATCCAATATATGTTAATCGTGTGCAATTCCTCTATACATATTTCCTTCTAAAAATATCATGTTGCACAAAAAATATCAGATCAAAAAGGGAAAAAAAATGAGAAAGAAAACAAAATGCAAGCAAACAACAACAAAAAGAATGAAAATATTAAGTTGTGATCCACATTCAATCCCCACAGTCCTCGCTCTGTGTGTAGATGGCTTTCTTCATCACTCAACAATTAGAACTGGTTTGAATCATCTCATTGTTGAATAGATGTTGGGTCCCTGGCGTGCTTCTGCTGTGGGAGGAGTATCTGCCCTCTACTTACCCACCTATCTGGGGTCCTCGGGGTACCGCCGGCTCCCAACAGGGAAGAACTGCACTGAGTCGAACTGCCATGGAGTCAATCGGTGCTTTATTCAGGGTCGGTTACATGGTGCAGAAAAGGTGTGGCAGGCCATACAATCAGGGAATATTTCAACTTATATACTCTTTAAGCAATGGCGAGCTCCAATCAAAAGTTAAATGCAGGGTTTTGCCTTTTATGGCTGTATATAGATTTTAAAGACTATGTGTCTTAACATTAGGAAGTGTGTGCGTGTCACATGCCTGTCCCAAGGGCCTCATACTCCCCTTACTCAGCAGGAAATGTAGGCTCAAGTTGACCCTGTACTCCAACAAATAGAACCACGTCCATCAGAATTGATCATTGTATAATCTTGCTATTGTCATGTACAATGTTCTTCTGGTTTTGCTCACTTCCCTTAGATCAGTTCATGTAAGTCTCTCCAGGCCTCTCTGAAATCACCCTGCTGATCATTTCTTATAGAATATGAATTGTCTTTCTTAAGGATAATCTGAAGATCACTGGACAGGATAAGGAACTGGACACTGAGATTCTTTCTAAACTGACCTGTCAAGCTTTCAAACCTATGGCAGACAGCTGGGCTCTCCAATGGTCTGGCTATATTTTTCACATAGCAATTGTGGGTTTGCTTAAAAGACTTTTTTGCAAAGAACTCACATAAGACAAACATTCACATGGAAGTCAGAAGAAGTGATTCAAGGACATGTTCAAGGTCTCTATGAAGAACTTTGGAACAATTGTGAGACACCAGCAAAAAAACTGTCCAGCATTCATCAAAGAAGGTATTGTAATCTGGGAGCTCAGCAGAATAACAGTTCAAAAGAAACATGAGAAGTACAAATTTAGAGACATCTCTAATCCAAATGTTCTTGGACCAAAAGGTCCAATCTACTTGACCTGGGTAGAGCCTTCTGAGCTTCTATTGGTTTGATCAACCAAAGTGGACATACTGTACCTCAACTCCAACAGAGGTATTATTTGGTCTTTTTCGAGAATGAAGGACAATAGTCCACCATCATTTGATTCTCACAACAACCCTGGAAGGTGGGTAACATTGCTATTTTCCTCTTCATGGATCAGGAAACTGTGACCCTGTTGTCCATTTTTTCTTGCCAAACATACTGGAGTGGTTTGCCATTTCCTTCTCCAGTGGGTTAAGTCGAACAGGGTTTAATGACCTGCCCAGGGTTATACTGTTAGTAAGTATCTGAGGTCACATTTGAACTCAGATTTTCCAGATTCCAGGTTCAGCATTCTATCTACCTGCCTCCTACCCTAACATTATGCTCTCTTTTATAGATGCCATTGTCTTGATTGCATCAAACCTCAAAACAACACAAAATTTTCTCAGTAAAATCCATTGTCAGTTAAGTCTAACAAATCTAACTAACCACATTGGAAAAAAAAACAAGTGAATGAGAAGTACATATTACACAGATTAGAAAATGAAAAATTTTGGTTAGTGAGCCCATTGAAATATACAGACATAGATGGGACATAGGAATAGAACTTGTGATTTCAGTGGTATGGAGTACTACTGAATGAGGAAACTTCCTCTACCAATACAACTTCTTCTTGTACCCTACCAATACAATACTTCTCTGCAACTTATATTGAAGAGTTGCCTAGAACACAAAAGGTTACATAGTCTACCCAGGATTATACAGCCAGTATATGTCACTGACAGGACTTGAACTTCCCAGCTTTGGGAAAAAGGCTGTCTCTATCCACTATACCACATTGCTTCTCATATCATATGGAGAAACGTGCTGTAGATGAACTACGGACTGGACACAGAAGTAAATAGTAAAAAAAAACTTCATGAGAATAGTACCTGAAGGAGGAGTAAGTAGGGTGTTCAGTGAACCCAAAGTGCATATTACAGTCTCCCAGTAATGCCATATACCTGTAAACCATGGAATATCATGATCTCAGAAGAATAAAAATTAAGGGTAATGTTTAGAGCAATGAAAAGATTTTGATAATTCCAAGCAATCTGTAGTATCCTACCAATAATGTCTTGTGCAACAAAGTAATAGAAAAGACATTATTGAGAAGGCACTTTGCTAGGAAAAAATAGTAGGCTGATCAAGCAGCAACAGTGGGGAATAACAAATGGACAGCTGGACAGCTGAATGTTTCTCTGGGACCTAGGAAAAAATTTATAAATTCAGAGGAAGTCTTTCAGCTAAGTGGAACACTGAACCTGGAGTCAGGAATGCCTGGATTCTCTGATACTTAGCAATTGAATGGTTCTGGGTAAGTCACTTAAATTCTGTCTGCCCCAGTTTCTTCATTTGTTAACTGGAAATAATAGTAGCATTTTCCTTATCAGGACTGGTATAAAGATCAGTGAAATATCATATGTGAGATGCTTTGCAAAGTTTAAAATAATATATAAATGCTAGCTTTTTTAATGAATTGGGCAGATCTATGTTAGATTTCTGAAAATACATAAATAAGAATCATACTAATTGAGGAAGTATGGAAAAGAGAAAAGGGCAAGACATACCAATTGAAAGATTCAGTGATGTTGTGAGAAGGATCCTGGATATTTCAAAGTGTCTGGACATGTCTATGTTCACTCACAGCCAGAAGAGATTTACCTGAATAGTGGAAGGATTTTGTAACCAAGCTATAGGAAAGGGAGTTGAAGAAATTGAGGATGCTTAGCTTAGATGGTAGAAGACTCAGAGGATTTATAATAGCAGTCTTTGGTATATGAAAGATTTTCATATGGGAAGAATTAGATTTATTGGATCATTGATTTAGAAGTAGGAGGAGATGTAGAGGTCCTCCAGTTTACACTTCATTTTATAGAAAAGGAAAATGAATCTCAGAGAAATTGTGCTTGCTTGCTCAAAATCACACAAATATATGAGGAAGAATTGGGATCCAGATCTTCAAGATTCCAAGTGTAGGAATCTATTCTCTTCGGTCATACTGCCTTCCTTCATTCTTTTTGGTTCCACCGGGCAGAAGTAGGACTAGCTGGTAAAAGTCACTTATCAATTAAGCTTTCTTAATAATATCAATTGTTCAAAGTGAAATTAGGAAGGATAGTTTCAAACATCACAAACTCTCAGAAGTCATTTTCTTCCAGTGAAACTCCTTATAATTAAGGACTATTTCTTCTTGTCCTTTTATCTACTATAGTGCCTGGCTCATAGTAGGTTTAATAAGAACTCTTGGTTTATTTTGTCATGGTTTTGAGGTTCTGCCCCAGGTGGCCAGGTTGGTCTCCCCAGTCAAATTGATTGTCCTAACGTGGATCTGACTAAGCCACATCTCCTATTCAATAAATTCCAGTGTCTTCCTTCTATCTCGAAGATCAAATATAAAATCCTGCTTGGCATTTGAAATTCTTCACAATATGCTTTTTAAAATGTAAACAATGTCTTTTAAAAATGTAAATAATGTCTTTCCCCATGAGTCTATTAGTTCCTTAAAGGCAAATACTGTCTTTTGCCTTTCTTTGTATCCCGAAAATTTAGCACAGTGCCTGACATGTTGCAAGCTTCTAATAAATGCTTGTTGATTGACTGATGAATCTTGTTTGTCTGCTGAAGAAATAACCTTTCCTGACCTGGGGGTTTCACAGCTCTATTGGCCAAGAGACCTTTTCTTTGAGACATCTCTCATATGTGTGAAGGTTGTAGAGAAGTAAATGTTACCAGTAATACTTGCCCAGAATCAATTCTCAGTTCTCTGAATTTACAAGCAGAGGGAGTGTCTGGTACAATCTCAGAGCAGCAGACAGCGCTCAAATCATTTACATTAGGCTTTTGAATACATTATGGGCTTCTTTTGCAGCCAGGGATTTGCCTCACTGCTTAAGTTTTGCTTAGATAATATTGAAATGAGTTTATCTTCCTAGAATACACACCAACTGACAGAAAGGGGCAGGTGCCCAGAATGGGAAACTAAACTGTTATTAAACTTCTGCCATAGATAATCCACTTGTGGGTAATAAAGAGTTTATTTTATGTAGTGATTGTTGTCTGGAAAGGACCTTCGAGGGAAAAAGAAAATCACTGCCCAAATCATCCAGTCGATGAAAATGTGCTCTAGTGCACACAGTCTTGTGGATGTTTGCAATAGAAATAGACAATGGGCTGTGTTTTTTGGTTTGGTTTTTTTAAAGCATGTTTTTCAGCTTCCCCTCTGAAGTTCAGTGTTCTCACTTAGACTATTCAATCAGTCAACAAATAACAGTACAAGGCGCTGTGGTAAGAAAGACAAGAAAGGAAAGAAAGAGTGATGAGAAATAACATGCAAGCAACTATGTACGAACAAACTATATAGGAGAAATAGGACATAATAAAGAAAGAGAAGGCACTAGAATTAAGAAGGAGCAGAAAAAGCTTCCTATAGAAAGTGGAATTTCAGCTGGGACTTAAAGGAAGCCAGGGAAACTAAAAGGGGAGAACCACTGAAATAGTCTTCTGGGCAACTAGATAGCACAGTGGAGTCAGGAATACCTGAGTTCAAATGGAATCTCAGACACTTACTAATAGTGTGACCCTGGACAAGTCACTTAACCCTGATTGCCTCAGGATGTGTGCGAGGGACAGCCTTCTAGTTGATCTCCTTGCCCCGAATCACTCCTCAATTCAATCTTTCTTCTCCTCAGCTATGAAAGTGATCTTCCTAAAAGCACAGGTATGAACAGTTCACATACATTTAATAAACTCCATTAGCTGCCTATAATCTCCAGGATCGAAAAATAAAATCCCCCTTTTGGCATTCAAAGCCTTTTCCAATCTGTTCTTTTCCACTTTCTGGTCTTCTTAAGCTTTATCCCCTCCAAGTATTCCAGGACCAGAGATACTAACCTTCTTGCTTTTCTTCCAACACAAGATTGCATATTGACTCCTTGCCCAGAATGTCCTCCCTTCTATCTCTTGAATTTCTTCAAGATTCAGCTCAAATCCTATCTTCTGCAGGGAGCTTTTCTATTCCTCCATCCCCAATCCTGATCTTCCTCCTGAGGAAGATATTCAGTCTTTGTATATCTGGTATAGCCAACACTCCCATCCTTCACCACACACATGTTGCCTACCCCATTAAGACTGTGAGCATCCTGAGAATTGGGACTGTTTTCTTGCCTCTTTTTGTTGTTGTTTTTGCCTTTCAGCCCCACCACTTAGCACAGAGCGTGTCACATAGAAGGTCCATCCCAAATGTTTGTTGACAGGTTGGCTGCTGGACCTCTGTGAACTGTTCAAATGGCTTAATTCATAAGGAATTCTTTTAAAAGATGTTAGGGACCCAATGCAGTCTATAGAAGCCCATTTTGGGTGGACACCACTCCCTTCCTTGTACCTGATCATTTGTACTTGATCATCACGTTGTTCTAGGGATGGAGGCTCCTACACTTTGTCTTCCCCTACCTCTTAAAAAATGGCATGAAAAAGGAATGATTTAAAGAGCTCCAAATTTGTGGTCAAAGAACCTGGGTTAAATTAATGAATCAAGTGTTTATTACACACCCACTATGTCCTAAGTTTTGAAGATACAAAGACAAAATCCCTGGTTTTAAAGTACTTATATTCTGATCAATTTTGTACTTCAGATTCCAGTTGGGCTACCTTAAACAGTCCTTTAACCTTGCCAGCCCTCAATTTCCTTGATTGTAAAGTGAAAAGATTGGACTAGATCAGAAGTTCTTAATGTGAGACTGATAAACTTAGGGTTTTAAAAAATATTTTGATTTGCTATTAGGTAGAAAAAGTAATAATGAAGACAACTGTATTTCAAGATAGTTTCCTCTGTATTTTATTTTACACAGTGAAAACTATTAGTCTAAAAAGGATCTATAAGCTTCACCAGATTGCCCAAGGGGTCCATAACACACAAAAGATTAAGAACTCCTTAGCTTGATGAATGTGAGCTTGAAGTCCGTTCCAGCTCAAAATAGTGTAAAGTTATATTTCTTAAGACCAAGATAGAAAGGCATTCTTTACATTAGGGACCTTCTGTGGAAAGCTGAACTTGGAATCAGGAAGACTTGAGTCCATATTCTACCTGAGTATTTTTTTTTTTTACCATTCTTTCTATCATTTCCCCAATATCCCTTCCCTTTCTCCCTGAGAGAGCCATCCCATAGAGTAAATAGCATTTTTTTTAAAGAAATAAAGGAGAGAAGAAGAGGGAAAAGTAAGCCTAACCAATTAATATATTGAAAAAGTCTGAAGATATGGCCAATACAAGTGGGTCCTTCCTTCTTGAAAGGGTCAGTGGGAGTATATGCCTATATTTCTTTTTTCATGCCATGTTTATTCTTTTTGCAACATTCATTTTTAATTTTCTTTGTGGTTGTTCTTTCCACGAATGATGTAGTCATTATGTATATTGTTTTCTTGGCTTTTCGATGCAGTGAGTTTCAGTGAAACCAACATTTTATTAAGGACTTATTCTGTGTTGCCATCAAGGACCTTAAATGCAAGCATACCTCAGAGATATCATGGGTTCAGTTCCAGACTACCACAATAAAGTGAATATTGCAATAAAGTGAGTCATGAATGTTTGGTTTCCCAGTGCATATAAAAGTTATGCTTACACTATACTGCAGTCTATTAAGTATGTAATAAACAAAACAATTTACATACTTTAATTAAAAATACTTTATTGCTAAAAACAATCTGAGACTTCAAGTAAGTCATAATCTTTTTGCTGGTGGGGGGGGTCTTTTCTCAATGTTGATGGCTGCTGACTGATCAAGGTGGTGGTTGATGAAGGTTGATGTGGCTATGACAGTTTCTTAAAATAAGATAACAAGTTTGCAACTTCACTCGACTTTTCTTTTCACTTGAACACTTAGAGGCCATTGTAGGGTTATTAACTGGCTTAATTTCAAAAGAGAGAGATAGCTGGGGGGATGGTCGGTCAATGGAGCAGTCAGAACACACATACATTTATTTAAGTTTGCCATTTTATGAGGGTAAGGTTCATGGAGCCTCAAAACAATTATAATGGTAATATCAAAGATTATCAATCACAGATCACTATACCAGATATAATATGAAAAAGTTTGAAATGTTACAAGAATTACCTAAATATGATTCGGAAACATATTAGGAGTACATGCTGTTGGAAAAATGGCACCAGTAGACTGGTTCTAGGCAGGGTTGACACAAATCTTCAACTTATAAACTCAGTATCTGTGAAGCACAACAAAGCAAAATACAGTAAAATGAGGTATGCCCCTGTATATCACGAGTTGTCCAAGACACGTATACTAGTAAATATGTTGTACATGTAAGGAAGAGAGATACAGAAAAAGTTATAAAAAAGATACGGAAAAAATTATAAAAATTGGAGGACAAGATCACTTAAGGATGTACGATGATAAGAGCCTAGATTTAGAGCTAGAAATGATCCTAAAGATCATATAGTTCAACCTTCCCCCAATACATACACTTTTATTTTTTTCAAATAAAGAGAGACATTAAGTGACCTACTCATGGTCACATAGTAAGGAATAGTTAGGAAGTGTCAGGAGCAGAAATTCAATCTACACCTTCCTGACTCTGTTCAATCATCTATCCAATATACCATAGGTCTGACCATTGAAGAGAGATGCATTTCAACAGATAGAGATAAAGATCAATAGTGTAAGAACATAGCTTTAAATCCAAAATGTATCTTAGAGAAGATCTAGTCTGATTCCTCCATTTTACAACTGAGGAAATTGAGGCTCAGGGTCACACAGGCAGTAACATATTTATAAGGTAACCTTACAATAATGATTGGCTTCATAAGCTAGTCCACAAAAGCCTATTTAAAATGGGGTCTCCCCTTGGTGGAGCATCTATGGACAAAAGTCACTGGAATATGTTCCCATTAATGGAAGTAAGAGCAGAGTCAGATTTGCAGACCACTTTTCCTATATCTCACTATAACCCTGCAAAGTAGGTAGTAAAAATATTATTATTCCTCATTTTGTAGGTGAATAATTGATACTCTGATAATCTGTCTTATATGACTTGTTCATGATCATATAGTAAAAGCTCTGAGAATTTGCACTTCTGTTTTCTTGATTCTAAACTCGGGATTATATTTACAACAATGTGCTATTCAATTATGTCCAATTCTTTGTGACTCCATTTGGGGCTGTTTTTTTGTTTCTTTGGGTTTGGGGGGGTTGACAAAGATACTGGAGTAGTTTGCCATTTTCTTTTTCAGCTCATTTTGCAGGTAAGGAAACCTAAATAAACAGGATGAAGTTACTTGTCCAAGGTTACACAGCTAGTTTGGATTAGAGCTCAGATCTTCTTGATTCCAGTCCAGTGTTCTATCTATTACCTCAGACAGAGCTCCAGATAGACAATTTACTATTCATCTTGGGAACACAGAGGATCTGGATTCAAATTCTGCCTCTGTTAATAATTATGTGACCTTAGACCAATCAATGTATCATCTCAGTTTGTTCCTCTATAAAGAAGGAGTTAGACAGAGACCCGTCCATCTCAAGAGCTATGAGCCTATGTGATCTTATAATATATAATCACATAATTTATTTAATTCTATGCATTGATCATTTATTCAGTGTTTATGCACCCAGCTTTGTTCAAGGCTCTGGCAGTGGGGACATAGGAAAATAAACTAGGGTTTGAGAGTAATTGGGGTTCAGTGGGAAGAACTGAGGACTTGAGTAGCACAGATCTATTCCTTAGAAAGTTGTGTAAGACCTTGGACACTTAACCTCTGTTTTTCAGTTTTCTTACCTGGAAAATGAGAAGGTTGGAACAGATGGTTTTTAAAAAGCAAAACTTTTAAGACTTACAAACTCTAAATCTTTGCTCTTTTGAGTTCTTGACATATATATATGTAGTTTAGCTGACGTTTTCCTCCTCCCCTCTATGTGAAAGAGATGAGACAGGCAGAGGTCAAATAATGGTGTTATTATTAGCAAGATATTATTAGATGCACAACCTAGACAAAAGTGATAGTGAAAGTTACTAACAAGAGAGATCAATATGATTTGGAGCAAATTCAGAGGACACCCTGGTGGGTTGTATGTACCTCTGGTGAGGAATACAACCTAGCAAGGCAAAATTTGGCTGGAAGGAGGTCATTAGGAAGAGGCCATATTCTTGGAACCAGTTGGGAACCTGAATCAGTTATTTACTATGTAATCCCAAGTAAATGATTTAAGTCGTCTGAACTTTTGTCTCTTCCTCTGTAAAAATGGGTTTCAAAATGCACTGCCTTACAGAGTGGCTGTAGGTGAAGCTCTTTTTAACCCTAACAGTGTAGGAGAAGGAATTAATCTTCCTCATTGCTTCAGCTTCTGTTATTGGGCAGCTGGGGCAAGAGCAACGTGATAAAAGAGGCAGGCAAAAAACTAGTTTTCATCTGAGGGATGGGGAAGTGAACCTGGAATTTCATTGATAGAGGGAATTCCTGGACCAGGAACCTCCTTCTACCAAGGAAGATCTTTTAGAGAGTTACCTGATGCATTCAAATGACTCGATCAGAGTCACAAAGTCAGTGTAAGGGATGGAGAGGAGAAAATGAGAGTTGGACCCATGTTTTCTTAGCTGAGAACAGCATTCTTTCCAGGAGGTTATGAGATGGAATCGTTCTCCTGCCTTTGCCAACTACCTCTGTGCGACACTGGGAAAGTTACATGACTTTCTGGACCTCAGTTTCCTTATCTGTAAAATGTGGTCTCTGCGGTCCCCTGCAACTTTAAAACTACGCTCTTCTGATTCCCGAGGGCTCTCCCAACATTCCCTAGTAGAGTAAAAACTGGAAATCTCCCAGCCGACGCTCCACCTCCACCCAAGCCCAGACGCGTGGCCGGCCCACAGAGGGCGCAGCCGCTTCGGGGAAGCCGGCTCACGAGCTCGAGTGGGTGGGCAGGCGGGCGCGCGCTAGCGGGGACAGCCCAGAGCGCGGGCGCGCGCGCATCCCCGACCCCGGCGGGGTCGCGCTGCTGCGTGCGCGCGGCCCAGGTGTGGAGCAGAAGGAGGGGGGCGGAGGAGGAGGAGGCGGAGGCTGCTGGCCCAGCTGGGGCGGCCCCCTCAGAGGGAGGAGGTGAAGAGGAGGGGGAGGAAGGGGAGAAGAGGGCCAGGCAGGGGCGGGGCCGGGCCGGACCAGGGCGGGACCAGCCGCCGCTGTCTCCGTCTCGGTCTCCCGTCTCCCACAGCGCCCGGGCAGCCGCAGCGGGAGGAGCGGAAACTGCCGGGTCTGGGCTTTCTTCGAGACGCCTCCGCCACGAACCGTGCCGCTCTGCCAGCGCATCCCCGGCCCTGCCCGCCTCAGTCCGGGCCGCTGCCAGCCTCGCTGCCCTCAGGGGGCCTCAGATCCCCCCAAGCCTAGCCAGTCCGGCCCGGCCCAGACCGGCCCGCGCCTCCATCCTCGGCCGCCGGGATCCCACCTGTGCAACCCGCGCCATGGCGGAGCAGGAGAGCCTCGAGTTCGGCAAGGCGGACTTCGTGCTCATGGACTCGGTCTCCATGTCCGAGTTCATGGCCAACCTCAGGCTCAGGTAGGCGGGGACGGGGGTGGGGGGAGGGGGAGAACGACCCCCTGCGAGGGCAGGATGCTCTGCGCCTAGCGCGGGCCGAGGCGGGGCGGGGGCAGAGGGAGGGGGCCGGACGCGGCTCCGGCTGCCCCAGCCGGGGAGGGGACTGAGCGGCTCCGTCGCGGGCATCCCCCAAGTTCAAATTGCCTCCCTGCAGTTGCCCCCTCGCGTCATTCCGGCTGGGAGGCTAGGGTTCCCAGCGCGCTGTTTTCCGGGGCGTTGTCCGTTTTCGAAGTTGCTTTAAACTAAAGTGGACAAAGTCCCCGAGGTTACAAGGAATGCTTCACGTACTTGCGGATGCCGAGAGCACCTATCCAAGTGTAGCGATTTTTGTTTGGTTTTAACTTGGGCTCTTCCAGTGTTCCAGGTTTTAAGGTGATTTCTTCGGGTTCCCTTCTTACTGACTGATCGAATCTCCGATTGTCCCTGTGTCTCGGTACTCCAGGCTATTCTCTCCTTGAGATTCTAAGTTACAAAGATGGTGCCAGTTTGCGTTGGTAGCTAAAGTTCCTTCAGCCAAGAGTTCCCAGTACCATTAATAGTAGCGAGCATGTATAACAAACACTTGTAGGTTTACAAAGCGCTTTTGCAACTATTAGAGTTACGGGGGGTGGGGGTGGGGGGATATTGAAAGGTTAGGTGATCTGGCCAGGGTCCTGGTATTTGTCAGAGGCAGGACGTGGAATCCATGCCAAGTTTGTTCAAGTCGTGTAATGGATAGGGCAGTGAAACTGGAGTCAACAGCTCTGGGTTCACATCCTGCCTCTGACACTGACTAGTTGTTCCTACAGCCCTTAGCTTGTACCTCAGCTTCCTCATCTGCAAAATGGGTTAAAGAGGAAGTTGAACTCAATGAATTTCCAGGTCCTGTCCAACTCCAAATCTATGATTCTTTGATCTTTCTGTCTCCAAGGCAGGTGTTCTATTCCCTGTTGCCCTCTTACCGCTCGGAACAGAAAGTTTTCCTCTTTTTTACAGATGAGAAAGCTGAGCCTTTAGAGAAGTCAAGTGACAACCAAAGATATACAACATTTAAATATCAGAGCCAGAATTCCCGCTGAGGCATCCTGACTCCAAATTCAGCATTCTTTTTCCATACATCATATTTTTTTTTAAGGAAGTATACTGAAATTTTCTTTTGAATGAAATTTTAAATAATAGAATTAGTGCTGAATGGAGATACAGAGCATTGAAATGGCTTGAGACTTGATTTTTATGTTTCTCTAAGTGGAATTTCTATGTATCTGAATTCTAGTTTTTATAGTTTCTGGATACTTTCATTCCTCCAAAGTTTTATAGCCTGCAGCAAGTAATGACAGTCCATAAAATTATGAAGTGTAGGTCAAGATCCAAGTTTGCTCAGTTAGAATTATAGACTTTAGAGTTGGAAGGGTTCCCAGAGATAATCAGGTCCAACCCCTTATTTTTTTTACAGATGAGGAAACTGAGGCCCAAAGAGATCTTGAACTCTTCACTTTTGATTTGTGACTGGAAATTTCACTTTTTTGTAATGTGCTGGAAAAAAATTGTTAATACTTTCCTTTTTGGTAACAATTGTTAGCATAACAGCTGAGGCTTTAAACATTCCATCTTTCTAAAATGTTAAATTTAAGGATTCTTTAGGAATTGTACTCAAGGTTGGGAGGTAACATGATGAGATAAAAACTTAGTATTTCCTGGAAGTCTGAATACCTGGCTTCTAGTTCTCTAATTACTGCATTGTGGACTTGGTTCAGACCCTTAACCTCAGTTTTCCCATTTGAAAAAATGGAATATTTGTCCTGCATTTGTCAGAAAGTTGTTTTGATAATGAGCTGAGATACTGGTATAGAAACCATAAAGTATTATTTATATGTAAGCTCTTATCCTTATTGTATCTAAAATTCTGTGATTCAAAATATTAGCACCTTTCTATTTATTGAAGGTTATCTTCCTAGAAAGAGGTTATATGTTAAAATGATGCAAATCGAATCTTCCTATCCCTCTTCCTCTTTCTTTCCCACCATACTTGTTTTCAAGGAAATAAGAAACCTCTTCTTCCAGCACAGGTCCATACTTTATCAATGAGAAATTAAGTGACTTACTTAGGGCTTCATGGATCCTCAAAAGGAACTACTTTGAATCTGTTTATTCATCATATTATGCTGCCTTCTCTTATAGAGGAGATTATAGTAGGAGGCTGTCCTGGTATAGGCCTGATGCTCAATTTATTTTTAATAAAATGAACATACATATCACATTTAATAAATCATAAACTATATAACCATATGAAAGAGATAGAGTAGAAGGTTAGCACTAGAGTAAAAAAGACCTCAGTTTACCCTGTCACTTTGGACAAATTATTTAACCTCTCAAGAACCACAAGCTGTACTCCAAAAGTAACTATTCATACTTGACTACTTTCTCATCTCCATAAAACCTTGAGAGTGTTCTCTCCATATATATAGAATATGAAAACCTAGAGGCAGGCTTTCACATTCTCCAGAAGAATTAATCTTTACAATCACAAAGGTATAAAATGTTCACAAGTGCATACTTTGTTTATAAAGAAGTCTTTGATTCTTAAAGATTTTTCTGCAATAAGATGTGTATATTTATATATGGATATGTATAGATCTACATAATATGTGATATATTTCTATGTAATACACATATATATGTGTTATATGTGCATATGTGTTCATATATATGTATATAATAGTGATAATGATAATAATAACTTGACCTTTATAGAGTGCTTATGTGCTTTGGTGCTATTCTAAGCACTTTTTAATTATTATCTCAACAACCCTGGGAAGTAAGTGCTATTATTATCATCCCAATTTTAAATTGAGGCAAGTAGAAATGACTTGTCCAGGATCACAAGCTAGCAAATGTTGGAGGTCAGATTTAAATTTGTTTTCCTGACTCTGGACTCGGAATTCTATCTACTGTGTCATTCAACTGTCCAGTGCACATACATGTTTATATGCACTGTGCATGCACATACAAAGTACATGTGTGTGTACAGATGTAATACTCACCGGTGGGTATATTACACTTTTGTGCATGTGTGTTACATATATGTGTTTACAATCACATCATATTCTTTGAAAGCTATAACAAAAGAGATGGCTCTGTTCAAACT
This sequence comes from Antechinus flavipes, assembly GCF_016432865.1. Taxonomy (NCBI): domain Eukaryota; kingdom Metazoa; phylum Chordata; class Mammalia; order Dasyuromorphia; family Dasyuridae; genus Antechinus; species Antechinus flavipes. The sequence continues at coordinate 33,696,125 of NC_067401.1, read as the reverse complement.
TATCAAGGCTGCTAGATTCATTAGTGCATTGAGTGCTAGACTTGGGATCAGGAAGAACTCAATTCAGATCCTGCTCAGATATTTACTAGCTATATGATCCTGGATTAGTCATCCAATCTCTCTGTCTCAGTTTCCTCATCAGTAAAATGAGAATCGTAGTAATGCTTCCCTCTCAGCCTTGTTGTCAGGGTTCAAATAAAATAACATGAAAGCGTTCAGTGTACCTTAACATATTATCTAGTTGCTAACTATTATAAATATCAAAGAATAAATAAATTCAGGAGACAGATAGTCATATCCTCGGCTATAGTATCTGCCACCATCCTGGAGGAGGACCAGCTGAGAGTCCAAATGGAAAAAGGATTCCCTCTAAGATAGTATAACAATAGTAACCAACATTGAGATGATGCCTTAGTGTTTTCCAAACACTTGATGCATGTTACTAATCTAACAACTCTGTGAGGCATGTACTAAAATTTTATTATCACACTGATTTTATACAGATGAGAAAGCAGGTTCCCAGAGGTTAGGTGGCTTGCTTATGCATCTGAAATTGATGAAGTTGGACTCAGTAACCTCTCAAGTCCTTTCTGGTTCTCAATCTGTGTTTCTGTGATCATCTGTAAACTTGGAAGGAAGTCGTTAACAAAATTCCCCCAGGGATCTGTGCTTGGCCCTGCCAGTGGTGTTTAACATTTTTATCAAAGTCAGCTGTTACTATTCATAATCTGTATATAGGCACAAATGATATGCTTATCAAATTGGCATCTTATCCAAAGTTGGAAAGATTAACTGACACATTGGTTGACAGAATCTAAGAGGATGGAATAAGGGAAAAATTTAAGTCTTATACTTTTTAAAAATCAGCTTTGAAAGTATAAAGTGGGGAAATAGAGCTAACTAGTCCATTTGAAAAAGATCTGGATTTCAGTGGATTGCAAGCTCAATATGTACCAGCTTTTTAACACAACAGTCACAAAAAGTTAATGTAAATTTTGAAATGTCTTAAGAAAAGTATAGTGTTCAAAGGTAGAGAGGCAATGGGTCTATAGTGATTGAACTATGTTTAGAGTATTGTGTTTAGTACACAGTACCTCCTTTTAAAGCTGCTGGTAAACTGCAAACTCCTCTGTTTGTTCAGAGGAGGATGAAGATTCTCAAGATCATGAGATAGATGGATAAGGTGAGTCAATATGGGTATGCTTATCCCTGAGAAGGGAAGACTTAGGAAAGCTTCTCTTCATGAGATAACAGAGTAGGCTGGGTTGTACTGATTGTAGCAAGCTAAAGCTTTTCCCTTAGCAACCCCTCTCAATATTTTATCTTTGAGGATTCTGGGAATCATGGAATGCTCATAGTATCTGAAAAATCAGAATTACAGATGACCCAAATGGTAACGGAGAAGTGAATGGTGGGCATGCTCAAGGTGCAGCATCATTTCAGTGGCGAAAAAAGTGGTATAAAATTTAACCTCTAGAATATGGATGGAAAGGAACTGAGATCTTATCATCCATTGAGAAACTGAACTGGTACCCAAACTAAGAACATTCAAAAACAAAAACAAAAACAGAACAACATCTTTCCCAACATGTTGACTGGGCCACCATTGTTAGACAGGAAGTTAATGAGATCTAATCTACTGAAGTCCATACCATGCATTATAAAGCTTTCCAAAGAATCTCTAAATCAGTTACCTCATCTTGTCTTCAAAATGACTCTGGATTTTTTTTTTGAAGAATCTACTAGAAAGGAGTCCTGGCATCTAGCTAGTATAGCAGATAGAGTACTGAGCCTATGGAATCCAATCTCAGACATTTACCAGCTGGGTGACACTGAATTGACACTGAATCCATCATTTAATCTCTTTCTGCCTCAGTTTCCTTTTTTTAAAAGCTTTTTTATTTTCAAAACATATGCACAGATAATTTTTCAACATTGACCCTTGCATAGCCTTGTGTTTCATATTTTCCCCTCTTCCCCCTACCTTCTCCCCTAGATGGCAAGCAATCCTATATATGTTATACATGTTAAAATATATGTTAAATCCAATATATGTAAGCATATTTAAACAATTCTCTTGTTGCACAAGAAAAATCAGATCAAAAAAGGAAAGAAAATGATTAAGAAAGCAAAATGCAAGCGAATAACATAAAAAAAGACTGAGAATGTTATGTTGTGATCCACATGGCTCTCTTCATCACAAGATCATTGGACTCAGTTTCCTTTTTTGTAAAATGGGAATAGTAATAACATTTACCTCAAGAGTTGTTGTAAGGATCAAATGAAATAATTTTTGTAAAGAACTTAGCACAGTGCCTGGTACATATTAAGTGCTTAATAAATGCTTCATCCATTCTATTCTAAGCCAGGTCACCGATTTTGAGAGTTAAAAGATACCTTAGAGTTCAGCTAGTTTAAACCATAACTAAAGGAGGCCTCAATATCTCATAGTGACCTCTAATTGAAGATCAACTAAGGAAGAGGAAGCCTTCAAGCTGAAATGTCATTGATTCTGGATCCACTGATGGAGTAGTGATGATAACTCATCTGAGTTCAGAGAAGCCCATTACCGAGTTGCCCTGCCGAGTTGGGTTATGCCCCCAGTACACCCATTCTGGCATTTTGCAAACTCCACATAACATCATCTCAATGAACAACGTTTCCATCATTAATACATCAGGACTAAAGACTTGTGACCTTTTTTGGTGTTCAGAGGGTCATTCATTTATAACATTATTATAAATGAATTATTATTATTGTAACTCCTCTTTAAAATGGCATTTATCAAGAAGCACTTATTTAAGTTCTTTCTATGAGCTCATGAAGACAATTAACAAAAGCATTGAGTGGACATGAGTTAAGTCGGTGGATAGAAATACCAATATTTGTTATGCACGTATGTATGTGTGTATATATCAGGTAATAATAAAATACATAATTTAATGGGTTATTTGTTTTATTTTGTTTTTCAGTGGGTAGGTGAGGGAGAAACAAGAAGAGAGCTCTGTAGATCAGTGAGAAGAAATACAAGACACAGGAAAGCAGCACACACACACACACACACACACACACACACACATTTAGGATAGCAGAAGGCTACCTCAGGCACAGACCCGAGGGAATAGGGCTGAGCTTCTGGGGGAAGCAAAAAATGCTGTAACTCACTCATTGCCTGTTGTATTACAAAGTAATAACACAGGAGTCCCACCCAGTGCAAGTTAGGGATTGCCTGTATAGTTTAATCTCTTTGAGACTACAAAATGCATGATCTCATATGAAAGTCTGTTGTGATACTGTCTCAAAAGATTGAGACATTGAGTTTTCTTTTAATTTCAGTCAAAACATGGCATTAATGAAATTATTACCTGTGCGTTAAGTATTGAAAGTCATGCCTATCTTGACATTTTGTTAATTTTATGGGATCTAGAGCTAGAAGTCTCATCTGAGTGAGAATCATTTTGTTTTCTGTACTTGTATCCTCGGTTTCCTGGACGATGACTGGTGTTGAGTAGTACTTGTGGATTTATCTATAGGAGGGACATTAGAGCTCAGCTGGTCCAAATCCTTCCTGTTTCAGCTCAGATTCAAAGAGGTGTGATGACTTGCTTGGGATCACATGGAATAGCAGAGTTAGGACTGGAAGCGTGATCCGACACCAGCTATGTCTTATACTGTCCTTTCTCTCCTTGATAAAGGATGCTGTTAGATGAAACAGTATTACACAGGGCATTTAGTTCATAGAAACAATGTTAGAAGTGGATGCTCCATTGAACTCAAACAGAGTTTCAGTAGAATTTGGTTATAAAGTATTAATGATGAATTTGGAAACATTGTCCATTGGTATGATCTGGTTTGTGTTCACTGGTATGTTGAGTTTGCAAAATGTTGGAATGGATGTACTGAGAGTTCCAATATTTGCTACACTAGCTAGGTACAATTGCTCAGCTGCAATGAAATTAAATTTCCTTTGGTTTCCATTTGCAACATAACTGTTGTGGGGGCATATATAGGTCTTGGGATTGTTTTTCTAGGTTCTCACATAACTTATATGAACATTTATTACATTTCATTGCCCCCTTCTCTCTACTTAAGCTGCTCACTCCTGTTCTCATAGTAGTAGTAAAAACTGCTCTCATTGTCTCTCACCTGGACTCCTAATTAACCTCCTGGCCTCTGCTTCCCTCCTCCCCTTTCCAATCCTGCCTCTATTCAGCCGACCAAAAGCTAAGATCATATGTTTTTAGACGTAGAAAAATCCTTAAAGGCTGAGTTCAACCCCTCCTTCTAGATGAGGCAATGAGGTATAGAGAAGAGAAATATTACTTGATGCTAAAAAGTATCAAAAAACCTAAGTTTTCCTATCTCCAAGTCCAGTGTCCTACCCAATGTATTATTATGTTGTCTCTCAAGCTTCCTAAAGCTAATTCCCTGCTCACGAGTCTTCAATAGTTTTTTTTTTTTTTAATATATATAATAAATAAGATTTAAAAGGGAAAGAAGAGTGGCCTCTAAGATATAACAAACTTTTCAGCCTGGTATTTGCATCCCTTAACAATCTTACTCCAACTACTCTTTTCAGACTCATCACATATTCCTCACTTTCATGAACAGTGCATTTCAGCAAAATTGATCTACTTATTTGGCATTCCATTGCCTGTCTGTGCCTTCACACAAACTGCTGTTCCTCATTGCTGGAACTCTCTCTTTTTCTCCTCTTTAGGATTTTTTTTTTCCTGTCTCCCCCCTCTCCCCTCCTCCCCCAAAGGCAATTGAGTTATGGGACTTGCCCAGGAAGTGTTAATTAATGTCTGAGACCAGATTTGAACTCAGGTCCTCCTGACTTCAGGGCTGATGCTCTACTGCGTCACCTAGATGCCTTTAATTCTGTTTCTTTTAATAATGGAGGTGGGGTGATGGTGCTGGTGGTAATATTGATCGTGCTGGTGGTAATAATAGTGATGATAATGATAGTGAAAATGGTGGCATAATGGTGCTGGTGGTGAAAAATACCTAGCATTTCTATAGATCTTTAAAGTTTCCAAAGTTTACATTTTATCATTTCAACATCCTTGGGAGGCAGGCTCTTACATCACCCACATGATGGCTTTCCTGATTCCCCACCACCGCCGTGTTGTTAGTGTACCCATCCACCTCTAATTATCTTGTATTTACATTTCAGCATAGTCATTCTCCCTGACCCACCCTTTCCCAGGAGAATGCAATCTCCCAGAGTACAAGAATTGTTTTTCATCACAGTGCCTTGCACATAGTAAGTGCTTTACAAATATATGTTCAGTGAATATTGAATGGTTGCAAAATCTTAAAATTGGGGAGCATTCATGAACCAAATGTATACTGGGATAAGCAAAGCTTATTTAACCATAGTGAGCTCATTCATAAATGTTGCAATTCCACTCTATATTTATCTAGTGACTGCTATGGAGCATAAAAAAGAGCTTATAGTTTAATTGGGCACATAAGATTAGCACAGTGAAACAATTAGAGACCATATAAGGCAGAATGGAGCTAAGTGATAGACTAGTTCAGTCATTAAATGCAGTATTTTAGAAAAAGAACAACTAGTGGAGATGAGAATGTTCAGGAATGTTTAACTCATAAAATTTTTAGAGCTATTCACCCTCCCTGTTTTATAGATAAGAAAATTAAGACTCCAAAGTAAAATTATATTCCCAAGATCATACATTAATTTAATGGCAGATCAAGATATGTTAGAATGCATGCTTTCCTCCCATATGCTTGCTTCTTTTCACCTTCAAAAAATGTTTGGGATATTTTTTTAAAATTAATTTTTATTTATTTATTTGTTTGTTCATTCATTCTTCATTTGCTTTTTGCTGAGACAATTGGGGTTAAGTGACCTGCCCACGGTCACACAGCTAGTAATGTTAAGTTTCTGAAACTAGATTTGCACTCAGGTCCTCCTGACTTCAGGGCTGGTGCTCTATCCACTCCTGGGATATTTAGTTGCCCCTCCTGGCATATTTTTTGACAATTTGAAGTGTGAAAAGCACTCTACAGATATTAGTGCATTCGGCCTTCATGACAACCCTATGAGATAAGTAGTAGTATTATCGTCATTTCGTAGATGGGGAAACTGAGGCTAAGAAAGGTTAAGAAACTTGTTGAGTGTCTCAGAGCTAGGAAGTACCTAAAGCAGGATTTAAGCAAGCCCAGATCTTCCTAATCCCACTCTTTCCCTCACTCCCGTTTCTGTCATCTGTGCCCACTTTCTCCTTCTCTCATATACTTGCCAAATCATGTGCTGTCTTATTTCACATTAAGTGTATATGTGTGTGTTCTATTTTAAAAAAATTTTGGAGGGATGTTTAATAGACATATACAGATAATCAACTAACAGACTTGGAGAGGTTCTCATAGCTAAGAAGAACATGGTCCAGTTACAACCCTCAGCAAACATAGTTTGGAGTCCCTGAGAGCAGAAGTGCAGAGAGGGAGGGATCTCTTTGAGAATTTCAGGTTCCTGTGGCTCCCTAAGCTATGTGATTAGAGGGGAGCCTCCTAAAGCTGTCCTGGAGTTTGGAGGTATGCAGCAATGCTACAGAGAACCCACAGCATCTCTTTGATAAAGAGAGCTAATTCAGTTTCATTTGATCAAAGATGGGCAGAAGCAGCTACACCCAAAGAAAGAACACTGGGAGATGAATATAAACTGCTTGCATTTTTGTTTTTCTTCCCGGATCATTTATACCTCCTAAATTCAATTCTCCCTGTGCAACAAGAAAACTGTTCGGTTCTGCACACGTATATTGTATCCAGGATATACTGTAACCTATTCAACATGTAAAGGACTGCTTGCCATGGGGGGGGGGGGGGGGGAAGTGGAGGGAGGGAGGGAGGAGAAAAATCGGAACAGAAGTGAATGCAAGGGATAATGTAAAAAATTACCCTGGCATGAGTTCTATCAATAAAAAGTTTTTTTTTAAAAAAAGAGAGAGAGAACCCACAGCATTAGAAACGTGCTGGAGAGGGTAGCCAAGGGCCCAACATTGCACAGTGCTAAAACGCTGGGTTTTGTGGATTCTAAAGTCTCTCCTGGCTCTTATTATCTGAATATTTCTAGTTATGTATATATGAATGTTTGTTGAATTGGGTCAGAATCTTTCTCCTGTTAACTACTTTGATCAGAGCAACTTTCTGTTTGAGTGTGAGTCTGCCTGAATCTTTCCATGAAGATTCCATTTGGTATATCGCTCCTGTATGTATGTATGTATGTATGTATATACATACATATATATATATATATAAACACAGCATATATATATGTTGTTATTATATATATATATATATATAAATTTGCTGTAAATGGTATAAAGCCACTTAATGACTCTTTTTTCATAGAATCAGAAAGTTGGAGATGGGAGGCACCCTGGAAGCCTTCTAGTCCATTCTCCCTTATTTTTACAAATCAGGAAACTAAGGTCCAGAGATGTTAAATTACTTATCCAGGATGAGGCAAAACAGTAAGGGAAGAGTTAGGATCTAAAACTAGATCTTTTTACTCCAGGTCTGGTTAATTAATAGTTCTGTGGTATTGTGCCCTTTTTGGGGGAAGTTGGGCCTGTTTTTCTGCTTTTGACAGGTTTAGATGAGACACAGAGAGACATAGACATAGAGATGGAGGAAAGGAGAGACAGAGAGACAGGGAAGGAGACAGAGAGAGAGAAAGATAGAAGGAGGAAGAGGAAAAGAGAGGGAGGGAGGGGGAGAAAGAGACAGGGAAAAAGAAACAGGGAGAGGGAGAAGGAAGTGTGGGAGAAGGGAGAGAGACAGATAGAAACCAAAACAGAGAAGGAGAGGGAAGGTGAGAGAGGGAGAGAAAGGTGGGGGAGAGAAGGAAAAAGAAGTTCCTTTTACCATTTTCCATTTGTCTATACAGGTATAGGTACAGTATAGAGCTGATGCTCTGAAAATTGAGATTTCCCTCTGCCTCCCACCCCAGCAGTGATTAATGAAACTTCAGCTGGCATCTTATGTGACTTCTATCCTCTTAACTCCTTCCTTCCTTCCCTCTTCACTCCATTCTTGGGCATTTTCTGGTGGAATGAAATTTCCTGTATTGAGTTTAACATGGGTCCTATGCCCATCAGAGCTTTCTGAAATTCTGGCTTTTGACACTGTGCTAAGTGAACAGTACAGGATAAATCAAAGGGCTGGGATAAGGGGAAGAGAAGGCTGCTGGTGCTGCCATTAGATGGAGGTGCCAGGAGCCACATATAGAGGGTGAGAGGGTAATGAGAAGCTGATGAGCTAAAGCATTAGCCAATGAAAAAGAGGGGATTATGAATTTTTGTGTTCCTTAAGGCAGTGTTTCTCAGCGGCCTTTCTAGGACAAATTTTTAAGGTCCACAATAAACTGAGGCCCTTCTTTAAACCATTAAATGTAAATGGATAGACCCATGTCTCCCCCCTTACCTTTTCATATTGCTCTCTCTTCTCTTCTCTTCTGGCTCCTTTCTCCCTAGGTTCCAAGTAAAGCTGTTGCCTTGAAGTTATAGAGGAAAGTTTGTTTCACAGTAGAAACCAAGATATTTGGTTCCCCTGTTAGTGTGGTCTAGGTGGAAGCTTTGCTATAGGAGGTAGATTTTACCTTACTTAGGGTGACACGGTTCTGCCTGAAATTATTCTTCCTTTCTTCTTCCGCGCTTCTTTCCCCAATCTTCACTTGCTCCACTCTAATCTTTGGCATTATTCCAAGCTTAGCTTAAGGGCCATCTCTTTCAAGATAATAGTGAACTCACATAGCCCTTTGTACTTTTTATTACATTATCACTTTTACTGTAACCATTATTGAGCACCTTTTGGTGTGTAAAACATACCTTGCTTGGGATCCAAAGGCAGTAAAATGGATCTTTGCCCAGCTGGAGCTTATGATCTGATATTTAAATACTTCAGGAGTCTTTGATTTTGCTTTCAGTGCTGATACTCATGTCCCTGAAGGAGATTGGTGATGGTCTTGGATATTTTGTGGCCAAAAACAGATAAAGCTATAACTTCTATTTGTGAGCCCCTACACTTAGCCAGATTGTCTTTTGAACAACAGGCATACAGTCTGCCCCAGTGTGCTCTACCTGGAAGCCTTTCCAGCCTGCTAGGACTTTCTGATGCTGATGTTCAGCTGGCAGAACTTTTGAGGTTCCAGTATCACCTCCCTGCTATAAGGGAGGCATCAGTGGAAGTGGACTCTAGTGGAAGTAAGATTATATTAAGATAGATAAAACAAGGTGACAAGTAAATCACAGCATCTCAGACCCGTGAAGGATCCCACCTTTTAGTCAAAACTGTATCAGAACAAGGATTACCCCTATAGTATATCTAACAAACATTTATTTGGCCTTTGCTTGTAGCCCTTTAGTACCTCTATAGTTGGGGTAATTCTAATTGTTGGGAAATGTCTCTATGACTTCCACACATTTCCCCTAATTCTACCTCCTGAAATCAAGCATCATCATTGTCAACAAGTATTTAAGTACTTACTATATGCCAGGAACTGTGATAAATGCTGGGCATACCAAGAAAGGCAAAAACATAGTCCCTGATTTCAAGGACCTTACATGCTAATTAGGGAAACAATATAGCAGACAGCCGTGTGAGACAGATAAATAGATGATACATGTAGATGATATAGATAAACATGGATATATAAATCCAGGATTCTGGGCAACCCAGAGCCCTAGGCTGCAGCCAGAGTCTTGGACAATAGAAAGCACAGGACCATAGCTTCTGCCTCCACATCCAGCCCCCCATCAAGGAAACTTGGACAACATGGGGAAAGGGGAAGGAGTGGAGAGAGTATAAAGGTCAGGGTTCCTCTCAGTAAGTGAGTAGGAGTTCGGCTGGGCTGGGCTGGGCTGGGCTGAGCTAAGCTAAGCTAGCTTGTTTCTCTGCAGCTGGAAGCCCACTTGCCCTTTTGGGGAATTGATGGGGAGGGATGATTAGATTGCTGACAGGAGATGTATTCCTCATGGGAAAAATTCATTCAGTACTCATAGTTTTCACACTCATTGTGCCTTCTACAACTAAATGATGACAAGTTCCAAGGTACCACTGTATTTGTGTACATCTCTCTCCCTTTCTAGACAGTAAGCTTCCTGAGGCCAAGAAACTCTGATTTACTTTTTTGTATCTCTTCTCCCCTACCTACCAGAGTACTTCAAACATAATTAGTATACAATACGTATTTGATTAAATGAAAGAAATATATCTTTTAATGACTTGTAGATCCAGTTTCCTAGGTTACTTTTTTTTCCCTGATATGTGAGCAGGAACTACCTAGCTTTGAGTTGCCAAGCCTGGCATAGAACCTCTTTCTCTCCACTATCCATTGATTTTTCTCTCTAACAGTATTTCAAGAAAGGCAAACAGGCATAAATCATGAAGCCCAACTGAAACCCAACAAAGTAACATATCTATGCTATTTATTGAAGAACAAAGTAACGTGTTAAAAATGGATAAAATGTAAGACTAAATGAAATACAGGTATAGTGTTCATAATTCATGGACTGATATTTTATAACATTTCACAATGAAATTGTCAATATGTTAAAAACAAAGTCTGACCATGGCAGTCCCCTATTTTAATATCATTATGTCTTGTTCCTTTGGGACTAGCCAGCCCCAGCAATGCTGTTTCCCTAACATTATGTTTTTGTGGAACTAATTTCAGGGATTAAAAAGTTATTTTTTTAAGCATCCAATGATATTTTTGACATGTTACTCTTTCAGTTATGAAATTAATACATAGAAGACTATGTGCACTTTTTGTGGTTTCCCTCTTGTCTAGAGAAGAGTATTTATCAATTTGTGTCTCTTGGTAAGTGGAACTCTTTCACTGAGACTAAGTTGAGTATCATCATTTCTGCTTGGCCACTCAATACAGAGGTATTTTCAAAGGGATGATTTATCCTGTGCCTGGTTTGCACATTGGTTTCATATTGGTCTAAAATGAGAATTTGGTTTTAGAACTTCCATTTGGAGTGAATCATCCCGCCCCCCTGTTCCCCTTTCCTTTCCATGATAGATTTGCAAAGCTATTTTTACTCAGGGTCATTTGTTGACCCTGGAGAATTCTGCTGAATTTAGCTTTAAATAGAGCCAGATGTGGGTGGAATGGGGACTCTTAGACAGGGCTACTGGTTTCACTACAGCTTTCTACAATATCTGCTTCTAGTGGAAATAAAAGAAGTTTTGTCATTGTGCTTAAACTTTAGAAGAAAAATACTTAATCCTGTGGGAATGAAAATACATTTGCATTGTAAATGATCTCTTATATAGCTAGTGCCCATAATTTTCTGTATTGTTTTAACCTATCAAAAGGAAGTCCTCCCATAAGGAGTGGCACCATTGCCCATAGCAATTCCCTCCTACCCAGATGTTGTGTGGTGCCTTTGGTCCCTGGCTATATCTTTTATCTAGGATTTCCACCATCTGGGCAAAGAGGAAAGAAATCTTATTGTTTGTAAGAAGGAGGCTTTAGTACCAATTCTACTATATTTCTTTATTAATTTTTTTCAATAAATGTATTTGTTTTTAATACACATTACTTTATGAACCATGTTGAGAGAGAAAAATCAGAGCAAAAGAGAAAAACCATGGGAGAGATTAAAAAAACAGAAAAAAGAAGTGAACATTACATGTGTTGATTTAATTCAGTCTCCTTAATTCTTTTCTGGTTACAGATGGCATTTTCTGTCCAAAGCCTATCGAAATTGCTTTAGATTACTGAACCACTGAGAAGAACCAAGTCTTTCATAGTTGATCATCAAACATTCTTGCTATTTTGGTGTACAATGTATTCCTGGTTCTGCTTGTTTCACTCAGCATTAGTTCATGTAAATATTTCCAGGCCTTTCTAAAATCAGCTTGTTCATCATATTTTATAGAACAATAATATTCCATTATCTTCATATACCACAACTTGTTCAGCCATTCCCCAGTTGATGGGCATCTACTCATTTTTCAATTCTTTGCTACCACATTTTTGCACAAACTACTACAATTATTTTTGCACCTGTGGGTCCTTTTCCTTCCTTATGATTTCCTTGGGATATAAACCCAGTAATGTTAGTACCAGTTCTACCAGGTAGATGATCCAATGTTTGCCTTTTTGGTCATGGGCCATCAAATATCAGCTGTGTTCATAAATAGGTATTAGCAATAGACTTGTTGCCATGTTATAAATCTTTTTATTAGTGAATAAGATGAATATGTATTGGGCAGCTAGGTGGCATAATGGATATAACATTCTGGGCTTGGAGGCAGAGAGAAGATCAAATCCTTACTCAAACATTTACTAGCTTTGAATGGGAAGAGTATTTATTCTCCAGCCTGTTTCCTCTTCTGTAAAATGAGGGAGTTAGATTTGGTGGCCCCCAAGGACTCCGTCAGCTCTAAATCTATGAGCCTATTGCTTCCTTTATGTCGAGTTTTACTTCCAAAGAGAAGGTTACTTCTGCTTAACTACTGGTTAAGCTATTTGGGGAAAGCAGTATACCTTTGTATAAGTTTTAAGCTTCAGAAATATTTGACTCCTACGGGAGAAAGTGAAGAGAGTATATGCATCTCCAATATATTGAGTAGCCTACTCATATCCATAGCTTTCACCCTCCAGCAACATACACAGACAGAGCAACCATGTTTCTTTACTCCTTCCACCACTGCCATTTGACCTCGATGAGCTAAGGAAGGAAATAGCAAACTAGTCTGGTATCTTTGTTAAGAAAACCTTAAATGGGGTCATGAAGAGTCACACATGACTGGAAACAAGTGAATAATAACAGAAATGTAAGAGTTCTTAGCATCAAAGTATACCTTGAATCAGGAAAGAAGATATTTTTTCCTTTTCTTACCTTCTCTCCCTCCCCGCCATTTTCTTTTTTGCAGGCAATTGAGATTAAATAACTTGCCCAGAGTCACATAGCTAGGAAGTGTTAAGCATTTGAGGTCACACTAAGTTTGAATTCAGGTTCTCCTGTTTCCGTGGCCAGTGATCTATTCACTGAGCCATCTAGTTGTCCCAGAAGATGACTTTTAAGTCATCTTTAAGTCAAGACTTTTAAGATAAAGAAGTCAAGGGCCTTAATGAAAACCTATAGTAAGGGATCAAGAAAAGAAGCTAGCAAAGAATAGAAAGTAGGAGGAAGAAGAGGGGATATTATCATGCCTGGGAAGCCAAGTAGGATTAGGGAAGAACTTTGTCATTATTTAGCAGCCTTCCACAAGATGGATAACTCTTCTAAAGAGGTTGGCAAGTACTGGATTTTATAAAATCCCATGATAATAGAAGAGAATTTGAGTAAAAGTAAAACATCAAAGGAGTTTCTGGGATAAATAACCTTTCTTGGAAACTTTCAAATTTAAGTCAGTCAACTCTGAATTTAGTTAAGCTCTTTACTCTGGATCTGTATGTTATGCAAATCTGATCAATAAAAATCATCGATTTTTTATGTCCTCATCTCAGCTTCTTGTGGACATATGGGTCCATATGGGTTTTTGGTCATATGGGTTTAGGAGTTGGTTGGTTTGTTTTACACTCAACAAATATGTGTTGATTGTTTTCATTTTTTAAGAAACATTGTTAGACTTTCATAAGAGCCACATTTTGAAAGGGGGATTATCTGTTTTGGAGAAGAGAAGACCAAATAGTGATTTAATAATGCAATATTTTAAAACAGCTATTGAAAATCTATTCTATTCCAATAAAAGAAGTTGGAATAAAGGAAAAAGTGATAATGTGTAGTGGGTATATTTTCTTTTATTACTGTTTATTCATTTTTACCCAAAGAGCATGCCTAGAAAAAATTTTAATTATCAGGTAATTAAAACACATATTTGGTGCTATAATGTATTTAATTTTAGGGGATTTCCTTTCTAAATATGTTTTTGTTAAATTGTCTTCAAGGTAGATCATTTCCTGATTATGTTGTAGAAAGGATTCTTTTTCAAGAATGTGTTGGATTAGATGCCCACTAAAGTTCCTTCCAATCTAAATTTTTGTGATTCTGGTAACTTTCTCATAAAACTGGGCACTCTGACTCCTTATTTATCAAGAAGATGGCAACTACTCTTCCATCTTTTAGCAGTCAAAATTGACCCAATTGGCAGCAGATTGACCCAAAGAAATAATACTAGAATCTTATGGCTCAAAATCTACCAAAAAATTTTAAGATTCATAGATAGAGGCTTTCCTCTAGAGAAATTTTTCTTTAGCACACCTTTTTCTGAGGATTCATTTGTAGCAAACACTCTCTTTTGCCTCTAATTAATGATTACTGAATATTAGAAGAAGAAGCGATATTGTTGGAGGTCCCTTTGCGAAAAATTGGGAGAAATTTATATACTTGCTAATACTTTTGCAGAAGATAAATCTCTGAGATGGAGCAGTATTGTCTTGGGAAAGGCAAATAAACATAATGGGTCACAATCACATTAGAGAGGAAGTTGGCTAATTTAATAAAAGGAAGTAACTTGATTTATTTTTCCTTTAAGTGTGATTGTTGTGTAATGGTTATCTGTGAAGTGGGATGCACCTGTTTATTAAGATTGTTCATGTGTGAATCAGGTTTTTTCCCCAGGAATATTTTTAAGGCATTATATGTGCTATTCCTTTTTCTTTCAGAAGATTTTTCAGATGTGCAGGAAAGTTTGCATCATGCGGTAACAGTCAGGCACTAAGCTAGACAGCAGGTGGTCTGAATTTTAGGTCTATTTTTGACTCTGCTCTGACTCACTGAAGAGTCATGTCTAAATCCATTTTTCCCCTTTTTTGTGGCTTTTGCCCTCGGATATATTTTTTAATTCATTTTTGTTTATAATTTTCTGTTGTCTTCAAATACATTTTTTTAAAAAGACTATTGAACATATTAGTTGTGATTTTATTCAAGTTAAACCAACAAGCATTTATTTAATGCTTGTTATGTGAAAGGCAATGTGCTGAGTGCTGGGAATACAAATAAAAGCACAAGAAAAACAAGTCTCTCAAGCAGTTTACACTCTATAGAAGGAAGACAACCTGTGAAAGAGAACAGAAGAGAGGGAGGGAGGGGTGACAGGTAAGAAAATTTTCCAAGAGTCAAGAGTGTAAAACCTGGAGAGGAATGAAGATATGGCTGACCTGAATATCCTCTTTAAAATGGAGGCCATATTGCTCTAATTGATAAATGATCAAAAAATATGACTTGTGTCCAAAGGGGTGCAAATTCATGTTGATCCTTTCACCTCCCAACACCACTACCAGGCAAGAATATCAAAAGAAATTTAAGGGGGGGAAGGAAAATGACATATACAAAAAAATTCATAGCAGTTCTCTTCTCAGGACAAAAAAAATTAGGATTTGAAGGAATGACCATCAATTGGGAAAGGCTCAATAAACTGTGATATGTTTTTGTGATGGAATATTATTGTTCTCTAGGAAATGATGATCAGGATGCTCTCGGGGAAGAAAACATGGAAAGTCCTCTATGAACAAAGTGAAATATATTGTATACAAAGTCATAGCAATGTTCTGGGATGACCAGCTGTAAATGACTTTGTTATTCTCAATAGTACAATCATCCACAATTACTGTGAAGGACTTATGATGAAAAATCCTATCCAAAGCCAGAGAAGGGACTGATTGTGTCTGAATACAAATTGAAGCATTCTCTATTTCTCTCTCTCTTTCTTTTAAACTTAATTTTTCTTAAGGATTTTTATTTTCATTAGGGTGGGAGATCTATATTTTCTTTCATAATTTGACTTTTATGAAAATGTTTTACATAATTTCACATGTGATTTCTTAATTGTGGGTGAGGATAAGGGAGAGAACCTAGAACTCAAAAATCTTAAAAAGTTATTTAAAAAATTGTTTTGAATGTAACTGGGGGTAAATATTAAATAAATAAAAAAATAAAATGGAGGCAGTGGAAGAAACCAACCAACCAGAGGGAGAGACTACCAGGTGAAATTGGATACTTCCAATGTGAGAACTCTAGAGGTTAAGTAAACATAAAGGATGAGTAGGTCATATATAAAGTGTGGTGTGTTTTTATGGGTTTTTTTAATCTTTATTTTACTTGTTCAATGATTAGGAAAAAAATTACATATTTTGTAATTTATAATTTGAAGATTAATTGTTAATACTGGGATATTTAATTAACATCAGGAATGACGTGTATAGGTATACAATGGGAAATATTTCTGTACTGGATAGAGAGCTAGCCTTGTAAACAGAAAGAGCTGGGTTCAAGTCCTGTTTTTGACACATTCTGGCCATTCGACTTTGGCCAAATCATTGGAATTTCAGTTCCCCCTACATAATTCTCTATCAAGGATTCCTAACATTTTTGTGTCATGGACCCATCTGGCAGTTTTGTGAAAGCTATGGTCTCCTCATCAGAAGAATGTTTATAAATACATAAAATAAAATATATAGGATTACAAAGAAATTCAATTAATAAAAATCAGTTCTCAAAAATACGTATTTATGTATTTAAAATCCACAGAGTCCAAGTCCTTGTTCTAAGACTCTGCAAAACTATTGCCAATCTGCATTAATTTAATCACCTGAGAATTCCTTATACCAATGAAATCACAGAACCAGGCCACTGGGAAATAAAATATTTTATAGAATTGGAGCTAAGTGGTCATTTTGTATGTTACCTCATGCCAGGAAATTAACTGAGTGTTTGCAAGGAAGAGATTATCTCAATCTCATTCTCTGTGTTCCAGGTGTCTCAGAAGATATGCTATTAAATAATGCCTCTCTGTGAGATTACAATGATAGAGCTTTCTAGTTCGAGAGGATGGATACATACATACATATATACATGCATACATCTATATTTCTGTTCTTTGGGTCTTTTTTTTTTTTTTTTTTGCAAAAACCAATGGGAATGATCATAAAGAATTTCTGAGAAGCTGAAATCATAGAAAATATTGACTTATCAAGAATGTAGGGACCTCCTCAGAACTCCAGAGAGGAAAGACTTCAGATGCTATCTAGCCCAACCCTTCTCTTACTGAGAATCCCCTCTACATCATTCCCCATAAATGTTCATTCTGTCTCTTCAATAAAAGTTTCAAGTAATGGGGAACCCAAGACCTCCAGAAATATCACATTCTTCATTGTGAACAGCCATTAATGGCAGGAAATTTTTCCTTACTTTGAGCTCAAATTTTATGTTGCATAATTTTTTCCCATTTCTTTAAGTTCTGCTTTCTGAGACCAAGCAGTACAAATCCAGTTGCTTCTTAAAAAAAAAAAATCATTGTCTTCTAAACATCCCTACTTCATTCAATGCATCTTTGACATTATCTTAAGGTTCCTTGCCATCTTGGTCACTACCTCTGAATCTTTTCTAGCTAAACAAATGTTTTCCCTAAATTAGGATTCCCAGAACTGAATATAATAATCATATGTAGTCAATAAACGTAGATTCCAGTGAAACTGTCCTTTTTCATGTTTTGGATATGATGCCTTTCTTAATGCAAACTAATATCACATTAGCTTTTACATCATTGACTTGTATTGAATTTGTGTTCATCAGAATCTTTAGGTTTTAGGTTGTCATAGCTGTTATTCACAGATGAATTGCTCCCTTTATTGTATTTGTGAAGTTGATTATTGGACCTCAAGTCTGAAACTTTATTATGATTAAATTTCATTTTATTAGATACAAGTCAACCTCTTGGCCTATTAATATTTTTGTATGCTGCCATTCATGATTAGTTCTTCTCAGTCTGCAAATTTGATAAGCTTGTTATCTCTCCATCATCCAAGTTATTGATTTTTAAAAATGTTTAAAAAGCACAGGATAAAAAGAAATCTTCTGGGGATAGACACTTCTTTCCATATTGATATTGAATCTTAATGAGAATCTTTGGGTCTAGTCATATGACAAGAGTTTCTTTTTTAAAAGCATTAATATCTCATTTTTATATCACATATATTTCTGAATATTTTTCTTAATTCCTCTTAGAGAATGCTCCTTTGTAACAAAAACAAAAAAAGAAAGAAAAAAGTTCTCTCAGCAAAACCAACTAAATATATGGACTATTTCTCACAGTATATGCAATTTCCATACTATGGTTCCCCACATTTGTATTGAAGGGAGGGGGATATATTTACTTAACTCTTCTCTTGGGCAACCCTACTTATTGGAATTACACAGCATTTGATTTTTCTGTTGTCAGCACCATGTCTATTGTTTTCCTGGTTGTACTTATTTCACTTTGCATCAGATCATGTAAGTCTTCCCAGTATTTTTATAAATTCCTTATATTTATTTCTTGCCCTGCAGTAATGTTTCATTAAATTTTTGTACCACAATTCTCTAATCAGTGATTAGTACTGACTCTTTCCAGTTCTTTGCTAGTACCAAAAGTCAGGCAGTCAATCCTGAATCCACTTAATTGTGATTCTAGCCTACAAGTCTCTCTGTCTTATCAGCAAGAATAGGAGGAGACACTTGGTCAGCTCCTTTCCTGAAATTTAGGTCAGCCAGATATTAATATGTCCCTGGTGTCATAGAGAATGAATAGGGTTTGGACCTGTGACTTTGCTGGTATAGGAAGTCCTGGGTGAAGAATTCCCTTCTATCAAAACAGATTGAAACCTTCTCTGCAATTTACTTTATTAATGAGTTGTCTAGAGCAGGACTTCTTAAATTTTTTTCCATTTCCAATCCCTTTTCTCCCAAGAAATTTTTATATGACCCCAGGTATGTACATATATATATAAAAAGGCATACAAATCAAACATTTACTGATAACAAATTATTTCATAACCCCCATATTCAGTTATGAGACCTCATATGGGGTTGTGAACCACAATTTAAGAAGCTGGGATCTAGGCTTGCAGCTGGGAGCTTGCACATGTGTATTTCTGAGTAAACCTAGCCTAAGTAAGACTTTCTATCACCTCCTAGGATCATGTAAACCTCTCACTTATCTTTTTTTTTTTGCATAAGCAATTCACTTAATAAAATATTTCAGCCCATACTTAATAGTATCATAGATTTTGAGTTGGGAAGGGCCTTAGACATTATGTAATACAACCCACTAGCTTAAAGATAAGGAAACAGGGACCAGAGGAGGTCAAATGACCAATTCTAGGATATAACGATCTTAAGTGGCAGAGTCTGGGATTTGAACCCTGGTCTTTTGACTCTGAATCCCTCTGTGGAATACAAAATAAAAAATCAAAATCCATAACACATGGCCTCAGCCTTTATAGATTATGAAATCATTGAGATCAAGTGCTCAGGGAACTCTTTGGAAAGCAGGTGAGAGTTCATCTGCATTTCACAGACTGCAAATGACTTGGATTAGAGATGGAGGATATTCCCCTCAGCCAGCCAAACCCTTGAAGAAGAGGGCCAAGGAGTTAAGCAGTCTAGCCAAAACAGAAGGTATGCATAGGAGAGTAATGGAGGTAATATTGGAATGACTGGTTAGGACTGTAATTTGGAGAGCTTTGAATGATCAGGGTGAGGAGTTTTCCCTTTTGTTAGGAATTAAGGGGCTTCATTATGTACAGATAAACCAAATTTGAAAGAATTTAAAATAGAATAGTACTTGACTGTCCACTAAACTAGCTACCTTTAAAAGATAGCTGATAATGAAATGGGTAGTTTCAGACAAACATGGGAAGATTCATAGAAATTAAAGCTAAGTGAAGTGAACAGAACCAGGAAAACAATTTCTATTCTAATGACAACACAAATAATTTTGATGACTTTTAAGACCAGACCAATCATGGATTCAACTAGAGATGGATGCACCAACAAAACCTGTTAACCACCTCATAACCGAGAGATGATAGACCCAGAATGCAGAATGAGGCACATTTTTTTGGACATGGGAAAGATCCAGGGTGAGGCACATTTTTTGGACATAGGCAAAGAGGGAATTTATTTCTTCTGCTTGACCATGTACTTGGAGAACTTGTCCTAGAGAACAGATTCTCTAGAATTAATCATCTTAACTTCTTGTATCTTCTTTTTCTTGCTTCCCTAACTTGAATCTGGTCATTTTTCTGGTATATCATGTCTTACTTTACACTAGTTGCTTTTTATTTTTTACTTGTCTCTATTATACTTCTTGAAATTCCATTGAATTATGTTGTCCTGTTACTAGCACCACCAATTAGAGACTCATCAGGTTAGAAAGACTCTTCTTTTAGAAGGGCAAATAGCTCTGAGAGCTAAAGACTTTCAGTTACTCACAAATGGTACAGATTAATTCATTTACCTGATTGCTTTTTATTACATATCTGGGGTCAGCTGCATGGAAGGAACAGGAAGGAATTTTACTTGAGGGGAGGTATGTAAATAATCTTGAATGTTGAAGTACTTTGGCAAGTAAAGTGGAGTTTTTTTTTAATAACTTTTTATTGACAGAACCCATGCCTGGGTAATTTTTTACAACATTATCCCTTACACTCATTTCTGTTCCGATTTTTCCCCTCCCTCCCTCCACCCTCTCCCCCAGATGGCAAGCAGTCCTATACATGTTAAATATGTCACAGTATATCCTAGATACACTATATGTGTACAGAACCAAACAGTTCTCTTGTTGCACAGGAAGAATTGGATTCCGAAGGTAGAAATAACCCAGGAAGAAAAAGAAAAATGCAAACAGTTTACATTCATTTCCCAGTGTTCTTTCTTTGGGTGTAGCTGCTTCTGTCCATCATTGATCAATTGAAACCGAGTTAGATCTTCTCTTTGTCAAAGAAATCCACTTCCATCAGAATACATCTCCTCATATAGTATCGTTGTTGAAGTGTATAATGATCTCCTGGTTCTGCTCATTTCACTTAGTATCAGTTCATGTAAGTCTCTACAAACCTCCCTGTATTCATCCTGCTGGGTATTTCTTATAGAACAATAATGTTCTATAACATTCATATACCACAATTTACCCAATCATTCTCTAATTGATGGGTATCCATTCATTTTCCAGCTTCTAGCCACTACAAACAGGGCTGCCACAAACATTTTGGCACATCGAGGTTCCTTTCCCTTCTTTAGTATCTCTTTGGGGTATAAGCCCCGTAGTAGCACTGCTGGGTCAAAGGGTATGCACAGTTTGATAACTTTTTGGGCATAATTCCAGATTGCTCTCCAGAATGGTTGGATTCATTCCCAACTCTACCAACAATGCATCAGTGTCCCAGTTTTCCTGCATCCCTTCCAAAATTCATCATTATTTTTTCCTGTCGTCTTAGCCAATCTGACAGGTGTGTAGTGGTATCTCAGAGTTGTCTTAATTTTCATTTCTCTGATCAATAGTGATTTGGAACACTCTTTCATATGAGTGGAAATAGTTTCAATTTCATCATCTGAAAATTGTCGGTTCATATCCTTTGACCATTTATCAATTGGAGAATGGCTCGATTTCTTATAAATTAGAGTCAATTCTCTATATATTTTGGAAATGAGGCCTTTATCAGAACCTTTAACTGTGAAGACATTTTCCCAGTTTGTTGCTTCCCTTCTAATCTTGTTTATATTAGTTTTGTTTGTACAAAGGCTTTTTAATTTGATGTAATCAAAATTTTCTATTTTGTGATCAGTAATGGTCTCTAGTTCATCTTTGGTCACAAATTTCTTAAAGTGGAGCTGTTTAGAACAACATGAAGTAATGGTGAACTTGGAGAGAGCTACTAACTGGTAATAAAGGGATACAAAGAAGAAAGGTAAAAAGTCAAATATATGCTTTGTCTATTTTCACCTGTTATGTAAGGCTGAATCTGAATCCTCTTCTCTTTCCTTCCTTCAACATTTTATGGTTTTTTGACCCCTAGAAAATCAAACCAGGATTGTAATTATTTTTGTGGATTAAACAAGTTTTTGTTTACTACCTTGGGAACTCAGTGATTACCCACTTTTGGCAGGAAGGGGCAGAGAGGAGAGGAATTGTGTTCTAGTTTCTGAGTATCTCATTTTAAAACAAATTTTTAGAACATAATTATTTAAGTAAAATTATTTAAATATCAATTTAATGAATTTAAAGTTTTAACATCCATGAAACTTTTTACATGTGTATGTGTTTTCTTATCTTCTTTTTAAGATTCAAGACACTTTTGTGTTCCTTAAAAAGAAAAAGAAAAATCTTCTGAATTAAATAAAACTTTTACCAAAGGCCATAACCATACTTCTTGCCTTTTTTTCTGTTCACAAAATCCCATTTTTAGTAGGAACTAAAAGGCAAGCTGTTATTATTACAAGGCTCCTATCAAAATTGAAATGAATAAATCTTATAATCTAAAGTGATAAAACATTTATTAAGTGTAATAAATCTTTTTTTCTTCGCCACAAAGTATGCTTTGAGTAACTTGAAAAAAGGAAGAAAGGAAAGAAAAAAGGAAGAAAACAAGCATGTATTACGTCGACTCTTATGAGTTGACCACTGTGCTAAGATCTTACTATCTTACTTGATTCTCACAACAACCCTGTAAGGTATGTGTTATTATTTACCATCATCATCATTATTATTATTCACGTTAAAAAAAACAAGGAAACTAAGGCAGAAAAGTTAAGTGACTTGCCCAAAGAAATACAACTAGTAAGAATCTTAGTCCATATTTGAACTCATGTCTTCCTGACCCCAAGTTGATTGCTCTATCCACTTCACCACCTAGCTATACTCTAGAGTATTGTCTGTAAGAATATGGTGGTGAAGATTCTGACTTCTTGTAATTAAAATACTGTGTTCATTCAATGTTGACAAAATTTCACATGCATATGTTTTGTAAATAAAAAGATATAATATTTTAAAAGATAGTGTTCAAAATAAAGCCAAAAAAAATCATTTTCAAAGAAAAGAGAAGCTTTAAAAATTGAGTTATCTTAATTACTCCTCAAACCTAAGAAATTGATTTTAATTATGCTTTTTAAAAAAAGATTTATGTCCTGGATGTTGTGCTTTGATTTATCTTGTAACCAAGTTGTTGTGATTACTGATGGATACTTTTGTATGTTCCATAAACTTTAGAATAAATCTTCAAAGTTCAAAAGTCTCCTACTATAAAAATTCCATTTTCTGTGACCATGATAAAATGTCTTTTGGAGGCTTTCTTTTATTAAGTAATATTTGTAGAACCTAACACTTCAATCACTGTAACTACATTTTGTGAAAGGAAAGCTGTTGTTTATCTTTTCTCTTTTGAAAAAGACACAAAATGAAAAATTTTTATCTTTAGGGAAGGTACAATTTATCTTCCAAAAGGGAGAAAATAGCAATGAACTGTTCAGAGTTTAAGGGCAAGTAGCCTATGATATTATCTCAAGGAGAAAAATCTGTTACTGGCATTCTAAAAAAAATTAACCAGTAATTCTACTACTTTTTTTTCTATGATACTAGTAACAAAGAATGCTCTCCTGACTTATAGTTTATACCAAAACACAGTTTTGATTATGTTATCCATTGGGTATTCTTGAGGGGTTGTAAAAATGTGTCAAGTTACATAGAATGTGACTGATGGAGAAAAGAAAGAAAAAAGGACCACTAGAGTTAAATAATAGGTTTGAAGTGTTCTTGAAGAAGAAAATGCTGGACTCTCCAAGGAGGAAGCATTTTCTAGTCGTCCAAGAAAAGATGGTGGTGATCCTTTGGGACTGTCAAATTAAGGAGTCATCCAGTTAGGTTCAGATAAAGATGAGATTATTGGTGGTGGTTTGCTCCCTGCTAATGAATATTAAGGTGGCTATGTATTGATACCATAACAACAATAAGGAGTTCTACCTAGTTAAGGTGTGTATTTAAGATGTCACAGAGAGCCTCCCAAGACTTGTCAGACCAGATAACTACTGCCCACTTCTGGTGATTCATATGGACACAAATGAGAGTACAAATGGAATTTAGATAGCATTGGTAAAGATGATTAAAGTCTTGGGCAAGAAACTGAAGACCTTTGGAATATATGTGGTAGTCTCATTACTGATATAAATCATGGACAGGGGCTTTAGAAGAGTGCAGATGTGGAGATGTGAAATTGGTAAAGAATCTGTCATTTGGAAATGGGATATGTTCTGTTTTGGCTGCATCCCATAAGTTTTGGTATGTTATCTCATTACTGTCATTCTTTGTTTGAATTTATCAATAGTTTCTATGATTTGTTTTTTGAACCACTCATTCTCAGGGGTTAGATTATTTAGTTTCCAATTAATTTTTGGTCTATATATTCACAGCCCTTTGCTACACATAATTTTTATTGCACCATGATCTGATCTGAAAATGTTGCATTTACTATTTCTGCTCTTTCTCTACATTTGAATATGAGGTTGTGATGCCCAGATTCATGGTCATTTTTTGTGTAGGTATCATATGCTATTGAAAAAAGGTATATTCCTTTTTCTCCCTATTCAATTTTTCTCTTAAGATCTGTCACTTATTTAGATGTTTAAATTTTGGCAGACATCAAAAACATATTTTGGTCATGCTTTTTACTTTATTGAATCCTTAAATTTAAACAGAGCCTGATCTCCTTTCTCCTTGTGGTTGTTCCAGTACAATCTGTGGAAGAAGGGGGAAAGAAAAAAGAAAGGAGTGAAGGGAAGTGGAGAGAGAGAGAGGAAGAGGGAAGGAGAGACATATAAATTTATATCCATATCTACAAACATATGTGTGTGTGTGTTTGTTGATGACCATTATTGGTCATTGATGATGTGTGTGACCATTATTATAAACATAACTTCTCATATTCTGCTATAATGAAGTAATGCTCTCTGATATAGAATCCAGAGAAGTTAAAGTAAACATTTTCAGTAGAAAAAATATATCAGTGTTTACGTTCCTGGATCTTATTAGTGATTCAGTAATGTTTGGTAGATCCTGTATGTGACCCTGCAATTACATAAGAAACTTGATACCCAACTTATGAAAGCTTTGGGCCTCAGCTTGAAGTTGTGCCAAAAATAGGGTATGACATAATAGAATATAATAATATATAATGCTACATAATCATATTGTTATAGTTTATCTATAAACACCTTCCTCCCAGCATCCATAGAGATGTAAATAGTAACCACAAAGTACAGTGGGAAAGAGTGCTGAATTTGGTGTCAGAATCTGCATTGGATTTGTTGACCATATCAGTATCCTCTATGGGTCTCATTTTTCTCATGGATAAAATGGAAGTGTTGAACTTCTTCCATAGTTCTCAAAGTGTGTTTGGGGATCCTCTGGGCACCCCTAAAACCTTATCATGGGGTAAGTGAAATCAAAATTATTTCTAGATACTATTTTAATGTAGTAAATTTTTGACAGATATATCCACATAACTAAAAGCTCTTTCAGGTGCTCAGTAATTTTAAGAGTGTAAAGGGATCCTGAGACCAATAAACTTGAGAACTGCTGGGCTGGTGATCTGTGAGCCCCTTCTAGGGGTTTCTAATTAAAAATCTAGGACTCTAAGAAGCCATGTTCTTATTGGAGAGTTTTCAGAAACAGGTTCAGAGACATAAGTAAACTATGAGCAGCTTTGAGGCCAAGTTCAATCCTAGATTTCCCTACCGTTTCTAAGTTCCTTGTTGCCTTGAGACAGCTGGGCTGCAGTAGATCTCTGGATCTGGTTAGCTGAATTCCCAACTTCCTAAATAGTGACTCTCAATGAGTCACCTAAGCCTGTCTGTCCCTGTTTCCTAACCTGTAAAATGAGGATGCTAATAAAGCATCCACCTCTCAGGATCAAAATGAGATATTTGTGAAACACTCTGCAAACCTTAAAGTAGCTATCATTGCTATTATTATTATTAGCAATTATTCTTTCCACTGTACCACTTGGGTCCAAAAGGGACATCAAAACTCCCCATCTGCTCAACATGGGAGGGAAATTCAAGAGTTTTAAGCTATTTTATCTAGGGACTGCAGACCATATTTCATAGATTTTTAGTACAGAATTTTTTATGTATATAAGCATCTATAGCATAACTATATTTAGCACAGTATAATATGTTTTAATTTTTAATATGGTAAATTACAGTACATGGTTTAATATGGTATGTAATATGTAATTATAGTATATAGTTCATTTACACATATAGTCTATGGTTAATTAATATATAATTACAGTATATTATTTATATATACGTTACAATATATGGTTTGCATGAATTTTCTTTTTGTTTCAACTGAAAAAAAATAGAGTGTCTCAGTTTATAGTGCTGTTTTAAGTTGTTAATACTTCCCTAAGGCTTTGGGGGTATCCTATATATATTCTGAAGTCATGAAAGGATGGGAAAACCCTCCACTCACAACATTTTCAGGCTCAGACCTTGACAACTCCTGTTCCTTTACCTGAGCAAGCCCCTGCTGTTTGCTTGATACAATAATCATCAAGTACACACTACCTTTCAAGCAGGATGGTGCTATGATGGAGTTCTCATTTATATGTGATGACAACTTATTGTTGAAAAGTTTTCTCTCTTCTTTTTCTATTTTGTCTTTGTTTTCTTTACCTCTCTTCTCCCCTCCTCCTTGTGTTTTTTTTTTCTTTCTTTTTTGTTTCCCTTCTTGTCATGATGTGTAGTTCAAGTCTGTTTTAAAATGATTGTTACCTAATTTACTATTGGATAAAGTTGAGTTCTATTTTTAAGAAATGGGTGAGAACTATTTATATAATGCCCTTTAAGTGCAAAGCTTAGTAATATGCTCTAGAGACAAGCTGATAGTTTGATGCTGCAGTGGATAGATCAGTGGATTTGGAATCAGGAAGACCTAAATTTGAATCCTTCCTTAGACACTGAACTGGTTGTGTGACTCTGGAAAATCATGTAACCTCTTTCAGGTTTGGTTTCCTCATCTGTAAAATGAAGATTGAACTCAATGGCCTCTCACATTCCTTTCAATTCTAAATCAGTGATCCTGTCAATATGGCATCAAGAAGCTTGCAGTCTACTTAGGAAGATGGTCTATAGGATTGCCATCAGGGCATGCTGCCATTTTATATGCCACGTTGTACTGCTATTCCGGTGGCAAATGAATGATTCAGAAAAGTAATGGCAGGACTCTTTCTTTTAACTCATTACTGAACTCTTTGATAGGCCACTAGTTTGAACTCGTAAACATGATTTTTTAAAGTCTTAATATAAATATGTCCTTTTTTTTTTTTTACACTGAGCATGTTTGTCAGTGTATGTATTTAGAACAAATGGATAATAAGTTGGATCCAGAATTAAACAGGAAGTGGGAGAGTGGGCTAGATTGCCTTCAGGAAATTGAGTCCTTTAGTGGCCACAAACTTCTCCAAGAAACAAGGATCCATCTTTTTAATATCAGTTATGTACCAGTGGCATTTTACATCTATGAATTATAGAACTCTATCATATCTGAAGAAATTAAATAATTTTTACACTGATGTTTATATGGGAAAATATGGTGGGTCTGAGAAAGATGCAAAATGTAAAATAAAGAATTCTATAGAACTGGAGTAAAAAAAAATAAAAGGAAACCATATGATTGAAAAAGAAGATGAGATAGTCACATGACAAGAGCAAGAAGTAACAGATACATGACTCTGATGGTACTATCTTGTTATGAGCAGACCAAAGGAGGCTCCTAGCATGGTAGATGGATTCACTTTGGAGAACTTAGTGAAACTACAGGGCTTCATTCAAGATAGATAGCTATGGAAGAAGTACAATATCCTTTGTTGGAGAAAGTGACCAAATCTTTGGTGTCATAGATCCATTTGATAATATTGGGTAAGCAAGAATTTCTTCACTCTCAGGTTGAGGTGATTTCTTTTTTTTTTCTTTTTCTTGGAGTAACATGACTAACTCTTAAGGAATTTTGAACAATTTAGAGAGGAAATGATTTGTTTTTTTTATAGCTGCATAGATGTTCCCTGGCAGTTGCTTCTGTTGGAATAAAATTCTCACTCCCACATAACTACTTATGTAAGGAGGTGGAGATCTTAATGATTCTACTAAATAATTCAAATGTCAAAAGGGCATCTTTTGCTTGTGTCTGGAATGAATGGAATGAAAATTCCTTATCAAATAAAAATTTGATTTTTTTACATTGGACTGCTTCTAGTTTGATCTTGGTAGTGAATTTAAGGAAGTTTTAAAAATTATTATTAAGATGAGTTTCAAAAGCCTTGACTTTTCATTCAGAGGAAATAGATAATGCTCACCTATTTTTGAAATTAGTAGTTGTGAATTAATGGCTTTAAAATATGTTCTGTTTTTTAAAGGCAACTTTTAATCAATAGTATTATATTTTTAAATGTAACTTAAAAGATTGCAAGATGAAGATTTTATGTCTAATTCACTCAGATTCTTCTATTGTCCTTATGAGGCAAATATCATATTTTTTTAATTAAAGCTTTTTCAAAGCTTTTTTTCCAAAACATATGCATGCATAATTCTTCAATGTTAACCCTTGCAAAACCTTGTGTTCCAATTCCATCCCCTTTTCCCACCCCTTCCCTAGGTGGCAAGTAGTCCGACATATGTTAAACATGATAGAAATGTATATCGTTTTTTTTTAAGAAAAATCATTTTTGTGGAATTAGTATTTATGATTCCCTTTGTGCTTCATTTAAAAAACAGTATTTCTCTTCTCTCCCCCTCTTGCTCTGTTTCTCCTCTGTGAGTCTAGATAGATAGATAGATCTAAAACTATACATGAAACTTCTATGGATGAATGTAATTGAATAGCCAAATAGAAATAAGAAATAAAACCCAGGTTTTATTATTATTTGTTTGTGATTTGCTTCTTTGTTCTTTTGCTTCTTTGTTCAAGATTACCTTGTGGTTATTCAGAAATATTTTTATATATGTGCCATACAGCTCCTTGATGCCTTTTCTTTTTCCTTGTGAATATTCATTATTTATAGGGGTGATTCTTTTCTTTGTCAGTTATTTATATAAGAACATTTTTGAGGGAAGCCTCAAAGTTATTTTCTGCACAATTATACATCTTTTAATATTACTATAACATATCTAGAAAACTAGTTATTTTTATGGAATTCTGAAAATTTGACTTAGCCATACTTTCCTCAAGTTCTTTTCAAGATCTTTGGGAATTTTCTTTTAAAAAGAAAAAAAAAAAAACCAAAGTTGGAGTTGTAAACAAATCCAACCATTCTGGAGAACAATCTGGAATTATGCCCAAAAAGTTATCAAATTATGCATCCCCTTTGGTCCAGCAGTGCTACTACTGGGCTTATATCCCAAAGAGATACTAAAGAAGGGAAAGGGACCTCTATGTGCCAAAATGTTTGTCGCAGCCCTGTTTGTAGTGGCTAGAAACTGGAAAATGAATGGATGCCCATCAATTGGAGAATGGTTGGATAAATTGTGGTATATGAATGTTATGCAATAGTATTGTTTTATAAGAAATGACCAGTGGGTTAAATACAGAGAAGCTTGGAGAGACTTACATGAACTGATGCTAAGTGAAATGAGCAGAACCAGGAGAACATTATATACTTCAACAACGATACTATATGAGGATATATTCTGATGGAAGTGGATTTCTTTGACAAAGAGAAGATCCAATTCAGTTTCAATTGATCAATGATGGACAGAAGCAGCTACACCCAAAGAAAGAACACTGGAAAATGAATGTAAACTATTTGCATTTTTGTTTTTCTTCCCAGGTTATTTTTACCTTCTGAATCCAACTCTTCCTGTGCAACAAGAGAATTGTTCGGTTCTGCACACATATACTGTGACATATTTAACACGTATAGGACTGCTTGCCATCTGGGGGAGGGGGTGGAGGGAGAGAGGGGAAAAGTCAGAACAGAAGTGAGTGCAAGGGATAATGTTGTAAAAAATTACCCAGGCATGGGTTCTGTCGATAAAAAGTTATAATTATTTTAAAAATAAATAAATAAATAAATAAAATTCTACCAAAGTGATTCTATCTCAAATGTATTAATCTTAGAAATGAATTTTTAAGTAAATTGAAACTGTTTCCCTGATGGATTTTAGTTTGACTTAACTAGCAAGATATTTCTGGCTATAATAAATGTTATTAGCTTGCCTTACTCCTGTTTCTGTTGGTTATGACAATAAAAATTACTATTAGCAATTCTGTTAGTAGTAAGTCAGTCTTTCCAACTGAGAATATTTTATTTCTATATTTGATACATTACATTTATAACTACACTTGAATTCTAGATCACAAAAGGCCTTGATATAGGTATCATGATTATTTTGAAATCAGTATTACATTTCACATTTTTTTTCTTGTTAGATGTGTTTCCTTTTTTTTTCCTAACAAGGTAACTTTCAAGTAGTCTTAAAGAATCAGAACCTTTACTCTTTGACTATATAAAGGATTTTAAATTAAATAATATTATTTTGGAAAGCTTACAATAATATAAATTTCACTCGTTTCTAGTTGTTAAAATCATTCAATTTTAACTTTTATTGCTAACTATAATAAAATTTTACTGGTCAGAGTCAGACATTTAAGGAATAAGTTTGAATCTGAAGTGGATTTTTTTAAAAAAATCTTATTAATGAAATGGTTAAATTTTGTTACAACCAGAGTTCCTCCTGATCTGGGCCAACTAAAATGCAGACTTCTGAGGATTCTTTCCTTCCCCAAGAAAATCAACCATTCAGGAGTAGAGATTTGATCTCTTGACAAGAGGTCTTAACAAGGCTGACCAGGAATCTGTGACATTCAAGGTTGTTGTTCTTTTTTTCTCAGAGGAGCAGGAACACTTGGACACTTCTTAGAAGATATATTGGTATGGGATGTTGCAGGCAACTGGAATAAACTATTGTCCAAGAGTCTTTCTTGCTATTTCAAACCAGTGTTGAGACAAGGGGAAAGCATCTTTCAGGGAAGATGGCAACTTGTCCCAAGAACACGTCTAGACACCCACAGACCAAACCATGTTTTATATCTATTCACCTTCTCTCTCCTCTGTCTCTTTCCCCTTCCTCCTTCTCTCCCCTTATCTCCTCTCTCTTACACACACACACACACACACACACACACACACACACACACACACACACACACACACACACATTATCCTAGGCACAGTAATCAAAACTCAATAATACTACCATTGTTTCTAGAAAACAATGCATATAAGTAACTATAAAACAGTTTTTGGTATGGAAGGAAACTGTTAATTACTAAATGTCAATTGCTTATGAGTATCCATAAAAAAACCTCCCTTCTATGGCCACCACTTTCACCATTTGAATGTAAGCTTCTTGAGGCAGGGTATGTCTTCTATCTTTATTTATATCCCTAGTTCTTGGCAAAGTGTCTGCCATATTAATAATAAGGTACTTATTAAGGCCTTTTTTTATTCATTCATTGGACCTATCAGCATTTGTTCAAGTGATAATACTTACACCTATGCAAATCTGGCAATCTTTCCCTCCTTTTTAAACTAATTTCTTGTAAGCAAGAGCATTTGGGATCAACAAAAACAAGCAAGAAAAAAAATTGTCTTTCTTTTCTAGCCTACTAAACAAAAGGAAGGAAAAGTTGATGATAGTTGTCTGTATTTTATCCCATGTTGACCCAGATTTTTATTATAAACTATATTTTATGTTTTTAATATGTCAAAATGTTTTATTCTTGCAGAAAGATATCCAGAATAAATCAAATTCAGTAAATACTTATTAAATGTCTACTATTTGTAAAGTCAGCTTTTAGCTTTTTTAGATTAAATAAAACCATTTAATTATCTTATATTAGTAGAAAGCATCACAAATGTCCTGTAAGTCATCCATGATTAATTGACCAGTTGAGTTTGCAACAGCTCACCCTCTGACAACTTCCCGGGTTCTTTAATACCTTAAGGATCCTAGTCTTTCAGTTATTGGCAGTTTCCCCCTTGAAATTATTTTGTATTTTCTCTTTGGGGTATATGTTGTACAACTTTTCTTTGCCTCCTCTAGAATATAAGCTTGATTTTTGCCTTTTTCTTACCATATCTAGCCTAATGTCCTGTATATAAACATTTGTTCAATATTTGTTGAGTTAATGGAAGGGTTGGATAGAAAATAATAAATTTAGGCCCTCCTGAAAAGGGCCTCAGATGCTTTCAAGTTCTTTCTCTTATTTTACAGATGAGGATACTAGGGTTCAGAAAAGCAAATGACTTACTTGAGGTCATACAGGTAGAATAAGGCAACTAGGATTTGAACCCAAATCTTTAAACTCCAAATCTAGAAAGTTTTCCAGTGCAAAAACTGACTTTAATGTAAATCACAACCTCACTCACTTTCACTAGGTTTTCAAGTTTTCAGGCTTTGTGGTGGTCAGAGGGTTCATCATGGTGTGGTCATTATAGTGATGTTTCAATGAATCTGGTTCTTGGACCTTAGAGATCATTGAATCGTATGGGAATTCTTGACCTTTCATATGTAACAGACCTCTTTGGCAATCTTACAAAGACTGTAGACTCTTTCCCAAAATATTGTTTTTAAATATATAAAGTAAAGTATATGGAATTAAAAGGAAACCAATTGTATGGAACTAGCTATTGTGGTTTTTTTTTTTAATTTGCAGACTCTAAGAAACTTCTATCTAATCTTCTCATTGTACAAAAAAAGGGCAGCTAAGATCCATGGAGATAAATTGACTTGGCCAAGATCATCACAGATCATAAGTACCAGAAATGAGATTTTAAATGTAAGCACTTTCACTTAAAATTCCATATTTTTTTCTACCACACCATTAAAGGAAAAAAAGCTGAGATATCTTTTTTAAATTTTGTTTTAGATGCGATGCCACCAGGTTTTTACTTCAGAAATAACAAATATCTTTAAAGCATTTTAACTTATCATGTGATACAAGACAAGAAGGCAAATAGTGATCTATTAAACTCTACTGGCATGATTTTTTTTTAAGTTAAAGAATTTTTAAGTTGACTAATTATCTTTTCTTTTTGAATTAAAGTATTTACATCTTTTGAATAATAGAATTATAGAAAAATTAGATGACTTCTAACAAGAATATTCTGTGTAATATATATTGAATCTGGTACATGAACAATTATCTTCTCTAAAATTTACATTGAAATATTATTGACCCTTTCTCCCAAGTCAAACATTATTTTTTAATTTTTTAAAGGTAACAAACAAGTCTTGCTTCCCTTATCTTTTCTTTTCCTTTTTGGGCAACAAATACCATCAATTCTCAGTAGAGAGAAACAATCATTCCTTGAAACAGTAGCTATTAAAGTTTGTCAGTCTACTCATGGAAAAAAAAATGTTATTCCCCAAAGTATTTCTCTAAGGCTGAAAGTTTCTATGCAAATGAAAGGCCAGTTTTGACCACAGAAATTTCCATCTAACCTCTCAAAATTGGAAACATATTACTTACAATTCAAAAACACAGGCAAATTAGTGAGGAGACTGTCTAAAATAAGCTCAAGAGTTAGACATATCATTTGTGGATGACATGCCTTGATAGGAAAGCTTATTTTCCTCTGGATGCTTTGTCTCTGTTGTTTAAAAAAAAAATTAAACTGCTTAATGGAGCCACGTTTACAACTGTGACATGAACACAATTAAGGGACTGCCTAACCATATTGTGTACTCCATGGCACAGTGTATCTTGCTGTGACTACTGTTTTTTGTCTTATTAAAGAGTATTCACATTTCTGTAACTTTCTGTCATTTATACTGTATCCTTCACAGGTAAAAAGTTCAGGTATTTAACAGATGAGGAAATTGAGACAGAAAAAAAGTTGTGACCTGCCCAGGTCATACGATTAAGCCTCACACCTGAGACTTGAATCCAGGTCCAAGTTTAGCATTCAGTTCACCAGGAACCCAAGTTGCTGAGAAATCAGCAGAACCTTGGTTTGGTGCCCATTCTCTTGATAAACATATTCAAGGATGTATGAGGGAGGAAAAGGTACTGAAAACATGAATTAGGGAGATGTTCAGATTGTTTGGCCCAAGGAAATTTTACATGGAGTTAAAAAGTTTAAAGATTTCAGCACCTTGACAGAAACATTTCAGTTCTGTTAATTGCTAACATAGCAATCAATGGTAAGTTGAGAGACTTTTTTTAAAAATCGGCCTAAGAACCAGTGTGTCCTTCAGGGGGTCAACAGGCAGAATGTGGGGACATTGCATCAAACTTTCACCAGACCAAACTGAAAGTCAACAGAACAGCAGTTGGTGGGAGGGAGTGGGCAGTATTTTGGATAGCTCTGAGCCTTGAACTTAATACAGATTCATATTTGGCTTCTTGAGCAATCATGTAGAGGTGAGAATTAGGAGACCCGGCTGATGTCTGACTGGCTTGGCCAGAGCAGAAAAGCCATAATGTTCATGATCCAGCTTGAGAGCTCTTCCAACTATATTGAGTCCAACCATTCTCTGCACACTCCTTTAACTCATCATCATTTGCCATCCCCTTAGAAAGTTTGTATTATCTAATCCTACACTTAAAAGTTATTTGATGGCCAGATAAGTTGCTCAGTTTATGAATGAAGAAACTGGGACGAGAACCTGGCTTTTCTCACTATTGTACTGGTTCTGACTCTTGGTCTAGCTTTCTTGCCGTCATCCTACCCTACTTAATCTACAAGCACACAGGTGATATTTCCATTTTTCTTCTCTCTGTCAACAATACTCTTCCTGACCCATTCTACAAGGCTCAAAACCTTAATTTTTGCTTCCATTTCTCATTTGTGTATCCCTTAATCCACTTTACCACAAAATGCTCCTCATGCTTCAAAGCAATCTCTCAATTTCGTCTCTTTACATAACCTGTCCTTCATTAGACCTTCAGCATTTCCCAATCTTCTTAATTTGTGCTGCTCCAGAATTCAGAATATGAAGCTCTTTTGGTGGCAGGAAGAACCAAATAGTTACTCATTCTGAAGAATTCTGGAATAGAAAGCTAGGTACAGTGGGAAGAGTCCTAGATTGGGAGTCAAAAAAACTACATATAAGTCTGAGCAAATCTCTCTCTCTTTTTTTTTTTTTTGAACTTAAAAGACAGCATTTAATTCCATGAATGCTTTAAATTGATAGAAATCTAAGTTTGCACTTAACAGATAGTTACATGGCCTTGTAAATACAAAGGAGGGATTTTCTTTAAGGTTACATTACACACACACACACACACACACACACACACACACACACACCCCAATACTTCCTGGGGGGAAACAAGTTACAATCATAGGCAAATCTGCCTGATGTTTCTTTTATGCAAAGTTTTTTTTTAATCATCGACAATAAATGGAGATTTTATGAGATCTCCATAAAGAATATAATGAAAAGATTCATGAATCAAAACACAGAATGTGGTTGAAGATACTGACCTCAATCTCACTTTTCTCCCAGAGGAATATACTTGTAAATAAGCAATTTCAATGTATAATGTTGTATTCCTTTAGTAAATTCACTTTTCCTGCAATCTTGAACGATTCTTCTGCAGAGAAATTTGGAAAGGGACTTACAGTTACTAAGCTTTCCAAATGTAATATATGTGAATTTTTATTCATTGTTTAAATTGATGTGGGGAACTCTGAAACTGTCTCTCTCTCTCTCTTGACTTTGGGGGGAATACTGAGAAAATCTCTTAATGAGGAATTAGATGGCTTCTCAGTTCTCTTCCAGCTCTAAATCTTTGTGATTTGACTTTTTTGTTTTTGCAATTTACTGAAGTGTTGCAATTTGCAAAGATAAATTTGGTAACTGAAAGGATATAATAAATCTGTCTAATTTTAGCAATTGAAAGAAATGCAAAAAAAAAAAAAAGCCCTCAAACTAATACTTTAGTGATAAAGTAACTTGAGAAATAAAAATAAGTTAAGGATTTTCAGGATTCAAGTGACCAACTCAATGAGATTTGGAGAAAAAAAATTCAAACATGTTTTCAGTTAGTTTGCTTTTTAAATATATATATATATAGCTGAGATACATTTACAAAAATTAGCAACTATAAATTTGTATCATTTCATCCTTTATTTAATATGTTCTGTATATCTTAAATATGTTTAAACTCAACGGAATGAAAAATTAATTCATAAGGAATTAATTGTAATGTTTGAATATGAAAATGATTTCTATTTTGATAATTTTAGTTTTTTCTCATTTTCCTATCTATAATAATAACAACAATAATAATAAATAATGATTTAAGGTTTGCAAAACACTTTACAAATATTGTCTTACTTTATCTTCACAACAACGCTGGGAAATAGGTGTTATTATCCTTGTTTTACAGATGAGGAAACTGAGATGGGCAATGGATTAAGTGACTTCCCCAGGGTCATACACTTTCTGTATATCCGAGGCTGGATTTGAATTTAGGAGATCTAAGTGCTCAGTAACTATGAAACCAGGCTGACATGCTATGTCACTCAATAGGCCATGTAGTCCTTTGGTACCAAAGGGCATTTTTTTTTCAGTGTATCCTAGGTGCTTTCCATAATAGCCTCTCATATTATGGCTATAACACTCTTAATTCCCCTTTAATGTACAAATCTGTAATCTGTTTTCCTGAATCCTTCTTGAAACCTATTTGTGCTTGTGGCTGGTATAGAACCTTTTTTGGATAGGTAATATAGTCATATGTCTATTAACCTAAATATAAAGAGAAAATGCTACTTCCTTTTATTTGTCCTAAAAATATCTTCTTCAAGCTGTAGAAATATCCTTTAATCTTCTGAAAGTTGCTGGACAAGCTCAGGTTCAAAGTATCCACATTTCAGTCCTTAAAGGATTTATAATTTCAGATTTGTAAATACTTCCTCTACCGCTGCAGGACATAGAATTCCTACACTTTAATAAATGTTCCTCAGGAATTGCCATGCATCCAAAAAAGGAGGAATGGACTTAATGTATTTTTATTTTTTTATTTATAAAATATATTCATGGGTAACTTTTCAACACTGACCCTTGCAAAACTTTCTGTTCCAAAATTTTCCTTCTTCCCTCAGCCCCTTCCCTAGATGGCAGGTGGTCCAGTACATGTTAAATCCAATATATGTATACATATTTATACAGTTATCCTGTTGTACAAGAAAAATTGGATCTAGAAAGAAAAAAAACCTGAGAAGGAAAATGAAAATATAAGCAAACAATAACAGAAAGAGTGAAAATGCTATGTTGTGGTCCACACTCATCCCATAGTCCTCTCTCTGGGTGTAGATGGTGCTCTTCATTACTGGACAATTGGAACTGCTTTAACTTAATGTTGAAGAGAGCCACGTCCATCAGAATTGATCATCATATAGTCTTATTGTTGCCAATGATTTCCTGGTTCTGCTCATTTCCCTCAGCATCAGTTCATGTAAGTCTCTCCAGACCTTTCTGAAATCCTCCTGTTGGTCGTTTCTTATAGAGCAGTAATATTCCATAACCTTCATATATCATAATTTATTCAGCCATTCTCCAATTGATGGGCATCCACTCAGTTTCCAGTTTCTAGCCACTACAAAAAGGGTTGCCACAAACATTTTTTGTATACGTGGGTCCCTTTCCCGAAAGGACTATTTTTTACACAAATATTTATAGCAGCTCTTTTTGTGGTGGTTAAGAATTGGAAATCGAAAGGGTGCCCATCAACTGGGGAATGGCTGCACAAATTGTGGCAAGATTGTAATGCAATACTACTGTACTATAAGAAATTGTATATGGGATGATTTCAGAAAAACTTCACCAGAAGAACATTGTACACAACAACTGCAATATTGTTTGATGAAGAATTGTGAAGGACTTAGGTTTTCCCAGCAATACAATGATCCAGAACAATCTGAAAGGACTAATAAAGCATCCTATCAACCTCCAGAAAAGAACTGATATTGTTTGAATAGAAACTGAAACATGGTATTTTTCATTCTCTTATTTTTACTTTGAGTCAAGTCTTTTTGTACAAAATGACTAATTGTGTCATCTGTAATTGTGATCCTATATACATCTGATTGTTTACTATCTTAGGGAGGGAAGGTAAGAATTTGAAACTGAAAACTTTAAATACATTTTTTCTTAAAAAGACTTGTCATGATGTGGTAGCCTTTAGCTTCAATCTTTACCTTTCTCCCATTGCTTCTTCCTCATCTCCATAGGACAACTGTCCATGTTCCAAATATTTTTGATTTTGAAACAAACTTGTTAAGAAACAGGAAATTACTAGAGTTTATTGAATTGAAAAGTGATATAGACCTGCACATTAGGAAAGGTGTTAAGGGAAAGATGAGTTCAGTTTGGGGTATGTTGAGTATGTCTTGTGGACATCCATTTTCAGATGACTGAAAGGCAGCTGAAGTTGTAAGACTGGAGGTCAATAGAGAGGTTAGAGCAGGACAGGGAGGAAAGAGCATAAAGGAATATGAGAAGGGGGCCTAAGATAGATACCTATGTCTAGAGGGCATGATCTAGATGA
Organism: Antechinus flavipes; assembly: GCF_016432865.1. Classification (NCBI taxonomy): domain Eukaryota; kingdom Metazoa; phylum Chordata; class Mammalia; order Dasyuromorphia; family Dasyuridae; genus Antechinus; species Antechinus flavipes. The sequence continues at coordinate 33,657,761 of NC_067401.1, read as the reverse complement.
GAATTCAAAAGAATAATCAGATAATGAGGAGAGAGTGATGTCCTGAAAACATAAGGGCATATTTAAGCAGGAGAAAGTGATTGGCAGTGTCAAAGGCTGCAGAAAGATTAAAAAAGAATGAGAATTGAGGAAAAAAAACATCAGATTTGACAAGAGTTCATTGGCCACTTTGGAGAGAGCAGTTTTCAATGGAAGGATGATATGGGAAGTCAGATTATAAAACATTAAGAACAGAAAGAAGAGAAAGTGGAAGCATCTATTGTTGACATCTTTTCAAGGAGGTTAGCCTTTGTAGAAAATTGGAAGGGTCAAGTGAGAATCTTATGTGGATGGGGAGAAGTGGGCATGTTTGTAGGTAGTAAAAGAGCTAGCAGTTAAGGAACAACTGAGAATTAGTGATAGAAAACCCATTTACAATGTTCATCTAAGTAATTGTGTAGGTGTAATGACAAAGAAATGAAGTTTATGTAAGCTAAAATAGAGATAACTGTCAAATTACCCTTTTAGCTGGGAGTTTAAATGGGTCTTAGAATAAAGCTACTGAGATAGATTGAGTTTATTAAAGAAGGAATTTGTGTCAATGAAATAATAGGGGAGCTATTGAAATGATGACTTATTGTCCTCTTTCACCTCAGGGTATTAAAAAGAGAATTGAAGGAAGTTCTTGTTCAAGATTTCTTTTTCTTCATTGATAACAATTGTACTTGGAGAATCCTTGTTTAATAGATAAAAGAACATAGCTAATTTCACTAGTGTTACTAGTGGGATTTATTCCCATTCCATGCCTACTGGGAACCTTTACTAGTGTTCTTTTCTGATGCAGAATGATGGTAGATGACTGGAGAAAATTATATAGCTGGGTGCTGGGGGAGAATGAAGTACCACATCTGAAAGGGGACAAATTAATGAAGGGATTCTCCAAGTGCTATAAAGATCTCTTTTGCATTTGATTCCTTGGAATTCTTAATCTGATTTGTGGTTTGAGAAAGCAGTAAAAGCAAAAAAAATAAACTTTCCAGTGAAGCCTAATGAAAGTCATTACAGGTGAATGATAAATTAAAGAAATAAGTTTGTTCAGATTGAGAAATGTGGGCTGTTCTGGTTCTGGGGCCATCTGTTTTGGTCCCATGGGTAGCCAGAGGTTTTGACTAGTTTGTAGCCACATCAAGACAGTGATGTATAGCAAGAGTGTGCTTCACTTTAAGAAAACCAAAATAGGAAATGGGTAAAATAGGGAGTTATGGTTCCCTTTAGAAAACTTTTCCCTAATGTTCATCTCAAAATGAAAATACTTCTGAAAAAATATTTTCATGACCATTAGACACTGGGCAATTTGACAAGAGATGTCAGATCTAAAGCTACAGTGATTGTTTTAGATTTCTTATTCCTTTGCTGGCAGATGCCTGCAAGGCAATTTGGTATGTCAGAAGGCGAGCCAGATGGGAAGTGAGACTGTTGGGATCATGGCTTTCTTACTTACCTATGTGTTGGTGAGCAAATCACTTCTCTTCAGACCCTTATTTCCTTGTGCCTGAGTTAGACAGCAAAGTTACCTTTTAAGTTTAAATGTGAGGATTCCTCACCCAGAGATATGATTCTCTTATGTTGCATACATTCTGCTAAGGTCCACGCTCTTTGAAAATCAATCAGAAATTAACATAAACTGTCATTGTTCATTTTTGGAGTCTGGTTCTGGCTTCCATTCTCTTCTTTCAGAAAAAGAAAACTCCTTAGCTCTTTTTACCTTTGTTTTTACTAATTCGACTTCTGCCTACTTGGGGGCCTTATTTTTCTACATCGTGGTTTAAAATACTGGGGGTTTTCATTCTATAAAGGGTAGAAAGAGAATGTTTGCTGAAGAAGACTTAATAATCCCATCAAGAAGAAAAGAAATTAAAAATGACGAGTGAGGTTCAAAAACACTTATATCACAAACTAGAACCTGTGAAGGTCATTAGATATGGCTTGTGGAAGGATTTCAAATAACAGTTTTCACTGGAATTCATATGAAGAAATAACTGGAGAGAGGATGGAAGAGGATGAAAATGTTTTGCCCCAATTAATCTATATACAGGAAATAAAGCAAGTTTGAAATCTTAACACTAGGAAATAATTGTGGCTTTAAATGGATCAGTAAGATTTGGGAGGATGGAATTCCTAACTATTAATTTAATTGAAATAAATCTGGGGGGCAACTAGATGGTGCATTGGATAAAACACTGGACCAGCAAGAGGACCAGCATTAATACTTCCTAAGTGTTAAATGACCTGGATAAGTCACTTAACCCCAATTGCCTCAAGAGGAAAAAAAAAGAAATAAATCTGATAGAAGAGACAAAGGAATAGAGCTGCATATTGAGAAGGTATATCTGTATAGAAATCTGTGAAGCTAAATATATAATAACACCTAGAATATAAAGTGCTTTAAAGTTTTTTAAGCTCTTTATGAATATCATCTCTTTTGATCCTCATAACAATCCAAAAAGGTAGGTACTAAAATCATTGCTATTGTACAGATGAAGAAACTGAGGCAGACAGAGGTTAAATGTCTTGTCTAGGATCACACAACTAGTAAGTATGTGAGGTTGAATTTGGACTCAGGTTCTCCTAATTCCAGGGTCCCATTGCTCTATCTCCTGGTATGATATGAGGATAAAAGAAGAAATAAACAGAAATGATGATGCTGGATTGACCAACTCTGGAAGCATGTGGTAAATACTTTCATGGAAAAGAAATAAAAGTATAAGAGTAATTGGAGGAGCACGAATCTGCTAGAAAGGAAATTGTCTGCTAAAAGCCCAAATATCAGACAAATTCTTAACTTATTAACAATTTTATTTTATAAGGTAGAAAGAAAACAAAGAGGAAAATTCCATGCATGGGATGCCCTTCTGCCTAATAAAGGATGGGGAAATAGATCTTTGGAGAATGAAGTGCCCTTTGAATGTTAGTGAGACCAAAAGAAGGGAATGCTTGGAAGGGCTTGGACTTTGTCCTTCAAGAAAGATTTCAAAAAGTTCAAAGAAATGACAGGTATAATTTCATAATCCAAGATTCCAAAAGGGAAGGTAGTTCAAATAGAATGGGAAGCTTTCAAAAAAAGAAATTTTGACTAGACAATCTCAAAACTCTCTTTCTAAGAGAGGAGGAGACAAAGATATCTTCAGAGGATACCCTCTAGTGAGCTCAGGATCAATAAGTATATACAAAAGATGGAGGAGAGAAACAGGAGAGAAGACATATAACAACAAACCAAAAAGGAGATCAGGACCTTATAAGAATAGTGTCAAGAATCTTGAAACCCAGAGTGAGCTCTGGGGTGGAGATAGGAAGCAGAGAAGGGGAGAATTTTTAAAGATGTTTTGTAAGAAAAATAAGGAAAGTGCAAAATTCATTATTGGGTCAGATAATATAGTGTTGACAGATAACTGAGAAAATAAAACTATTTAACTCCATTCTTGTGGTCTTTCTACTGTAGGCACTCTCCACTATACTTTAGATCATAACCCATCTGGGCCTTCTCTCTCCCATATAGCCATGTTCTCCCATATGATATTCATCAACATGCTGAGGGTCTTCCTTTGTGTTTTAATGGTACCCAATGTGATACATAGATTGTAACTCATTCTCACTATATGACCATCTGACCTTCTTTTAAAAAAAAAAAAAGTACTCATTTTTAAACTCATTTTTGGTTGACCTCATTTATACTATTTCTTGTATATGTAAGGCATACTTGACAAGATGTTGCAGCCTTTTGGATGCAAAAAATGTCTCTCCATTGCCTAATGGATGAAGTACAGTTTTGATACTTTGGAGATCATTTTATCACTAAAAAAAGGAGGAGGAGGAGGAAGAAAAAACAACTAGTACTAAAAAGATGAAAAGAGCAACTTCCCAAATGAACTCAATCTGCTCTCTTTCACCTATTTAACTCTGATACAGTTTATTGATCATTAATTTTCCTGTTCAAAATATAGACCAATTCATTTGACTATTCATTCAACTATATATCACAGTTTAGAATTTATTATCCACTTAGTTCTTCCCACGCATGTTATTGTTAGGCTGAACTTGTGTGGGTCTCATTTAGAATGCTTTGCAGTATTATAAAGCATAGTGCAATTAGCACATCACTTGAAAACAGGAGAATTAGGAAGACCTAATGATCTATAAGAAAGCCCTCTTCCATTTGGATCCTGTGCAAGATATCCCCAATGACAGTGGCATGAATAAAATAATTTCTGATTATTGATTCTTGTATGATCCTGATTTAGACACAGGAGGCACCTTGGAAAAGAGCTTTTAAGGCTATGTTTTGTGCTGTCAAGTAAAAAAATATATAGTCAACAAGCAGTAAACATAATGGAATCTTAAATTTTCTGTACCTTTTAGTCACTTGTGTAGCTAAACAAATATTGGCTGTGGAATATTATTTTGTGAAACCTTCCATATTCCATTCTCATATTTTAATCAGTATTTGCACATACTTCTCATAAAGATTTTATTGAAATGAGAATTAAAATCTTAGGCAAGATAAAAGAACTATATTGCCCAGAACCAGAGAAGTAATATTACTGTGCCCTCCATTGGTCAGATGACATCCAAAAACTCACTTCTGAATTTTAAGACAACCTGAGGTATGTCCATGCCATCAAAATCAGATGAAATATTTTTAAAAATTAAAAATAACTGGAGATTTTAATCTGAGAGAGAAACTATTTAGAGAGAACATGAAAGATTCATGGAATCTGGAAACTGGAAAAAATGTCATGGAAAATGCATAATATTCACTGTTCTTTGGGGGTAGATTTTTATTCAATATAGGAAATAACTTGTTAGTAATTAGAGCACATAAAAATAGAATGGGCTACTTCCTAAAATACAAGTAGAGTTTTCATTGGAAAATTTCAAGCATGGGTTTGTGACTACTTGTCAGGGTGGTAACTGGCTCTGAGAGGGGGGTTTCCTACTTTATTAAAGGAAAGCACTAAAATGCAACAAGATAATCAATCAGTTCCTAAGGTTATCAGTGTGTATATGAGGTGTGTGTGTGTGTGTGTAAGTGTGTAAGAGAGAGACAGAGAGACAAAGGCAAAGAGATACAGAGTCACAGACACAGCGAGGAAAAGAAAGAGAGAGCAGAGACAAAAAGAGAGAAACAGAGAAGACAATGAAGTGAGATAGGAAAAGAAACAAAATAAGAATGGATCCTTGGGATCAAATAGACATTTGATCTATATACATATTTGGGGAAATTGATCTATCTTATAAAGTTAGGAAATCTCACATATTTGTGATGTTCCAGAAGGACCAAATGTGATTTTTTTTTTGTTGATAATATGACCTGAATCATGGTTTTAATAACTTTCTCTTCTATGAGGTAAGAATTAACAGTGACTGCATAATCATTTCAGTTTGTTGGGAGAGAGTGGGAGAGGCCTGACTAAAATCTTTATATTCATCATTAAAAAAGTAGCATAGGTCTGTTTTTGGTATATGATGTTTTTGGTCCATGATTAAATTTTCCTGAGAACTCCAGTGAAAAGTGTGAATAGGCTAAGCTAGAAAACTTTTGCAAGTGTCATTTTCTGATGCCTCATGGTGCTTTTCTTTCTCAATTTTCTGAATATGTCGGCTTCTTATTTTTCTTTCCTTCCCCTTCCTGTTGCTGCCAGCTTCTTTTAGCAGTTTTGTTAATGGTGAGCCAACAAAAAGAGGGATGGAAGAGGAGAAAAAACTAAACAGTCATGCTCACTTTTTGTTATTTGGTTTGGTGAATGAAGAAATTGAAGCTTTTGGTTAAAATGAGGTTTTTTTTTTCCTTCTGTGGATTTTCCTCATCTATACTAACCCTGACCCATTACCACAGCTTGAAATTTGGCATATTTATTTTCTTAAAGGAATCAATTGAACAAAGATAGAAATAGACCTTGAACCAGAAGAATTGGTTTGTTTCAGCTTAACTCTGTGACATTAGCCAAGTCACAGTTTCTCACATATCATATGGCATGGTTGGACAAGATGATCTCCAAGGTCCATTTTTACTCTAAACAAATTCCATATCTAGATCACAGATTTTGCCACTAACCCTTATTTTAAATTTTATTATTTAAAAATGTTTATCTTTCAAAAATTAAGAACTTGACATATATGAATATTTCCATATAAAAAGAGAACAGAAAGAATACATTGTATATGGAATCTTGCATCTATTGTATATAGCTTTTTTTTTGTTTTTTTTTAGAGTATGAGATATATTTGGCTAGGAAATTCCAATACTGCTATTTGTGTTTCCCCTTCTGAAATTCTTTCACCTCTCTTCTGTATATTTTAAAATGTTTCCTTGATGTTCTTTTTTTCCTTTTCTTTGTTTTTTTAACCACTATCTCCTATGCTCCTTCCATAATTTCCACATACACACACACACACACACACACACACACACACACACACACACATCGCTTCCTAATGACAGTAAGTGTAATCAAACAAAACATACACATACATTTGCAGTGTCCAAAAATATATGTCTGCTTCTGTGTCCTTAGTCCATCATCTATTTGTCAAAAGGTTGGAAATATGCTTTCATTATTTTATTGTTTTTATTATATGCATTATTTTATTAGTCTTCTATAGTCATGAACAGTTATAGATCTTGAAGTCTTTCCCAGCTTTTTTTTTTAATTTGCATCATCGAATTTACTGGGTAAATTAGTCTTCTTGTTCTATAGAGTTCATTGCAAATAAGTCCTCCTAGGTTTCTTTGAATAATTTTTTGTCATTTTTATGGTACAAGTAATATGGCACTTTCAGATGTTGTAATGTCTTTAGACGTTCCCCAGTTGACATTCCTCGATGCCTTTTTTTGTTTTCAGCTCTTTGCCACAACAACAACACTTCTACAAATATTTTTGTACATATATATTCTTTCATTCTAACTTTGATTTTTTGAGGATATAGGCTTCAGTAATGGTTTCCCTGGGCTAAAAGTTATGAACAATATAGTGAATTTGATGATAGGGTTTCAAATCACTTCCCAGAATGGTTGAATTGGCTTGCAATTTGTCCACAAACAAGCTTTGCCTGTCTTCCTATAGACACTATTCAACAATTGTTGTTTTACATTTTTGTCACTTTTGTCAATCTGAAGATGTGAAGTAGAAACTCAGATTTCTTTTAATTTGTATTTCTCTTGTTAGCATGAAACTTTTCCCACACACTTGTTTAATAGTTTGGAAACTCCAAATCAAGAGATTCTCTTTTGCTTTTCCCAGTAAACCCTTAGGTGAGGTAAGATTCCTATGGGACAACAGAATATTATCTTCCTTTCAATATGTAAACATTGCAATGTCACCTAGTCCTTTTAAGCAATTCAGACTTGTTGATGTTTATATTCTCTTCTCTTATGTTTGCATTTCAAAAATATCCAACTCTAATTTTTCTAATAAAGATGCTTAGACATAAACAAGTCTTGTAAAGTCTCCTGCTCACTCCTTCTTCCTAGAAAACTGTGTTCAATTATACATTATTGCACATTATTCTTGGGTTCAAGCTATTTTTTCCCTTATACTATGTCATAATCTAGCCTTTCCTACTTCATTAATGATAAGTAATCCTGAGTGATTCTGATTGAAGTTTCTGTCTGCATGCTCAGGTACAGTTTCTTCTTGGTTGATACAAGGTTTTCTCCTTAATTTGGTAGATCTCAAACCTTATAAGCACATTTCTGAGTGAATTAACCCTAGAGTTCCTTTTTGGTGGTGTCCTATGGATTTCATTAATCTGTTCTTTACCTTGTAGCTCCAATACTTCTGGGCAATTTTCTTTGAAAACTTCCTAAAATTTGGTAGACAGAGTTTTTATTTTATTTTATTTTTTGGTCTCATTGTATTTTCCTGGAGGAAAACCGGGTGTTGTAGAAAGAGCATTGGGTCTGGAGTCAGGAAGACACATTTTCTTGATTTCAAATCTGGCCTCAAACATTTACTAACTGTGTGACCCTAAGCAAGTCACTTAACCCTGTCTACCTCAATATTTTCATCTATGAATTGAATTTTTCATCTATGAATTGAAGAAGGAAATGGGGTCATGGAAAAAAAAACATGAAAGTGACTGAACAGGAGTTAATAATAATGTTTTTTTTGGGAAGACAATTCATTTCAAAGTTCTCTCTTGAAGCCATTTATTTCAGATCAGTCTTCACATTTTCTTTTAAATTTTTTTTACTTTATTCTTATAAATTTTGAGCCATTCACATGTTCTTCCAATTTTTGTTTTCTGACATTGCTTCTTATGATTATTATATTATTAAATTTTTGAGTTCCAGATGTTCCATTTTAAATTTTATTTTGGGGACGTATCTATTGCTTTGCTAAGACTTTCTGGCTTCATTGCTAAGCCATTGGCTCTTCTTTCAAGTTTTTTGGTAAGAACTTTAGTTTAACTTTATATCCTCTTTATTCTTTTATTGTCTTGCAATTGCTTTTGAGGCTTTTTTTGTCCAATTCCCTTCTATTTTCTGGGCTTTGTAATTGTATTTATTGCATAATTATTCTCTTCTGGATATTTCTTTTGGCATTCTATTAACTCACAATGTTTCTTGATTATTAAGATCTTTTCCTTTCTTGATCATTTTCTCAGTCTGCTTTTTTTTCTTCTCCCCCTGCTGCTTTCATTTAGTCATTGTTATTTTAGGTTTCTGGTGTGTTTTTAATTGTTTTATTCTGATCCAAGGGAAGTGGACTTAAATACAACTTTTCACTTTCCTATCTTGCTAGAAATTGCTGATAGCTAGAATTTATAGGTTATTTTGTCCCTCTTCACAACCTTTCCTTCTTGCCATTATTCTTTTAAAGCACTGAGATGTTGATTTTCCCTGGAATATTAGAGAGAGATAAAAATCTAGTGATTAAAAAGCACAAGACTAGTAGTGCGTATTCTGCATTCCATTTCATTCCACATTCTATTTTTGGTTTGGCAAGGAAATGTTGAATAAAATATATTAGCACATTGACTCATTTCCCAATATTAATTTATTTACCATTTGGTAGAGTACATTGTTCTCGTTTTTAAAAATTATTTCTATCTTTTGCTTTCATATTGCCTTTCTTTCACTATTCCTATTCTTCTTTCCTTCCATAGAGCCATCCTATATTACAAATAATATGTTTAAAGAAAAAATAAGTGGAAAAAGTCAGCAAACTAATTCATTAATCAAGAGTCTGAAAATTTATGAAATGTTTCACACTAATGAGCTTCACCGCCCCATTGCAAAGGAGGTGGGAGTGGTATCACCTTCCTTTTTTTCCTTTGGAGTTATGTTTGTTCTTTGTAATTCTGCAATATTCAGTTTCAGTTGTTTTGGGATTGTTCTTTCTGCTTACATTTCCGTAAGTCATTTAGTGCATTGTCTTCTTGGTTCTGTTTATTTCATTTTGCATCATTTCGTAGAATTCTTCCCATGTTTCTTTATATTCATTGTTTATTATAATACAGTGATATTCTGTTATATTCATGTGCCATAATTTGTTTAGTCATTCCCCAAATTATGGTTATAGACTTTGAGTGATTTGTTCTCCAAGGGGTAACCAATTTATTTCTGTCAACTTAATAGATAACAAATGTTTATTGGCTTTTATAAGATCATTTTCAAAGATTCTATTATAGGCTAATTATTAAATATATTGCCAAATGGCTAAAGCAAATTGTGAGAAAAATCCCTGTCTTTAAGGAGCTCAACCCTGATATGGCAAAAGAGACAAACACACATGTATACAAAGTGGAAATGTTGAGAGAATAACAATATAAAGGAAAGTTAATATAGTGGTTGTATGTAATACATCATATTTCTTCATAAAGAAGAAAATTGCAAACTTATCTGTTTCTTGATGTTATCACAGTTAATGAAGATCTGAATCTTAAATCTTTTGCTCTCCTGTCCTCCAGTTGTCAATGTCAATTTTACTTCCATGATTTCTCACATATATTCCTTTCTGTCCATTCACACTGCCACTATAAAAATTAAAGTTTTCATGACTTCTCTACTGAACCTCCTAATTGGTCTTCCTGCCTCTAAGCACTCCTCTCTAAATGATGTTGACCTAATCTGCCATTCTGATTATTGCTGATCTGCTCAAATACTTTCAATGGTTCCTTGTTGCCTGTAGTTAGAAAGGAAGAAAGGAATGTGAGAGTGAGAGCAAAAGTGAGATTGAGATAGAGAGATTGAGAGATTTTTTTGTTCTTTCAGTGCTTCATTCCAGACTCAGTTTAGGTGATTTGCATCTTGCATCGTTTGAAGTTGTAAATGGTCACTGAGTCAATCACAGATCGTAAGTCTTCACAGTTATTTTCCTTTACAGTATTGTCTTTACTATATCAATTTTTCTCCTGGTTCTGCTCACTTCAGTCTATATCATGTCATATAATCCCTCTCAGATTTCTCTGAATCAGTCCTTTGTGTCATTTCTCCATAGCATTACTTTTCATTTATTAGGATGTGTTCATTCCCTAAATGGTTTGTATCTGATTTTTTCCAGTTCTTAGTTATAACCAAAAAGTGCTTCTCCTAATATTTTTGTACATGTGCCCTCTTGCTCTCACTGTTATCTGGAGTATGTTCTTCAGTGGTGGTAGTTTTTTGTTCTTTTTTTTTTTTTAAGGGGGCAGGGATGTGTATTTATTTGTCTACAGAGGATACATGAATTCCCTCCTTCAAGGGGCGTGGCCGAAGTCAGGTAAACAGAAGCAAGGTAAAAGAAGTCTGTGATTCAGCCAAACTTAACCCCACCTCTTCTTAAATTCCTTGCACAACGTACCTGTGGGTTACATTGAGAGAAGAATGGCCATCTGCATGGGAAATATCTTCAGCCAGGACAGAGTAATCTTCCTGGGGCCATTATGGGGGAGTATGAATCAAAGCCCTGGAGATGTGGGGATTTGGGGATAAATGCCAGCACAAGCTGGAATAAAGCTTCAGGGTTTGTCTCAGGATTGGCCTTCCATTGTGGTAGTGGGATGAGCCTTTGGCTCAAGGTGTGTCTCTCTTTACCTCCTCATCAATGTCATCCACTTCATATTTATTGGTGACATGACTTAACTGACCACTTTTGACGGAATCCACTGCTCATTCCCATCCACAGTGTTCACTCAAATAGCCACCTTATCACCTGGTTTAGCTACATAGTTTAGCTACATAGTCCCCTGAAGCTAGATTAGCCCCACACAGGGGTGAAAGCTTGTCTCTAAGTTTCCCAATCCACAGAGGCAATGTCATGACTGATTGTTTCAATAGAGTCATCAGTACCCCTAGGCACATAATTTTCTGTGGAGATTCTGAATCATCATACAAACCTGCAATTTTAACCTCAATTCACTTTTCTTCCAGCGAAGTCTTAATCTCAGCAATCTTATTCAGAGTTCTGTACATTATATTGCATTCTTCCTCTGCATCTACCTTGGTCATGGTATACAGACCTCGAAGCTTTGTCCAGTAATAAGGAGAGATTTTATTTTCTGTCTGAATTCTCTCATGTGTCTTCTGAATATTGCTCAGGCTACATTCACCTCAGAAGCATTTGTACTGAGTTCGCTTCATCAGTTGATAAAGCTCTGTGAGTAATTCAGCTATTCTGAAGTGTGCTGACACTAATGCCATGGCTGTGATAAAGACGATTTTCTCATGACACTGAAATAAGGAATGCTCTAAGGGGCTTTCTAAACATCTGCTACAATCACTATAGTTGATCTTGGGAGAAATACTCATCAAAAGCCATGGTTTGTTCTTCACCAGTCACTTCTCCTCTTACACTTGTTCTTCATTTTTGAAGAAGACCAAGGACATCATGGGATAATGTCTTGACTTGAGTGTGAATTGGGTTAAATAAGGCAGAGTTGCACAAAGTCATCAGATTAACTATCATAGTCATCAAAGTCCAGTGGTAAGACCAAAATCGGGATGACTGGCTGCAATAGATAGCTTTAGTATCCTTGATGTCTGATCTGTTCCATCCATCTTCATGGCCATTGGAAAAATTGTTCTCATCCACCCATTCCACCAGGAGAAATCTTCACATACTTGGGGTAGACACCCACCTCACTGACTAGAAACAGCCCTCTAACTCACCAACCAGGTTAGAGCCCTCTTGGTTACTCTCAACCAGGTTTAACCCATCTGCCAAGATGGTTTACAGGGTTGTGACCGCTAAGCATACTATAATTTCTTGGAGCCACAGGTGAAACTTGAATGTCAGGTAGATACCAAAAGTGGTTGAGCACCTCTGTAAAATTCACTCAATAAGTCCTCATATCAGAGGCACTAGTCCTCCCTAAACACTCCTTTCACTCCATTGGTGTCACTGGGTCAAAAGGAATTAATAATTTAAACCCTTTTGAAGCATAATTCCAAATTGTTTTTTAGAATTGTTGGATCCACTTGTAGCTCTACTAATAGTACATAACATCTTCTCAAATAATGATCATTTTCCATTTCTATCATATTTGCCAATATGATAGATATAAGATGAAAATTCAAATGAAAACTCCTATTATTGGAGATGCAATGTATTGTAGTAGACAGAAGGACAATCTTGGGAAAAAATAGATTGAAGTCTTGGTTCAGACTATGTAACACTGGACAAATTATTAGATCTCCCAGTGATATATGTAACTCTCTAACAGTCTAAGTTTCAGAGAAAATGCTGATCTTCCTGGTAGAAGAAGTTTCCACATTTAGGCATTCCTTATACCAATGAAATCATAAAGTAAAATACTGCCTCCTAAGGATTTGGGATATTTTTCATAGGATTGTTGATAGTTTGACTTTCTTCTTTTGAGAACTACTTGTTCATAATCTTTCACCATGACTATACATTTTGGATATATATTTGGATTTATCAGAAATATATTACAAAGAATTTTTCCCATTTAACTTTTTTCCTTCTAATTTTAACTGAGTTAATTCTATTCAAACAAAAATCCTTTCAGCTTTATTTAATCAAAATTCTCTTTTATCTTCTGTAATCTTCTCCATTCTTTTTTTGGTCAAGAATTCTTCCACTATTTAGAGTTAGGAAAGTCTCTCCTTGTGCCTCCAATTTGTTCATGATTTAGCATTTTATATCTAAGTCATGCATCCATTTGTAGCTTATTGTAGTTTGTTTGTCTAAACCTAATTTATGGAATATTCTTTCCTAATTTTCTTAGCAGTTGTTGAAAACTGAGCACTTGTCCTACTACTTGGAATGTTGGGGTTTAACAAATACTTTTCTGCTATATTCAAATATTTCTAGATCTTATGTATATACTCTGTCCACCAATCAATTTATAAATTTTTTTAACCAGTATCAAAGATCTTAAATGATTACAGCTGGATAATATTAATTTGCGATTTGGTATTGCTTGACTGTCCACTATTTTGTCCATTATTTCTCTTGAAATTCTTGATTTTTTTATTCTTCTAAGGCAGGGGTTCTTTTTTTTTTTTTTTTGCACCATAGATTCTTTTAGCAGTCTGATAAAGCTCATAGACTTTCTTAGAATAATATTTTTAAATATTTGAAGGGAAATTGGTTGTTTTTCAGTCATGGACGATTCTTTGTCACTTCATTTGAGGTTTTCTAGGCAGAAATACTGGAGTGTCTTGCCATTTCCTTCTCCTGTTCATTTGACAGTTAAGGAAACTGAAGCAAACAGGGTTAAGTAAGTTACTCAAGGTCATAAAGCTAGTAAGTATATGAGGCCAGATTTGAACTCGGGAAGATAAGCCTTCTTGACTCTAGGTCAAGTACTCTGTCTACTGAGCCATTTAGCCACCCAAATTTTAGTTAGATGTTAGTAATAAAGATATCTAATTTTTTTCCCCTTATGAGTTCAAGAACTTCTTTAACTCCAGGTTAAGAAGCTTTGTGCTAGATGAAATTTATTATTTTTTCTAGTTTTCTTAAGAAAATCTTTGGTATTTTAGTTGGTGTGGCACTGAATATGGAAATTAATTTAGATTGAATTTCCATTTTTATTATGTTGGCATGAATCATGAATTATTTAAAATTAATGTTTTTTTTTCTCTGTTCAAATTTACTGAGTTTTTTCTCTAGATTTCTCTGTTTTCATCACTTTCTCTCTCTTAACTATATGGATGTTTTATATGTCCCTCTTAGCAAATTGAGTGTAAACCTTTTGAAAATGAAGTTTTAAATGAAGTTTTAAAATTGTCTCTGTGTGTGTGTGTGTGTGTGTGTGTGTGTGTGTGTGTGTGTGTGTGTTGTGTGTGTATTTATTGGGTATAGTTTGTGAAATTGAATTGGATGTAGAAAAATAGGAACTGGGAGGATTTTTGAGACAATGGCAACTAAAGTTGTTTGGAATCCTTAAAGGCTACAAGAAAGAAATTCTTACAGAGTTTTGAAGCAATAGAGGAATAAAGTTTGAGAGTAAGATCAGAAATTATATTCTATGGAAAAAAATTTTAAGTATGTTCTTGATAGAAGAGGTAAGGTAAGTAATCCTGTTGTCAGAATTTTTCTGGTTCTTACAAGCATAATATATTTTGGGAAAGGAATGCAAGTTTTCATAACTGATATAGAATGTCTTCGGGAATTCATGAGTAATGCTTCAAAGATTTGTGATTTCACCTTGCAAGCATTCTGTATACTGATAAAGATCAGTCCCTTTGTACTTTCAGAGATAGCTTTTGGGACTTGTTTTGGCCAGGAATACCTGCCTGTCTCCTAGATGTTGATCTTCTGTTAATGTGCTTCTCTAAACTTAATCCAGCCCCAGCATCATTGTTACCAGACTGGTAAAAGAAACCTTTCCAGCTTAGATAAAACTTGTAAGTATATTCAGTTTTCAAGCATAATGATCAATAGATCAGGAGTTCTACCATGTCATGGTATGTCTTGAGTAGAAGAATTACAAATGAGAGAAGTTACATAGAGAAAGAACAATGTGATAGATGAATCTAAAGCACCTTGGGTGACATTTGAATCTTATTGAAGTGGCAACCATTACAGACTTTTGAACACATTAGTGTCCTACTATTCCACATTGAAAAGTAGAATATTTAATATGATGATTTAATTTTGCATTAGAATAGAAGCCTTTAGTACATACATATGTTTTCATAAAAAGAAGTCATATTAGATGAAAATAGAGGAAGGAAACTATGTGGTCTAGGTGGATTACTTTTAGATTTTTATTTGAGCCTAATTTTCTGTTTATTGTCTTCTATGCGACTGAAAGTTTAACACTCCTGGGCCTTTCCATTCACCCTACAGATGGACTCATATATGTTTTCCCTACCAATATATATGAGCTCCTTGAGAGCTGAACTCTTTGTAGTTACTTTTTTTTCATTCATTACATATAGGAAAATAACAACCAAGCATTTTCAAAATGGCTAAAAATCATAAATTTTTCACTTTTTCTCCTTTTTTAAAAAAGAAATATGCAGTGTTATAGTAGCTTGCCCTTATGGGCAAGTTTTGCACATTCATTTTAATTCTTTGTTTCAAATTTGATTTACTTGATTAAAGTTTTAACAACCTAAGACTGACCATCAATATAACCAACCAAACATGCTTAATATTTATTTACATTTTAATTAGTTCTTTTCAACACACAAAGTACCATAACAATTTTTCATTTGCTTTAAGGTCCCCATTAAGATTCCTTGTACATTCTTCTTTCTTTTTCCTATGAGGTAATTATAGTTTTTGCATAATCCATTCTTCTGATTCTGCTTTTTTCACTTAAGGGCTGTATTTCTGAAGAATGCATCAATGACTCCTGAAGTGAGTGACCAGTCTGCAGTTGTCAGTAAACAAGAATTTGTTAAGTGCTTACTATTTGCCAGCCAGAAACTGCTAGATGCTGGAGAGATACACAAGAAAGTTTTTAAAAAAAAACCCTCTTTCCATGTCCCAAAGGGGCTCTTATTCACATGTGAAGTCAACCTGAATATAATTAGTCATATATATGATACATACAGAGTAAATAGAACACAATCTCAGAGGGAAGGCATTGGGGAAATGGGGAAAATGGGAAAATAATGGAGAAGATCTGCAAAAAGTGGGATTTGATTTGAGTCTTGAAGTGACCCAGTGAAGATAAAATGTAGATGTAAGGAGGAAGAGGTCATTTCAGGTATGGGGACATCCAATACAAAGACAGAATTGGAAGATAGACTTTTATACTAGTGGAATTTTAGACTTCTCTTCTTCCCCTTCCCATTTTTTGTGAGGCATTAAACCAAGTTATGGTTAAGTGCTAGAAGTTTAATAGAAGATGCAGAGGTTTGGAAGTGTTCAGAAAGTGATTAGAAGAAGTTTACATTAATCCAAATCAAATAGACAAGGTCATCTGCTAAGAGAAAATTTGGAAGGTTTGGAATATCTGCTTTAGAGAATGAGAGTAAAAGGTAACTTAAAAACAATTGTTGAGCATCAGAAAATGAGGGCCTGGATGAGGCTGAATAGTATAAATTTGTAGAGGACTCTGTCAGTTCGTTTGTTAGATGTTTTCCAGAAATAATATAGAGAGTAAAAAGCAGATTCTGAAAGTTTTGACAAAAGTGGAAATTTAAATAAGGTAATTATAGAAGATTGTAGATATTAACACTGTAATAGGACTTCCCAATTTTTGACTTGTCCCAGGTCCATGGTGCTGAAATGATCATTGTCTATCTTGGTGTATAGCTTATGAGCCCCCATTTCCATTGAAACTTCCCTACTAATCCAGAATGTAACAGATGAAATTACAGCAAATAAAAGGATATTCACTGAAGTCATAAGACAAGGTAAAGCAAATACTCACCCATTCTTTCTCCCAAAATGTCATCTCTCAAACTCTCAAAGACAAGAGACCATGGATTCTCTTGCCTCTGTTTCCTGTGTTGTTCTGCAGTACCATCTTGCATCCTAGAGAAGAGGGAAGGATTCTATATTTTTTCCATGGCACATGTGCTAATGCCTCAGTATCCAGAGTGAATAGCTATATAATGACTAAATGTCTTCTACTACTATTTTCTCTGAGGGACACTAGCACCAGCGTGAGATAAATGTGGCCACCATTTTCTTCTCTCTCTTTTTGTCTTTAATATCCTAATATTCAGCCACTTATACACTGAGCATACAGAAAGCTGCTGAGATAATGCACTAGCTTCTGGGAGATGTGTTCAGAAACTTTTTTTAATCAATATTGTTTTAAAAGACTTAGAAAACAGGAAAGGACCAAGGGAATCAGCATTGTTTTGAAAGACTTAGAAAACAGGGAAGAATCAAGGGTTTAGAAGTTAAACAAAACTGCCATAGGAGGAATAATAGGATGGCAGATAAGTGGAGGGGGGAGTTGGAGGAATTTGTGTTCAGAGATTTAAATTTGAATTCAAGAATAAGAGACTGAGCAATTCTGAATGGTGATAAGGCCTCAAGAGTAGTTGCCCTAAAGCAGTGGTTCTCAAAGTATGGTCTAGAGAATCCTGGGGCTCTCTGAAACCCTTTTAAAGGGTCTACAAATTCAAAAATAGTTTTTATTTCCAATGTGGTAAATGTCTACAAATATAACCCAGATAAACAAAAA
This sequence comes from Antechinus flavipes, assembly GCF_016432865.1. NCBI lineage: Eukaryota > Metazoa > Chordata > Mammalia > Dasyuromorphia > Dasyuridae > Antechinus > Antechinus flavipes. The sequence continues at coordinate 33,640,181 of NC_067401.1, read as the reverse complement.
TGCTTTGGAGAGATCCTCAATAATTTTTAATAGGATAAAGATACTGAAAACAAAAGTTTGAGAACCACTGCAAAGGGTCACTAAAGTGGAAGAAAGGTGAAGATCATTGGACCTGAAAAAAACTATAGGCAATTTATTACCTGTGTGATCTTGAACAAGCCATATTACTATTCAAGACTTCAGTTTCTTCATCTATTAAGTGAGGTGATAGGTCTGAGTGACCTATCTCACCCAACCCCAAATCCATGATTGTATGGGAGGTGTATTACTTTCAGAGATTGACAATACACCCTTATGTATTCAAGGCAATTCCTGCTTGGCCCTGGGAAAGACATCTTTTATTTTTCTCTTCTAAGTTTTTATTGAGATTTTCTGTTTTTTTTTCCTATCCCCATAGTTATCCTCAGCTTCTCTTCCCCTCCCAGAAAACAATTCATATGTCAAGTGATATTTTTTAAAGGAAAAATAAAAATCAGCACAACTGATCAATACATAGAAAAGTTTGAAAATGCTTGCAAGGTGTGGACTCCCCTCCAACATGAAAGGGCAGTTTGGAGGTATCTCCTCTTCTCTCTTCTTTCAAATCCTGCTTTCTTTTTATAATTTTCTTAAATTTACTTTTAATATTTTGATATGTTATTATGCTTTCCCTTTCTGTTGTTGTAGTCCCCATGTATATTGTTTTCTTAGTTCTTCTTTATTCTACCTCAATTCATGTTCTTGCTTACTTTTGTTTTTACTTATAAAATACTTTATATTTTAACATCAAAACTTTGGCTCCTGATATGTGTGAATGCCCCACAATTCACAATAACTTTAGGGGAGGAGATGGAGAGAATGAATAGAATGTGGATAGGAGATCCTTCCCTTACTTTCCAAACTTCAACAAGCCAGTTTGTTGATTCTAATAGAGATCACTAGCACAGGTTTTGTTTTCTCCAGCACTTAGCTATTAGTCTTTGTCAGGCCTGATAAGATGCCGAATTTTATTAGACATGAGTTTTTAAAGAAATGAATTCTGAGGGACATTTACTTAACATAAACATGACTCACAATTTAAACACCTGAAGTTTAAATGACATAATACTTAGTACTTCTTCAAAAACACTAAAAAAAAAAATTTCTTGAGATAATTGTAAGATTGTTGTGCTGTAGGCACAAATACATTTTGTACCTCCCAGAGGATTACTGTAGAATATACTACAATACAAGTTGGGTATAAGTTAAAACTTGTGCTGAAAAACAATTACTCTTGAAAATTTGATTTGAGCATCAGATAATTTTCATATTTTTAGTGTTTCCCAAAAAAACCACTCTTTAGAATTATGTTTTAAAATATGTATCAAGTTTTCAAAATTGATGTGAACAATTTTACCAATTTTTCTGAATTTTTGTTCAATTTTGATCTGAAGCTTGATTCCTCTCAAAGCACACTATTGTGGTTCTGTACCTCACCTTGGGGATTCTCAGTAATGCTAAGTAATTTTGATAAGGGCCCCAATAGAATGTATTCAACAGCTTAAGTAGGTTGTGGGAAAAAAAATATGATATTGCAGAATTATATATATATATAATTTTTAGATTTTTTTTCTCTTTTAGATTATCCATAGTTTGATCCTTCCATCAGTTTTATTTCAGTTCAGCAAACATTGAGGACAGTCTGTCCAGATTTGTGTTAGATACTGATTGAGATAGAAAGTTTACTAAGTCACTGCTTCCCATCCTCATGGACTTTGTCATCTTATGGGCTTGATACATCCAAAAACAGATTTAGTACTCTATGTGATGGTTGCATCAGAATGATGAAAAGGAGAAAGCTGTTATTGATCAGAATATTTGTGGAAATGCTATGAGATGCCATTCAAATTGGATTTTGAAGAATGGGTGAGAATTTAGCAGGTAGAAGAAATAAGGAAGATGTTCTAGATATAGAGATAATAGAGAATAAAGGTGGGAAACCATAGGATCTTTGACTAGTGACATCACTTCTATAATTGCTCCCTAAAGATCCAGGCAGAAAGTAAAGATCTATGTGTACCAAAATATTGATAGGAACACTTTTTGTGGTGTTGGGAAGGAACTGGAAGCAAAGAGGGTTCCCGTTGACTGAATAAAAATTGAACAAAGCATGGTCATGTGAATGTAATAGAATGTAATTATTGCTTCATAAGAAATGATGACTAGAAAAATTTCAGAGAGAGATGAGTGTTGACAAAGACAGCTCCACTCCCATGTGGCAGTATAATCCTGAATGATGCTGGCCAGCCCCTCCAAGAACTGGTACATTGAGTTCTTATAGCTCAGAAACTGAGTAGGGCACCAAGTCCCTCTCTTGTTAGAGCTGCTGAGTTAATGGTCTAAGGCAGCCTGCATTTCTCCACTGTCTGCTCAAGTTCAGTCTTGAACTCTTCCAGTTTCTCTGCCAGTAGTTCCTGTCCATCATAAACAATGGTACTTATTGGAAAATGCGACCTCATAGCTTTGAGAGCAGGGATCCTACCTGAGTCCACTCAGGTGTGAAGTTCTGTGGACAAAGTTCCTTTGGCCAGAAGCCAGTTGGTTCTAAAATGTACTTCCAACATTGTGTAGGGGCAACAGAGAGTGAAGTCTTTCCCCATGAATTTAAAGAGGTAGGAGAACTCTTTTGGCTTGACAAGTTAAGTAGCAGGAAGCTTAATTTATCTTGAGGTAAGATATAAATGTGGAAAGTACAGCAGGTACTGGGACCTGGAACTGTGGGAAGGGATTGAGAAGTAGTGACTCCTGTCTGAGAAAAATGAATTATTGATTTCCACATTTTAGTACTTGGGATTTATAAACTTGAAATGGGAAAATCAGGCTTCTTGTAAGGCATAATGGCCTGTCAATTAGAACTGTGTCAAAATAGAATGGACTCCCTTGGGGGGAAATGGATTTCTCTTCAGGGAAGGTTTTCAAGTAAAAGTTTAATGACTTGGTCCAAAGGTGTGGACCACTTCCATACCACCTGAGTCTCCCAGTGAAGAATGCTGATAATGATCAGAAGCATGACTGCAGAATCAGGCCCTTGTGCAGATGATGACACCTTGGGTGCAATCATTATTCCTCTTATTGGGTTGAGTCGTTAATAGCAGTGTAGTTAAAATTCACAAGTCCACAAACTCTGCCCTATAACCTTTCCTGGTGCTAGAATCAATACCAAGCCTTGTTCTGTTCCACCACCCAACTCAGTATTTCATCTCATCAGCCAAGACCTCGCCCTCCCTGGATTTCCCCTCAACTAGGGGAGGGTAAGAAATCTTTCCCCCTTTAGAAGACTGATGAATGACTTCCCCCTTCTTCCCAGGGTAATTATGCAAACATGATTTTTACATCCTTCTCCCTTTTCTTGGAAAGCAAGATTTCTTCTACAGACTCTATCCTTTCTATATCTTCCTTGGGAAGGTAAAGGTGGGAAATCATAGGATTCATTGATGATTGAGTGCTGGATTGACAGGAATGTGGAGGGGGTCTTATCTGTTCCAGATTACAGCAATTAAAGAGATCCCCTGACCTCGTCCCTTCTGCCACCTTTGCCAGGACCTCCTCCACTGCCACACTCCCTATGTAGAAGGGCTACTAAACCCTCCCTTCTCCTGAGATCAAGGGCTGCCATTGTGTCACTGGCTGCTGCCGCCTTTAAGACAGAGTGTCAACCCTATCTGGTCCCCACCACATCAGTGAGACCAGGAAAGTCAAAAAACAATGTAAATACTTGTGAGTTAAATACTGGACGTCCCCTTAGGATGTCCTTCCTTCAAAAGCTAGATGTCTGAATGTGATATCAACATATCTAATCATCAAAACATCACTCATTGCTTATCTGCACATGGTGTTGTAGATGTTTACATTGACTAGCAGGAGAAAATGCTTCATATTTCACTCAGGACTGAACCAATCCTTTTTAGTAAAGGGAAAATCAGAGAGAGAAGAAAGTTAACATTCCATTCTCACACATCCTGCAGTGAAAGACGCGGCCTGGTATAAGTTAGCCAACAGGAAATATCAAAACACTCTTTTTATTTCCTCCAAGTGGATAGTGCTTGTTTAGAAAAAATGTAGTCATTTAGTAAACACATTCTCCTCCGCCTGTCTGAATCAGTCCCTGTATCTGTCTGTCCCATTCTCTGTGTCTGTCTGTCTCTGTCATTTGCTAGGACCAAGACCTTGAATGGAGAGAATTTCTCCTTTGGATTCTATTTATTTTAGTTTCTTTTTTGAAATCAGACACTGGTTCCACACCCTTTTTTTTTTTTTTTTAATCCAAGATGTGATTTCTCCATGATTTGTTTATCATCTACTGATATGGTTACACATATTTAAATCAAGAGAATTGTCTTTGATTTGTTGTTTTCTTTTTCTTGAAGTCCATTCAAAAAGTGTTTATTAAGTACTTACTCTGTGCCAAGCGCTGTGCAGTACTTCTGGGCGGGGTAGTAGGGAAGGGTAGAGTATAGGACATGGAATAAAAGGAGCTGGGTTGGGACACCTCTTGAATATTTTCTTATTCAGGTAATTGAGGCAAGACTTGCTTAAACATGGGTTTCTTCATCTGTAAAATAGAAATAATAATATGTGCACTCAGGGCATTGTGTCATTACAACCTGTAGTAAAATAATTGGGGACTGCTAGAACTATCATCGTACATGCAAGGAAAGCATTGGACTAGAAGCTTGGTCGGAGTCACACAACTAGGTTTGGACTTGGGAAGATGAATTTTCCTAGTTCCAAGATCTATCCACCACACTCCACAGCTGCCCTTATAGAATAAATATTTGCTACTCTATAGTATATATCAAAAAAACTTGGGTTCATGTCCTCACTTTGCCACTTATTTTCATGAATTTGGTCAAGTCACTTGGTCTCACTGAGCTTTGGGTTCTTCTCTGTAAGAACCTAGTCTGCCTGCTCACCTGCCCATCCGTGTGAACCACAAAAACACCTGTACAGGTATAAACTGTATATATTGTGCCTCTTTTCTGGATAAAATTATCTGGTCACTTTGGAGAAAGAAAGCCGTATTAGAGGTCCCATACTATTTCTTGAAATCCTTGAGGGGAATAGTCATTTTTAATAAGAAAAAGAAAGAAAAAGAAAAAACCCTCAGATGTTAATTTCACTCTGAGTAATATGGTAAAGAGTCTAAAGAACTGAAACTTATTGTGTAGTATCTGTCTATTTGGGGGACAGATCTATGATTAAATTGGCCTAAGGAGCTTGCTCACAAATGCAGCTCAGCAACTGCTCTGACATTTTTAGTTTCAGAGAGTGACCTGGAGCACTGACATTAATGTAAAGAGAACAATTAATTTATCTGAGTATGTGAGTACCTATAGGGCACTCCAACAAAAGTGGCGGAGAACACCATTGTTTAAAATTGGCTATTTAAGACTGATTGTTCAGAATGTGACAGTATGACCTCACCAAAAAGTCCCAGAATTCACAAGTCCGCAAACTCTTTGTCCTAACCAGACTTTCTTGCCCCAGGATGATTTGCATTGTTAGATTAAATGGTAGGTAAGGCAAATAGAATTGCTGGCTTTGGAAGGTGGAACTCTTAGACTCCTCCCTGAACCTCAGTTTCCTCACCTGTAAAATGGAAATGATAATATCATCTACTTCCCTGAGTTGTTATAAGATAAACATATTTGTAAAGAATTTGGCAGGTCCTAAACTAGTGATTTTTAGATTAATCCTTTACCATATTGTTACTCATATAATAGTTATCAATACAATACTGGCAGCTGTTAAGAAAGAGAAAACAAACTTTTTAAGCATCCAGACTGGCATCTGTTAATTAGTATAATAATAGACATTTGTATTGAGCTTTCATGTTTCCAAAGCTCTCATCATGTGAGCCATTATTGCTACTATCATTCTTATTATAAACCTCCATTTTTATTTATTTATTTATTTTTGCCAATTCATCTTCCATTTTCCATACCCTTAATGCTGGGTAGACTCCGATGCTCTGTCATGGGCTCCCTTCTGTTTTCACTCTGTACTCATCCATTTGTTGACCTCATCAGCTGCTAAGGGTTCACTTATTTCCAGGTTTGTATAAGTAGACCTAATATTTCTCTTGAGCATGGGTCCTGCATACAAAGGAAACATATCCTAAAACTAACCTAGCTACTTTGCTCCTCCCATATCTCCCCTGCCTTCTGCCCTTTCCTAAATTTCTGCAGAAGGATCCATCACCTTTCCAGTCACTCAGGTTCACACCGTCATTGACTTCTGTGACTCCTCACTCTTCTTCACCCACATAGCCTACCAGCTGCCAAACCTTGTCATTTCTACCTCCACAATCTCTCTCATCTATCCCCTTCATTGGTCTAGTTTAAGCCCTTGACGACTCACCTGGATTTCTATGATAGCCTCCTCATTTGTCTCCCTGCCTCAAGCTTTCCCCCTGGGCAATCTGCCCTCCCCCTAGCTTTCAGTGATTTTCCTAAAGCTTTGATCATTTCATTCTCCTACTCACGGAATCTCAATAGTTCTCTATTACCTTGAGAATCAACTCTTAAATTCCTCTGGTTTGACTTTTTAAGTTATTCACAAGCTGCTCCCAACCTACTTTTCTAGTCTCATTACATATTACTACCTTTCTTGAATTCTATGATCCAGGCACACATGGCAGGCTATTTACCATCTCCTTGAGCCTTTCCATTTGTGCCCCATTTCTGGAACAGACTCTCCACTGCCTTCCACCTTTTAGAATCTCTTCTTTGCTTCAGATTCAGATCTGCTCAAGTAACAGCTTTTATAGAAAGCCCTTGATTCCTTCCAGTTTCTCAACTTTCCTCATTTATTTCCAATTTATCCTCTTTTATTTGATTTGAGACACAAGCATATTGTTAGAATATAAACTCTTGAAAGGAGGGACAGTGGACTCCTTTTATCTATAGTGTTTTTCACAATACTTGCTAATGATATATGTTTAAAAATGGTTCTTGATTGATGAATTCAAAATAATCCAACATAGAAAAATCCCAAATTATAAAATACTTAGGGTATTAATTTTCATAAGAAACAGAATTCAAATATATAAAAAAGGTTAATTTCCAGATCTTTTAAACTGGTGATTTTAGATTAATTCTTTACCAAAGGTTTATTACTCATATAATGGCTATTAATACGATATTGGCAGCTGTTAAGAAAGAGAAAGCATGCCTTGTAAGCATCCAGACTAGCATCTGTTAATTAGTATAATAATAGACATTTGTATTGAGCTTTAATGTTTCCAAAACACTCATCTTCCGTTCTTTATTCCTCTCCTTTGGCTATAATGATTGAAGAGGAAAGTGACAAATGTTGGAGTGGGTGTGGAAAAATTGGGCCATTAATTCATTATTGAGGAAACGATCCAACTGTTTTGAAGAGCAATCTGGAATTATATCCTCTTCTTTGGAACCATGTTTCAATGGGCCTCCTAACCTGTTATAAAGCAGCCTCCATGTCTTTATCTTTTCCATAAGTGTGTTGTGACATTGCCAAATGTAAGAATTGTGGAATTGAATTCAGAAGCATGAATTTTAGTTCTCCTTCAGCATTTAACTATCTCTATAACCATGAGTCTCTCTGAGCCACAGATTCTTTTTTTTTTCCTGAAATAGAGATAATGGCATTTATTATTGCTAATCTAGGAGGACATTTGTAAGGAAGTGATTATTTTAAGCCATATAAATAACTAAATCCTATCAAAAGAGAAATGAGGTGAATTTGGCATGATGTTTTTAGTAAAAATCATTCTGACTTTTAACTTAATTCCTTTTTTAGGAAGGAAAAAAGGAAGGAAATGAGCACTTATTAAGTGCCTTTTATGTACCAGGCTAAGCCATTTAAAAATATTATCTCATTTTTGTCCTTACTACAACACTGAGAGGTAGATGTTGTTATAACCTTTTAGAGTTTAAAAAACTGAAGCAAAGCAAGTGGTAACTTGCCTAGGATCATACAGCTAATTAATATCTGAGACTGGTTTTGAACTCAAGTCTTTAAAATTTTAGATCCAGTGCTCTACTCACCCCTCACATTTTTATAAATTATCTATGTAATAATCTGAGAATTTATTAGAGACTGATGACAATTTTTACTGCTTTATAATTTCCAGAATTTACTTCTTTCCCTCTTTTTTTATGGTCAGGACACTATTTGCCCATCTGCAGACTTGTGGTTCAAAATTCTTTCATAATCTTTGGATATAATTCTGAACTGTAGACTGGAATTTATTTAAAGCAGTCAGGTGCTGTCTAACTCCTCACCAGCAACATCTCAACTATTTGTTCTTCCCTTTCCATTTTGGATATCCTCCTTGCAATGGAGAAGACATAAGAAATATAAAAGGATTTTCATAAAAGAGGAGTTTGATGTTTTTTTTTTATTATCTGAAGACTAAACATGTCGAAAATGCTTCTAGGACTATATTCTATTAATGCTTTATGTGAGTTTCTTAACACTGCATTCCAGTCAACTATTTATTTATTCAGGAGCTGTTTTTACAATTGCTATATTAATCATGCACTTGGCTTTTTCTGCTGTCTGGCTGTCTCCTTCTTATGCTATTGATCAACACCACACCAGATGTTTTGATTCTCAGAGGATCTAGCCCTCTTACTTATGGTTCAGTCAGAAACAAAGGTCACAATAATCACTTACCATCTCATTTATTTTGAGGTCTTTTATCCAACAACCTCCATTATCTAGAACATGCCCAAGAAATGAGAGGAAATAAAGACGTCCATATAATATCTCATTTGATTACTTACTACATCAGCTCATTTAAAGTACTATGAGAAAACTGACAACCCAAAGAATAGCACAATCTAGGATCACTTGGTATAGGGCCAAAGAGCTTTACATAGCAAGAAGGCACCATCATTTATTAAGTATTTGCTATGAGCCAGGTAGAACAGCTACATGACACAGTGGATAGAGTGCCTGGCCTGGAGTCAGGAAAATTCATCTTCTGGAGTTCAAATCTGGCTTCAAACACTAGCTAAATGACTCTGGGCAAGTCACTTAACCCTATTTGCCTTAATTTCTCATCTGTCAAACGAGCAGGAAAAGAAAATGATAAACCACTCCAGCATTTCTGGCAAGAAAACCTAAAATGGGGTCACAAAGAGTCAGACACAAATGAAAAACAATTGAACACGCCAGGGATACAAGTAAAATCAAAAATAAAGACTCTAACTGGTCTTTGGATGATCTTGTGTCATACTTAAAACATCCAAGACCTTCATCTCTATTGCCATATTGTCACAGCTCCTCTACAAACTGTTAAGAGGCATTGGAGTAGCAACATGGTAAAAGAAATAATGCTCCTGCTAATCTATGCGATTATTCAAGTCTTTATTTATTCATTTATTTATTCTTAGGGATTTGTTTAAAATAAAAAACTGAATAGAAGAAAGAAAAAGAAAAAACAAAATAAAACAAAATAAAACAAAACAAAACATTGTCATGTGCCCAGTAGAATAACAGAGAGGATTCAAAATATGTAACAATAAATTTCCATTTCAAGAAAGCATATATAATAATAGAAGACATTATATTCGTGAGTGTCCATCTTTTCTTTGCTTTCTTGTAGGTTCTTTGTAGGTTCTTTTGTTCTCTGATGAATATTTTTTACTCTATTCTTTCCCCTTTCATCTCTCTCCCCAACTTCTCCAAGCAGGCTACAGTTAAGCAAGATATACTTATACACACATACATATACATATAAATGCGTATATGTATGTGTATGTGTGTGGGGGGGTGTATATATGTATATATGTATTTAGACTCACCCACAGATCCACACATATACATGCATACATACCAGGTCCATATATGTGCATATGCATTTACCCTTCATGTCTTCATTTTTTAAAAAAATTCTAAAAAGGTGGGAAATGAGTCTTTCTTTTCTTTCTTTCTTTTTTGTTTAGATACCAATAGACTCAAACATTTTATTTAAAGGCGGTAGATCAGAGATGAGAACCATCCAAAATATAGATAAAGAAAAAGGAAGAACAATTGTTTGTTTTCCCTTTTTGGAATGTAATATTATCCTAATGGAGAGATAGATACAAAATATTTGGGTGCACACATATGTTTCTGTTATTCTAGGACAAAACAGACAGAAAGAGCCAAGTCTTAGGAGCAGCTATAAGTCAACCATTTTCCCTATTTCATCCCCCATTGAATTCTTCAAAATACTTAGAGTTGGGAGGGACTTTTAAAATGATCCTGTTAATTCCCTCATTTTCCACATCTAAAAGCTAATGCTGGATGAGTCGTCATTATTTGTTCAAGATCTTTCCTGTGTGATTGTTACAATTTCAAGATCTCACATGAAATGTTATTGAATAATTTCTTGGGAGACTTTTTTGGCTTCCATTTCTAATTTTTCTAATTTTATCTTTCTTATTGTATTTTTTCTTTTATATTTTTTATGTTAATTTTTCTATTCAAATGGAATTAAGGACCATTTCATCTTTTGTATTGATATCTTTGGTACTTGGACATAGGCACTGGATTGGCTTTCATTCCATCAATGCCTGGAACATAAGTAGATGTTGAACAAATGCTTATCAGTTTATTAGTAGTAGTAGTAGTAGTAGTAGTAGTACTCTGAGAAGACACTATTTCCAGTGGTTAGCAATATATCAACCTTATTTTTTTATGATAGAGTGACTCCAGAGCAAATAATACCATCACAATAGGTTATGATATCATTGATACTTCTTAGACCTACCTTTTAGGGAGGTGGTCCATTTTTTGGTACATTTTTACCATTTTAAATTCTAATTTTGAAGGCTAGAAGAATAACAATGAGAAAATTATTTTATTTAATGCAAAAAAAATTAAATTTAAATTGAGCCATTCTATGAAGCAGTATGTCATTTATACTGCTTACCAATGATTTTGGTACATCCTTAGCCATCAGCCCCGCTACCTTTGATGAAATACAGTTGGTACTTGTGCTTCCAGCCTCCTTCATAACAAACAAACAAACAAACAAACAAAAAAAAGAGAACAAAGATGGTTCTCTTCAAATCATTTCTCTTGTTATTTAGTGGTCAGAGAGTATGTGCTTTGGCCAATCATGTGATTCTGTCTGGGGTATAGAAATTGTTGTGATAATTCTGTGATGATTTCTAATATCATGTCTTTCTTTTTTATTATTTCAGTAAAGCTTTTCTAATGAACTTAAATATAACATTTTTGCTCTTTTGTTCAAATTCTAAGAGAGATTTTTTTTAAGTTTGTCAGCTTGAGCAAAATATTTTTAGTCTCATGGTTGTTTCTTTGGCACAAAAAACAAGCCATTCCTATTACACATAGCCACTGACCATCTGTTTTGTGGGATTGGATTATAGGGAGTTGGGTCTATAAAACTCCATCTCATCTCTTTCCTTTCTTTGCTTTGGTGTGAGATGGTCTAAAAGATCAAAGGTTTGGACTCAGCAAAAGGATAGAGCTCTTCTGTAATGAAGTCTTTCCTGTAGGGTTTGCAGAGAAGGCTACAAAACATTACTTTTTATAAAGCTGCACTTTTCCAACTGGAGCGGTATCAGAATTCAGTTTAGCAGAAAATTGTACCTTTTTCCTCAGTCTTATTCATACCCAAGGCTATATCTCTTTTTTTGCCATAAATGGTAGAACAGCTTTTGACATGACATTTAGCTAGGGCCTGGAAGTTTGGGCTGCTAAAGTTCGCCTCCATATTAACCCTACTGTTGGAAAGAATTCAATTCTATAAACACTTATTGAGCAACCTTTGGACACAGAAGACAGTGCCAGACAATAGAGGATATACAAAAAAGTATTTAAAAGAGCCTATGGTATAACTCATGGTATTATTTTACCAAAAAGGAGTCTTGGTGTAAATACTCTGATATTTAATACTTGTGTTAGCTTGGGCAGGCAAATGATGTAATCTCTATTAGACTCAGTTGCCTCATCTGTAAAATGGAGGAAATGCCAAAACTGCTTCATTTCCTGAGTTCCCTTCAAGCTCTTGGAATAATAATAATACTAACTTCTACTTGATGAGTGCTGTATAGCACTTGAGACCAGTTTACTCTTCACAACTCTTGAAGGTGGGTGCTATTATTATCCCCATTTTACAAATAGGGAAATTAAGGCACAGAGAAGTTAAAAGGCTTGATTGGTCAAAGTCTGAGGCAGAATTCTTATTCATTCTGTAAAGAGAAATAACATCTCCATTTGCCTTATGGATATTATCAAACCATACCAAGATTAACTGTACTGGAATGCCTCCTTTCATTCAAGAATATCAGTGGTTCTATATAAACATTTGTTAATCGTATTGTCAATGATGATAATAATGATAGAGCAGGTAAATGATGTCATAAAGTCCCACAGGTTCATGTGAGCTGTTTGAAGCTTGAGGTTTCAAGCTTCAGTGTTCCCAATCAGATCAGATTTTCTCCTCAGCTAAAGTATTTTTAGCAGTTTTTCCTTTCATGGTAGCCATAACAAACTTAGATGTTGAACCAGTAATCTTTAGCCTTGAGCTTCACTGGGTGGCAGTTGGTTTTTTTGTTTTTTTATTTTAAATTTTGTGCTGGGAGTTATGTCTCCAGTACTTAAATTCTTGTCCTCGTTATAATCAGACAGAAGCACAGCAGGGAAACAAACTTCCTTATGACGGAGACTCATTGCTTTGCCAGCCCAGATTGCTTTGAAACTGTGGTATGAAGCTATTTCGGAAGAATGACTCTATGACCAATGGAGAATAAAGTGAATAACCAGCTGCATTTACTGTTGGAAAGACAACTTAATTTTTTCTTGGAAAAGGGGGCGGCTAACTGGGCATTTTTCTAGGCACACTCTTCTGTTTGGTTTTTCTTTTTTAAAATAGTTCTGCTAACAGCAGAAAGCAATGATAAAGGTAATATCTAGACTGTCACTGGAATTCCATTTTATTTACCTGTCATCATTTTTTTTTGGTTATTCTAAACCATAGAATTGCAGAAAGGTAATTCTAGAAGAGATCTCAGACCTTATACATTCTGACATTGTATGTATGTGGGGCCCTAAAATGAAAGTGAAGTAACTTCTTCAGATTCACTGGCTACTTTATGGCAGAGAAAAGGGGTACATTGTCTCTCTCATTACTTTAAGTCCACAACATAGCTTTTAATTTAATTCTTTCAACTAATAAAAATCTATTTTTCTTCCTTTCTCCCAATCTTCATAACAAATATGCATAATCAAGCAAAATAAATTCCCACATTGGTCATGTCCATAAAATATCTGTCTCATTTTATACCTGTCAAGAGAAGTATCGTGACCAAAGTTCTGGAGTTAAAAGTACATCTTTTCTCATTGTAATTACATTAAAGAGTGTTAGAATTGGTGAAGATATATATCACAGGCTGGGTATAGTTTTAAAAATAAAATAATCCAAGTGTTGAAGGCTCTAAGACTGCAGTGCAGGATTTCAGTCTTAGAGGCAGAAAGTAAATTACATAGGCTTTTAATTTCCCTTGGTTGCTTGTCCACTATTGACTGCCTTTCTCTTTTTAAACTATTCTCCCTTTTCTCTGTTCAAAAACCTACCATATCTCTCCAATGGCTTGACTGTATGGATCCAAATGTTTCTCAGTTTATTCCATTCAAAATTCATTATTGGACAGAAGTCCTTGATGTGGAGTTAGCCATTAAATGGCAGGAACTAGGTGGGTCTAATCATTCTGAATACCCACTAATCTTCTACTATCATATAGTCATTCTTGTACCATGATCATGCCCCTAATTTTGCATTGTTAAAACAAGCATTGAAATGCAAATATTATGAAAATGCATCATATATTATTTTATATTATTACAGAGCAACATGGAACTGAAATATCCCCTAAATGCTTAAGAATTCATTCACTTAATTTTTGTTTTAATTTGTATTGATTTTTTTCATAACTGATATTTTCCAACAAATCCTCCTTCCTTTCCATAGTTATCCCTTACTTTTAAAAGAGTAAAAAGGAGGGGGGAAATCAATAAAATAATTTACAACATAGAACCCCTTTCCTTTAAAAAAAAAAAAAAAGGAAGAAGATTCTCAAAACTTAATTGATCCTAATCCTTAGTTGATTATTATTTCTTAGTGTCTAGTTTTGATTGTTCTTTCTCTTTACATTGTAGTTCTTCAATGTATTATTTCCTGATTCTGCTTCACTTTTTTTTCCTAGTTCATAGAACATTCCTGTTTCTCTACATTTTCATATCCATCTCCTCTCTGCAGTAATATTCAATTACATTAACATAGTGCAGATTATCTATTCTTTGATTTTGCTTCCAGTTCTTTACAAGTACAAAGAGCACTGCTATAAATCTTTTGGTGTAAATGTTACCTTTCTAACCATTGTGTCTCAGTCAAAGGTTATGGATCACTTGAGCCAATTTTTTTTTTTTAAAGCATAGTTGCAAATTGCTTCCCAGAAAGATTGGACTGATTTGCAACTATATCAAGAGTACATTAAGGTAACTTTCTTCCCTCAGCCCTTCCAATATTGATGGTTTTCATCTTTTGTCTTTGATAGCTTGCTAAGTTTCAGGTGAAACTTCAGAATTGTTTGCATTTGAATATGGCATAAGATTTTGATTTGAATCTCATTTCTGCTGAACTGCTTCCCTCCTTTCCCCAGCAATTCTTGTCCATAGGGATTTCTTTTCTGAGCAACTTTGTTTCCAGGTTCCTCTAATATTGGTGTATTGATTTCACCTGTTTGATTCTTATTTACATCCATTCTTTATTACACTCATCTGTGGGTGATTACTTTAGAGTATGTTTTAAAGACTGTATGTGCTATTCCTTCTTCAATCTTATTCTTTTTCATTATTCTCTTTAAAATTATACCTGTTGTTCTATTAAATGATTTTTGTTGTTATTTTTGTCTACTTCAATAAAATATACTCATAGTTTGGAAATAAGTGACACCTTTTTACAAGAAAGGAAACAGATCGATCTGGTGAAATTAATTTGTCTACGACGCTACAGCTAATGGGGATCATGGATTCCTGGGTCCTAATTCAAAGTCTAACACTCTTGTTACTACACCATGCCGCCATGCCTTACAATAGTGTTATATTCAGAAATTTTCAGCAGTGGCTGTTTCTGAACTGTATTGCATGCAGTTAACAAATGGAGGCCATTTACCAGAACAATGATTCGGCTTGCACATCAGTAAATTGTGATTCTCTGACTATAAATAGAGATTACAAATATCTACAAAGAAAAATTGTCTTAGGATATGTACTATTTGTTTAGGCCTGGCGAGTTTGTTCCCAAAGTTTTAGTCAAGTTTAAAGTAATTCAAAATTCAGTTTTGATAGTGCCATAGTGAGGGGAAATGAGGAGAGATGATCAGTTCTAAGAATGACCAAAATGGAGTGTAAAAGCCCTTTTAAGTGATATGTAAAAGACTAATGCCAAAATTAGCTTAGAATTAAGCTAAATTTCTGACTAAAGAAGCTTCACAAATATAAGACTGATTAGTGAAATACAGAAATCTTTGAATTTATATTTGACATAATTTAGGAACAATATTTGTGATTTTTGTTTAGAAAAAAGTTTAAAATAAAATCTTTCTAAATTTGAGTTTTCCTCATAGTAAAGGCATAACTAAGTGAAAATCAAACTTTCTAAAAAATTAAGCTTTTGATTTTTTAGCAATTGGGACTTAATTCTGTATATGGTAATTAAATCACATACATGAGCTTTAACATAAGATCCCTTTATTTTCATGAAATAATACATTATAATTTAATTATAACTTATAAATTATAATTTAATTCTCCTTTAAATTAGGTTTTTTCATTAATTTACCTCACTCTACATATAGATTTTTTAATCTATACATCTTATTTGTATTGTACTCAGTTCCAATAAAATTTCCTTTTATTTTTATTTTTAATTAAATTTTATTTTTTTAATGAACAAAATTTTTTTCTTTTTTTTCCCCCTCTTATTTTTTCTCCCCTTCACAAATATTTGAAGGGGAAAAAAAGGTGGGGGGGGAGTAATCCTATTACAATCATGTACAAATTCCCACATTGACTGTTTTTTTGGGGGGGAAATTATATCAGTATGTGCTTTGAGTCTATCTCTCTATCATGAGGTGATTAGTTTGTTTCATCATTAATCTTCTAGTTATTTTATTGATCAAAGTTCCTAAGTCTTTCAAAGTTGTTAGCCTTTACAGTATTGTCATTATTATATAAATTGATTTCCTGCTTCTGCTCCATTTCTTCTGTATCACTTCATACAAATCTTTCCAGGTTTCTCTGAAACCATTCTCTTTATCATTTCTTACAATATAACATTTTTTAAAAACAGGAGCTAGCCTTACAGCCAAGATAAGCCAAGTTGAAGCCCTGCTTTTGATATTCACTTTGTGACCCCGAGTTAGTGCTCTGTTCAAATAAACTGTCTAGAATCTGTAAGTTTTAGAGAAGGTGCTGCTTGATATTTACAAATCCAAGAAATATGTAGAACTATAAAGACTTATATAAATGTAAAGTGCTATTATTAAGATCATGAGTAAAATAAAAGTAATAGGATCAAAATTTCAATGTTGCTTATCTCCCATGTGTCATCTGGGGACATAAAAAGGCAAGACAGTCTCGGCCCTTAAAAAGTTTACAATCTAATGAGGGGAAATGACAAGCAAACAAATATGTACAGACAAGCTATATACAAGATTAAAAAGAATGACTCAAGAGAAGTCTCCAGAATTCAGAAAGGTTGGAAAAGCCTTCCTGTAGAAAATGAACTTGAGTTGGGATTTAGATGAAATCAGGGAACCTTATAAAAATATTTGCTGTTATAAATAGATCTGGGCCTTGGAAGGAAATAAATTTGATTATCCTGAGAAGTTGACCAACATCCAAAAGCTATTCCTGTGTGTGTGTGTGTGTGTGTGTGTGTGTATGTGTGTGTTATATCAAAGCACATTACCCCAAATCCATCATTTCTGAACCTCCCTATTTGTCAAGTGTACTACCATCTTTCCATCATCCAAGTTTACAGCTTCTTTGTCACTCTTATTCATCATTTTCACCCACACACATCTCATCATTTACCAGCTGTCATAATTTCTACCTCCATATCTCTCACATCCATCCTCTTCTCTCCACTCAAATAACTATCACTATAGTTTAGGCCCTCATTACTTCTTGTTTATGCTACAAAAGTTGCCTCCTGATTAGTTTCCCTTATTCGTATTTCTCCCTGTTTCAGTCCATCCTCCACATGATTACCAAAATGACTTCCCTAAAATGAAAATCTGACTGTTAATCTCCTACTCAAACTTCATTAGCTCCCTGTTATGTCTAGAGTCAGACAAACTCTTCAGTTTGGTATTTGGAACTTAATTTATGTGGTCTCAGTTTACCTTTCTGGTTTCATCACACAACTCAATCACCACCTTCTTCATGAAGTTCCCCTTGTTTATAGTGTCTCTTCCCCACAAATAACCTTGTATCTACTTTGGATGTAGTTACATATGTTCTTATTATCTCTCCTGGCTAGGTAAGCTCCCAAGGGCAAGGGCTGTCTTTAGTTTTTCTATTGCCAGCACCTAGTGCAGTTCCTGAAACCCATGAATTGCCTAATAAATGTTATTGCAGCCCCTCTGCTGATTATCTCCAGTTTATGTCCTTTTTATCTTGTGTGCTTATATAATTGTTTGCATGCTATCTCCTCCATTAGGCTATGAGCTCATTGAGATCCGAGACTGGTTTTTTGCCTTTCTTTGTATTGTCACTACCGTAGCATGGAGCCTGTCAGGTAGTAGGCACTTAATCATAGTCGATTGACTGATGATTGGATCAGAAGAGACTAAATGACACCCAAGTTGAGCCTTGATGGAAGGGAGGATTCTTGGAATCGAGAGATGAGGAGAGAGGGCACCATCTCTTCTCTTCACATTTTTACTTACTCTGGCACTTCACGAGTTTGTGATTTCATTGGCGTCGATGTTCATCACTAATAAAGATCCCACAGCTCCTTCATGAGGGTTCCAAAAACCCTGGAAGTGTCAGCATCACCTGTCCTGCTGGTCCTTTTTCCAGCCCAGCATTCCCAGCTATTATCTGGGGAAACAACTCCTATGGAAAGGGGATTGGTCATTCCCACCAACTGCCAGCCACTCTGACTCATGGGACAGAAAAGCCAGCCTAGCTACTCCTAGTGGAGTACCCCGAGGGAGAGATGGAAGTGAGCCTGTGCCAGTCGGATCAGACAGTCACCACCACCTTAGCCACCATCTTCTCTTGGACAGTGATGGAGACACCCTGGGACCCAGGCCCAGGGGTTTCAGCTCTGGTGGTACTTCCCAGACCACTGCTCCTCTTTTCATCTCAGCTTTTGTAGAGCTATCAATGAGAAGAAAAAGTGTTGTGGAGTGGGAGCCCATATTCCTCATTACTACCAGCAACAACTACTGACCACCTACCACCAATAGACAGAAGGACACAGGCGTACTGGAGTAGTGGTGATGGTGTTGAGTCATTTTGGTTATATCCCAACTCTTCATGACCCCACTTGGATTTTTTTTTTTTTTTGGACAAAGGAACTGGAGTAGTTTGCCATTTCCTTTTCCAGCTCATTTCATAGATGACAAACTGAAGCAAACAAAGTCAAGTGACGTGCAGCTAGTGTTTGAGGTTGAATTTGAACTCAGTAACATGAATCTTTCCGGATTCCAAGTGCTCCATCCATTTCACCTCCCACCCATTCTCTGGAAAGGGAGTGTACTACTCTCCATTTCACTGGTCTTATTTCCAGTTCAATTCTCACAGCTTTCATTTGGGAAAGCAGCTCCTATGGAGAAGCAGCCCACCATCTTCACCTATTGCCAATCGATTGACATATCCATAGGATAGGCAAGTCAGCCTATGTGAATCATCGAGACCCCCTGAGGGAGAAACTGGAGGAAGCACATGCCAAACAAATCAAACCACCATTACCACCTTGGCCACAATCTTCCCTCAGATTCTGATGGATTCTGGACCTCAGAACCTTTGAGAAATAACAATGCTTCCAATCCACTGTCTTCAACCATCATCCTGGGAAGCCACAGCTGCGGAGATTCAGCCTAGCAACTCTTCCTTCAGGTTCTGTAACCACAGCTTCTGAAGACTAAAAAATAAAGCTCTTGTTACCAAAGGACAGGAGAAATGGACATCATTTGGTCAGAGATAATGACATTCAAAAAGCTATCACCATCTGCTTTGATGCTATATCCTAAGGACTATGGGATGTTTCCATCTGACTTAATACCTGAAACTTTCCTTCCTTGCTAGACAAGGAGCTCCTGCAAAGCAAGTACTGACTTAACTTTCCTATTTGTATCTCCAATATTTAGCAGGATGTTCAGAAAGTACTTAATAAATGCTTCATTCATTCATATAACTCATCACAGTCTTTGATGGTCTCCATACCCAGAAATCCTTACCTTTCAACCGCCCAGTGACAACTTTTCTGCACTAGTTGGACACACTGGACACAAACCTACAGCTTCTCCTTAGTAGGACCTGACAGATTTTTTGCTATTAGCATTGTTTCTGAGAACCCAGAGTCACCTTCATGTATTAATGAGGCATTATAGACTTTATGACTCCACTTATATTATTCTCAGGGCTTGGAACAAACTCCCACGTTCCATTCATCGTGTGTTTATCCTTGCTGGGCAGATTGGGAAAGAGCTCACACCTCTTCAAGTCTCCTCTGGCAATTGTTTTTCTCCATAGTATCAGTTGTAATGGAACAGGCTGGAGGGTGAGGGTCAGAGAAATCCAGAAGTGATTCTTTATGTGACCTAGAACTTCATTCTAATATTAGTTTGGGTGAGGGAACTATTGTCTTCCTTAGAATGTAACCATATTACAGAGACTAAATAGTCTAGTGAATGGCACATGACTGGTAATCAAAAGACCCGATGTCTAATCTAAGCTCCTTTATTTATAATCCATGTGATTATAGCCAAGTTAGATCATTGCCATTACTGACAGCATCAAAAGTGAATGTTATCCTTTTGTTTATATTGGGTAGGTGTGATTTAATAAAAACACCACCTACTCCACTTATGAAAAAGGTATCTGTTTTGATAATGATAACCTCATTCTCCTGTTCTAATTCGGTATATAAAAATATTCCAAATTAACATGGGAAGAAAATTTACCATTGGTGCACCATGACACTCCAAGAAGGGTGAGAGAAGAATTCTTCTCTTTGTAAAGGGTAGAGCACTTGACAGCCAACAATTGACATCAATTTAGTCATTAAATGATCTATTCATTGATCTCCCTGAGCCTCCATTTCTTCATATGATAAATGGACCTAATCATATCTCTATTGTATCCATCTTACAGGATTGTTATGAGGAGAGTGCATAGTAAACTTAAAAAAAAAATAGGATTGGCTCCCGGATTTCATTGACACAAGTCAGTACTTTCTCTGTCATTTATAGTCTTTGAGAGACACCTTAGGTGATATGGTCACACAACCAGTATATATCAGAGAGGTTGGAATCCTGGACTGCCTGGCTCTGAGGCTAACTCACTACAGTACAGTTGCCTCAAGCTTTGAAAACACAATGTACTATTTAACATATATAGGACTGCTTGCCATCTAGGGGAGGGAGTAGAAGAAAGGAGGGGAAAAATCAGAACAGAAGTGAGTGCAAGGGACAATGTAAAAAATTACGCTGGCATGGGTTCTGTCAATAAAAAGTTATTATAAAATAAATAGAAAGAAAACACAATGTGCATGTGACCAATTATATCAAATCAATCAACATTTTAAAATACCTACTATGTGCCAGGACACTATGCTAAGTTCTGGGGGTACAAAAGTGGGCATAAGAATCTCTTGTCTTCAAGGAGAAGCATTATATTACAGAAGCATTAGATAATGAGGGAGATAGTATGCAAACAAATATAGACAAAACAAACCATATATATGATAAAAAACTAATTGGGGCAAAAGCATTGGAATTAAGAGGAGATGGAGAAGGCTTCCTATAGAAGATGAGCTTTTAGTTGAGACATAGAGAAAGCCAGGGAGATCCTGTAGTTAAAATGGAGATTTTATGTCAGACTTTTCCCCTGCTACAGGCTTACTCCAATGCTATTTTATAGTAGGGAACACATCCTGGGATTTTTGAAACCAGAATGGTTTAGATGTGATAGAGTCTGCCAGATTGGAGAGGTTTACAGCAGTGGTCTTCAAACTTTTGTTCTCACTATCTTTATACTATTGAAAAAACTATTGCGGATCTGTCTGAAGAACTTTTGTTTATGTGGGTTATATTGATAGATATTTACCATGTTAGAAAAAACTAATTTTGAATTTGCAGACCTTTTGAAAGGGTTTCAGAGACCCCCAGGAATCTCTGGACTTTACTTTGAGAACCACTGTTAGAGTACAGTATGACTTCCAATGGCCAGACTAGCTTAGTATGGAGAAATTCAGAGTAGGGGATTGGCCCACATGTGCTTAGATGTTTTTCTCCCCATCTTAGCCCCATAGGTCTTTAGACTGCCCACTAAGACAAAGATGACCATCTGTATTTCTGGAATAAATGTTCACATTGATGAAATCACAGATCCCTAAACCTGGGAACTGTCAGGCTCATACTATCTGCAGACTTTTCCAAGTTCATGATGTTCTTCACTGTCAATTCAAAGGTAGTGTTATAAAGTAAGAATTCTCCTGATTTGGTGGTTTGGATTTTTGTAATTAAGAGAGGAACTCTTGACCTATTGGCTTAGAATATAATTCTTGAAAGGAGATTACTTTTATGTTCAGAATATATATTTTTATCAAATGAAGGCCTTGAAGACTTCCATCTCAATCCAGAAAATAAATCAAAATAAGATTACTAGAAAATAAAAGCAAGATCACCACATGATATCTCAAATTGAAATGGTTAATAGTAGTTAATAAAAAGGATGTTTTAAAAATACCATTTTCTTTAATGACATTTAGAAAGATGACTAAAACAGTGATTGTACTGTTCAAAGTGTGTAGTGCTTTCAGAGGAGATGAGCACATGTAAAGAACTTCGCAAACTTCAAAGTATTAGGTAGCTGCTAGCTGTTAGTATAGTTGTTATTTAAGGGCATATGATAAGCTTGCCCTTCCAGAGCAGCATTTTCTCCCTTCCAAAACTCTATTGATCCTCCCTCCCCAATAAATTCATTGCCTCCCTTGCTGTACATGGATCAGATTTAACAGTGGAGCATGGTCAAATGTGACCTTTACTTAGATGGAAACTACTAAAAACAAAATCCCAGGAAAAGACCACAATGATATATTACGCTAACCTTTTCAATACCTTGTCAAGGCGTACCTCTAATTTCAAGAAAGGGGGCTTGATCAAGGGCCATTGTGCCTGCAGGTCTAAAATGCAGATTTTTGTGCAGAAACATTTGACAGTGAGTGCTCTGAGAATAAGGATGAGGTGTGTACAATTACCTGACACACCAAAGGAGCCTGTGTAGAAAGTCTAATTGTCATTAGTCATTTGGGAAATTATTACTCTAAATGTTTACCCCCTCCTCCCTCGTGCCCAATAAAAGAAGCCATGGTATAGTGAGAGGTTAAGCCACTTACCTGGGTTCACCCAGCAATTATTTTGTACCCACTAAGCCAGGGGTGTCAACCACACGGTCCATGTGACACACAACACTCCCGAGTGCTGACTGAACCGGATTACAATGTATTTGGGAAATAGCTAATAAGTTTTGTTTTTTTTTTTTAATGTAATTAATGTGACTTTTTAAAACTAAGTCAGCATGTGACCCTCACGGATCTTTATGTCATTTAGCAGCCCCATTTCATTTTGAAATTGGCTTCTATACAAAAAGACATTAAAATGTTCTTATTACAGACCTCACTTCCTTTTAATGTGCTCTGAGGATTCTTCTTCTCTTCTCAAGTCATTCTTTTTAACCACCCTTCCCCATCCCATCCCATCCCATTCCTCATTCAGCAGTTCATTATTTCTCAAATGACTTGCCCATTATCTCAAGCTCAACTGGGTAGCTACTGATTTTCTTCTGTCCTCCATCTTACATGATGTTATTTGTCTATTATTATTTCAATCCAAAAATGCCATCATTTGTCATTTGGCAAAGGTGCATTAGTTAATTTTCATGTCTTTGGACTAGTCGTTTAAAATGCCCTGAACTTCTGTTTCCTTATCTATAAAAACGAAGTGGTTGGACTAAATGACCCTTGAGATCCTTTCCAATCCCTGGGATATATTTGATAACCATTATGTCTCCATGTCAGGAAAAATAACACCATCTAACCATTGCTGCCAGCTATTAAGAATGGTACAAAAGAAACAAATTTCATAATTTTTGAGGAACTTACAGCTTACTTAGGTGGTAAAATTTGTTTATATGAAACAATGGAAAATAATAGATGACATACCTGTCACAGCCTAGGAACATTCTTTTTGGGGAGATCTAGCCTTTTCTATGGCTGATAGATAAGTTGCCTTCCTCTTAACCATGCTTTTCCTGCCTGGGATGCCCTGCCCCCTACCTAGTCCTTGCAGAAAACTCATCTGCCTAGAATCTTGTAAGCCTGAAACCTTCCAGACTGAAACTTTTCAGCTTTCCGGTAGGAAAGCTCTTAACTATGACATTAGAAGCAAGGAAACCAGGTAATAATAATTGCTTCCTTATAAACACCTGACTTCAGTTTCCCCAAGCAATCCTGATTCATGGGCTGCCTTAACTCAGAACTAAGATGCACCTCCAGGGGTCCTCAAACTTTTTAAATAGGGGGCCAGTTCACTTTCCCTCAGACTGCTGGAGGGCCGGACTATAGTAAAAACAAAAACTTTGTTTTGTGGGCCTTTAAATAAAGAAACTTCATAGCTCTGGGTGAGGGGGATAATCGTCCTCAGCTGCCGCATCTGGCCCGTGGGCCATAGTTTGAGGACTCCTGAGTCCTAGACCATCCAATTATCAAAATGGTGAGAGCTTAGAAAAAGAAATAACAAGTCTGAGAGTCAGTTTCCCCCAAAACGAACATGAGCTATGTCTTCTTGCCAATTCCCAAAGAACTTGGGCCAAAGGCTCTCTGGTAAAAGAACTAATTGCATCCTTCCCTCTACCAGTTGGGAGGCATCATCCTCCACCTCCACACGAGCCTCAGAACCCTTCCCTTATTTCTTATGCCTCCCTTTCTGTACATTCATGGGTATCTTTGTTTATACCATGAGCCTTCCTTGAAACATCACAAATAAAAGGGCCTACTAATTTCAGCACCGATTAGTTCTTCCTCTTCTTCTGAATTCTGAATTCCCCAAAAAAGACCCCAGTAACAGTAAAAATCTAGATTGCATTTCAGAGCCTATGAATGTAGGAATTCAGTGAATGGCAAGGTTTTAGTGAACTGGAATAGTCATTACCAGAAAGCAAAAACATGTAGGTTTTCAAATTAGGAAAAGACACGAAAGCAGAGTTTTAAGAAGAGACACAGGAAAAGGGCGAGCAATTAGAAGACTGCCAGTTATTCAGATGTGTCAAGAGCTTAGAATAGTAGCACTGGAAATGGACAGGAAAGGACGAATTCTGTAGATGACAGATTCTTAAAGTGGACTCCACAGATAAGGATTTTTTTGGGGGGAAAGAGGAGAAATTATCCATGGATTTATATGGGGGAAAATTATATCTTTATTTCAATACAGCTTGTTTCCCTCATCATCCTATTTTATGCATTTAAAGACATTATTTGGAGAAGGAATCTACGGTGTCAGTAGATTGCATGAGGAAGTCCATGGTGCAAAAAAAAAAAAAAAAAAGGGGGGGGGAGGTTAAGAACTACTGCTCTAGAAATTCCCTCATTTGTTTGAGATTCTTTTTTCATTAAGGTTTGAACCAAACAATCTTTTCTTTGCAGCCCTGAAATTCTTTTATTTTGAGTCGATGAACTTATTTTGCTTCTTAAACCAAGTAATGAAGTAAGATTTTAAATCTAGGTCTAATGATTTTCAAAAGTTCAATGTTCTTACTATAAACCATGCTTCATTACTGAATAGAATTATAGTTTCATTGATAGGTGGATGCTCCTTCCACTTGATCAGATCTCTCCCTCTTCCTTTTCCTGTCTTTCTTTCTCAACCATACACACACATTTCTTTTTCATCCCACCTCAGGTCTTACCTCCTACCACTCCTCTATGAAGAACCTGTCCAACCTTCTCAATATCTTCCTTTCTTCCTATGAATATCACATGGATTCCCATGTGTAACACTTCAGCCAGTCATCTGTGCAATCCCTTACTCTCACTCTATGACTGGCCTTTCTTTTCTGACAATATATCTCCTGGACCATCTCTTGATACTATTTCTTACATATAAGATACCATAAAGAATATTATTGTTCTGTAAGAAATGACCAGCAGGATGAATACAGAGAGGACTGGCGAGACTTACATGAACTGATGCTGAGTGAAATGAGCAGAACCAGGAGATCATTATACACTTCGACAACGATATTGTATGAGGACATATTTTGATGGAAGTGGATTTCTTTGACAAAGAGACCTAACTGAGTTTCAATTGATAAATGACGGACAAAAGCAGCTACACCCAAAGAAAGAACACTGGGAAACGAATGTGAACTATCTGCATTTTTGTTTTTCTTCCCGGGTTATTTATACCTTCTGAATCAAATTCTCCCTATGCAACAAGAGAACTGTTCGGTTCTGCAAACATATATTGTATCTAGGATATACTGCAACATATCCAACATATAAAGGACTGCTTGCCATCTAGGGGAGGGGGTGGAGGGAGAGAGGGGAAAAAAATTGGAACAGAAATGAGTGCAAAGGATAATGTTGTAAAAAAAAAAAAATTACCCTGGCATGGATTCTGTCAATATAAAGTAATTATTAAATAAAAATTTAAAAAAAAAATAAGATACCATAAATTTCCTGAAGCCCACTTAAGCCCCTCGGGTATCTCTCCACTGCTCTTTGGTCCTCCTAATTTCCCCCCTATATAAATCCATGGACAATTTCCCCTCTCTCCCCCAAAAAAGAAGTCCTTATCTATGGAGTTCACTTTAAGAACCTGTCATCTACAGAATTCATCCTTTCCTGTCCATTTCCAGGACTACTTCTATTCTATTCTAAGCTCTTGGCACTCTGAATATGTGTAATTAGGTAATTTTGATTTTTCAGAGATTGTTGTTTAATGATGAAGCAGCTTGAGCTTCTTGAAAATGTTGTGCCATTTCCCAAGTGAAATCTAGTTCATTTCTGTCTTCTTAGATTGGCTTAATAGACATTAAGAAAATCCAAATAGGTAAGGGTTATTGTCTAGATTCTGACATGCAATGGAACAGGTTGTCCATTGAGTCCCTCAGTAACTTGAACAAGCATTTATTCTCTACCTAACATTTGTATGTACAAAACGTACAAATGGTTAAACCTGTTATTCCATTTGATTCTCATGTCAACTTCTAAAGTGGATTCTGCAAGAACTAGGTATTTCCATTCTATTACTGATTATTTCAGTCAGTTAGCAAGTGTGTGTCAGGCACTGAGGTAAACACTGGGAATATAAAGAAAAAGGAAAAACTGTCTCTGCTCTCAAGAAGCTTACGCTCTGGTGGAGTGATGGAATGTGTGTGTATGGGTCAGTCTTTATCGCTACACACACACACACACACCCCACAGAACAGAAAATGGGGCTTGAGTGGAATCTTAGAGGAAGCTTGGGATTCCAAAAAACAGAACCAAGAAGGGGGAATGTCCCAGGTGTGAGCCTTGCAAAGGCAAAGAAAATGTGAAAAATACTAAGCCCACTTAGTGACTGGTCTTCAGAGTGTGAAAGGGAGTAGTGTATAAAAAGACTGGAAAGACAGAAAGAGGCAACTTGTGAAGAGGTTTAATGCCAAACCAAGGACTCTTATCTGATGCTACAGGCAATAGGAATGGGTTGGATTTTGAGGAAGGAAGGTCGTGGCTGGATCTGTGTAAAACTAACAAAGAGAAATGAGGTGAGCCCAAAGTGGCCCAAACAGTAAGTGGCAAAGTTGGAATTCAAACCTGGTTAAAACCAGATCTCTTTGGTCCGTACCATAGTTACTTCCTTTAGTCTGCAGTTCCATTTGCCTTTTCTTTTCTCCTTATCTGAAGAATTGACCATTTTTTTGTCTATTCCCAATGCCATCCTTCCTCCCCCTCTCCCAAGTCCAAGCCTTCCTCACTTTATTCCCGCAGTAGCTCCTAACCCATTTTCCTTACCTCCACTGTGTCTTCACTCTAGTTGTTCTCAATGCTTTTAGACAAATTCATTCTGAGACACTGCAGTTATCATGTCCTTCCCAGACTCCAAATCTCACAAGTGGCTCCTCACTTATCTATCAAAGCGAGCCTGAACTTTTTATGCAAACCATCAAGGAGCTTTCCCAGCTGATGTTGGAGTCTTCCTGTATCACCCTTTTCTTACCCCTCAATTGCTTCTCATTCTAGACAGGTGTTCCTTCATGCAGTTTCCTGCAGGTGTATAAATGCTGATGATTGGAAATTTACCTGAACTGAGATTTTTTTTAAAATATGCTTCCTAACTGGGAGAAAGGCCGAGTCAAGAGTTGGTTCTCTCTGCTTACTACCAATGTTCCTTACTTCTCATTTAGATTTATTGCCTGGTTTCTGCCTTCTCTTGGCCAGGTCCCTACTGATGCAATTGCCTTTTTATGTTTTGAATCTTTTTACCTGTCTTGACTTGATATTTGCCTGATATTTTTATTTTCAAAAAAATAGTTCAGAATCCTTCCTTTAGCATTCCTTAATTACCTGAATTATCATCCTAGTGTGTATTTTCACTCTCACTATTCACATTTGCCTTCTTTGCCCAGTTTTTCCACCTGGATATACCCTAGTCTGGATAGTTCATTGGGTACCTGGCCAACTCACTTCCCCACTTCATTAAAGATACTGACTCTAGTCCACTATCTTCTTCTCTCCTGATCCTGGCCCCTGTCCTACAACCACAAGCTGCCACTGTTTATGTTTCCTGAACTGACACCCACCTTACTTAGCTCACTCATTTCTCATTATTCTCTGACACAGAACTTCTTTCCCAACCAGGCTATTCTGCATCCTAGGCCTGCTCATGCCTTACTCAATCCTATCTTTGTTCATGCTCTTTGACCTTTTCCCTATCCCCAGCCAGATCTTAGTAGGAGCATTTGAAAGCCCATCTGATTACATTAAATTTATCACCATATTTTTTTCTGGTTGTTTCACATATGTAGGCCTGGGTTCCCTCATAAAAACGAGCCTCTCAGAAAATACTCGCTGAATTGAACAATCCCATTTGGTCCTTCTACCTGGCAGCATGCTTTAGAAGGAAGTGCAATAAGATTATAGGTTAAAGAGGTTTGGATAGTTTTTTATAAGTTTTTTTTTTAATTCTGAACTTGATAATCTCAACAAACTACATATATAAAGAACAGAAAAAGAATTGCATATTGTGAATCTCTGTTAATGTACAGCTTTTTCTTTCTTTGTTTTCTTTATGTATAGCTTTAAAAATGTATATTATAAATTCAACATATTTGTTCCAGTGTTCTTTTGCTTATGTATATCTTCCTCTGAACTTTCTATTTTCTTCTATTAACTTTTAAAAAATATTTTATTTGTGTGGTCCCAGGCTAAATGAAAGTAGTTGCTGTTGTTTCTTTTTGATTGGTATTAGATCCAGTATTCTATTTAAATCTTACTTGGAATGTATGTGAGAGAACCAGGCTTCTTTAAGACCTTTCTCATCACCATCTTAATCAGAAATCTCTTATTCAGAATCTTAAAACCTTTTAGAGCTAAGGGATGATTGGGAGTTGCCCCAATTTCACGTACATACAGGAAGTGCTCAAGACTTACAGGAAAAATGGGAATTCTATTCTTACATGGCTTATATGGAAATATGTTTTACATGACTTCATATGGATAATGGGTATTGTATTTCTTGCCTTCTCAATGGATTGGGGGAAATGGGTAGAAGGAGAGAGTTTAAAACCAAAACTCAACCTTAAAAAATAAAGATCTCTGTTCTGGAATTCTGTTGCCAAGAAGATACTAGCCTTCCTTGGTATTAAGCTGCTCAGAGGTGGCCAGGTGGTGCAATGAATAGAGCATTCGCCTTTGAATCAGGCAGACCGAAGTTCAAATCTGGCCCAAGTCAGTTAAACCTCTTTTTACCTCAGTTTCTTTAACTGTAAAATGGAGATCATGATACACCTACCTCTCAAGGTGTATTGTGAAAATAAGATAAAATTTGTAAACCATGTTTAGCATGGTTCCTAGAATATAGTAAGTGCTTAATAAATGCTTGTTCTTTCCCTCTTCTCCCTTCCCCTCTCATCCAATGTTCTTCATATTAATGAAATCATAGAGACCCTATCCCTATAAGTTGGCACATTGCCCCTTCTGGATTCATATCATAAGACTGATGAAGTGATTGTCAGAACTGTGTGACACAGATTGTAGAGACAAGCCTGGGTATACTGAGCCCTGTCTTTCCTCTGGGTAAAGGAATTTTTGCTCATTAAAAGCTTGTATTTGAGGAAAACATTAATATCTTTGGCTCTTTCAAGCTTTATATTCAAATGAAATTGACGTCTTATGCTCCAAATTAATAGTTTTGGGTTTTCATTTAGGGCAAAACTATATTTTGAACTCTTAGCTCAGGTTTAAATTTAATAACTTTATAGAATTCCTACTGTTAGCTTTGTATATAGATCTTTAGGGAGGGGAACCCAATAAGCCTATGCTTGTACTGCCCTGTTAGTTTAGTTTTATATGTTGCCAGTTTTCTAAAATAGGAAATGCCATTCACCACTTTCTCTGCACCACTCCTTTCCTGTATGTGCTGGAACTAAACAGGGTTGGGAAAGGAATAAGTAATTCATTCATCTGCAGCTCTCATAGTGAACGAGTAAAGAATTGGGTAGAGTGTTTTTTAAAAGACAAACATGAAAAAAAAACACCCAAACTATCCTAACAGATGACATAATCTTCACTCTTGGGGTACAATTTTGAAAGTCACCCAGTTCTTTAGATATTTAAGATTTTAAGGGTTCTGGTTTCAAGGCCAATTCCTCCTTTCAACAGAACTAACATTGGTTCGTAATATGAGCATATAGGAATTATGTGGCAGAAGTAAAGAAGTCCTAAGACACCAATGTTTTTAAAAACATGCTTCTAAGAGAAATTAAACAATAAATCTGGCCCTATTTTACCATTCCATAACTACTAAAAATCCACCTCCTAATTTTACCTTCACTTCTCCCATAATTAAAAATGAAAAGAGTTTATTAACTGAGAACCCAGAATCTTGTCTTCAAGCAGAGGGTTCTTCATCTCATTGTGTTATTTGGCCATCAATCTGGAGAAACCTGTGGACTCCTTGTCCTTAATAGTTTTCTAAACCATAAAAAATTATAGGCTTATAAAAGGAAACTGATTACATTGGAATGCATTTATCAAAAAGAAGAAGAAGAAGAAGTTGTTCATGGATTCCAGGTTAAAAAGATCTGCCATAAAGAGGAAAGGGGGAATCCCTATTATGGATCTAAAAATATGATAATTTCATTAGCTTTTGGTAGAAGGAAGCTCTGAAATCAAGGAAGAGAGTCTTACTGCAGAAAGAAGTCCCATAGCTAAATGCTTCTTTTAAGACAGTCCAAGTCTGAACTCCATGAACTGTACACACTCTCTTCACTGGGGTCAGACTATCCTTGATAATAATGTGGCTTTTAGAGCCTTTGTAGGGGATCTATACTTAGTATATTTTTCAGAAAAGGTGGTTAGGGCAACTTTGTAATCTATAAATGCTTCAAATTCTTAGTCTGAGACCATGGTACTTTTCTCTCATTCCAGACTCCTTAAGCATTTAAAATTATTCTATTTTTCCACATAAATTCATTTAAAAACAATAAATGTTTCTCTTCATTCTCTCTCTGGACAAGTTGTTACTTGGATGAATGTCTTCATTTAAAAATGCAATAGTGCCAGAAAACTTGGAACTTAAAGCACAACAAAATAAATAAATAAATGGAATTTTTTTTGAGGAGTGTTCTGCCAACCCTCTCCCCAACATGTACCACTAATTCCCATTCTCTTCCTCTTTTTTGCAAACCTTGACAACTTGTTAATATTATTCAACTTTACCATGACAGCAGCCTTTCTACTAGGCAGCTAAGTGGTGTAAATGGAAAGAGTGCCAATCTTAAAGTCAGTGAGTTCAAATGTGACCTCAAACACTTCCTTTGTGACCATCAGCAAGTCATTTAACTCTGTTGACCTCAGTTTCCTCATCTATAAAATGAGCTGGAGAAGAAAGTGACGATCCACTCCAGTTATCTTTGCCAAGAAAATCCCAAACGGTGTCATGGCAATCATGAACTCATGAAGATGAGTCTTCCTGATTTTAAGTCCAATATTCTATCCACCGTGCCACTCAGTTGCCCCTTTTTAATCAACCAAATTTCCAATCAAGAGACATCTTTTTTTTTGTATAAAACACAAAACACAAAAAGTTTTACTATGAATATTCAGGTCTATGTTAGGCTTTAGTTTCTGATTTTGATATCTTTAGAATGTTTACCTAGGATTAGGACATTAACAATGATTTTTAGTGAATTTTTAAAATGTTTTAATTTCTAGAATAAAACAAGAATTTCCATAACAGTATAATAAAATAATAAGAAGAATATAAGAAAATAATAAGAAAAAAATTGCACATGAAATTGTAAATCTATTATGTTCATTTTGCTATTTCTTTTAAGCATACAATAAAATTATGTAAATTGTTCCCTTTTTTTTTCTTCCCTCTCCCCTGTCCTACCATAGAGATGGCTACTAGACATACAAATATATGTGTACACACACATACATATACATACATGTTATGTCATTCTATACATACATCTATTTATCAGTTTTTTCTCTGGATACAAGTGTCCTTTGTAATTAATTTGGATATTTATAATGGTCAATATGAATTATTTGCTCAAAACTGTTCTTAAAACAATTTTGCTTGAGATGAACTAAATCAGTTCCAATGGAGCAAGAATGAATTGAACCAGCTACACCCAGCGAAAGAACTCTAGGAGATGACTAAGAACCATTACATAGAATTCCCAATCCCTCTATTTTTGTCCGCCTGCATTTTTGATTTCCTTCACAGGCTAATTGTACACTATTTCAGAGTCCGATTCTTTTTGTACAGCAAAATAACTGTTTGGATATGTATACTTATTTTGTATTTAATTTATACTTTAACATATTTAACATGTATTGGTCAACCTGCCATCGGGGGAAGGGGGTGGGAAGAAGGAGGGGAAAAATTGGAACAAAAGGTTTGGCAATTGCCAATGCTATAAAATTACCCATGCATATAACTTCTAAATAAAAAGCTATAATAAAAAAATATATTGCTGTTACTATATACAGTGTTTTCTTGATTCTGCTTATTTAGTAACTTTTCTTGAATAATTCTAGTTTATTTTTATTTAGGGTATCAGTAGTTTTTAGGGACTTTTAAATAATTCTGAATTGCATCATATTAACTATGTAATGCCATGTCCAAAATGGCAACTGTCCCTCTGACAGTCTCCATGAGTTTTGGAAAAAAAGTACAAAATTGGCAGAGAATAGAACTGGAATGAGATTTCATATGTATTAGTAAATTTTTAACTCAAATGGATTAATTGCTTTCTAGTATCATTAGTATTATATTCTGAGATTAAGAGCTGGATTTTCCTTTCTTCCTTCCTTTCCTTCCTTAACTTCCTTCCCTTCCTTCCCACCCTCCCTCCCTTCCTCTTTTCTTTTCTTCCCTCCCTCCCTTCCTCCTTTCTTTTCTTCCCTCCTTTCCTTCCTTTCATCTTTCCTTCCTTCCCTACTTCCTTCTTTCTCTCCCTCCTTCCTTCCCTCCTTCCTTCCCTTCCTTCTTTCCTTCCCTCTTTCTTTCCTTCCCACCTTCCTTCCTTCCCATCTTCCTTCCCCAAAATCATGGCTATTATAAATCTTTTTGCATCAAATAAGGCAAGAATTGAAAACAGGATGGGTACACAAGATTTTCACTTGGATTTCTTTGAACAGGTGAAACTGGGAAGATCATTCTGTCTTTTTATAACCTCTGTTCACTTTCAATATTCATTGCACACACAATCTGAAGCTTGTAAAAGAACATTCTTATCTCACTAAAGCAGTAACAAAAGCTGACAATATACAGGTGAAAAGACTTTTCAATTTCTGAAAAGCAAATCTTGAACAATTTAGCCATTAACTCTGTGTTTTGGAAGGGCCTTTGGAAAAGAGGTTAGATTAGAAATATTCCCAAGATCTGCCTTCAAGCAGCCCCAGAAGAATTATGCTAAAAGAATTGTCTAGGAATTACACATAACATTAGAAATATTAAATTTGGTTTTGATTTAATTATTAAATCATTCTACCATACTATCCCATGTGCCTTAGTAGTCATTCTTTTAAAAAATACATTTCTTACTCTTTACTATTCTTGAGAAAATATGCTTTCAAATTGTTTTAAAATCTCTCCCTGTCTGTCTTTCTGTCTCTCTCTCTCTCTCTCTCTCTTTCTCTCTCTCTCTCTCTCTCTCTCTCTCTCTCTCTCTCTCTCTCACACACACACACACACACACACACACACACACACACACAATTTTTCCTTCAGGGAAACATCTGTAGTTCTCCATATATATAAAAGATTTTTTCTAAAGTATACTTAGGTAACTACTGTTTTATTTATAGGCATAAAGACCACACTTCCTCACCCTACCTTCTTCTTTCTCCATCTAAAGAATGCACATTTTTATTCAAGAATGGGAAACTTCTTTTCATCTTCCACTGAAAATAATGTTCTAATGGGGATTAGCAAATTCATATTAAAGAAATTCTAGTGAAAGAGCTCAGAAATCAAATTAATGAATTCTTATTGTGTACAGTACAAAACTGTATTAGAAGAAAGATCTATAGAAAGATACAGAGAAATAGAAACTGTGTCAAGTAACTCTGTGTAGACAGAAAAGCAGAAAAAGTTAAGTTGCAATGACAGATTTACACAGCAATACAAAACAACAGAAGAGACAGTTTAAGGTAGTACATGATTAATTACCAAGTAAATAATTCAGGAAATAACCACATAAGGAGGTTAGAAAGGGAGAGCTCACTTTGGGCTGGAATGGTTTCCTGAAGACTTTATAGAAAAGGTGGAATTTGAGTAGTGACCTGAAGAATGAGTAGGATATAAAAGGAAAAATGTAATCTGTTTCATAACTGTTGATCCCTGAAGTCTTTGCATGTTATCCCCTGTATCCCACTAGCTTAAATGCACTGTGTGTCCCAAAATAACTTTAAACACAGTAATATGAATAAAAAATGCTTGTAAAAGTCTCCCTATTCCATTGTTTTATTTTCACCAAGGATGCCTTCCATACACACAGAGACTATTTTCATAAAGATTTTATAGCTATAATTCACATTTATAGCTGCAACTCAACATATTTTAAGGACTGCATAACTCTTTACAAATATTGTCTCATTTGGGTCTCATATGACAAAGGATATATATATAAGTTAGTTGGTGTTCATATCTTCTTGGTCACCACTGGTTAACTTCCTTTTCATAATTTTCTTGGATTGCTTTTGGTTTTTTCCTAATTTTTCATTGATCTCTTTTATTGCTTTTTAAATTCCTTTTTAGAATCTTCCAAAACCTCTTTTCTGGTTGGTCACCATTTAATAGCATTACATACAATCTTGTGATTCATTTAGCATCTCCCCACTCCCATGAGTGGGATATTGTCAGTAAAAAACTTTGAATCCATCAAGAGGTGAGTCTGGGCTGTTTTACTACACAAACCTGTATAAGTAGAGATTGTGAATGAATGGCATCATTAAATGGTGCTCTCAGGAAGGTAGGTTCGATGGGTTTTAGGAAATTCCGTATTGCTTTTCATGATCCAAAGTTGGATGCTGCTGGAAAATCCTACTTATAACAACAGTGTTCTCTTGGTGATCCTGTGTGCTTTAATAATTGTGGAACAGTATGATCACAGAAGAATTGCAGATAGCATAAAGGACAATAGATTGTAGTGGGTTCAAGTAGACCACTGAATATCACCAGTTATCATTTCTGTATAAATAGTACACTGGATGTTTGGGTACCACAGCCCCATGATCTGGAAAATCTGCATCTAAATTTTTGGTGTTACCTTTATGGTAGAAAAGAAATCTGAATTTTTTTCTTTTTATTTTATGGGATGTTTAAGGTCCACCTTGTAAAATTTAGGTTAAGTATTTGCTCATAGGCTCTGTGTCATCTGCTGGCCTTCAAGTGTGGTTTCTGCAAAATGTCCCTTAAATTCTCATTTTATTTCTTATGTAGACCTGCAACATATTGAAACCACAATGGGGTAAGGATAACTATAGTTAAATAGACCTCAGTGACAGGTATAACCAAAAGAGGAAGGCTAAAATGTCACATCTTCAGTGAAGGATAATAGATAGCTAGCTTTACAGAGCTACACATGTAGCCACAAAATTTCAAAAGAGCTAAATGATAATTGTTGCCTTCCATTTCTACCGAAAGTCATGAACAAAAATTGCATGAGATGAGAAGGCCTAGAAGGAAGGAGGATCCAAACTGGTGAGATCATAGACCCATCAAACATACTGAGTAGTACTATTGCCTTGTAAATAATGCTTTCACTAAGCAAATCTCATTAACAGTCTTACCTTTAATGCAGAAGGAACTCTTGTTCTTTGTTCTCCTTAAACATTACAAATTCTCTCATAATCACTATACTTGAACTGGAGACTTGAAACCTACTTCTGAGCTGCCCTACAGTGTCCACTCTATAAATGTTGTGGGAATTTAGAATCTATTTTCCTTTTTATTTGATTGCCTTTCAGATTACAACATTTCCTCAGTAAGAATAATATTACTATCAAAATTCTTTGCTAGCATGAATATCTGGATATGTTTGAAAAATATAAAAGTATCTGTCAGTATTCCTATAGCTGCTTGACTATCCATTGCTCAAAATAAAATACATGTATTCCCAGTCTCAAAATGTCTTTCCTTCTTTTCTTCCCTCCTTCATTTTTTCCTTCCTCCTCTCCCTCCCTCCCTTCCTTCCTCTTGTTCTCTTGATTCTACTCATTTCACTTAGCATCAGTTCATGTAAGTCTCTCCTGACCTTTCTAAAATCAGACTGTTCATCATTTCTTAAAGAATAACAAAATTCTATTACATTCATGTAGCATAACTTATTCAGCCCTTCCCCAACTGATGGCCATCCATTCAGTTTCTAATTCTTCCTACTACAAAAAGGGCTGCTATCTACATTTCTGCACATATGGGTCCTTTTCCCTTTTTTATGACCTCTTTGGGATACAGATCCAGTAGAGACCCCTCTGGGTCAAAGAATATGCACAGTTTGATAGCCCTTTATTCATAATTCCAAATTTGGGAGACTAAATTTTTAAAAATATATATTATTTTAAATGGTTTTAACATGTAATTTTAATTACATGTTACATGTTAATATAAACATTAAAATATAGACACATAATACATTATATTATAATCAATTTATTTTATGTAATATAAATATATAAACACAATCTATTAAAATATATTAATATATCAAAATTCTAAATTAGTATTTATTTAAATACATGTCTTAAATTTATATGGGCAATTGATACTTCCTGGAAGAGAAAGACATCAGTCTTTGGTTAACTGGTGCTGTATCCACTGTCTAAAGCAGGGGTCCTCAAACTACGGCCTGTGGGCCAGATGCGGCAGCTGAGGACGTTTATCCCCCTCACCCAGGGCTATGAAGTTTCTTTATTTAAAGGCCCACAAAACAAAGTTTTTGTTTTTACTGTAGTCCAGCCCTCCAACAGTCTGAGGGACAGTGAACTGGCCCTCTATTTTAAAAGTCTGAGGACCCCTGCAAGCCTCGTTATTCTTTCCAATGTCCCAGGCTGCTGGTGAAGCATCCCTCTCTGGGCTCTCTTCTTATTCCAATCCCCTTTTGCTCTTGCTAGTTAAGTGCCATAATAGATAAAAATGATTGTGATTTTGAAGTAAAATTCTTATCTAGATAATTTTTTGCTTTTTAGGGCAGTTTGCCTTGGGGTATGAGGATGTGTATCACCTTTCCCCTCACAGAGAAGGGAAGATTTTACAAAGGCACAGCCTACAGTAGTGCCACAGGCAAGAGCAACAAGTTCACCCTTTCTCTGCTTCTCTGTTGAATTTCTTAATTTATAAATTTGCCAGGTTTCTTTTGATCATCTTGCATGACCAAGGAATGTGATTAGTGAGAAGCTATTGTATTAGAAATGATTTCTAATGACTTGTATAGATACCAGAATGAATTTAAACTTGAGGAGGATAAAAAAGGAAAACAAGTGAAAGATATTTAATGAAATCTCTTGTGTGTATGAGGCCTGGTAAGCTTTGTGATAAGGTCGACAGTGGGAACAGAGCGGGCTCAGTTAGAATTCACTTCATTCCTGACAATGCTGAGGTTCCCCTCCACTGCCCCAGTTTTTTTTCTTGTTCTCTATGTTCTAATTTCCCCAGTTTGCCTTCTGCTATTTCAAAATGTACAGCAAATTTGTAATTCTTCACACTGATAGAAGGCAGCTAAGTCTGTATGATCCCGTCTGTATTTGCCTTTGGAACATTCATTTAAATAATTCTAATTTGAGATGCTAGTTAGCATAGCATTGTAGCTAGAGAGTGAATCTTAGAATCAGGAAGATCTCCTTCCTAAGACTGTAAATTATAGAAATTATGGCAACCTGTTTTGAAGAAGGGAATTCCCTCATTTTTCAGCTCATTATACCAATAAAATCACAGGTCCATGCTCCATCCTAATCTTAATTTGAATATGTGTCAACTCAACAAGTATTTATTAAGTACCAGTTAGGTGGCAGTCACTGTGCTAAACCCTGGACGTATCAAGAAAGACAAAATCAGCCCTTGTTTTTAAGATGACAACAAATGGGGGAGACAACAAACAAACACCTGTGTGCATAAAGTTGTGTACTGGATACACTGAAGATGATCTCCGAGAAGGAGCATTAAGGGAGACTGGGAAAGGTTTCTTGGAGGAGCTGGGATTTAAGCAGAAACTTGAGGGAGCCAGGAAGCAGAGACCACAAGAGAGAATCACAGGGATGGGGCAAGATCACCCGTGAAAATTCAGGGCAAGAGATGAGGAGTATTTTGGTGATGTGTGTATAGTTTTGGAGGATTTCTCTTCAAACTAATGAAATTGTTTTATAATGAACTGAGTACTTTCCAAACTGACCTTATAAATTCAACACTTTACTACCTTTTCCGGACTAAGAACAGACCACCTGGAATACTAAAGAAGTTCCTTCATATGTGGTAAGCAGAGAGAAGGAAGGACCAGCACAATGTTTCAAAGACTAATAATAATAATAGGTATCATTTATATAGTAGCTATTATGTGACAAGCATTGTGCTAAGTATTACAAATATTACCTTATTTGATCCTCACAATAATTCTGGGAGGTGGGGCTATTGATATACCCATTTTGCAGATGAGGAACTGGAGACAAATAGGATTAAGTAATTTAATGGTGTTTTTTGAGTCATATGTTTCTATAAATAGTCCAGGATCACTCAGCCAATAAGAATCTGTGGTCATATTTGAACTCAGATCCTCTTGTTTCTAAGTCAGGCACTGGGGATATAAATGTCTACTAGCTTTACTTTTCCATTTAGGTGTTTGTTTTGTTTTTTCCTTTTAACATTCACTTAGGCTATTTTTACAAGACTATTACTCCAGGTAACAGTTCATTTTCACCTTTCTAGGGCGCTTTGTATAAAGCAGTAAATGACAATGAGCATTAAAAAGTACCACCAACCAGTACTCTTAAAGAAGTCATAACCATTCTTCCTGTTACCTCTATAAGTCTGTGCAGAGGCTGCTTGAAGTGCCTGTAAGAATACATCTCCTCTGATGAAATGTGTGCACACCTGAGCTCAGTGCCTACATTTAAACAAAATGAAACCTTTAAACCATTTTTTCCCAGAACCTATCAGCAATATAGAAGCGTCTGTTCTTGATGTAAATATATAACAAATCAATATTCTCCTGCATGGTGACATTAAATTCAAATAGAAATGGAAGCCTCTGGCTCCAGCAGTGCCCAGGAGGAGTTTGACTGGTTGCAGCCTTTGTCACTTTTGCTCTTTCTCTTCAAATCATGACTGTCTCTTCAAAATCAATCATTTCAGAAAACAGCCTTCTTTACCTCCTTTCAAAAGTGAACTGTGGAAATCCTCTTCAGAAGGACCGCCTCCACACAATAACCTTTGGGAATGGATTTGAGGGGTCTTTAAAGATCATAGGGTTAAAGTTAGAGTGGGGTTTTAAGGCCGTTGGGTCTGACTTCCCTGTTTTACAAATGCAGAAGCTGAGGCACATGGGTTCCATTTTTCCCCCACGTGAATCTGTTAATGCTGTTTTATTGAATTGAGTCACATGATGATAATAAAAAATAAACTTTTTTTTTTTGTAAAGTCTGGATATAAAAGATCAAAAGCCACATGTGTGGACAGTGAACATAACTGTCGATCACAATAATGGGGCTCTTTGAGGGATTTGTATTTCTGTGAAAAGCCCACACAAAGCCAATAAGTATGTGTGGCAAGCTTTGTACTTGGGTCCTCCTGACTCCAAGCCCAGAATTCTGTTCATTAGACTCTAGAGCCTCTGAGAATCAAGGGTCATTATTTTAAATCAGATGGCAAAACCATGGGTCTTCTGGACAAGGACCTGTTCAAATGCAGCAGATTGGTGAATTTACTCGTCTACACATGTACGCTCATGTACTTATACACACAATCACATACACTCACACACACAGTCATACAATCACATATACACAGTCACATACACTTACACAATCATATATACACACACAATTTCTACACTTTTCAGTGTTTTCCGGCAAGCCTGAGGACTCTTTCCAGAAAAACAGATTTCTTTATAGTTTACTCAGACAAACATAAAGGCATATATAAAGCCCGTGTCTCTCTGACATGGAAAAGCCTGAAGACCAGCGCCAGCTTTTCTCTGTTAGCCTGATCTCTTGCCTTTGATTATACTTTCTTAGAATCATAAATTTAGAGCTGAAATCCACCTTCGGGTCATTCTGCCCCACCCTGCAATTCATTGTCCCCCATAAACGCTGATACTATTTACCTTCATGGTTCACAGAGCCACAGCTTGAAGGGATTTCAAGGCCTTCTAAACTAACCCCGCCTCCTCCCCACTTTTCAGGGGAGGAAGCAGAATTTAATTGAGACCAGCCCCTGGTCACCCAGGTTGTTTGGATTCTTTGGCTTTAGAACTGGGTTTTGCTGCTTCCTTTGGACAATCAGGCAGAACAATGGATAGAGCCCTGGGCTTGGGAGTTAGGAAACTTTACTACCTTTACTACCTGTGTGGCAAATCATCTCTCCTTTGTGCCTTAGTTTTCTCATCTCTAAAATCCTGAGAATGTCGGAGGCCTCGGATGTCCCTTTTAGCTATAAATCTATGATCCTATTGTTGTTAAGTAATTTTTCAGTCATGACCAACTCTCTGTCATCCTGTTGGGAGTTTTCTTGGTTTGTCATTTCTCTTTCCAGCTTTTTTTTTTCTTTCTTTCTTTTTTTTTGGCTGAGGCAATAGGGGATAAGTGACTTGCCCAGGGTCACACAACTAGGAAGTGTAAAGTGTCTGATTCTGGATTTGAACTCAAGTCCTCCTGACTTCAGGGCCAGTGCTCTATCCACTGCACTATCTAGCTGCCCCCTTTTCCAGCTTATTTTACCAATGAGGAGATTGAGGCAAATAAGGTTAAGTGACTTATTCACGGTTATCCAACTAGTAAGTGTTTGAAGGTGGATTTGAACTCATGAAAATGAATCTTCCTGAGTGCAAGCCAATGCTCTAACACACTGAGTTACGTAGCGATCCCAGCAGCAACAAATTCATTATCTGTCTCTGGAAACAGTAGAGAAAATAATAATTTTGTGATAGGCAGGCCGGGGGTTTCTCATGTGGATAAATGGAGCTCACTTAGAAATGCTGGATTTTGCCATTCCTGGGGCCGCCTGTAATCTGCCTGCCAGTTCCACCCTACCACTTCCACTAATGTTTGTGTTATCCCTGAATCAGTGTGGGTGTGTACATGAGTGTCTGAGCCTATCTCTGAGTGTTTTCAATGTAGTCTTGTCCCAATTAGTCCTGAATCACAAGCATTCTAGGAAAACACTGATCTGATGGTAGCTTTTTTTTAAAAGAAAAAAAAGTCTCAATAAATGAGGTTAGGAAAACAATTGTTGCCTTTTTTCTTAGACTTATAGTGCCAAGACATTTTGCATGATGAAAGGAAAGTATGAACAGGGAAGAGGCAAAGGAATCGACAGTTGTTAGCATTATCTCCTAGTCTGTTGTTGGTTTATTATATCAATAATTTAAAATGAAACTGGCAATTGGGATGAAAATTTTAGGATAGCAAAGTCTATTCTGTTCTTATTCAATGCTTTAGAAGTGTTTGAGTGGGAAGAAAGTTTTCATATTCATAACACTTTTGTTGAGTCATTCCAGTCTGTGTGCCAGAGTGATTTGCCATTTCCTTCTCCAGCTCATTTTACAGATGAGGAAACTGAGGCAAACAGGGTTCAGTGACTTACTACTGTCTGAGGCCCTCCTGACTCCAAGCCTGGCACTCTATCCATTGCACTACACATGTAATGGTTAATTATTGATCCCATTACACAACTCCATTTCTATGCTTCATTCTTCAGAATCACAGAATGTTTGAACTGCCAGGGATTTTAGAGACTACCCTGCCCAGAGCGCTCAGGAAGGTAAAGGGGGATTCATGGATTGATTTTCAAGGTGAACTTAAATGGGAAAAAAAAAAACAACTTTACATTGTTTCACTAACCTTTAATTTTCTTTGTAATTCTATGTTCTTTATTATAATCTTTTATTTTCTTTTATTTATTTAAAAACATTATCCTGAATAGGGGAGAGGATCAGAAAGAGAGGGGCTAGTCTGGAAAACAACAAAGTTTGAGTTCCATAGTCCAGTCTCCTAATTTCAGAGTATCATTGGATCTGAGTCACAGCTAGAAGGGGACCTTAGAGGACATCAATCCACCCCCTCATTTTACAAGTGAGGAAACTGAGGCACAGAGAAAAAGATTCAGTGATTTTCCCAATGTCATTCATTTAGTATCTAAGCAGGATATGAAGTCGGGCCATTCTGACATTAAGCCCAGGAAGGTGAAGGAAGGATGGAATGAACAGACTCCTGGAGAAGTAGATCCATGACTTCATTAGCATGGATCCTCCCTCCAATTAAGAAAATTCTAACCTATTTATTCAATTCAAGAAACATTTATTAAGCACCTACTCTGTTCCAAACACTGTGCTGAGGACTGGAGATGCAAATAAGAGACAGTATCTCCTCTCGAGAGTCTTACAATTTAATAGGGGAAGACAATACAAAAAAAAAAAAAAAAAAGAAGAAGAAGAAGAAGAAGAAGCTAGAACATGGGAACCAGTTTGGGGACACCATGTTCCTCAGATCCAAACCAAGCAGAGATGCTGATTGAAGGTATCTGGATCGCAGCCTTCTATAAAGGAAAGCTCTGAAAGGACTTTAGTGCTCTACTCTCTAAGCCTCCAGTGAGGGAACTGAGGTGTTGAGTATCAAAAGCTCTCTCTATCAGTGGTGGTAAGATTTCAAGGGATCAGTTTATCCTGGGTGGAGCATTGTGTTCCTTGGAATCCAAACAGACCTGCTGATGGAAAGTAAAGAGTTAGACGCTTCTTCCTATTTAATAAAACTTGTCCATGTCCTTTAGTTCCTTTGGAGGAGTTCTCTACATGCTCACGGCTTCACTCTACTCCCTTGACATTATGTGGTTGATCCCATGTGATATTCCTCCCCTGAAATTCATAATCATCTCTCTTTTTCTGATCATTCATCTCCTAAGTTATATCTTCTACTCCACTTTATCCGTGCCAGTAATCATTGGTAATATGCTTGAGAGATTATGATGCTCTGTGATTTATAGCCATGTTGTATAATTGGAAAAAAGCTATTGATGTTAAAAAATGAGTTTTTATTTCAGCATAATTTAAAAGCATGGTGCAGTTTCTCAGACTAAGAAAGAGTGGAGGATAAAGGGGGCTGGTATGCTATGATCCGTGGGTTCACAAAGAGCTGGACAAGACCGAACAACACCGTTTTTCAAGTGCTGTCCAACTCTGGGCTCGGCTAGTATCCTTCTTTCTTGTCAGACCAAAATATATATAATGAAAAACTTACATTGAGCTTAATTGAACATCCATTCAACTGTATGTCTTCATCTGGACAGCAATCATTCTTAGTCCATTTGTTTTTCTTGCGTAGTTTGTGAGACTGAATTCTTTAGAGAAGTTGAAGATCTCATTTTGAAGCCTCAATCAGGTAAAAAACATTTATCAGTATAATAATAGCATTCTAAATGGGAAAGAGGGAGGGAGAGAATTTGGAACTCTTGTTTTGAAAAGAAAAGAATGCCAAAAATACATAATAAATTAAAATATGAAAAGAAAGGACAATTTTAAGTATGTATCAAGAGATACATACTTAAGAGATATAGAGACCAATTCTATGTACAGGCAATAGGCTAAACACTGGGGATACAAAGAAAGATAGAAATAGT
The DNA here is from genome assembly GCF_016432865.1 of Antechinus flavipes. Classification (NCBI taxonomy): domain Eukaryota; kingdom Metazoa; phylum Chordata; class Mammalia; order Dasyuromorphia; family Dasyuridae; genus Antechinus; species Antechinus flavipes. The sequence goes on along the minus strand of NC_067401.1, from coordinate 33,596,331 downwards.
CTTTGCCTTCTAGGAGGTCACAGTCTAAATAGGCAGTAAACATTTAATTAAGTACCTATAAAATATGTAATAAAAATAATAGCCATCATTTCTATAAGTATACTAAGTCATTGATCCTCATAACAACATTGGGAGATAGTTGCTATTATTATTCCCATTTTTGTAATTGAGGAAACAGAGACTTTGAGAGAAAAGTTACTTACAGTGTCACATAGCTAATATATATGTGCGGGAGGATTTGAATTAAGGCTTCAAATTCTGTGCTCTATCCATTGTACCACCTTACTGTCCCGCTTAAACTGAATAGATAATAGTAGTAGAGGTAATATAAAAAAAGAAAGCCATGAGGTACTGGTAGAAAGATCTCCTGCAGAAGCTTGGGGTTTGAATTTCATGTTTAAAAAGAAAAAAAAAAGAGGAAACTTGGAGATGGAGATAATGAGGTTCATTGTAGAGATAGCTCAAAGATGCAGAGAAAGAAGATGGAATGTCTTCAAGGAATAGCAAATAAGCTGGTGCAGTTGGATTATAAAGTTTGTGGAAGGTGATTAAATATTAGAAGTCTGGGAAGGTTGGAAGGGGATGGGTAACAGAATGGAGGATGGATTGAACTGAGGAGAAACGTGAGATATAGAGACCAATTCTACAGCTCTTGGAATAAGCCTTCTTAAACCTGGAGAGACTTCATGAACTGATGCAAAGTAAAGTAAGCAGAACCAAGAGAACATTTTACACCGCAATGGCAACATTGTAATGTTGATTAATTGGGAATGATTTACAATTCTCAACAATACAATGATCCAAGTCAGTTCTGATGGACTAATGATGGGGGAGAAAAATGGAAATATTGTCCACTTACAGAGGAAGTAATAAAGTCTAAATGCAGATTGAAGCACACTTGTTTTTTGCCTCTTTTTTTGTCTATATCATATTCTTTGCCTTCTCAAGGAGGGGTAAGGGAAGAACGAGAAAAAGAATTTAGAATTAAAAATTTTTAAAGCAAATGTTTGAAATTGTTTTTACATGTAATTGGAAAAAAATTTTTTTAATTTTTAAATAAAAAAGGAATAGACCTTCTTTTGCCTTTTGGAATATTATATTCCACAATTTCTTCTCCTTTATAATAGTTATTGCATAATATTTTTCCTGAATGCGGTGCATTGGCATTTGAACCCTTTTTTTTTCTTGCAATGTGTGTGTGTGTGTGTGTGTGTGTGTGTGTGTGTGTGTGTGTGTTTAAACAGGAAGTTTTGGATATTGACTATGATATTCCTTGGTGTTTTCAATTTGGAATTTCAGGAGGCTAATTGTAAAGTTTTGGGGGTTGAGTTTTTTGTTGTTGTTTTGGTTTGTTTTGGTCCTAATAAATCCAGGTAATTTTCTTTTATGCTTTCTTAAAATATAGTATTCAAGGGTTTTTATTTACTTATGGTTTTCAGAGGAACCTTAAACTCTTAACTTGTTTGCCAGGTCAGTTGTTTTTCATAGAAGACACTATATATTTTTCAAATTTTTCTCTCTTGTGACTTTCTTCTTTTCTTCCTTTTCCCCCTCTCTTTTTTCTTGCATTATGAAATCACTAATTCTATTTGTTCCATCCTATTTTTCAAAGTATTGATTACTTGAATCACATTTTCTACTTTCATTAGAAAGGTACCCTACATGCCTTAATGTTTGGGGACCCAAGACTTTGACCCTTTCCTTCCTGGCTACATCATTGTGCAACTTTCAGAAGCTGGACTCTACCTTTAACTCAGGTTCAGCTCAACATCCCCTTATCACTAAAGGTAATTATCCTCATTTTAAAGTTGAGGAAACTGAGGCAGGGGTTAAGTAACTTGCCCAGTGTGTGTAGTTGGAAGGCAAAAGGTTATCTTCATTAATAATGGTCTGTAATTTGTAATCTGTAAGGTAATTATTATTTCATTTTTCCCCCTAAACTTTTTTTTACAAAATTTTCCTCAATTTCATTTTTACCTCTTGCTTCATTTCTTACAGCCCCTCTCTTGGAATCCTGGTAGCCACACTATTCTATCCTCTGAAGTTGCATTTGTTCTTGTTGTAGAATTACTCTTTTCTCTGGGGTTTGCTTCTTGGGTTTCTTTGAACCCTTAATGTTTCTTCATGGCATTTAGAATGTTGCTTACTCGTGCCTTGGATTTGGGTTTTGCATAAAGGCTAGGTTCCTTCCTTCCCTGTCCTCTTAGATGGGATGGACACCCCTTGCCTGGTCCTGTCCTTTCTTTAGTATTGATATTGTGGTCTCTCCAGTTCCCACTCTCTATCACAATGTCTAGCTTTTGTCTCAGGGTTCTGAGCCCAAACTTTGCTCATCTAGGTCTCCTTCTTGCACAATCTCCAGCCAGGACTTTCCTCTCCTGATGTTGTCCTGCCAGGTCACAATCAGATATAGGAGATCACCTTGGCTCTGGGCCAGTATGCCGGATACCCGTGCACTGCTCCCTCCCAGGAGCTGCTTCTCTCCTGTGCTGGGGCTCCTGCAGGGATAGGGCACTATTCTCTCTGAGGCACAAAAGGGCCAGGACTGAGATCCTAACTTACTTAGTACAGGTTGGTCAGCGCTTCGGCCCCTGGGTGTAGTCTGCTCGGAGGACCTTCATGCTTCCAGTGGTCTTCCTGGGCAAAACTGGTCTTAATGGTGTTTTCCTTTGGTTTTGTGGATCATATTTTCCTTTAATACCCTTTTAATCCTTTGCTCTCAGGAAGCCAGGACTAGCATCCTTCATGTTGCCATCTTTGCCAGATCATTGATATACTCATAATACTGAGAGCTAGGAATGATATCCCAAAGTAGTGTATAGTCTGTATAGGTATTTTTTAATGGTGATACAGATTACAAATTACAGACCATTATTAATGAAAATAGCCTTTTGCCTTCCAACTACACACACTGGGCAAGTTACTTAACGCCTGCCTCAGTTTCCTTAATTTTAAAATGAGGATAATAATATACCTCCCTTATAGGATTGTTGTGAGGATCAAGTGAGATAATGTTTGTAAAATCTCTTAGCACAGTGCCTGGCACAGAGAAGAAATGCTCATTTTCTTCCCATTCCCTGGTGATAGAAAAGAAATCTTAACCCAAATGGTTCACACTAGTTCTTGGACCAAAAGTCTGTCTGAAGTATTAATGTTACTGAATAATACAGCATACTTTCTCTCCATATATGTAATATAAGACAATGATGACATCTTCTTTAAAAAATAAACCATCAGCCTAGACCACCACTTTTATGACACTATGACCTAGTAACCTTTCTTCTGACTTCTTTCCTATCCAATGTCATATTAAAACATCCTCAAATAATACAGACCTCCTTCTCCTCCTCCATTTATACCTGCTCATACAAGGTTGCTAAATGGTACAATGAATAGAGTATTTGATTTGTAGTTAGGAAGACTTGATTTCAAATCCTGCCAAGGTAGTCATTTCCTACCTCACTTCACCTCTGTCAGCCTGTTTCCTCATCTGAAAGATGGAGATGATTTAGGATCCAATGAAATAACATAGGTAAAACACTTTGTCAACATTAAAGGGCTATATATACTAGTTGTTGTTATTACTATTATTAGCAATAATAATAATCAGGAAAACTTAATGCAGTCTCTTACCCACTGCACAGATTTTCTTACAGCATTCCTTACAGACAATCATCTTGTTGTTGTTTTTTTTTTTCCCTAAAACTTTCAATGCCCGATTTTTCTAGGGTAGTCCATTCTATTGTTGGTTATTTCCAATCATAAGAGTTCTGTCTTCTGGAATCCAAATTTGTCCTAACTTCCACTCACTGGTCCTAGTTCTACTACCCTCTACAATTACATAAAAATAAACCTAATATATTTACCCCTGACAGTCCTTGAAACATATGTGTCCCTAGCATTTGTCCCTCTCAGATCTCCTCCCTTCTGGGTAAAGATTTCTCAGTTCCTTTATATCCATTTCTCTTGACATCATTTTGAATTCATCACTCTTCTCCCTGTATACTAGATACCCTCTATTTACTCAATAATATTATTAAGAATAACAAGTAGAGCTTCATGACTTATGAGTTCTGAATGGGCATAAACTGTACTAGAGCTCTTTTCCACTGCCTCTTTCTGATATATGGTTCTTTGGAGTTTTGAAAGCCAGGCCAACAATGTTCAAGTTTTCTCAAGTCTTAACATATTGGATGAAGCCCCATGATATCCATGCATCAGACTGTTGTCTGAGGATCAGTATAATTAAATGCAGAGGTTACTTGCCAGGTTGGCTGCAGACTAGAGGAATAGTTAGGCCACAAAAACTCTTGAAGACCACTTGTTTTTCCTTTTTTCTCTTTCTCAGTGGTACGAAGAAGGAGGTAGGTGAAAAATTATATTTTTGTTAATTGAAAAAATGTAATTTAATTTTTAATAGATCCAGGTACATACAAAGAGTTCTGTGGACCACCACCTGAAACCATCCTGTTGGTTGATATTGATTATTTAACTTTCTCTTGCTTTCCTCTTTTCTTCCTCCTAACTTTTTGCTCCTTCCTCATCCCTTCCCTATGTTTTTGTCTTTGTTTTCTTACTCTGCTCAAGCTACAGATCTACTGTTTTGCCCAGGGCATTGCTTACTCCTTCTGGCACCTACCCCACTCGGTAGTCACCTAACATTTCCTATTTTTATAACCAACTTTCAGAGCTAAGAGTGAAAATAATTTCTGTTCAAGTGACTCATACAGTGGTCATAACTGTAGTAATTTTATTTCTGTTTGTATTAACTATCTATCCTTAACCCTGGGGCAGTTTTTAAGACTAATTACAGTTTACTGGTTAATATGGAGCTTAAATGTTGTGCTTGTAATAGACTTAAGCATATCTTCAAATAGTTCAAAAATGTGTGAGGTATGTAGGAAGTAAATTTAGTGATAAGGGGATGTTGAGTTGAACCTGAGTTAAAAGTAGAGTCCAGCTTTGAAAGTTGCACAATGATGTAGCCAGGAAGGAAAGGGTCAAAGTCTTGGGTCCTCAAACATTAAACCTGTTTTGAGACTGTCCTTTTGAAATAGGCTAATTTTTCAACTCTCACATAACTTCTTAAACTATTCTTTAAGTCAAGTTAGTAAGCATTTATTAAGGGCCTACTATGTGGCAGGCACTGTGCAAAGCACTGGGGACACAAAGAAAGGAAATGCCCGGACTGTTATATTGAATTAAGGCTCTTGGAACTTCCGAGGGAGCAAACACCTTATGAGAATCAGCCTCATCCCCTTTTATAATAGATCAGTCTTACAAAGTTGTCTATGACTCAAAGACAGTTGATGACCTGTAAATCACAGAGCTAGGAAGGATCCGATTGTGCAGGACTTGAACCAGATCTTCCTTAGTTTATATACAGAACTCTATCCACTATCTCAGGATGACCTAAAATGGTATAGCAAAGGGCCCAAAGGTCTAGATAGCTTGAGGAAGAAGGAGAGCTGGAATAAAGGCTGAGGGGGGTGCTTGGTATTCAGGCAGCCAGGTGGGCAAAAAACATTTATTAAGCACTTACTAGCCTGGGCATACGGATTCAAAGGGAAAGAAACAAGAAGCTTACATTCCACTGCGGGGAGAGAGCATCTAGAAGAGAACTTGCCAAGTTTAGAAAATCTGAACCTGCGAGTCAGAAGCCTGGCTGGGAGGAGTTAGGGGTTCAAGGACCTCGTGTACTCCATGGCCATGATGAATGAAGGAGCAAAGCAGTAGCGGGTTGGACATGGAAGAAAAACCATCCAGCTAGTGGGATGGGCAATGATGGTAGTTCCCTTTGCTCTGGGAATAAAAATGACTAACTCCACTTCTCTGAAAAGCCTAAGAAAGCACAACTTCCCTAGAGACAAGGAGATAGAGGTGCTATTCCTTTTATGATATTCCTATTTAGTGTTTTTCAGCAGCTCTTTCAAGGGGCTTACTTGAAAATTTGGGTGAATTCCCTCTTTCTGTTTTCAAAAGAGGTAGGAATTATTAATGATAAAAGAGTGATTGCTGAACAAGTTGGAATGGAGGCAGCAAAGGGCAGAACGAGGGGCTTTGAAGCTGAAGCTGGAATTCCAGCTCTGCCACTTTCTTGCTGGGTGACCTTGGGAAAGGCTTGCTAGGATCTCAGTTGAGTAAATACTCTCTAGTGTTTCTTATGTTATTGTTGCACCTTTGCATTCAAATTTGATTCTTCATGACTCCATTTGGGGTTTTCTTAGGGGACCCTTCATGATCCCATTTGTCATGTTCTTGGCAAGATAATGGAGAGGTTTGCCGTTTCCTTCTCTAGCTTATTTGACAGATGAGGAAACTGAGGCAAACAGAGATAAGTGACTCACCTAGAGTCACACACTACCAAGTATCTGAGCTCAGATTTAAATTCACAAAGATAAGTCTTACCACCACTAGGCTCTTTAATCTGTCCATTGTACCATCTTGCTGTCCCTGTGATTGTATTTCTGTCCTTCCTTTTTTCTATCTGAGTACACATTTCTCGATTCCTTTCCTTAGATCTATCAAATAAAGATAAAAGATCTGAGTTCCTCCATATATCAGTGACATTAAATTCTGTATTTGGTGCTCAGATAACTAGTTTTCAAATTCCTCCTGCCTTGCCCACCCCTACGTCCCTCACTTAACACACATCATCCCCCTGACCAGTTGAAACCAAAATCAAGTTAGTGAATTAATATAAGTAACAAATCTCCTGGACTTCTTTATTCCCATGCATTATGCTTAGTAACAGGGAGGTGGAATAGTTGGGCATTCTAAGATATTGAACAAATGGTGCCATTGACATAGTAGAGATCAACCTAAATTGGGTTGTGTTAGTAGCTCAGTCTGTTCTTTTTCATTATTTAAAATTCAGGGAGGGGCAGGAAGGGAGATGATAAAACAAGGAATGGGAAATATGAGTGGTTGAATAAGCAGTCATCTTTTCCCATTTATTAAGCTTACCAATCTCCTCATTCATTCCTTGTTTGTCCTTCTAAAAGAACCATGACATCATCAGGAAGGGGATGTCATGGCTTGTGAGTGAATTGGATTAAGTGAGGGAGGGCTGGGCAAGGTCACCAGCCTCCCTCTCTGCTCCAGAGTCTTCTGGGTCACATATAAACTAAGAGGACCAGAGATGGCCCAAGGTGCAGGGGAGAACTTGGTCTTATTAAGTAATATTTCTCCCAGGTGTCAGTGTGTCTGAGGCAACACCCATTCAGTGATTAAGGGTAGGTAAGAAATAAAGAAAAGAGCCCTCAAAGCAAAATTCATTGTATGGCACTCATTGCAATTTGAAAATAGTGTGTTTGAGTTTTGTTCTAGTCTAGGGTTATATACCATAATATTCTGTGTGATTAGACTCCTTTTGGATATATGTTCTTTCAAGGTCTGTTTTAATATCTTAGTCTCTCAGATAACTTGGGCTTTTAACCAGTCCTGCATCCAGTGACCAATGCCTTCCTCTAAATTTGTTCCTTATGTACTTAGAGCCTATTATTCATATCCCAAATGACCTCCAATAAGTTAACTGCAATTTCTGTTCTTTCTTTTATTTCCTTCTGTAGTAATGTGACTAGATCTTTTGGTGGAGTTCCAGTTTCAGACCCAGTTATCACCTAAGCCCAGTTATCACCTAAGCTAATAATGCCTGGATTAGACAGCTCCCAATCTGGTCACCAAAGAGCCCTTGTCTCTCAGAGGTCCACAGGTTATCACCGGGATTGACTTATTATTAGGGTGCTGACCTTGTCACAATCATGGCTCATCTCTGTTCTTTCAGACTAAGCCCTTACCTCCCATGTTTCTTCCTCCTTGACCAGTTTCCAATCCTTAAGGAGATTCTAGTCACATATATATAATTTACCCAAATTTTATTTCCTGGAGATTATTCCAGTACTGTCTAGAGAATGAGACTATGTTTAGATTATCTATTGGGAGGTGAATTCATTGATAAAGCATTGATTAAATGTTCTGTGTGTAGAACATTGGGCTAGATTTTAAGAGGAGCTGCAAGCGAAATTTTAAAAAATAATAAATAACAATCTAATTTCATTTAATAGCTTTCAGTATAGATCATCTGTCAAGTTTAAGGACTGGACTAGGGATGACCTCTGGGGCCATGCTGAGTTTTTAATGCCTATGGAATGAGAATTTTTCCCCAACACTTCTGAGTTCTAGTTCTTTCTCTTTTTCAATTGTTTCCTATTTATCCAGTCTATCCCTTGCTTTTTATATATTTGTTTGCATGTTATCTCTCCCATGAGATTGTAAGCAGGGACTGACTTTTGCCTTTTTTGTTTGTTTGTTTGTTTGTTTCTTCATTGCCTAACAGTGACTGGCATTGTGTTTAATAAATGTTTATTTAGTGAATTATTTAATAAAGATGTTCAAAAGGTATCTGGAGATATAGGACTAGAACTCAAGAGAGAGAGGAGGACTGAATGTAGAAAGTTAGAAGTTAGATGCTGTTAGAGTTCTGTGACTTATTGGGTCTATCTATAACCTTGTTTTCACCTCCCTGCTTCTCACGGTTTTATGAGGTGATATTGCTCTAAGATCCTCCTTCCATAGGATTTTACATATGAATTTATATTCTAAATAGCAATTTAGTCCTTCACTGCTCCATCTCTCCATTTGCAAAGAAATCAGCTATTTGTTTAGTGGTACCTTGGCAGCCATGTTGAGGTGATTGATTTACATCAATTAAACTGAATAACTGATAAATATTCTTTATCTGTTTCCCATTTTTCAGCATTAATAGCTTATTTATAAACTAGGCTAGAGTTACCTGTTTTACTTGCATGCAATATCTTCACATCTTCTTTCTTGTAATTTGGTATTGATTTTGATCTTTATCTTAATAAGTCAATGGTCTCATTACACAAGACAGCTCAGTCTGAAATAACTCCTGCTTTAGTCAGTCAAAATGCATTTATTATGGACTTACTTTGTGCCAAACATCGTGCTGGGACCACAGAAAAGAAAGGAACCCCATGTCGGGGAGCTGATATTCTATCAAAAGCAACAGGTATACAGAGAAATGAATACAAAGAATTTCTTATATGAGTAGTGGGGCTGAGAAGCTAAAGGAATCAGAGAAAACTTTGCATAGAAGGTGGCACTTGAACTGAGTTTTGAATTAGAGAGTCTAAAAAGTATAAGTGAATCAGAAGTGAGTGGGAAATGAAATATTGATCATAAGCAGCAGCAAGAAGGATCTTTCCCTCCTTGTAGAATTTATGAAAGGAAGGCACATTCACTAAACCTGGAAAAGTAATCTGGGCCATAAAAGATCTTAAATACCAATAAAAGAGTTTCTATTTAATCCTGGAAATGCTGTGGTCAGTAACCAATTGTTTCTTATCTGTCATAGATAGTCAATTCCAATTTTCTGTTTGGTTCTCACCTCCCTATTTGCAAATTGTCGAAAATATTTAAGTGGTTTTGAGCCTCCTGAGTAGTTTTACAAGAGCCTTTGGCTTTTTCCATTTCTCCATTAGATGTGGAAGGGAAACTGAAATAGAAAGGAGTTAAGTGACTTGCTCAGAATTACATAGTGTCGGAGGCAGGATAGGAATTCAGTTCATTTTTTAGTCCTTTTTAGTTAGTTTTTAGTAGATTTTCCCTACCTCTTCCTTTACTTCCTTCAGATCTCATACCCTTTTAAACTATCCGAAGGCATGCTGAAGTCTATTGCAAGCAACACCAACTCCTTTATTTGCCTTTGCAAGGAGAAGCTGAGTCATCTTATTTTGCTGAAATTTGCTTTCATGTCATATCCTCATTCATTGTGAGAATGTCAAGATTAGTATGATTCAGCTCCTCCAGGGCTATGTCAACTCAAAGGGCACCAATCTGGGGTTTCAGCAACCAACATTTAACATTGATAGTCTTCAACACTTGGCTTTCTCTGCCATCATCACTTTGGGAACAAATCTTCTCCACCCTATCCCCACCCTACTCCTGATTCCAGGACTAAAGAGATGGGGGGGGGGGGGAAGGGGGGGAATGTATTCATTTCTTTATGTGATTTTGGTTTTGTTTTATTTTGATTCATGAATTGTCATGGCCAACAAATTCATCACCAAGTAGAGCCCAGGCTACTGCTGCTAAACTTCTCCATCTCTCCCTGGGCAAGGCTTAGGAAACGGAATGGCTAGTATTAAGACCATACCCTTTCATCTGTAGTTCCCCAACAAAAACTCCGCTATAGGGAAGGAGGGCTCCTCACTGACCTACACAGCATCTTTGCTCAGGTCCCCTCCTATCCCTAAAATCAGATTATTTATGTAAAATGGAGTTCCTTCTCTTCTCTTCCCATTTCAAATTTCAGCTTCAGCTCCAAATCTGGTTACTCCAGACCCTTCCTTATTAAAAGTTTCTATATTGCTTACAATTTTTACAACAAAATTTAACTATTTTAAATACACACATATATACATACATAGATAAATATGTGTGTATGTATGTATATACACTGCCTTCTCTAGTTAGATTTTTAAAATCCATGTTCCATCTTTAAAGCAGTAAGCTGCTGGTGACTTCCAAGCTCCCTTCTAGTTGTAAACCTTTAAGGCTATGAGCTTTTCTAGTCCAGCTTTAGCAAAATAATCTTGCTAATGGACTTTTTGCTTTTTTTTCCTCTGATCTCCAACCTTACTGTGTGAGGTATTGTGGTAATCCAAGGGAACACAAAACTCCCTTCTAGTTCCATCTTTTTTTTTCCCCCAGAGTCCTTCTTGCTTCATCTCCCCAACATGGCAGGTCCTTCCTGCAGCTGCTCTATTTCTTCCAGGTCCTACACACCTCTTGAAGTCACTCTCATCCTTTTCCCTGTTCTAGACAGCTAGATAGCACCATGGATGAGTGCTTGATAAATGTAGGAGACCCGAGTTCAAAACTGCTCTGACATTTACTACCTGTGTGAGTCGGGGGAAGTCATTTAACTTCTCAAACTAAGTTTTCTCATTTGTAAAATGGAAATAGTAATAGCCCCTACTGCACAGAGTTGTGAGGATAAAATAAGATAACTTGTGTAACATGAAAACCTTCAAGTGCTACATAAACGCTATTATTATTTTTCCAAGACACAGATCAGGTGCTTCCTCTCTGTAGCCACCTCTGATTCTCCCATATGAAAACAATCTCTCTCTCCTCTAATTTCTCAGGCTTCTTGGCTTGGACCAGTCTTTTACAGTTATCTCACTCTCCCTTGTGTTATAGCTCTCTCTGGCCAGCTATCATCCTACATCTCTCCTTCCTTTGTCAGCCAAATTCCTCAGAAAAGCTGTCTTCATTGCCTTGTCTTCAGTCCCTCTCCTTTTACTCTTTTCTAAACCCTCAGTGATCTGGCTTTTAACTTCATCCTTCAACTGAAATGTTTTCTCCAAATTTACCAGTGATCTCTCATCATCTTTTTTTAGATTTCATCCTTCTTTGAGTTTTCTACAGCATTTGAGCAACCTTCTCCTCCCAGATGCTCTCTCTGGGTTATCACAACACTGCTGCCTTTTGGTCTTCCTCCCACCTGTCTCATTGCTCCTTCTCAATCTTCTGGGTTGGATCTTCACCCAAGTCATGGCCACTCCTTGTGGATATCACTTAAGTCACAGAGGTCCTCAAACTTTTTAAATAGGGGGCCAGTTCACTGTCCCTCAGCTATAGTAAAAACAAAAACTTTGCTTTGTGGGCCTTTAAATAAAGAAACTTCATAGCCCTGGGTTAGGGGGATAAACGTCCTCAGTTTTTGCTGCATCTGGCCCGTGGGCCATAGTTTGAGGATCCCTGAGTCTTATGACATTGTCTTTGCTCTTTTTTTCTCTACATTTTTTTCTAATTAAAGCCTTTTATTTTCAAAATATATGCATGAATAATTTTTCAACATTAACCCTTGCAAACCTTGTGTTCCAAATTTTTTCTTCCCTTCCCCTCTTCCCTCCTCTAGATGGCAAGTTATCCAGCATATCTACATACTTTTTCATCATCTTCCTTGCTGCACTTTTGCTTTCTGGACTTCGCCTCAATGCTTCAGCTGCCAGGGGAAAAGAAACAGAAACAGAAGAGAAAAAGACAGAGACAGACAGACAGCCACTGAGCTCCAGCCTCATAGCACTAACTTACTAACTGCCTTTTGGACATTTCAAACTTCATGGCTGATAAAGATGCCCATCAGCATGTCTAATACACAACTCATTATCTTTCGATATCCACTCATCTTCTGAACTTCCTTAAAACCCTGAAGAACACCGTTATTTTTCTGGTCATCCAGATTTGAGACCCCATATACCCAATCATTTTCCAAGTCTTGTGATTTCTGCATTTACAAATTTCTCACATATCTCCTCTTTCCTTCTCTCCTTTTTTCTCCAGACGCTTTCATTACCTCTTCCTTGAACTATAATAATAGTCTCCTAATTGGGCTCTCTGCTTCTAGTCTCTCCTCCCTCCGATCCATCATCCACACAACCAACAAAGGGATTTTTGTGATGTATAGCTCTGATTGTGTCACCTAAAATTTACCCTCCTTCACATATTCCAATGGTTCCCTCTTTCCTCTAGGAAACTCTTTAAACTTAGCCCTACTCAACCTTTGAAACTTTCCACACCTTCCTCTATGTACACTGTGGTCCAGCCACACGGGTACTAACTGCTGTTAACGTAGTATGACATCCCTATGCCTTTGTTCTGACCCCCTCTCCTGGCCCTTCCTCCTCAGGTCTACCTCCTGTCTCCTTCCAGACTCCACTGGGCCATCTTTGGCCTGAGGCACTTCCTGGGCCCCTCTGCAGTCAGGCTTTCCCCTTGAAGCTCATCTGATATCTGCTTTACATGTTTTTATATACCCATATACATATATTTTATGCCCTCTTCTCTGAGCTGGTTGAGTTTTGGGTCTGTTTGGCTTTTTTTATCTCCAGTATCCGGTTTTTTATATACATATATTTTGTGCCCTCTACTGTAATTCATCTGTAAGCTGATTGAGTTTTGGGTCTGTTTTGCTGTATCTCTAGTATCTGGGATACAGTAGGCTTTTAAAACATGCTGGCTTGCTTTGTTATTTGTGAATGTGTCTATCTCCCACCTCTGTTATATTGCTTAATATCTTGAGAACAGCACTTGTCTTATCTGACATTTCAGTAGCTCATTTCATTATATTAACGAGAGAGTCACTGGATATATAGCCAAGAGATTCCTGGGTTTGAATCACAGCGCCAACTCCACCTGTCCACAAATCACTCCTTCGAGCCTCAGGATGTTCTCCCATTAAATGAAGATGAAATGCTATTTGACCTCCCTACTCTCTGAGATTGTTGAGATGAAAATGCTTTTTAAAATCTTATATTTGAGGCACAAGGAGGACTTGAGTTCAAATCCATCCTCAGACACTTGATTTATGACACCGTCATTTAACCCCATTGCCTCTCAACAACAATAAATCTTATACTTGTCAAGTAGGTATTGCCTGTTTTTAAAAACAAAATTATATTATAAACTTTGTACGTATGTATGTACTTTTATTTACTTGATTAGAGTTTCCTCCATCAAATGTTTGCCCTTCAAAGCCAACTACTATTTATTTCCCTTTTGTCCTCAGTACAAAGATATCATTAGATCATTGACCATAATCAGTTTGTTCATTGTCATTTGACAGAGCTGGGTTTCTAACTTCATTGCCCTGCATAGAGTCTTCATCCAGAGTACTTACCTAAGAAACATTTCTTGAGTCTTAGTGAACTCTCTAGCCGCCTGAGGTGTTATTGAGAGAAAGAACTCTTTGGGATGATTATATCCTACCATAGTGTGGTTGGGATGGACATCTTAGGAGTCCAACATCTCCACTCTCTAGATCAGAGCAATGAAGAGACCTGCCCACAGTAACCAGGCTTTGAATCCAAGTTTCCTAACATGGACCAATTTTCTTAATACTGAATGATCACTTTATAACTGACCTAACTAATTCAGGAGCATTGAAGATACTGGAATTCAGTCATAAAAACAGGCCGGAACAATCCATTGCACAAAGTGGGCACTAAATGTTTGTTTAATTGAACTGAATCCAGAGAATAAATGAGAATATCAGAGGTGAACCTAATAAGAGCTCATTGTAAAAGGATGTCTGGATGTTCCCCTCACCATTAAATAACCATATATTTCATTTGATGTCACATTTTTATAGTTGTAGAGAAATCTACTTGCCTAATAAGCTGGCATTTGGGGGGTGTTTTTTTTTTTTTCAAAGCAACTTTAACTGCATAAAATGTTTATAGAGAAGCTTTAGTTTAATTGTTATGTTAATCACAATTGAACTAACCTTAACTCTTTGGAGTTATATTTGCTTCAGGGTTTATAGCACAAAGGAATTACTGAGAGAGTTTGTGGAAAGAACTTTCCTTAATAAGCCCCTGGGGAGGGCAGCCATCCTTGCTGTGTGCTCCTGCTGGCTTGGATACTCTACTATCTGATGACAAAATAGCTGCTCAGCGAGAGATGATATTTGACCCTAAAGCTATCAAAATGCAAGTGAATAAATAAAGTTATATTCTTATAAAGTGTACCTGGGCACCATCTAGTGGCAGTTCTAATGCTAACCTTAGTTGGGAGTGCATTAAAAACATTTCCAGAATTTCAGGAAAATCAATTCCAAGCGTTTTTAAAGTTTTAAAGACATTGAGAATTTGGGACATTTTCCTTACTGATAACATCCTCTTTGTGATCTTATTTAATCTGTTAATGCTTGGGTTCTAATGGTGGTGGTGATAATAATTGTAGCAACATCTAAGGGTACTTAATATAGTTTTAATTTAGGAATAAAATGGGTGCTTAGGAGACGATTGCTATTTCTCTATAATGTGCTTTTTGTTGTTGTTTTGGTAGGGTTGGGGGCTAGCCATTTTTAATCCAGTCCAACTATGACCCCACTTGTTTTCTTAGCATTGGAGCGATTTGCCATTTCTTCTCCAGCTCATTTACAGATGGGGAAATTGAGGCAACGGGGCTAAGTGACCTGGCCAGGGTCACTCAGCTAGAAAGTGTCTGAGGCTGGATTTGAACTCAGGAAGCTGAGTCTCCATGACTTCAGACTCGGCACTCTATAGCACGGTGTAGTTAATTTGATATCTATTTCCCTCTGTGGCTCTGGCTTAAATTCAGGTCTGCAGGTGATCAATAACAAGCAGGTATTAAGTACTTTTTAATGTGATAGAAAGGTGCCGTTTCCAAGTGCTGCAGAAAGAAAGACCATCCCTATCCTCCAGCTTACTTTCTAGTAGATGAAGAGGGGGAATGAAAGTTGAAATGGGGAAAGAGAGGAAGAAACAAGTCCAGGGCAGTGAAGGCAGCCTGGCAAGGAATGAGATGTGGGTGTCGGGGATGGCCGGGAATAGAGGTTCTGGAAGGGCCGTCCAGTCAGAGGAAGAGGCCATGGGGTGGGCTGGCATCTGTTTCCAGGATAGTTGCTGGGTCATTGTAGAGGACATCCAGAGGGCAGCCCTGTGCATACAGCATATCTGTGTATTATATTTACATATGTCCTATAGATACTGATTCCCCAGGAGCTCCTCCTAGGTTTGGAGACTATTAGAGCTGGAAAGAACTTAACTGTCATCCGATCCCCCACCATCCCTCCCTCTCCAGCTGCGAACAAGGAAGCTGAGCCCAGAGAGGGGAAGTGATCCGATATTGGTCCGATCGCTAATTAATGGCAGAGTTGGAACCGGAACCCCTATTTAACTCCAAGTCTTGTGTGTGTGAAGTGGAGTGTCTTGTTCCCTCATTTGAAGAACTGGCTCTTGCATTTTCCCCCTAATATCTGGGTCATGGAAGCAGCCTGGTGTACACAATGCAATGGTTCTCGGACTTTGTGGGCTTAGGCCATTTGGACATTTATCAAGGACAATTATCAAAGACCTCAAAGAGCTTCTGTTTATATGAGCAACATCTATTAATGTATTAGAAAGTCAAACATCTTATTATTATGAAAATAGTTTTGACCTCCTGGACCCCCTAAAAGGGCTTTGGGGACCCCCAGGGATCCCTGGACCAAATTTGGAGAGTCACTGGTGTAGCAGATAGATGGAGAACTGGTCTGGGAGCCACTAAGAACTGCATTCCCATCCTACCTCTGTCACACACTGACTCTGGCTCTGGACAAGTCACAGCCTGACTGTGTGCACTAGCTCACATGCTCTAAACCGCCCACCTGCATTGATGGAGGGAGTTCTCTATATCAATGGAATCACAGGGCTAGTCTTTCTTCCCATCTGGGTAATAGATTTCAAGATGCTCAAGTTATCAATTCTTTATTGCTCCTATTTTAAGACCACTTATCGTCTGATAGAAGGAAATATAGAAAGTGAATCAAGTTTATTTCATTATTCTCATTCGCTATGTTTCCTTTGAAGAGAGGAGTTTTTTTAAGTTCCTATTTTTGAGTTGGTTACCAAGTAAGGAAGCTGAATAACTATCACCTCACCTCAAAAGCCTGAATT
This sequence comes from Antechinus flavipes, assembly GCF_016432865.1. NCBI lineage: Eukaryota > Metazoa > Chordata > Mammalia > Dasyuromorphia > Dasyuridae > Antechinus > Antechinus flavipes. The sequence continues at coordinate 33,579,838 of NC_067401.1, read as the reverse complement.
ATCATAAATTCATGGCATAAACACAATAGTGAAGATGTGTTTGTAGTGCTGACATTTAAGTAGCTAGAACAGCATTTATTAGAAGCCTTTTTGGATGGGGAGAGAAGGAAAGTGGCAAGAAAAAGTTATAAAGGAATTCTGATCTTAATTAAGGAAACAGAACAGTATGTGGGGAGAAATGACATTTGCAAATGAATATAAATAGGTAGCTAATGATTTTGATTACCTAGAGGTGGACTGACTATATCAGTGGATGAAAATCTTGATTCTAATTTCTTAGTTGACATTCTCACCATCTCTGTTTACTCTTATTCTAAATTAGATCCTGTAACCTGAGGCTCAGGAAGAGCTGAAAGGAGGTTTGAGGTTCCCTACTTTTAATCTAAAATGATTAATTACCACTGATATCCCTGAAAGAGAGGTACGGACCAGACAGCAAGGGAGTTTATAGGGGAGTCTCGACAGAGGTTCATGCTGTGAGGAGGATGTGGCAACCCCAAGTTCTCCTATGAGTGTGTGTGTGTGGGTGCATGTGGACTGTGTAGCAATTTGTATGTGTATGTAGGAGTACATGTCAATGTGGGAGGGGTATGGGTGATTGAAAGTTATGGGGTTTTTCCTAGATATTTCTTCACATGGGCGTACTTCTTTATTAGTATGGGGCTTGGTACGTACATCTGTAGGTAAGAACTTATATCTGTTTGGTGTGGAATGAGTGTAGGAATAAGAGGAGTATTCCAGAGCAATGGCTCTGCAGTGGAAGGACCTGTGTTCAAAAATCCTTCTGCCATTCCCTGTGTAGCCAGAAGCAAATCACTAATATCATTAATATCCCTTCCATTCCCCTTCCCCTTCCCTTTCCCATTTTTCTTCCCTTCCCCTTCCCTTCCTTCTCTTTTTTCTTCTCTTTTTTCTTTTTTCTTTTCTTTTTTTTCCTTCCTTTCTTTTTTTTTGAGGCAATCAGTGACAAATGACTTGTACAGGGTCACACAGCTAGTAAATGTCTGAGGTCAGATTTGCACTCTGGTCCTCCTGTAGAACGGGTAGTTTATCCACTTTGCCACCTCACTGTCCCCAGTGATTTCTGGAATAAATTTCCAAGCTAACTTTAATTCCTGTAACCTTCCTTTCCAGAAGTCGTTTAACTTCTCCACTATGGTTTCTTTACTTGAGAGAATTTATTCTTTCTCTCGTGACTTCTCCCTTCTGTTTTAGGAATAGGAATTCCCTATCTTCCAAATGATTGGTCACCTTCCTCTTCTGTCTTATTTACACTCTACTGACTTTGCTCCCTAATTTTGTGTGACGAGAAAGAGCAACCACTGATTCTCAAAGGATGTTCTGAGTCAATTGAAATATAAATTCATTTCAACAGATTTTTAAATTTGACTTTGTTAGTTTCATACAGTTTGTGCATATATTTTACATTTGTTTATTTAATGTGTTTATATTTATGCACTTATTTTTAAGCATATTATACTCTGTGCTAGGCAAGATGCTTGCCACTAGAAATGCAAAGATGGAAATCAAACAATTCCTGCCTCAGGGAGCTTACTAAGGAGAGACACCAGGAATAGAGATAACTAAATAATATGCAAACAAATACAATTTGGGCAGATGGGGCACAGCAAGGGTAAGCGAAGGATCAGGAAAGATTCAATGTTCTTGATTCTGAGTAAGTTTTGAAGGGAGCTAAGGGACCGAAGAAGCAGAGGTTGAGGATAGAGAGCATTCCACACATGAGGGATGGCCTATGCAGAGGCTTGGAGACCAGTGTCCTGAATGGTCTATAGCAAGTAGGCTTGTATGTTTGATACTCCGTATGTGCGAGGAACTGTGATATGTAATCTTCCCGGGGCCAAATTGTAAAGAATTTTAAGTAACAGATGCCACAGTGGACAGAATATTGACCTTATAATCAAGAAGATTATGTTCCATAACTCCTAGCTTCACTGTCCCCATCCAATGGGGATAATAATAAGTACCCACCTCCCGAGGCTGTTGTAAGGATCAAATGAAATAATATATGTGAAAACACTTTGTAAATACCTGCTTTGTTGTTGTTGTTATATTTTTTATTACTGATCACAGACATTTGTTTTGGCCTGGAAGGATAGAGAACCATGGAAGTTTTATCAGCAAGGAAGTAATAGAGTCAGATGTTGCTTCAGCTGTATTAATTGGGTGATTGTGGAGGATGGATTGGAAAGGAGAGAGCAAAACAAGGGAGACTGATCAGGAAGCAGAAGCGATAGTCTAGACAAGAGCTGCATGATGCCAGGATTTGGGAAGAAGAGAGATGTTGTGATGGTGAATCAATAATACTTAGCAACTGGATATAAAGGGCAGTGAGAGCCAAGGATTCCAGCTACTTTGCAAACCTGAATGATTAGAATAATATTCTAATAAGGTTAGAATAATTCTTATCCTGGGGTCCATGGAGAGAATTCAAATTGTTCATGAATTTGAATGGGAAAAATTTCTATCTATATTTGCACTAACATCTAACTAATAATTAGCATTTTCTTCAAAAATGAATTTTAAAAATATATATTCTAACAAGGGGCTCAGGCTGGTACCAAAGTATTTCATATCATCAAGGAAAGAAAAAAACAAAATCCTGGTTTTCACAAAAGAAATAATGGTTAAGAGGAGGGGCAAGTTTTTTGATGAGCAAGATAATGAATTCTCTTTGGGGTATGTTGAGTCTGACATGCCTGAAAGATATCCCGGCCGAACTGTCCAACAGAGAGTTGGAGACAGGGACTGTAGCGCAGGCGAGAGGGACCAGCCAAGAGCTAGTTCCTGGTATCCCTGGGTAGGACAAGATGAGAGAAATAGTCATATATGAAAGAAAAGGCATCCATTACAGCTAACGCTTCCTTTTTCTTTGACATCTTTACTGCAGGTTTGAAAAAGGACGCATCTACACATTTATTGGAGAAGTCGTCGTTTCTATGAACCCATATAAATCCTTGAACATCTATGGAAGAGACACAATTGAACAATATAAAGGACGTGAGCTCTATGAAAGGCCGCCTCATCTCTTTGCCATTGCTGACGCTGCTTACAAAGCAATGAAGAGGCGATCAAAAGACACTTGTATTGTGATATCAGGTACACTGGGGAAGAGGGCTTGCCTCTCGTATTTCTTTGTGTTTATCCCATACATGTTTACACAAGTACAATCCGTGTCGGTTCCATTTTATTTTATGGTTTTTAATACCATATTATTATACACTAAGAGGTCTTAACTTAAGGTCTGTGACAATTTTGATATTTATTTCAGTTTCCTTTATAATTCTATGTATTTTGTCTGATACATTAAAAACATTCTGAGAAGGGTCTGTGAGCTTCATCAGAAGGGATCCATGATATACCCAAAAGGTAAAGAAGTCTTATTTCACAAAAACATTTATATCTACATACTTATAATTTCTATTGATGATATCTACTGTTTTGTTATTTGTAGATCATAGCCATTCATTCTCTCTCTCCTCCCTTTCTATCTCCCTTCCTCCCTACTATTCTCCCTCTCTCTCTTCCCCCTCTCTCTTTTTCTCTGTCATTTTGGTTTTCTTTGAGATTGAGAAACAACCACCATACACACATTTCCATATATAGACATATATACATATGTGTGTATAAATAACATCTGTAACAAATTAAACAGAATAAGGAAACAAAACTGAGAAAAAATGAGGAGATGTACATCTATCCATCCCTTTATTAGTGAAGTGGGGGACTATGGGTATGGAATGCCATCAAGTTTAGTTAATGGATTGATTTTACTGAACTATTCTTTATTTGTTTTGTGTTTTTGCTTCTCACTGGATGGAAGACTAGAGTAAGGGTATGTCAGAAAATAAATGAAATGTAGAAAGAGAGCACCAATAAAACTTTTTTAAAAAATATAAGAACCATATATAGAAGAATTGGTTAAATCTGAATGTTTCCAATTGGAAGGCTGTCAATAAATATATAAATTATTATCCAGGCACAAAATTTATTTTGTGGTTTATTGATTATTTTCCTGCCATCTCAATAACTTTCTATTAAGGAGATGGACCTGGACGAAGGAAAATATTACTGTATAAACTAAGTAAACCCAAAACATTTTTAATAGTCATATTTGTTGTCATTCAGTAATGGCTGCCTACTTTTAGCTGATGCTTGTCTAGACATATGCTTGCTTCTCTGGAATAATAAAGAAAGTCCAGCACTAATCCTTTTCTGTGTGTTCTCACTTCTGTGGCATCTCACTCATATGAAGTTGCCATATTTTTGATTAACCAATTTGGGACCAGAAAGGCAGTGAAGTAAGATGGAAGAAGTTTTTGCCTTCTTCATAAACCTCCAGATTGAGCCACATGGCTGTTGCCACTGGGGAAATACACAGTTTCAAAGAAAAGCTTAAACTTTTCCCATTTGTCATTTTCAGTCATGCCTGATTCTTCCTGACCCTATTTTGGATTTTCTTGGCAGAGATACTGACATGGTTTGCCTTTTCCTTCTCCTGCTTATTTTACAGATGGGGAAACTGAGGCAAACAGGGTTAAATGATTTGAGCATTATCTCCCCACTAGTAAGTGTCTGAAGTCAGATTTGAACTCAGGTAGATGAATCTTCCTGACTCTAGATCTGGTATTCTGTGCCACCCTCTTTCCCCCATTACTATAGTCCTAAGAAGAGCTTTGATTACAGGGAAGGAACACCAGAGAATCCTGGTCTTTGAAGTTCTTTGTTCCCATATAAATACATTTTGTTGTTATGTCACATATATTTTCAAATATATTCCTTGTCTCTCACTTTAGCCTAATAGACCATCTCTATTGTAAATTGTAAAGTAAAGTAAAGTAAAGATTTACTTTAAAGAGGGAAGTTTATATATAAAAAATATAGTTCAACAAAGTCAATGAACCTATCAGCTGCATCTGACCCAGTTGCATCTGGGAACCCACGTCACTCTACTTCCTTTCTCCCAGAGTTCACTCCCAAGCTCAGTTTTCATTTCCATCCCTTTCTACCTGCCTTTCTACCAGAAACCTGAAGCATTTCTGGGGATGTTCCCTTAATCTTCAGGTCCCTCTATTTCCTCAGCCCTCTGTCTATTTCTTCACTCCAAGATACTCAAAGAGACCATCATGCACAGACACATACATACATCCTTTACCCCATCCCTTCCCATTTCCTTTATATTGTCACCACCTCTCTGGCCCACCTTTAACTTTTTGCTTTCTCTGGGCTACATTCCACATGTTCAAATCTCCCCCATCTTTTTTTTTTTTTTTTTGAATTCTTATTTGACACTTCCATCCTTTCAAGCTATCATCTTAGATCTACCTGTTCTTTTACATACAAACTCCTAGAAAAAGCTTTCTGTTCCACTTTTTTTTCTCTTTTCAACTTCTCAACCTATAACTTTTTTACCTCATTACTCAATTGAAATATTCTGTCTGAAGTCATGTTCTTTTAATTGTCAAATCTCGTGCTCTTTTCTTAATCTTTATACTCCTTGACTTCTCCGCATTTAATGCCACTTACTACCCTTTCTTCCTGGAAGCCTGTTCTCTCTGGATCTTCCTGTCATTTCTTTCTCTTGGGTCTCTTATTAAACTGTCCACTTCTCAGTTTCCTTTGCTGTATTGTCATTTCTACCATTCCTCCTAATGAGACATGTTCCCCAAGGCCCTGTCCTTAGTCCTTTTCTCCACATATACTTTCTCATATAGTGACATCAAATTCCATGGATTTAACTATCATATCTATGGAAATGACTCTCACCTCTACATATCCAGCCCCAACCTCTCTCCTGAGATCTCAGATCCCATGTAGCCAACTGCTTATTAGATATTCCCAACAGGATATTTTATAGATACCTCCAAGGCAACATAGTCAAAACAAAACTCATCTCCACATATTCTTCTTTTTCAAAAAATTTCTGTTACTGAGGTAGACTCAACAAGATTTGGTGACTGATTAGATAATGTGGGGTAAAAAAGAATGACTAGTGGAGGATGATTCCTTGTCTGCAAATCTGATGATTGGAAAGATAATGGTGACCTTGATAGTAAAGAAGAAATAAAGTTACCAAATCTTGTTGACTCTACCTCCATAATATTTTTTTCAAAATCTATTCTCATATCTCTATTTACATTAAGATCTTAGTTCAGACTCTTATCACATCTCACTTGTTTGAGTGCAGTACTCTCCCGGTGTATCTGTCTATCTCAAGTTTTTCCCCTAACCCATCTTCCCCCAGGTACCAAGGTAATTTTCCTAAAGCACAGTTCTGATCTTGTCACTAACTTCCCTGCTAAATTCCACTGACTCTGCCTTACTTTAGTATCCAGTACAAGTTCCTCTGTCTGGTAGAAAGCATGTTACAGACTGACTTGAGACTTCATTTCTTATCACATACTATTCTCCTTAAACACTCTGAATCAACTAAACTAGCCTTCCTGCTGTTTCAGCCTTTGAACCAGCACCCACCTCACGTAAAATCATTAAGCTTCTTCAAAACTCAGCTCAAGTGATAATTCCTATATTAGGCCCCTTCTAGCCCCCAGTTACTAGTTTCTTTTCTCCTCAAATTATCTTGCATTCATTCTATCTATATGCTATATATAATCTTGTCTTGAGCCCAGAAACCATTTCATTTCTATCTTTGTATCTGTAGCATCTGGCAAAATACTAAATGAATAGCACAGTGGTTCTCAGACTTTTGTTTTCAGTATCTTTATCCTATTAAAAATTATTGAGGATCTCTCCAAAGCGGTTTTGTTTATCCGGGTTATATTTATAAACATCTACCATATTGGAAATAAAAACTATTTTTGAATTTGTAGACCCTCTAAAAGGATTTCAGAGATCCCCAGGATTCTCTAGACCATACTTTGAGAACCACTAGAATAACAGGTGGTTAATAAATGCTTATTGACTGATCAATTGATTAGGTTGGTTCTATGCCCATCATCTCTAACTTTTGCAATGAAGGGGACAGAGATTAATTTTCTTACCTCTTCTCCTGAATCTAAGTTTGGTCATTATCATTACATGGTGTGTTTTTTTTTTTTAATTTCAGCTTTTTATTCTTTCCATTTACATTATTGTCATTGTGTATATTACTTTTCTGATGCTCCTTGCTTCACTCACAATCAACCCATTTTAATCCCCCGCCCCTCTGAGTTCTTCTTCACTTAAGTCTTTTCTTACAGCACATTAATAATCTATATTATATTGATATGTAAACATTTGTTCATTCATTCCTCAATTTCTAGCTTTCCATTTTGTTTTCCACTTTTTGATTTCACAAAAAATAATGCTTCAATATTTTGGTCTATATAGATCCCTTCTTTCAGTCCTTGATCTCTTTGTGACATATGCTTAGAAAATATATTTGTAATACAAGAGTATTGACATTTCAGTCATTTCTTTTAAGCCTAATTCCAAATTGCTTTTCAGAATAGGTAGACAGATTCACAGTTACACCAATAGTATGTTAGTTTGCCTGTCATTTCACATCCCCTTTAATAATAAAGCTGATTTTTTGAGTATGAGGTAAAATCTCAGAGTTATTTTAATTTGCATTTGTCTAATTATGAGCAATTTGAAGCAATCTCCCATGATTATTGATATTTTGTCATTTTAGAACTGTTTGTTCATATCCTCTGACCATATATTGGGAAATGATTCTTAATTATATATACTTGTTTATCAGAAATATTAGATATATCTACATAGAGAGAAAAATATTAGATGCAAAGCCTGTACTTTCTTAAAGCAAAGTGATTAAACTAAAAACTAAAAAGGAATTCCTTTTCTCAGGACCCAACATTCTTTATTTGTGAACCATTTGTGAATTACCCTATTCCAGCTTAAGGTTTTGATGTGATAAGTTTAATAAATCTGTAGCATATCACAATTTGTGTCCAGATAAAAGCCCCAGGGAAATCTATCTAAGCCCAGGTCATTTTCTAGGATACTTGTGTCATGTAAGTCCTTAAAATGGATTGTCCCAACAAAACCTGGAAGTCTGACTACCTTAATGGGACTTGCCCATCATGTCATTTTTATCCTACTCTATTTCTTCCTCTCTTCTCCTAACTTTTGATTTTCTAACTTTCATCTATCATGTAAAAAATAATAAAAATCATCAATTTCATATATGTGATGAGAGGAGTCAAGAAATGGTCATATTGAGGTAAGGTTATACAAGTATGGATTTTTCTGTTAAACTAAGATTTTCCCCAGCAACTTACTGATGTCTTTCTACTTCTCCTGCCTTCATTGTGTCCAAGGTTTCCTTTCCTTTATATTCATAGTCTCAGATAGGAAACCCTTCTTACTCCAGGATTTACCATTAGAAATTTTCAGGAATTATAGCAGTGGAGTTAATTCCCTTTTCTTGTGAATGGATAGGTTTTCCCTTGTTGGGAGATAAGCTAAAAATGGGGAGTTATTGGCCTTCCCTTGTAGGAAGTGGAGACATACTGGTTAGCAACGTATGAATATATGCCATAAGGCTTCCCTGACAAACAGTATCTCGCAATAATGTCATCAATACATTATAATAGTGTTGGAGATGATTAGAATCTTTGGTATGAAGATTTGCTGAGCTTTTTCAGGTCACCTTTGGTGTCCATCTTTCTCCCAACTCTTACTTGTGGCTCCAAGAAGTTTCAGCCTGCACAGTGGCTCCATCCTGGCAAAAATGTTTAGGCTAAAAGGGTAAATCAAGTCAAGGATAACCAACAAGCCCCAGACTTCTTGCTGAGGTAGGGAGATGTCTACTCGACCATGTGAAGACTTCCTCTGGCAGGACGGGCAAATGAGAACAGTGTGTCCAGTGGCCGTGAAGGTGGCTAGAACAGGTTTCTGTAGTGTGCTTAGGATTGGTTAGCCAGCAAAAACGCCAAGGTCATCCCCTGAATCCTGGGGATTCCCCACTCATCTTGACTTCTGTCCTGCCACTGGAAAAGGGAGGCTGATGACTTTGTGCAACTCTGCCTTGCTTAAAAATAATTCATGTGTCACTCATCAACTGTGATATCTTTGATCCTCTTGGGAAATGAAGGATGAACCGCAATATTATAACTAACTCTTACCATAAAGTCGCACTATTCCAGTGTAATATTGCTTAACTGGTCATTGTTTTATAATATGGTTTCTATGACTTGTTTCCCATCACATCATTTCCTCTGACAATGTGTTTTTGGTTATACCACCATCAAGCAGGGGATGCCTGTGGTCTGAAGCTATATGGTACTAAAAAGGGAGGTCTCCATTTACTAGAGGCTTTGTACACAGATGTAATTAAAGAATTGAGAATATATATATACGCATACATATGTACATATGTTGAAAAGAGAAGCTTTGAATCAAAAGTAGGCAAAAGTAGGCATTTTGTATTTGGAACAGTTGTTCCTTTGGGTACAGTATAACACTCTGGGATTCCTATATTCATAGGATACCTATGAATCTTCTACAAACTGAAAATTGCTTTTAATAGTAATAACATTATATATCGATGGAGCATTTCATGCTTTTAAAAGTGGTTTCACATCTGTTATCTCATTTGGTTGTCAAGACAACCATGGAAAGAAGGTAGGGCAGTTATTATTATCCTGATTTTGAGGAAACTAAAGCTTAGAAAGAATGTGTCATCTCCTTCAAGGTCAGACAAACAGCTGGGTGAGGTCAGTGTGCCCAAATCAGGTCCCACATCTTCAGATTCCTAATTCAGTATTTTTTTAATTACACACTCCTAGTTATAACTCCCTAACATCTCAACTCTTTCTTTCCTGAAACTACTGAATGTTATTCTTCCCCTTTATTATCTAAAAGAATCATATTGTCTCCCTCTTCTTTTTTTCCCTCCCTTCTTCCTCCCTTCCTCTTTTCTACCTTCCCTTCTTCCTTCCTTCCTTCCCTTCCTCCTTCCTTCTTTCCCTCCCTCCCTCCCTTCTGTTTAAAATTCTCTTTTAAGTTAGTGATCTTAACAGTGAATGACTTTTCAATCCTTAAAATGTTTCTATTCCACCTGATTGGCAGTCAGAGTTAACCATCTTTCAAACTAAAAAGCTTATTTCAGACCTTTTGTTGTTTTGAACCAAAAAAACTTATAAATCTTAATTTTGTATTTTTTATAATGACTTATTCTTTCCAAAACTATAGGAAATCAAACATTATATCAAAGGAATAAAATATTTCAAAGCCCACCTAAGTATGAGTGAGAAAGGCAGTCATCTTAAGTGATCAATGATAATGTTAGAGTGTTTTTTAAAATATATATTATAATATTTTAGTTACTGCTTTGAGCTTGAATGATGATGTATTGTATAATTCATGTTTATGGGTTTATTTTAGGTGAAAGTGGTGCTGGGAAAACTGAAGCCAGTAAATATATAATGCAGTATATTGCCGCCATCACGAATCCCAGCCAGAGAGCAGAGGTTGAAAGGTAAGGGTATATTCAGTACATTAGTATCAAGCACACATGGTCTTTCACTTTTCAAGCAATCATACACCTATATTTTTTGGTCTAACCTTATATCTTTAAATTTTGTTCAGACATTCAATAATTATCTGTTGACAACCAAGCCACTTCAGTCTTATTGGGTGGTATCTTCTATTACTATGTTCAAATCTTTGGTCTATTATTTAACTGTGGATTCTGAATCAAGTTTCCAAACTTCTCTGCATTTCTGTTTTCCTCATCTACAAAGTGGGTATTTAAAGCTTAAACAACTTTCCTGAAATCTCTAAGACAGAATTATGTCAGAGGCAAAGCAATCCAGATGTACCGACTCTTTCTATTCATCCCACTACACTGCCAACTTGTAATGCACTTCTCAAAACTTAGCATGGCTGGTCCTGAGATGACAGACATACAGTTTATTGCTGGAAAGGTCCTCAAAGCTTTTACGGCTTGGAAGGAGCTGATGGAGTCTGAGATGTGTTAACATAGGCTTTGAGACCCCAGGCTCTTTTCTGTGCCTTTTGGACATCACTCAGAAGAGTTCATTGGAAGAAAGCTACTCATTTTGGGGGTAAATAAACAGGATGAAAATTTCTACTTAAGCTTTCCTTTCCAATTAGCTATCTCGGGAGGCTATAGACATTCCTACATGCTGCTAATACTCAGAATGTTTTTAGAAAATTCCCTGTAGAGATTTTTAGAATATTCTTTTGAATATCCCCAGCTGTAGCAAATCTTTGCCCTTTGAGGAGGGATTTTATTTAGGGGAGTAAAATTAACATAAATTTGGAAGTCAGTGCATTTAATTAGCAATTAATTAATAATCAATCAATTAATTAATAACCAGACATACACAGAGTTCGATCTGAATAGCACACCATATCACTTCTTTTCTAGGCTATTATTCTCAGCGGATAGAATGCTAAACCAGAAATTGGGAAGTTTCATCTTCCTGAATTCAACTCTGGCCTTAGGCACCTAATAGCTGTGTGATCCTGGACAAGTCACTTTATCCTGTTTGCTTCAAATTCCTCATCTGGGAGATTAACTGGAGAAGGAATTGACAAACCACTCCCATATCTGCCCAAAAAAAACCCAAATGGGGTCACAAAGAGTCGGACACAGCGGAAAAGACTGAACAAACAGACTTTTTTAAGAGGCAGTGTCTAGGTTTGGCTTTTTTAATAAACACATATCTAAGCTATCTCTATGTCTTTTCATTCCTGCGTGCTAAAGGGTGAAGAATATGTTACTGAAATCCAATTGTGTACTGGAGGCCTTTGGAAATGCTAAAACCAACCGTAATGACAACTCCAGCAGGTTTGGAAAGTATATGGATATCAACTTTGATTTCAAAGGGGATCCCATAGGAGGACACATAAATAATTACTTACTAGAGAAGGTAAAAATGTACCAAATTTCTGACAGCAATGTTATTTCAAATTCATGTTTAATCTCCACTAATGTCATTTTCCTAACATAATATGTTTCTTTTACTGCTTAAAAGTAGTTTCTTATACTATCTTCTTTCCTTCCTTTCCTTCCCGCTAGTTAATGCTTTCCTTCATGGCAGAAGACTCTTTTCTCTCCTGCATTTTAAAAATTAGCTTTTTTATTGTATAATATCAAGTTTGAAGATGCTGACATGTTACAGAGATAAATATTCTCTTTTCCACTTATTCTTCATGCTTTCAGACTTGTGACCTGCATTTTGGGTAAGGTGCAAGTGATCACATTGAGAGGTTATATACAAAAATGTCATAATCTTTCTAATGATTGCAAACCACCATTTCCCATGTTTTTATTTAATACTTTTGGAACCTTATTATTTTCTTTGCCTGCTTTCCATTTACTCACTATTGTTTGCTGTAGACTTATTGAAAAAGAAATCTTAGTCCTGACATTGTTTTGTATTTAATAAAAATTGCAAATATGTTTTATCCTACTCCATCCATGTGACTGTAAGGCCAAATTTTCAAAAGACTGTGCATGTCCTCCCTTTGGGGAAAATTGTTAGCCAGAGTAACTAAGTCAGTCATGATTACCAGGAAAAAAAGATATCATTCAGCCCGAAAATCATATACTCTAATACCCTGATTTTATAGATCAAATAACACTTTATAGACCTATCTGACTGCATTGAATTATGCTGTGAAATAAAAGTGACAAGGAATAGGAAGGTAAGGTCCTAGCATTCCTGATGTCTTCTTTCAGATTGGGGTGGAAAATGATCCCCCAGCACATTCCCTTAGAAGTTTCCTGCTTCACTCCATAGTAGCATAATCGCCATTTTGTCTAGATTGAATCTCTGCCAGATGGGGCACAGCTGCATTATCAGAATCCCTTGAGAAGGACATAAAAGGCTGAGTATTATCATCGTATTTTCCAAAGGGTTTCCTAGCTTCTCCAATTGGCCTTATATATGCAATAAAAATAGAAAATCCTTCTGAAGAAACATTTGTTTAAAGCCATATTCTGGTCATCACTTCTTTAGAAAATTATGTTTTCATTTTGATCCACTCAGATCATTTGTAGATAATAGCTTGATTCTAGGCCAGCGACTTGAAATGTTACTTGAAATACAGGGTGTGGGGATGGGCATGTGGTAGTATTACCTTTGAGCCGTGCCTGGATAAGATCTCTTTCCACTTAAGGCCTGTAAGTGCCCTTCTTATCCCATTTCCTAAGATAATCTTAAGACTTTGGTTAAGGAACACAGTAGTTTTGCATCCCCTAAAGTTTAGGGTCCTCTGCCTTAAGTAGTGAGAAATTGATCAGATTACTACTTATCCTAAGGAAGGATCAAATCTCAAATGGATAATTCACAAGAAAGCCTTGTGGGTATTTGACAGTAACACAAATAGGATTTTCAGAGCAATGTTGTTTTCTTTTTTTTTTCATCCTCTGTCCTACTAGAAGTTGACACTCAGAAAATAACCATTTTGACATTTCTGAGAATATGTGTGTTTTTCTTAGTCTCGAGTGATTGTGCAGCAGCCCGGAGAAAGAAGCTTTCATTCCTTCTACCAGGTTAGTTTTTCCTTGTTGAACAAATAGGTAATTGTTTATTTTGTTATGTAAGAAAAAAATATGTTCTTTCCTGCTTCCCCAGAACTGAGGGGGTAACCTTGTGAGTATTTAACCAGAGGCATTGCTCCACATGGATAAACATTCCATATCTCATTGCCATGAGCAGTACAACCAATATAATTTAAAGACTTGAAGGGTAAAACCAATGATTTTCATTATAATATAAAATAAAGGGCTTACAGATTTTGTTTCCTGGAAACTCAAGAATTTTATTATTAGAGAATTTATAAAACAAACAATTTAGCATATTTAAATTTGTAATTCATAAAATGACTAGTTACTGCTATTGGGAGAGACAGCAGTCACAGTAATTGAAGCATCTAGAAACAGCGATTAAATTAGTAAAACTCTAGTAGTTCTATAGATGTATATGATCTGTCTATATAAAAATATCTTTCTTTAAATAAAGTACCATTATGTACATCTTATCATTAAAAAAATATTTTTTAAAGTACCTGGTATAGTGCCTGGCACTGTGCTAAGTGTTAAGGATACAAAAAAAGGCCAAAAGTAAAATAACAAAATAAAAGCCAGCCCCTGCCCTCAAGGTGTATACATTCTAATGAGGGAGATATATAAGATATATATGAGGTAGATGAAGAAAGTCTGAAAGGAGAAAGTATGAACTAGTTGAGAAGGCCTGGGAAAGAGCATAAAATGTAAGTTCTTTGTAGAAAAAACAATATAATTTTTTTCTTTCCAAGAATAACAACAACAATAATAACATTTATATAGCAGTTACTATATGCCCGGCATTGTACAGGTATTATCTCATTTGATCCTTGCAATAACCCTGGCAGGTAGGTACTGTATCATCCCCATTTTGCAGATAAGGAAACTGAGGCAGACAAATGTAAAGTGACTAGCCCAAGGTCACACAGCTAAGAAGTATCTGCGTTCAAACTTGAATGTGGATCTCCCTGACTCTAGGCCTTGAGCCTTAATCCACTGTGACACCTGCCAGCCCTAATAACAACAGCAGCAGCGATAGCTGAAAGTTACATGGTACTTAGATCTATTTGCTTGAGATGGACATTTTGTATTTCATATACATTTTCATATACATTCACACAGATATATAAGTATATATCTGTGTGAATGTATATGGAAGTATGTATGGATATATATATATATGTATATGTATAGATATAGATAAAATTAGCTCTTTTGTAATTTTTTTGTTACTTAATAATATTTTTAATTACATGTAAAGATAGTTTTCAACATTTATTTTTGCGTTCCAAAATTTTTTTTCTCCTTCCATCCCTTCCCATACAAGATAGCAAGTAATCTGATATAGGTTGTTATACATGTATAATTATTTTAAACATATTTCATGTTGTGATTCATGTTGTGAAAAAAATCAGAACAAAATGGAAAAACCACAAGAAAGAAAAATAAAAGGTGGAAATTGTGTGTTTAGATCCACATTCAGCCTCCATAGTCTTTTTCTGGGTGGGGATGGCATTTTCCATCCCAAGTCTATTGGAATTGCCTTAGATCACTGTCGTGTTGAGAAGAATTAGCTCCTCTTTTAGAGCAGGACAGTCTAAATAGCGGCAAGTGACTGTCTATAAAAATGCATTATACAATATTTGGAATGACTATTGAAAAAAAAACCCAGAAGAATAATCAACTAAATCAGTAATCATTTATTTCTTTTTCAAATTAAGGATTTTTTTAAAATTACTATAGCTTTTTATTTACAAGATATATGCACGGATAATTTCTCAGCAAACACTTCTGTTCCAACTTTTCCCCTCCTTCCTCCTCTCCCCTCCTCTAGATGGTAGATAGACCAATGCATGATAAATATGTTAAAGTATATGTTAAATACACTATATGTATACATATCCATACAGTTATTTTTCAGCAGTCATTTGTTAAGAATTTCATATGAGCCAGGCAGGTACCAAGTGCTGCAAATACAAATAGAAGCAGAAAGACACGCCCTGCCCTCAAGGAGCTTACATTCTAATAGGGAAAATATCTCATAAAGGGGAACTGAAAAGAGCCAGGACGGGGAGAGATTGAAGATGCTTGACCCAAAAAAGTGGTAGAGAAGATCTGGAGAGGAGGCTGTCCTCCTGCCTCGTGGAGTTTCTGGGAGGAATCAGCCCATCAAAGGGCAGGGATGGGATGGGAGGATTTTTTCCAGTATGTGACATTCAGGATTTGAGTGAGCAGTGGTAGAAACTTTTCAAATGGAAGCTTCCTGAGGGCAGAGATCATGATGTTTTTGTCTTTTTTTGTTGTTGTTGTTGTTTTTGCATCCTCAGCACTTAGCTCAGTGCCAGGTCCATAATAAGTGCTTAATATTTAAATAGTTGTTGACTGATTGACTGACTGAATGATTCAATTCCTTTTCTCTGAGCAGAGGTTGGAAGTGAGGAAATATTACAGATATGGATAAATGGCAAGATGTCCTGAATGAATGGCTAGATGAGATGACTATATATAGTAGGTTAATCAAGTTTGGATTCACTCACTCACCAGTCAACAGGTCAGGCCCAGTAGAGGATTCCAAAAATGAAAACTAGAATTCCCCTAGGGAAAAGATTACATTCCATAGAAGTCTGATCTACAAGGGACTGTGCCATGTAGGGAGAAGAGGATCAGCAGAAGGGCAGATGACTGGGCCAGATGTGAACCATGTTCTGAGGTCAGCTGTGAAAAGATGTAGGTGAATTTGGACTCGGCCATCAAGGCAGAATTGCAAAATTGCCATATTATCTAGAATGCATGAAGCCCAAGAAATGACTGCAAAGAAAAACAGCACCAAACCAGTGACTTGCTTGTCTCCAGCTTCATTTTAGTTTTTGATATTAATTTGCATTTAAATCTTTTCCAGTTGCTTCAAGGGAGTTCTGAGCAGTTGCTGCGTTCTCTACATCTCCAGAAGGGCCTCTCGTCTTATAACTATATCCGTGGAGGAGCTCAGCTAAAGGTGAGATTTTACCGATTGAGATTGTTTTAGAAGAGAAACTAAGTTAAAATACTCTTTGGTCCACCCTCCAAACTTCATGCTGAAGAATGCATAACCATTCAAGAGAGATGCTTGCCTATTTGATTTTTTTAAAACCTCCATAGAAAGAGATCCCATAACTTTTTTCTTAACCTATTATACTGTTTGATCACTAAGTTGATCAATAGTTTTTTTCTTCACCCACTTGAAATATCTCTTACATTAAGCACATGTGCTCTTCTGTTTTATAAAAACAATGAAGAACTGCAAGCCTGCAATCAGGCCAACCTGTAGCCTTCTCCTCTTCAAGTTAATTCTTATTCCTTTTCATTTCTATTTGATTTTCTGAGTGTTCTCCCCATTGAGATAGAAATCTGCCCTTCCCATCATTTACCTCAAGGGCTAAGACATGGGATGAGCTTTGGATTCAGGTTTATGTCCAGGGTGTTTGGATCCTTGAATTACAAACCTGCCTGACTTGTGCCTTGGGTTTTTGTTCTTAGTCTTCCATCAATGATGCTGCAGATTTCAAAGGTGTAGCAGAAGCCATGAAAGTGATTGGCTTCAAGCCGGAGGAGATTCAAACCGTTTATAAAATTCTGGCTACTATACTCCATTTGGTGAGTAGGACACTTTCCCCAGCATGTTCCCGCAGTGCAACATGTTGAAAAGTCTTAGTTGTACTGGATAGAAATCCAAAGTAATTTGACTTGGAAAAATTGACTTTGTCAGATTTTTGAAGAAACAAAAGTGCCTGTTGTCTTCTCCACGGTCGTGTTGTTTCCATTAAAATTTCCACAATGAAATACATACTGTGACTTTGGCTATTCCCCAGGCCTAAAGATTAGAAGCCGTGATTTTTATCCTTTTTTAAAACTTGATAATTTCACATGATTTTATACTATGCTGAAATTCACATGATTTTGTACTGTGTTAATTCTTGGAAAGATGAAAATAAGAAAGATGTGACTTTTTTCAAACTTGATTAGATTGTAAGTTCTAAGTGGCATGTATTTCCTCATGATTTTGAGCAGTTCTTTTTTTGATAGCACATAAAATTAGGAGTTCTTTATTCCTTACAATGTTGCTATGCGATGACAATCCACATACTTTGTCTTTATTAATCATTTTCTAAATGCAAAACAGAGTTTTACTTGTAACAAAGCCTTTGAATATAGTCAGTTGCTTCCAGAGTTGGACGTATCTCTCCCTGCCCTTCACATTTTTAAGGTAATATGGGCCACATCTTCATTATGGCTTTGTGTGGCATCCAGAAAACTTTTATACTGCCGTATCTTTAGCTGATTAAAGAGTTTGATCGTTCATAATGTTGCATTGTCAGTGAAAAACCTCATTAGGCATCAGTTCTCTTCTGCCTTTCTCCAAGCATCCACGCTCCTTCCTATCCCCAGTGCCTGAACTCCATCCCTGCTTTAATTATTTCCCATCATCTCTTACCCCCCATCACTGGTTGGCTTGGTCTCCATGCCTGATTCATCCTGCCATCTAGTGGTTACACTGAAAATTACAATGTGATGACAAAGAAGGAAATAGGGGAGAGATTGAAGATGCTTGACCCAAAAAAGTGGTAGAGAAGATCTGGAGAGGAGGCTGTCCTCCTGCCTCGTGGAGTTTCTGGGAGGAATCAGCCCATCAAAGGGTAGGGATGGGATGGGAGGATTTTTTCCAGTATGTGACATTCAGGATTTGAGTGAGCAGTGGTAGAAACTTTTCAAATGGAAGCTTCCTGAGGGCAGAGATCATGATGTTTTTGTCTTTTTGTTGTTGTTGTTGTTTTTGAATCCTCAGCACTTAGCTCAGTGCCAGGTCCATAATAAGTGCTTAATATTTAAATAGTTGTTGACTGATTGACTGACTGAATGATTCAATTCCTTTTCTCTGAGCAGAGGTTGGAAGTGAGGAAATATTACAGATATGGATAAATGGCAAGATGTTCTGAATGAATGGCTAGATAAGATGACTATATATAGTAGGTTAATCAAGTTTGGATTCACTCACTCACCAGTCAACAGGTCAGGCCCAGTAGAGGATTCCA
The DNA here is from genome assembly GCF_016432865.1 of Antechinus flavipes. NCBI lineage: Eukaryota > Metazoa > Chordata > Mammalia > Dasyuromorphia > Dasyuridae > Antechinus > Antechinus flavipes. The sequence continues at coordinate 33,561,247 of NC_067401.1, read as the reverse complement.
AATATGAAAACTAGAATTCCCCTAGGGAAAAGATTACATTCCATAGAAGTCTGATCTACAAGGGACTGTGCCATGTAGGGAGAAGAGGATCAGCAGAAGGGCAGATGACTGGGCCAGATGTGAACCATGTTCTGAGGTCAGCTGTGAAATGATGTAGGTGAATTTGGACTCGGCCATCAAGGCAGAATTGCAAAATTGCCGTATTATCTAGAATGCATGAAGCCCAAGAAATGACTGCAAAGAAAAACAGCACCAAACCAGTGACTTGCTTGTCTCCAGCTTCATTTTAGTTTTTGATATTAATTTGCATTTAAATCTTTGCCAGTTGCTTCAAGGGAGTTCTGAGCAGTTGCTGCGTTCTCTACATCTCCAGAAGGGCCTCTCGTCTTATAACTATATCCGTGGAGGAGCTCAGCTAAAGGTGAGATTTTACCGATTGAGATTGTTTTAGAAGAGAAACTAAGTTAAAATACTCTTTGGTCCACCCTCCAAACTTCATGCTGAAGAATGCATAACCATTCAAGAGAGATGCTTGCCTATTTGATTTTTTTAAAACCTCCATGGAAAGAGATCCCATAACTTTTTTCTTAACCTATTATACTGTTTGATCACTAAGTTGATCAATAGTTTTTTTCTTCACCCACTTGAAATATCTCTTACGTTAAGCACATGTGCTTTTCTGTTTTATAAAAACAATGAAGAACTGCAAGCCTGCAATCAGGCCAACCTGTAGCCTTCTCCTCTTCAAGTTAATTCCTATTCCTTTTCATTTCTATTTGATTTTCTGAGTGTTCTCCCCATTGAGATAGAAATCTGCCCCTCCCATCATTTACCTCAAGGGCTAAGACATGGGATGAGCTTTGGATTCAGGTTTATGTCCAGGGTGTTTGGATCCTTGAATTACAAACCTGCCTGACTTGTGCCTTGGGTTTTTGTTCTTAGTCTTCCATCAATGATGCTGCAGATTTCAAAGGTGTAGCAGAAGCCATGAAAGTGATTGGCTTCAAGCCGGAGGAGATTCAAACCGTTTATAAAATTCTGGCTACTATACTCCATTTGGTGAGTAGGACACTTCCCCTAGCATGTTCCCACAGCGCAACATGTTGAGAAGTCTTAGCTGTACTGGATAGAAATCCAAAGTAATTTGACTTGGAAAAATTGACTTTGTCAGATTTTTGAAGAAACAAAAGTGCCTGTTGTCTTCTCCACGATCGTGTTGTTTCCATTAAAATTTCCACAATGAAATACATACTGTGACTTTGGCTGTTCCCCAGGCCTAAAGATTAGAAGCCGTGATTTTTATCCTTTTTTAAAATTTTATAATTTCACATGATTTTATACTATGCTGAAATTCACATGATTTTGTACTATGTTAATTCTGGGAAAGATGAAAATAAGAAAGATGTGACTTTTTTCAAACTTGATTAGATTGTAAGTTCTAAGTGGCATGTATTTCCTCATGATTTTGAGCAGTTCTTTTTTTGATAGCACATAAAATTAGGAGTTCTTTATTCCTTACAATGTTGCTACGCGATGACAATCCACATACTTTGTCTTTATTAATCATTTTCTAAATGCAAAACAGAGTTTTACTTGTAACAAAGCCTTTGAATATAGTCAGTTGCTTCCAGAGTTGGACGTATCTCTCCCTGCCCTTCACATTTTTAAGGTAATATGGCCACATCTTCATTATGGCTTTGTGTGACATCCAGAAAACTTTTATACTGCCGTATCTTTAGCTGATTAAAGAGTTTGATCGTTCATAATGTTGCATTGTCAGTGAAAAACCTCATTAGGCATCAGTTCTCTTCTGCCTTTCTCCAAGCATCCACGCTCCTTCCTATCCCCAGTGCCTGAACTCCATCCCTGCTTTAATTATTTCCCATCATCTCTTACCCCCCATCACTGGTTGGCTTGGTCTCCATGCCTGATTCATCCTGCCATCTAGTGGTTACACTGAAAATTACAGTGTGATGACAAAGAAGGAAATAGGGGAGTTATTGTTCAGTCCTAGTTGGCTCTTTGTAACCCATGGAGCGTGACATACCAGTGCTGTCCATGCGCTTTTCTTGGCAAAGATACTGGCGTGGTTTGCCCTTTCCTTCACCAGTAGATTAGGGCGAACAGAGGTTAAATGACTTGCCTAGGTATATAACTAGTAACTATATTTGAACTCCTAGCGGCTTCTCTCTCTGTCTCTCTCTCTTTCCCCTTCTCTTCACTCTCCTCTCTCTCTTTCTCTCTCTTTCTCTCTCCTTCTCTTCTCCCTCTCTCTCTCTCTTTCTCTCTCTCTCTCTTTCTATGTATGTATATGTGTGTTTCTTTCTCTGTCTCTCTCAGTAAGAACTTAATTGTTCTCTCTCTCTCTTCTCCCCCCCTTCTCTCTGTCTTCTCTCTCTCTCTCACTGGCTCTCTCTCTGTCTTGTCTCTCTCTCTCTCTGTTTCTTTCTCTCTCTCTCTCTCTGGCTCTGGCACTCTCTCTCTATGTGTGTGTATATATATATATATAGTATATTACATATTTTATCACAATGTATGATATATAATATAGTGTCACTATATGTGTACATATATAGTGTCACTATATGTAATATATATGACATGTTTTATATAGAGAGTGTCACTATATGTGTGTATATATTTAGTGATAACATATATAATGAGTCACTGGGCCTATAATCTGGAAGAACAGAAATCAAATTGGGGGCTAAGTGGACTGGAACATGATATTTTTATATGTAAGAATATCCTATATCTAGATAAGGCAACTAGATGATGCAATGGATAGAGTGCTGCAGTAAGGAAGGCTCATCTTCTTGAGTTAATATGGCCTCAGAGACTTAATAGTTGTGTGACCAAGTCATTTAACCCTGTTTGCCCCAGTACCTCATTTGTAAAATGAGTTGGAAAAGGGAATAGCAAACTACTGCAGTACCTTTGCCAAGAAAATTCCAAATGGGATCAGACATGACTGCAAAGTGACTGAACAAAAATATATAGACCAATATAAAGTATATGTATATGTGTGTGTATATATGTATATATACCATAAGACAATCAATTAAGTTTAAAATTTAAAAATGACAGATCAGTTCCCAAAACAATGCCAGTTGTCTCTTTCAAGATATTGTGCATACCGTTCTCCCATAGGGTAATTTAAAATTTATAATGGATGGTGATGTAACTCTGATTGAAAATGGCAAAGTTGTCTCCATCATCGCTGAATTGCTCTCTACTAAGTCTGATATGGTTGAGAAAGCCCTGCTTTACCGGACCGTGGCGACAGGACGTGATATCATCGACAAGCAGCACACTGAACAGGAAGCCTGCTATGGCCGAGATGCCTTTGCAAAGGTAATTCCAGTTGCCTCCTTTGTGTTAACTTTCGTTAGTTCCCATTAGTGAGTTTTTCTCTGGAAGTGATTCAGGCATCCTGGAGAGGAGATTGTGCTGCTACTTCCCCGGCCCCCTTGTGTTGGGAAAATTGCACTACTGTGAAAGGTATTCCAGGTAAGCCCATCATTTCCATGCAACAGCAGATGCCCTTATCGTAAAAGCGCCTTGCCAATAAGATGACAATTTATTTTCCACATTGAGCAATTGAGCAAAGCAATTGCTTTTTCCAGCTCTGTAACAATGTTTCTTATAATAGAAGTATTTGCTATTGCATTGAGACTATAAAAAGGGAGAGGAGAGCTAAGTCCTAAATCAGCAATTATCCTTCGGATCCCATCACTTCTCCCTAGTTTAAATACATCACTCCCTACCAAAAAAAAAAAAAAAACAAACAAACAAACAAAAACAAGCATACCACTAAAAAAAAAAAATCACAATATAGTTCCTAGGAAAGTTCAGGAATTTGGAAGGAAAAAAAATGGATATAATTAAAGGCACATTATCATATTTCTTTCTTTCTCTAATTTAAAGAACTCCATTAATTTCTTAAATTAAGGTTCAATTTCTATATATTAAGAATGTATGATTGTTAATTCAGGAAATGTTTATAAGACCCTGCTATGTACAGAGCACTGTGTTTAATAATGAGGAGCCAAAAGTATAGCTAAATACAGTCCCTGTCATCCCAACGTCTGGCTGATAACATAAAAATTCCAAATGCACAAATGGCAAGTGACAAATTGTGGTGCAAGGAATTATTAAAGCCATGGACTTATAACAAAAATTCTGCTAGAATTTAAAATATATATATTCCCTGTATTAAAAGAGAATTTTACTTGCACAACCTAATTGCATTTTTAAAAAATTCCTTTATTGACATTATCCTTGACATTAGCTCCCATAAGTCATGGCTTGCTCAAGATTACCTAAGCTAGATGTCAAAGGATCCTAGATCTTTTGTTTCAAGGTCAGCTCTGTCTCAGAGAAAGCATGGCATGGGGACATATAATATATGTGTGTGTGTATAAAACATCCCTCTTCATATATAATATAAATGTACACATATGTATATGCAATACATAATGTACATTAAAATGTACATATATTATAAACGTACATTTATGTGATACATATGCCTATTAATATGCACATGTAATATAAATATGTATGTATAATAGGAATGCACACATGTATATGTAATGCATAATTCATTAATATACTTATAAATGTACACATGTGTGTAGTGCATAATGCATGCACATATACTATCGATATATAATTAAATGCACATATATGTGCATATAATACATAATGCAATATAACATACATGCAAATGTATGTACATGTGACAAATGCATATTAATATGTACACATAATCTAGATATGCACATATAGTGTATATGCACATAGGTGTGTTGTAATATGCGATTCATATTAATATGCACATATAAATAACATGACCTATGCTTAATAAGGAATGAAGGACAAAAATAGTGACCCTCCTCCCTCCACTTCTTCTCCCTTCTTACACAGCTGCCATTTTAGTTCAGCTCCTCTTCACCTCTCACCTTGATTATTGCAGCAGCCTCCTCATTGGCTTCCCTGCCTTAAGTCTCTCCCCAGCCTTACAGACTGCTGCCAAAGTAATTTCCCTTAATTACAGGTCTGACAGTGTAGTTCTCCTCTTTAGGCACCATTCCAAAGGCTGCTTCTTCTTCATAGGTTCTAATATAAACTCTGCTACTTAACTTGTAAAGCCTTCCACAGCCTGAAGTCATCCCATCTTTTCCAGCTTCATTGGACATTACCACCTGAATTCTACAATTCAAACTGGTCTTCTCTTTGACCCTCACAAATGGCACTCCCACATCCCACATGTCTGTCTGGCTGTCCCACGTGCCTGTGATGTAGGCCTTCCAAACTTACCTACAGCTCATAGAGTCCCTCTCTTCCTTCAGAGGAGTCAAGAGCCATCTTCTGCATGCAAACCTTTTCTAATCCCCCCAACTGCTGTGGACTTCCCTCTGAAAAGCCCTTCTATTTAACTATTTTGTATACATTTGTTTTTATTCCCTTTATCCATCTTGTTTTCTCCATTAGAATGTCTTCTCTACTTTTCTGAGTCTTGGGTGCTCAGAGCTTAGCACAGTGCTTGAGCTTGTAGTAGGTGCTTAATAAATACTTGATGACTAATTAATTGTTTCATTAAAACAGAGATTCTGTCATGAAGTTGTAGATCATGGGTTGGTCTCAGAATCAGTGTTCAAGTCCTCTATTTGATACTGAATTTGCTGGATTTGAGCTGAGGGAACATCAGGATCCATCTAGTACAAGTCAGTTTGTACAGGCAGGTATCATAACATACCTGACTACAGGTCACCTAATGTGTTACTTGAAAGCCTCCAGTGAAAGAAAATTCATTTCATTTTTAAATAGTTCTCATTGGTAAGAAGTTTTTTTTTCCCCTGCTATCAAACCTAATTTAGATTATGAAACTCCTATCTATTTACAAATCAAATCCTGCTTCTATATGCTAGCCCTTCAAATATTGGACCACATTTCAAAGTGATCCATTTCAAATTCATATTCTCTTCTTCACATTAAACATCTCTACCGCCATCAAATAATCCTCATTTGAAATTAACTCAAGACCTGACACCATCTTGGTTGTTCTTGTCTGGATACTTTCTATTTTGTCAGTGCCCTTCTCAAACTTTGATGTCCTGAACTGAACACAGCACTTCAAATGTGGTCTCCCAAGGAGCAAGTACAGAAAGACTATTATGTTCCTTTAGAAGTTAAAACTCTCTAAATAGAACCCAAGATCAAATTAGCTTTAAAGATTGGTTGCCCCATTACACTGCTAACTGGTTTTGAGTTTGTGGTTCATTAAAACTCCAGAAAGTCACTGTGCCTCCCCTGCTTGTGAAAGTGATTGTTTGAATCCAAGTATGTGTGACTTTACATTTATCCCTCTTGAATTTCATCTTAATAGATTCAATTTAATGAATATGTTGGCTAAATTAAGTGGCTGATGACAAGCTCCATCTTCCCCCAAATTTATTACACAAGTATTTCTGATATTTGGTGGCATGTAACCCATGGCTAAAATATAAGTATGGATGGCTACATAACCTTTTTTAAAAAAATAAGGAATATCCATCTAGACTCATATTTCAACAATGGATTACATCCCACCAAACCTTAGAAATACCTCTGCAATCATTTCTTCCTGCATTAGGACTTTCACTTCTTCTTGGTTGTCATCTAAACTTGAACCATTTGTGTCAGAATCTTTTCCTCCAAGGTATTAACTATCCCTTTCCATATGTCATCTGGAAATTTAAGCATCATATTGACTTTACCATTATCCAAATTACTAATAAATATGTTAAACAACCCAAGACCCAGCAGAGATCCCTGAGGCATTCCACTGGAGACTTCCTGCCAAGTTAACATTGAACTATTGATGACTATTCTTTAATTTGACCAGTCATCCAGTTCCAAATCTAGCTAGTTAATTGTGTTATCATCTAGTTCTTTGCCCAAGAGAATTACATGGTATGCTTTATCAAATGCATTACTAACAACCTAAATAAACTCTGTTGTATTTGCCTGATCTACTAGTATACTAACCTCCACCACCACCACCACCCCCAGAAAAGGAAGTAAGATTAGTCAGATGTGACCTGTTCTTGGTGAAGACATGCTCATTTTTTGTAATCCTAACAGCTTTTTCTAGATGTTTATGATCCATCTCTTTTATGGTCTATTCTAGAAATCTCCTAGAAATCAAAGCCAAGTTCAGTAGTCTATAGTTTTCAAATGCTGCTCTTTTCCCTTTTTTTTTTTTTTTTAATTTGGTACATATACCCTGACTTTAAGCCCTTTTAAGAACTGTTGGTGAGTGCTTATATGTTATTCCTAAACATCTTGTTAAGACCTTAGCAACTTATCACCAATTAGTAATTTAGCTTCTACATCTAACTTCTTTGCTTAGTTCCAACAAATCCGAAGTCATATACCCACCTCCCTCAATTTGCCCAATCCAAGAAAAGAGGCAAAGAGATAGATGTATTGAAAAGACCTTTCTGTATGACTGTAGGCAAGTCACTTTACCTCTGGGAAATTCTCTAAGCCTAAAAATAATAAAGAGGTTAATGGCCCAAATTGGTGGAGGGAATTTTCTTATCAGGGAGTTCATGAGATCTAGAATTAGTGGCTATCAAATCCAATATCTCATTTCATAAATAAGGAAACTGAGGTTCAGAAAGATTAACAAATCTACCAAGAGCCACATGGTAAGCATGTGTCAGAAATAAGACTTAACTCCTAAAATGCACATGTGCAGTTCGTGTGTGTGTGTGTGTGTGTGTGTGTTAAGGTAGTGCAGTAGATAGAGAACTGGCCCTGGAGTTAGGAGGACCTGAGTTCAAATCTGCCCTTAGTCAGTTGTATGACTTGTTAAGGCAAGTCACTTAACACTGTTTGCCTCAGTTTCCTCATCTGTAAAATGAGGTGGAGAAGGAAATGGCAAACCACTCCAATATCTCTGCTAAGAAAACTCCAAAACTACCAACTGAAATGACTGAAATATGATCAAGGATTTATTACATTACTACTAAATGTTAAGCAATGTGCTAAACATTGTGGCTACAAAGAAACAAAAACGTTTCCTGCCTTAGAGGAACTTCTAATTAAGGAGACAACATGGCAAACAATTCTATGATACAAATGTATCCAGTCCTCTCAGAGGGAAGGTACTCCAAGCATGAGGGACATAAGAGTGTTTCGTGTCACCTCAAATAGACAGCAGGAAGGCACAGGGAGAATGTGGAGAGAAGAAAACTATAAGGAAATTAGGAGCCAGGTTGTAAAGAGCTTTAAAAACTGTGTACACTCATTTACACTCAGAAGCACAACCGAGCTACATAGGATTGTGGCTAAGGTTGAATGTTGCCATTTATGATGCAAAGACAACAGTCCGGAATCAGATGCAAACAGATCATTTTCCTTTTCTGCCAGGCAATGTACGAGCGTCTTTTCTGCTGGATTGTCACCCGCCTCAATGATGTGATTGAGGTGAAGAACTATGACACCATTATTCACGGGAAAAACACTGTCATCGGGGTCTTGGACATCTATGGTTTTGAGATCTTTGACAACAACAGGTGAGTCGGGGGAGGAGACATTAGATTGTGCGTCGAATGTTTGGTGCCATGGAAGGTAACTTGTGGTCTCCCTCTTGCAGTTTTGAGCAGTTTTGCATCAATTACTGTAACGAGAAGCTGCAACAGCTCTTCATTCAGCTGGTTCTGAAGCAAGAGCAGGAGGAATATCAGCGAGAAGGGATTCCTTGGAAGCACGTGAGTGAGCGGCACAGAAACTGCTTCTTGTTGATCTGTGGCCATCCAGTCATTCCCATCCAGGAAACAGACAGACCCTGCCAAAGATAAGGGCCAAAATACACCTGCAATGGAGGGATCCAGCTAGGGAGGCTGTCCTTGCTTTCTCCTGATTGATGAGTGTTCTGTGCCCCATTTGGAGACTTAATTATATAAATTATTACATAATCTAAAACTACAACCATGCCCTTGAAGACATAGATTTGCTCTTTGATTGTCCCCCCTACCTACAGTATCTAAACATAATTCATCATCAAATTAATTAGAATGGAATTTTATTTTGTCAATATCATTAAATAAATATTATACATACACATATATACATGGTGTTCCAAAAGTCTTGGTGCAGTTTTACTTAAGTTGGGGCTCAGAAATCCTGAGATATATTGAGCTGTCTATTCCAAGTTTGGCATCCATATAGAGGGCAAATGTTTAAAACAATAAATCAAGCCCAGATTTATAGATTTGCTGTATTTCCTGGTTATAATGCTGTCCCTGAACATTTAATTATCAGCTCTGGTAAGCATGTTCCAGCTGGCTCTACCACACCTCAGAATGGAAGATCTGGGAGATGTCTCCTTGTCACTGGGGAATCTCTTCAAATTAAGATTGGAGAATCCCTTTGGGGGAATGTGTTAGGATTCCTAAGCAGCATCAGGATCTAGCTGAGCTTTGTTTGAATCCTGAATCTGCAAGTAACCAATCACTTTCCCTTTGTAATGGCCTCTCTTGGTCTCCTTCCTCATCTCCAGAGGGCTTAGTTGTCCTGCACCCCTTTGCTTAGATTTAAGGAGAAAAACGGGGGGAGAAATAAGTTATCTGAGGAAGGAAGAACTGATCTAGGTTAGAAATGAAGCTTAAGCTTAAAATTGCACCAAGACTTTTGAAGTCTCTCTGTGTCTGTCTGTCTGTTTATCTGTCTGTCTGTCTGTCTCTCTTTCTCTTTCTCTCTCTCTCTTTATCTCTCTCTCTCTCTCTCTCTCACACACACACACACACACGTATGCATAGGTATGTGTGTGTCATTGTATATGTATAAACTGCACTCAGAATTTTGAGACTCTCTGTATATGGTATAATGATGAAGATAAAGATGACAATTTTACAGCCTTTTAAAGTTTGCAAAGTATCTTACAAAGATTTTATCTTATTTTATCTTCACTTCACAACAACTAGCTAATATTATTATCTCGATTTTATGGATTAAACAGGCAGTTAGCACTTAGGTGACTGGCTCAGGGTCTATAGCTAGTAAGTGTCTAAGGCTATATTTAAACTTAGGTCTCCCTTATTCTTGAGTCCAGCATCATATCCACTATGCCACTTCATAGTCTTATATATATTTAAGACAGAGTATCCGTATCTTGTCCAGATTGGAACATCAGGAGCCATTCCTAGGCCTGACCTCTCCTGGATTGTCTTAGGACCTGCTGCAGTTGTAACATGAGTTAGTCTTTAAGCAAACTAATCCCCCTGCACCCCAACCCTTCCCCAAGGGCTCACCATATCAACACCAAACTAAAGTTTTGTTGTTGAGCCATTGCAGCTCAGAACTTCTGAGCTCAAGAGATACATCAGCCTTAGCTTTTCCTGGAGGCAGAGTTAACAGGCATGTACCACCATGTCCATATGTTCTTTATTTTTGTTGATTTGTTTTTATTTTCCAGGATAATATTTAAGCAAAGCCCTTTGTAGTAGTTTGATATGAAGAATTTTTAAATTATTTTTATGGTGATGAATTAAATCCCCAGCTAGGTATTTAATCAATGTTGTTGACTAACAACCTAGTGTTCTCTACATATAGTTGACGTAATGTCCAGTATGAACCATTCAGAGTACCGCTTTTGTCTTTCATTGTACAAAAAGACAGTGTAACATAGTGGGAAGAGCTCTGGACTTAGCATTGTTACCTTGAATTTCAAACCATCCTGATACTTATTAGCTATGTGCCCAAAGGCAAGTCAAATAACTTCTCTTTCAGTTTCTTCATCCATAACGTTAGTAACAGGAGTGATATCTGTCTCAGAATACTGTTTTAAGGATCACATATAATAGAGTATCCTTTGGGAACTATCATCACAACTCCCACGCTCAGATTGGATTCTCAAGGTATCAGCTACTTATCCCAGATTCAAGGTACTTTGTAGGTCTACAATTCTGAAACTATAGTTCACAAGCCGCCATTAGTGTATTTACCTTCAGTAGTGAGCCACAGGACACAATTAACTCAAGGCAAAGATATTCACTGAAATGGTGTAGAATGAACCAAAGTCGCAAGATCCCTCCCATGAGCCCGGGACACATTTGGGACAGGAAACCCATTTGGCCAAGCAGCCCATAGCTTTGACATGGTGTGACTCTGATTTGAATCCTTCTGCCGTCTTCACTTGGGGGGAACCCTGGATACAACATCTCTGCTGGTCCCTCCATTGAATTCCTGGACATTCTTTTTTCTAAATCTCACCAACACTTTCAGCCTTTTCTCTCCTGAATAAGATCTCTTCTACTGAGCCATCTGCTATGCTACAAGGTACCATTTACAATGAGAGGAGAGAGTAGTAGGGAGAGAAATCCCCCCTTCTTCAACCCCATTGCACTCTGAAACAGCACAAGGCAAAAGACAAATTATTATCCCCTTAAGAGCTGGGCTCTTCCTTTCTTGACTTCCCTCTCCTTTCTCAGTTTGTCTTTGCTTTTTAAATGCCATCAGGATCATGGCTGATCCATCCTCCTGCCTGCCTTTGGTGAACAGCCCTTTAATTCCGTCCAACAGACCCAAGAGCTCCTGTTTATAGTAGCCATCAAAGTCAAGAGGAGAGCACACTTTGTCATGTATGAAGAGGCTACTCAGGGGGAGTGGGAGCCACTGGAGGTTTCACAAGCCATTATGCACCTACTCCAGAATGGCACCAATAAACTCACACCTCATTGTCTCTGTCCTTCCCTCTTTCATCTGTGATTTCTCAAGTAGGTTAGAGAGGGCTCAGCTGCTCAGGAGTTCAGCTTCCCCCTGCCTTGCTGCATATGTAAAGTGCTAAGTCAACTACAAAGTCCTTGATGATCATAGATTTATCATTGGAAGTCATCTTCTCCAACTTTCTCAATTTACAGGTAAAAAAGTTCACCACCTGAGAGAGGTGAAATGAGCTGTCCTAAGTGCACAGCCAGTGACTGGAAGACAGGAGTTGGCCCAGAAACCCCAGGCTGTCTCCCTGCCCTGCCCCACACTCTCCCCATCCCCCTAAAAGAATTACCTAGTTCTTTGTCACTTGGGCCAAAGCCACCATTTAAATAAGTTTCTTTTTTCACTTCTTCACTCCATGGGCCTCCCTGCATAATCTAGTCTGACTCACTGGAGTTACTTTCTAGTTAGTTAAGAGAAAAATTTAAGATGCAGATTTTTGCAGGAGACATAATTTAGGGGGCACTTGATTAAAACTTAGCCTGATTATGTATCTATCCATGAAAATGATCCATTATCACTTAGGTGGGACAAATAGGACTTTCTTTTGTAAACTGAAATCCATTTTTTGGTTTTAGACTTCATATTAAATTTACAAAACCCAAAGCATGCACCTTACCAGCATGCTTATGAGTACCCAGGCTTTTATTAAGATAGAGGTAGCAAATGTCAAGTTAGGGGCTAAGTAAAGAAAATAATAATAAAAATCTGATATTTGTATAATGCTTTACAGTTTTCAAAAATTCCATGATAGCAATTATTTCGCTGGATTCACAAAAATCTCATGACAAAAAGCAAGTACTAATTACTACTATTATTCCTCCTCCCAATCCTCTGAAGAAAAAGAAAAAGGTGATGATGATGATGATGATGATGATGATATGACAGGAAGAAGAAGAACATGAAAAAGATGATAATAATGAAGGACTGAATGAAGAACAGGAAGAAGGTGATAATGGTGAAGAACTGAATGAAAAAGAACAGGAAAAACATGATGATGAAGAATAGGATGAAGAAGAAGAACAGGAAAAAGAGGAAAAAGATGAGGAGGAAGACCTGACATTTATATAGTCCTTTAAATGATTTTTATAGCTTTAAAAGTGCCAGCTATTCTTATCACAAAGCACTTTACAAATATTTTACATGCTTAAAAAAATGTATATTTTATATATTTTATCATGTCTCTAGGTGCAATCTAATTCCAGATTACACTAGCTATGTGACCTTGGAAAAATTGCTTAACTCCTGTTTCCCTCAATTTCTCTATCTGTTATTATAGGGAAAATAATATTTCCCACCTCCCAAACTTGTTGTGAAGACCAAATGATAATATCCATAAAACATCGTGTCTGACATATGTACTATATAAGTGTTAGCTATTATTATTGTTGTTGTTGTTTTATAACCATGGACAACTATCACAACAGTCCTGGAAAGTAGATGCTACTATTATCCCCATTTTATTGTTGAGGAAATTGAGACAGATGGCAGATAAGTGACATACCTGGGATCACACACCTAATCAGCGTCCTGAGGTCAGGTTTTCCTGACCTTGCGTACTGTGGCAGTTCCCAGATGCTTAACCATCATTTCCATCTTCATTTGTGTGAAAGAAGGGTCCGAGTGATTTATTCCAAGGACAGTGGACTAGAAGCCAAGTCTTATGACATCTAGCCAGGGCTCTTCTCACTGTACAAAATCTTTTAAATCGTCAGAGAGAAGGTTATAGATCTAACAATTTTAAAGTTCTCTCACTTCAAACTGTCTTAATGAGCCCCATCTGAATAGGTAAGAAACAAGTCATGGTTTCAGAGAAGGTCACCATATGGATCCATCTTTTTGGGTCTCAACTTATTTGGAGAAGTCTAGTTCTGCATTTACATACAAACACACACACAGATAAACACGTGGGATCCTAGATTTGGAACTAGGAGGAATCTTAATAAACATCTCACTGTATATAAAAGTCCCTAATCCTGGAGAAATTCAAGGACTTTCCTGGGGTCACTTGGGTCATCAGGATGCGCATCCAAGTTGTCTCTCTCCAAATCCAGCAGTAGGCAGCTGACAGTAGAGAGCTATGTGACACGTCACCTGCCTCAATGTCCTCAGCTGTAAAATGTGGAAAATAATAGCCCCTCCCTCCCAGGATCAAATGAGACTAGCTATAAAGCACTTAGCAATGTCTGGCACATAGTAGGTGCTTAATAAATGCTTGTTCCCTTTGCTCTTCTCTCATTTTTTACTGTACCATAACACCTGCATAATTTCTAGCAGTATATTTTTTAGCCTGTTCATTTGGACACCAGACTTCGGTAATGAGGTGATGATTCTGTTGTTGTCCTATTCAAATAAACACAAATTCTTGTAAATGAATTCCCAGGCGCTTTGACCACCTCTCCAATGGCTTTTCCTTTTGCGTCACCATTTGTTTGCTTGTGTGTGGTTTCTTGGCTCCTCAGCTTTCCCTTTTCTCTCCCTCTTTCATTCTTCCAAGCCAGGGAGGATCCATAAACTTCTCTACTCTTTTGTATTCTACAGATTGATTATTTTAACAATCAAATCATCGTTGATCTGGTGGAACAGCAGCACAAAGGGATCATTGCCGTACTAGACGATGCCTGTGTAAATGTGGGCAAAGTGACCGATGAAATATTCCTGGAAGCCCTAAACACAAAACTGAACAAGCATGCACATTTCTCCAGCCGCAAGGTAACATGTTTCATGAGATTCTCCTTTCTTTTCATCTACAACGCTTGCCTTGGCAACTGACTGTTAAATGGCTTGATATACTTCACAAGGAAGGTGTCTATAAACATTTACTGTATGACTTGATCCTATACAGAAATTCTTTCTGAGTTTATTTGTTACTGGACTAATAATCAGAAAAGCCAGGAGAGGGAGCTCTTGCCTACTCGGTGTCTCAGAATCCGGGAATGTGAACTGGGTTCTTTAGAAATTATGATGTAATTTATAACCAATAGGTGCCGACTTCTTGCTCATGTGACAAGGGTTTTTTTTTTTTTTTTTTCACTCCTGTATCCCATAGCAGTGATGGTGAAAATAGCATCTGTCCTTGATGTATTACTGGGATGTGAGGTTTGGTCCCAACTGCTACAAAATGGGTTGGATTTTCAAAGCTGTTAATCCTTTCTTTCTGGAAAACAGAGCTGCTGCCTACAAAGAGAAAAAGACTTTTTCTTCCCTGAGTACAGAAAAGAGAAGCATCTTCTATGTACATTTTCTGCACATTTACACTTTGTTATGTGGGCAGATTGCTCTTCTATAATTTGTGGCATTGTGTAATCCAGCTCAAGCCCCATTCTGTTATATTTCTTTTTTTTTTTTCTATTTTTTTTTTTTTTTGGCAGCCCAGTCCAGGTTAAGTGATTTGTCCAGGCGCAAACAACTAGTAATTATTTGCCAAATATCTGAGGCCAGATTTGCATCCTCCTACCTTCAGGGCTGGTACTCTAGCCACTTTGCCACCACACTGCTCCCTCTTGTGTTTTTCATGTGATGCTGAGGAATGTTGGAAGCGTTCAAGAAAAGCTCTCTTCTGTCTTGGGCTGTGTGTGATAAGTAACACAGAGAGTAATACTGAATTGGAGCAGCATTGTGTGCTTCTCTTTCCTCTAAAAAGCATTCCTTTTCTTGCCTTCCTTATTTTTGTTACTGACTCTGCTATTCTATAATGCAAAATACCTCAGAATCATCCTTGATTCTTTTCACTCCCTTGAGGTCCCTGAATCTCTTCCAGAGTAACAACCTCAGAATCAGGAAAACCAGGGTTCAAGTCAGGTACTTAATGGTTGACCCTGGAAAAAATTTGCCTAAATCAGATTATAATTGGGTAATATTTAACAAAATAAATAAACATCCAATAAAACATAGTTAATGCTAACATGTGGTTTTCTAAGTCAATATGTACTTTTATGTATATTTTATTGACCCTGACTCTGAGTTTGACACCATTGTCTGGAGCAATGGAGCACCATTGCTCCAGACAACACTTCTAAGACTATAAACTGTAGATCTGCATTGGTAGAAAGCAGTTTTCTTCCTTTGAGTTATCTACACTAAGAAAATCCCCAAACTGAACTTTTCTTCCTCCTTCCTAAATCTAATAATCATATATAATGCATAAGTGAGTGGGGAGACTTGAAGTTAGGAAATCACTTGGGAGACTAGAGTGGTAATCCTGGTGACAGAAATTAATGGCCTGAATAATGGCTATAAAAATGGCAAAGAGAAAATAGATGTGAGTGATATCTGAAAGATGGAGTTGATAGAATATGGTAACTAAATGAATATGGGGAGGAAGAGAGAGAATGAGATTAAAAATGACTGAGGTTACAAGGATAAATGACTGGAAAGATTTGGATGCCATTAGCTAGGAGCATCTAGCTAGCTGAATAGATAGCAGACTGGACCTGGAGTTAGAAAGACCTGAATTCAAATTGGCCTCATAAGTTGTGTGATCCTGAAGAAATCATTTAACTTCTATTTGCCTCAGTTTCCTCATCTGGAAAATGCTAATAATAGCACCTACCTCCCAGAATTATTATCAGGATCAACTTGATAAGGTCTAGATTTAGGGAACCAAAATGAGATTAGGGTTTCTGGTGGTCAGGGAGTTAAATGATAAAGTCTAATGTCAGGTTCGGGGTTCAGGGAAGCAAATGGAGAGATTTGGTTCCTCTGCACCCCCTTGGGATTCTGCACAAGGGTAGGGAGTTTGGGGGACTCCCTTCTGGCGGCGCAGAGATTCTCTGTAAAGGAATTTACAGACCCGAAAACCTAGATTGATAAAAGAGGGTTATTATGGGAATTGGAACTAAGGTTAGAAATTCTGACAGATAAAGTCTGGTGAGGGTAAAGAGAGAGTGGCACTGGAAAAGAATATTCCAGTGGACATAGGCTCCTTGGAATTGCAAGCATGTCATAGCTGGCATGTTTGGAATCTCTGCAAAGAGAAGGTGTTAGTTTGGCTCTTTTATAAGGGTAGCTTTAGCTGAAGGAACTCGTGGATAGAGTCCCAAGTTGGCTCATTGCTGGGTTTGCTCTTGAGCTGAATTTGAATAGAAGATCTACATTTGAATAGGGTTGGAATTCTTTAGCTCAAGACTCAAACCAGCCCACCTAGGTAAACCACTTTATCTGATTTTGTGGGGTGGTCTCTCACTGAGGCAGGGTTGAAGGAGATTTTCTCCTTCAAAGATTTTTAGAGTTTCAAGGACTCCTCTTCAAACTGTTATCATATTGATAGAGCTTTATAAATCCTAAAGTGCTATATGAATACTAGCTATTATCACTAGTCCCCTCCCCCCCAAAAAAAAAAATTAGGAAGAGAAGCAATTTTCCTGGGAAAAAAGACTTTTTTAGTCATACATCCAGGTAGAAATAACATTTAACCCTGTTGGATATGTTGAGTTCAGAATGATGAGGGACAGCTTCTAGGGAAAATGTCACAATAATCCTGAGCCCCTGACTTTAGGAGTGCTGTTATTCTAATAATCTGTCAATAATCCTAAAGTCTCCTGGCCTTAGAACAGTACTACAAACATTGCTGAATCCCAGATAGATAATCTGGTGGTCGGTGATAACAAAGTTCCTGAGACTATAGTGAATAGACCACCCCTCAAACCTACCTATAAGCCATAAATCTAGCAAATAAGTAACACAAAGCTCCTGGTCTAACTTTTTCCTATAAATTTATCTCCTTACTTCTGATGCTTTGCTAACTTCTTTTGGAACTTAGCCCACTTCGTTTGGCATTACAATTATCATAAACTTTGCCCCTTACCTCAGAAATGGGTTCGAGCCTACAAATTCTTTTGTGACACTGGTCTGCACCCCAACCTCTTTGGAGTCTCCTTTTGAACCTCAATAAGAATTCAGGAGAGTTCAGGATAGGAGATAAAGGTTTCATGATCCTCCTCAGAAATTAGATAGGTAAAGTGGTGGGGATGGGTAATATTAAAGGAGAGAATAAGAGAACAAAGAGAAAGGGGCCAAAGTCAGAATCATGGGGAATGCTTGTATTGAGCAGGTAGGAGGAATAAGGGTCCTCAGGAGACCAGATAACCAAGAAAGGACACTATCATGAAAAACAAGGGAAAGGAGAATATCTGCAAGAAGAGAGCAGCCCACAAGAGTCAACTGTGGCCCTATTAGTTGTTGGTTAGTTCTTTCCCTCTTCATTTATCATGTACAGATAGTTAACATGTCTTGCCCCACTCCTCAGCAGATTGGGTGATGGTTTTTTGGTTATGTCTTTGTATCCCAAGCACCTTGAACAGTGCCCTGCACTTTTTGGGTTGTTATTTCAGATCTATGATTTCATTGGTATAAGAAACTCGGAATGAGAAAACTCTTCTAATCAGATCAGCTGCTATTCTTCAGCCAGCTCAGAGAGCTGCCTGGGGCACTGAGAGGTTAAGTGATTTACCCATAGTAGATGCTTAATAAATGCTTGTTGAATTGCATTGGATTGGATTGGAAATTCTACAGAGAGGTCAAGAAGGACAAGGGCTTAGAAAAATTGGATTTGAAAATCAGTGATCATTAGTGACTTTTTGCAAGAGCAATTCCAGATGAGGGGTGAGAGAGATAAAGTAGGAAGGAGTATAGATTGCCCTTTCTTCAATCAATAAAGAAGCATATATTAAGCACATACTGTATGCTAGGCACTATGCTAAGTGCTAGGGGATATAAAGAAAAAATAAAAGTAGTCCTTATCCTCTTTATATTCCAATAGGGGAAACAATGTATAGCCAAATGGCTCCATATAGGTTATATACAAAGGGAAGCTTAGTGGGGAAGGCAGGTAGGGAGGGACGTGGAGAAAGCAGTGTTTAAATTGAGTCTTGAAGAAATTCAAGGATTTTTAGAGGATATAGAGGATACAGGATATAGAGATGAGAAATCCAGCATATGGGAAATACAGAATGCAAAGAAGGCAATTATGTGTAAGAAGACTGGAAAGAGCAAAAGGACCCAAATCGTTAACAAGTTTAAGTGCCAAAAAGAGAACTTAGTAATTGATCCTAGAAATAATAGGGAGGCAGCTAACTAGTATGGTGGAGCCAACGGTCAAAAAGACCTGAGATCAAGTCCAATCTCATATACTGGCTTTATGATCTTGGGCAAATCACTTAGCCTTTGCTTGCCTCAGTTTCCTAATTTGTGAAATGAGGATCAAAATAATAACTAATTTTCAAGGTTGTTGTGGTCAAATAAAAAACATCTATAAAACATTTTGCAAATCTTAAAGCACTATATAAATGTGAGCTGCTGTTGTTATTATTATTGTTAATAAGGAGTCATTGCAGTTGCTGAAGAGGGACAGAGTAGAGAGAGTATCATATGGTCAGGGCCATGGCAATCAAGCAACAATTTATTAAACTCTTCCTATGTGACACACATTGTACAATATAAATATAAATATACCTGCCTAGAAGTCTGGTAATGGAGGGAGTAGATTGGGTTATCATTTGCAAATGAAAAAGAGACAAGAGATGGGACACTGTGAAATTAAGAAAAGTTTTAAAGTTTGAGCTTTTAGGATAATTTAAGAAAAAAGGAGAAATAGTTAGTTAAAGAGATAGATTGAAGGTAAGTTGATTGATGGTACTAGATTCCTAAAGAAATGGGAGAGTATGAGACAAGAGGGTTCATGTGGCCCTTGATTAGGAGAGTCACTCTTTCTCTGAGAAAGACAAAAGAAGATGGGTAAAAATAGATCATTTTTTTGAGATGAAGAGAAAAGAAATTTTAGGAAGCAAATGATCTCAATCTTAGTAAAAATAAAACAGGAGTTGAAGTTGATGAGGTTCGGGGCAGGGCAGAGAGTTGTGAGAACCCCTTCTGGTCAGGACAGGTCCTTCTTAAATTAATTCACAAATTTGAAAAGTTAGACTGGCAAAAGAGGTTTAAAGTTGGAACTGAGAAGCCAACCTTTGCTAAGAAGACTGATCTCCTCAGAGGCAAGGTAAAGTTCCTAGCAGAGAAATCCCAGCAGAGAGGTAAAGAGGTCCTGTTAGGGAAATAGGTGAGATAGATAAAGAAGGACTAATGCTGAAAAGAGAATGCCTTCTCAGGGGGCAGAGGGTCCTAGCAACTGAGCAAGCCACTTTAGGCCTTCTGCAAGGAAATGCCCCAAGTTGCCTCTTTTTATAATTTGAAACTTTAGCTAGGGGCTAATCTTCGTGAATTGAATACAAATTTCAATTGAATGAGGTTACTGTCCCCAGACCTAGATTTCCAGTAGAATGGGAGCTTACTGGAGCCAATTTTCAGTTTCTTAGAGATTGATAGAAATCTAGATCTCCAGCTAAGTAGAAGTGGTCCTGGACTCTACTAGTCCCACCAAGATAACAGAATGAAATCACTTATCTAGATTCCCTGGGACTGGTCTCTCAGGGGAGAGCTTCTCCAAGGGTTCAAGGAGTTTCTCAAGCATTCCCCCCCAGGTCAGAGACACAGTTTCAGGGTTCCCTACATCAGAGTTACCTAGGAATAAAAGTTAGGGTTTAAACCTTCAGCATAAAATTTAGAGCAGGCAGTTAACTTTGGGTGATGAGATAGGGAATAATGAAATTAATAAAAAGCTTGCCAGAGAGCAGTGAAAAGCCCAATCAGTCAATAAGTATTTATTGAGTATCTACTATGTTCTAGTCACTATGTTAAGCATTGGAAATACAAAGAAAGGCAAAGAACAATCCTGGTTTTCATTCAGTCTAATGGGAGAGACAATATGCAAACAACTATGTAGGGACAAGATATAGACAGGTTAATCAGAAATAATCAGCAGAGGGGGAAATGTAGATGGTCAACAAAATTTTATGATTAACAAAAACCATCAGTTCTTCCCTTTTCTAGCATACTAGAGACAGAGAAAATTAGAAAAAGAAGATTGAGGAGTTTGGGAATTATGAGTATATGGAAATGGCATCAGGTCAAATAGCTAAAAGATCTGGGATATACAAACATGGCATTTTTGTTACTACCTTATTAAATTACTTTAACAAATCAGAAATGATGATGGTTTATATTTCATATAGAAATTTCTTGTTCAGCTTTGTGTGTTAGAATATTTGTTTGTTGATGATTTATAATTTCATGGTTTAAAAAATAATTATAGGGTGATAGAACATTATAAGAATGGCTAAACATGGAGGTCTAGGGTGAATGGAAGAGTAAGAAGGCAAAAAGGAGTTTCCAAAGTTCTGTTTTCTGGGATTGGGGCCCCAAAAAAGATAATTTGGTATTAAAATAATGTTTGAATGAGCTTCCTGTTGAATTATTCTACAACTTTTTTGGTTTGTGCCAAGCAATAACATATTTTAAGTTACTAATTAGCTGGAGTCAAGAACAATTTTTTTTAAGATATTGTCTTCCAAACATTTGTTTCTGGTTCAATGGAGCTGTCATGGAGATGACCACAGTTGAACCAGTAATTTATGAAATGAATAGCTAGGAGTTTTAAATATTTGACAATATGTAACTGTTATTTATTGTCCCAAACCAAGAACAGAACCAAACTCCAGATTGTTTAATAAAACTTTATCCATTCAAATTGGTTGGGATGCTTTAAATGGTCTGGCGAGATGCCTGAGTCTCTTCCAATTCTCAGTCCTCTGAACAAAAGACTTTTAGGAATTATGGGTGTTGTATGAACAAAAATCTCTGCTAGCTTTGTTCAGTTTTGCCTTGTTAGATGAATTGATAAATGGATTTTTCATTGGTCCCAGTACCAAGTAAATGAAGCCATTCAATAATGAGTTGTCCAAAGTTTTGGAATGTCTAATGATCCATAAAACACATTTAAATACATGGTGAGAATGAGCAAGCTTCAGCATATTACCAAGAAAGAATTCTAAAAAGCAAGAATAAAGAATGTCATCAAGAAATTTTATGGCTTAAAGGTCTAGTGTATACAGAGATGTACATGGTATAGAAGAAATAATGAACTTGAAAGTGAAGGATTCCAGGTGGAAGCATTTCTTAGTCATCGAGGGATACAAGTTAGTCAGAAGATGTACTTCATGATTTTTTTTAAAAAATGATAGATCATCATTGGAATGCCTGAACATGGAGGTCTGGGGACGAATAGAAAAGTAAGAAGATGGTTGTCTCAGTTCACACAATTCCAAGTGGGCAATTGTTCTGCTACTGTTTGGATGGAGGCTTGGAATACACCAGCCTTCTCCTTTTCATAGAAAAAGCTTTGGCCACAAGAAGAGAGGACAGCTATTTCCCTATTGCTGCTACTCCTCCCTTGATAGAGACTGATTCTGTCTTGGGCTGAGATTATTCTGCCCACCTTCAGTAGGAGACATTTGTAGATTTCAGGAGAGACCACCGAATCTCAAAGCCCCTTCCCCCCCGCCCCCGGGAAGATGGTAGGAAATAGAGGATGGACATGAGGCTCATAGCTAGTTGTCTCCTTGGGCTACCAGATGTAGCAATATTAGAGTCTGATTTTGAAAAAAAAAATCTTTCAGTGAATGTGTGTGTATTTTTGTACTTATGTATATGTATTGTGTTTGTGTGTGGACCTACATGGATAGGTGATGAAAGAATTGAAAGAAAGGAGATCAAGGAGCAAGGAAGAGGGAGGAAAACCTATGCTTTGAAGATATTGGCAAGGAGGAAAGTATTATTGAAGACTCAGAGAGGTTTTATGATATGAAGGGAAGTTGAGAGTGTTAATGGTATTGATCTCAGTAAAGTAGGAGGTAAGATCATCTCTGGAAGGATACAGGCAGTTAGAGGTAGAAGAAAAATAGAGAATGTTTAAGAAATGTATTTGCAAGGACTGTAATGGGGAAATGCTAAAAAATTAGTAAAAGAATTACTAAGTGACATTGAGTATCCAGATATAATTAATTCAGTAATACAGATTTTATTCCCTTCTCTAGTTTTCAGCAGTCTGAGAACCAATATGTAGGTAATAAGTATCTCACTGAAATAGGACTTATTGGCAAGGTAGGTAAGGTGATAGATCAAGGAGGGAGGGATTCTAGGATGCAAGAGGAACATAAAAGTGGTCGTGGGGAGACGAGGAACCTAGCACTGATAGACTAGAAAAGTAAGACAAATAAGGAACGAGGGATATGTTTATCATTTCAATGTCAGGGTAGCCTGGGTTTTTAAAGAAATGGAAATGTGTTCTTTTTTAACCATATCCACCTTTTTTTTTTTTTTTTTAAAGCTCTGTGCCACAGACAAAACCCTAGAGTTTGATCGAGATTTTCGAATTAGACATTATGCTGGAGATGTAGTGTGAGTATATTTTATTTCTGTAACAATCTTTTTAATGACTTGATATAGAAAATATAGCTAGAGGAAATCTGCTCTAAATTATTCACTTATTCATTATAGTTTCTCATTCTTTTAAAATTTAATTGCATTTTAGATTTAATTGCATTTTTTTTATTATTCTAGTCTGAATTAGTTGTTAACATTATATATGCAGATACAGTCTGGAGATACAGATCTGGGGAGTTATCTGCAGAAAATCAAGCCATAGGATTGGAGGCAATGGGCTTTTGGATGGTGCCCCTGCTGCAAATCTCTCCCTAATGTAACCCTTCCTCCACTCAACTACCAAAAAGCAAGTTGGAGTATGTTACCCCCAGCTACGCCATAGAATTCAGTGGCTTCCTATTGCCTCCAGGATCAAATGTTCAATCTTCTGTTTGACATTTAAAGTTCCTCATAACCTGCCCCCTTCCTACTTCTCCAATCATCTTAGGGCTCCCCTCCACACATTCCATGGTATGACATAATAGTTCACACGAGACACTCCATCTTCCCCATCTTTCACAAGCTATTCCCATGAGTAGAATGCTTTACTCGCCTCTTTCTCTTCATTTTTCTGGTATTCTTCGAGTCTCAACTTAAATCCCACTTGCTTCACCTTTCCTATGCACCCATACCCACACACACATGCATCCACATGTGTGCAAACACAACACTTATGTCTGTGTGTGTGCACACACTGCTAGTGCTTTTTAAGATTACCTTCATTTTCCTTTGAATATATTTTGCATGTACAAAGCCTTTTGTTCATTGTCTTCCCCATTTGAACATGAGCTCCTTGAATGTAGATGCCATTTCTACCTTTCCCTTGGCCCTGGTGCAAACAAAGCCCCTGGAATATGGAGAGTGCTTAATATTTTTGATTGATTGATTATTTCATTTCTTATTTCCAAATATTTCCTCAACTAGATTTTAAGGCCTTTAAGGACAGGAATTGTCTTTATTTCTTCATATTTCTACATACACACGCAAACCAAATGTTTTTGAATGAATTTAACTTTTTTATAACTTCCAAAGGACCTCCCTCCTACACTTATCTTTCAATCTATCCTTTTCCATTTGTTGGGTTTTTTTTTTTTCACCCAGCCTCAAAGCACATTTGAATCTCCCTCATTTTTTCAAAATCTTCACTTCAGTCTACTGCCTACTTGAATGGCCATCTTTGCCTTTTTTCAAGTCTCCATATCAGTTCCCCTCCATATTTTTGTCATTTATAAGCCTATGTATTCATAGATTTAGATCTGTTGGGACCTCTGAGATCATGAAAGCCAGTAATATCAAACTTAAGTAGAAACAGATCCCTGAAGACCACATATTGATTTAGAAAAACATAAATAAACATTACCTATGTTGCATTGTATTTTTAATTTATTTTGTTAAAATTTCCCAGTTATATTTTAATCTGGTAAAGAGCTCCT
The DNA here is from genome assembly GCF_016432865.1 of Antechinus flavipes. Taxonomy (NCBI): domain Eukaryota; kingdom Metazoa; phylum Chordata; class Mammalia; order Dasyuromorphia; family Dasyuridae; genus Antechinus; species Antechinus flavipes. The sequence goes on along the minus strand of NC_067401.1, from coordinate 33,536,738 downwards.
GCTTGCAGGTGGCCATGAGTTTTACACCTTTGACCTAGGTTCACCCTTTTGTTTAGAGCTGGAAAAAGGGAATCCCAGAGAGACCAAGTCCCCAAGGTAAGAAATAGAACCGGGGGCAGATAGATGGCGCAGAGGATAGAGTCCTGATCCTGGCTTCAGACACTTAATACTTCTTAGCTTTGTAACTAGACAAGTCACTTATCCCCAATTGTCTCAGGGGAGAGAGACAGACAGACAGACCAGGATTTGAATCCAGGTACAGAAGTAGTGGGGAAAGAAGTATGCTTATTGATCCCTTTTTCTTTTCACATCATATTCATTTCTTCAGGAGAGAAAGAATATGAAAAAGTATAAAAACAGATCACCAAATTCCACCAACATCACATCATTCTCTTTCTTGGTGACAAAAATGTTGACACAATTTTGACATTAGGGTCATCCTTAACCGCTCATAACTTTATTTTCTTGCTTGCTCTTGAATCCATGTTAACTACATACCTTATGTCTTTGGTCTGAACCATATGAACCCTTGATTTATTTCTAGTTTCTGAACTCCAAATTCCCCTTCATCCTTTTTTAGGATGTCTAGATTAATGGCTAGGGCTCCCAGATCTGGTCTCTCCTAACCAACCTAGCTTGGTCTGAGCATCTGAACATGACATCACTTTAACTCCCTGTGTAGTTTGGTTTCCATAAATGCTAAATGTGTGAAATGTCATCTATGTCTATGTTCTTGCTCAGTCCAAAGCCTTTTCTTTTTCTTCATCATTCTCTTTGACCTATCTGCAGTTTTTGACACTGCTTGAAACTCTCCACTCTTTAGTGATGCTATCAGGAAAATGTCATCCCCAAATGGGAGCATCTGGAGCTAACTTTCTATAGAGAATCCTTTGTCCATTTGGACTTTTAGTGGCGCATCCTTCCTGTTGCCACTGCAAGCATGTGGCTTCTTGTTTTATATTCTGCCTGATATTAATATTCTAGAGCTTAGCTCTGATGATGCATCTATCAGAAATCTTTTATGATTTTAAAATATTCATGTGAAGCATCTCACGTGCCTGCAAAGTGCCCTTAAGGCTATCTTTTGCTCTCTGAAATTAAATTTTAAATTTTGTTTTTCACTGAACAACAATAAAAAGAAACTCTTCCCTTGACTTCTGGAGCCATGTAGTATGTCACTTCTGCTTCTCTCACTCCTTTGGACTAAAATCAAATGATAGAATATTTATAAAGCTTTTAGCACAGAATTTGGCACATGGTAGGCATTTCAATGCTTTTTCCTTTCCATTCCCCTTTAAGAACAAAAAGAAGTCAAGTCATGAAGGTCAAATTTGGTAATTCCTTTAACCTGTAAATAAGCAACAATAAAAGTTTCATTGATGACTTTAAGTTCTTAGCCCACTTGTAGACCAATCAGAAGGTGACCTTTCCCTAGGTCTGCTCAGTAACTTTCATTTCTTCTCTTCATCAGCTATTCGGTCATTGGCTTCATTGACAAAAACAAAGACACATTATTTCAAGATTTCAAACGCCTCATGTACAACAGGTAGGTTTAATGTTCAGTTTTGTGAATATTTACTAGAGGATGTTATATATTGTTTCTGAGGGTAACTGATATAGGGAAAAGACCACTTAAATCTGAGGAGAATAATTTCAGAGTAAATAGTATGGGGGGAGGTCTAATTGGGGCCCTTTTGTCTTTCATCTAACACAATTAGGTTTTACTTACAACTCAAGTAATCTTTAGAATAAAGAATGAATCGAATGTTGATTTTTTTGTTATAATTTTTCTCTCAAAATTGAGTTCTGACACAATACATGATCCCTCACTTAACATTTAACATTTGCAGAATGATAATGAAGAAGGTCATTGTTGAATAAATATTTGGCAATCCCATCAACTTTTCTAGGAGTTTTTATTAATTATTTAACATTCACATCATTCTCTTTCTGGCTGGCAAAACTATTGACACAATGAAAGGGAGAGACACTAATGTTGTTAGGAAAGATGTTTGAGTGGGAACTTTATTTTCCAAGTGATCGGTTCACTAGTTTCCATGGGTTGGTGGTTTTTATTCCCTGTGATACTTATGAAATAATGTTATTGCGGATAGAAAGCTGACCTTGAAGAGAGGAAGATCCAGGTTCCTTATGTTACCCTCATCAAGTCAGTTGCAGGAAAATTCCTCATCTGGATTGCTAGGGACAATTTCCTACCTAGGAGTTTTTCTCTCCTAATGAAATCACAGATCTAAGCCAAAAGAAAGAGGTCTCGTAGCTGCAGGAACTTTGGTAAGGGCATGGGGGAAGAAGGACCCAAGTTCAAAATCTACCTCAAATGCTTACTAACTACAACATCCTGGGAAGCTACTTAAGCTTTATTTGTCTTTTTCCTCATCTGAAAAATGGGAATTATAACAGTGCCTACCTCCCAGGGTGATTGTGAGGATGAAATGAGATAATATTTGTATCGCATTTAACACAGTACCTGGCACGCAGTGGTTGTTTGATAAATGATATCTATTATTTTTAATGATATTCAGATAACAAAGAAACCTTAGATGCATTTTTTATAAATATATGTGAAAATAAATACTTTCTGTATGGCATTAGTGATTTTCAACAAAGTTTCTTGTTTTGATCGATTAGATTTTAATTAATGATGAAGTATTTAATGAAAGCGGATGATTGTGATATATATTTGTAATATATTGCATTTGGTTTTCTATTTGGAAATTATATAGCACTTTCAATGTCTTAAGCTTCTTCCCAAAATAAAAGGCCATCTTTTAAATATCTCTGTTCTTCCAGTGATGTGATAAGGCTAGGGATCATGCAACATCACAGTCTCAAAAAAACTCAAAAAAAACAAAGATCCATGGAAAACTATCCAGAGGTGAGCAAAGATAGGCTCAGGCAGATTACCAAAAACAAGATATGTAGCAAAAGCAGCATATAAATTATTATTAGACACCTGTGACCGGAAAATCCTCTGGGGCAATGTCATACCCATAGCATGGAATTATTGATAGACAGACAACATGCTGTCTTAATACCACATCATATCACAAGACACAGAACAAGGCCATCGGGACTTTGGCTGAATATTCCTACCTGCCCCCAAGGCCCTGTTATGGCAGGACATAGATAAGAGTTTCAAAAAAATTCAAAAACAAATAGACAATTTAAAAAGCAAAAGTGAGAATTTTTTTTAAAAATGAGGAAACAATGGATAGGTTGTGTTCATCCTAACAGCAACGAAATTCCAGGGTTTTTTGAAAGGTAGAAGAAATTATACAAATTTATGTGCATGTGTTACTTGTCTCATGCATATAAACAATGTTGTCAATATAAATACATATGATATGCAGTGAGTATCCAAATAATGTCAAAGGAACTGACCCTGGCAAAAGGGCCCAGCCCAAGTAAATAGAAACCTTAAAAAAAAAAAAAAATAGCTAGACTGTCTTCTTTTTCTCCCCCTTGGAAAATATCAATTTATTATTATAAAAAAGGGGAAGGTTGCTGGCAACATTTTCACAATCTAATTGGTTGGTGGTTATCCTTGAGCTTTCAGAGACACTTATTGTTTTGGAGTCAAAATATAGCATGTTCAACTATGACTGATCAGACCAGTATGAGCTTGAGAGGCTCTACCACAGGTCAAGCACAAATAGTTCAGGTGAATATTGCAATCTGATTCATATAAAATCAAAGATACTCAAAGTGGACCAGGGAAAAATTAGAATTGAGACCAATGCAAATCACTCAATAAACATTTATTAAACACCTGCTGTGTGCCAGGCAGCATGCTAAGTGCTAGGGATACATGTATTGGGGAGACACTAGCACGGGACCACCCAGCATGGCGTACTTTTATCAGAGAAGAAGCTGAATTGAATTAGCCCAGAAGAAAAGGGAGATGTGCAAATTTACAGAATCCACCCCTACATGTTCATAAGGTACTACTTGTGTCCAACCGGTGGCAGAGCATCCCAAGCTCATATTGGTCTGATCAGCCACAGTCAGACACACTGTGACTTGGTTCTAATATAGTGATATCATTTTGATCCTCTTTGAGCATAAAAGACAATAACCAACAATCAAGAAAGCAAAAAGAGTAAGAAGAGGCTAGGTTATGAAGGGCTTTGAGAGCTGAACAGATAATTTTGTATTGGCTCCTGGAGGTAATTGGGAACCTCTGGAGTTTGATGAATAAGTGGGTAACAAGGTTAGCTTTGTGTTTTAGAAAAATCACTTTAGTGGCCAAATGGACAACTATGAATGTCAAAAAATGGAGTCAAGCTAGGATCTTCTGCAGTTAGAAAATTTGCCCAAAGGCAGTTTTTCTCATTGACCCTAAGGAAGTTTTTATTCTATATTTTCTATAAATATAAGAGCAAAATATCAGGCAATTTCAAAGTGATTTCTAGCACTCAAAAGCCCCTTTATGATATTGTGAACTCCCTCAAGGGAAGGACTGTATCTTTCCTATTCCCTCCCACACCAAACAGAAGCAATTGTACACAATAGGTACTTAATAGTTTCCTCTGGCATCTATGTTAACATTACACCAGTTTGGAAAACTGCTTTTTGGAGATCATTGTCTTGTCAACGGTGTGTCCCCTTATCCTAGTTACGCTGATAAATATTGATTTCCTTTTTAAAGGCTGAGTTCATATTATTTTATGAGACTCATGTTCACTACTTGGATATTCTAGCAGATAATGATTAAATGCTACTTCTAATAGTTACTCTGTTTAGGGTTCTAAAGAATTTGGAAAATGTGATTTCAATTAGGTGTCTTGCTAAGCATGTATTTCTTGTCTTTATGGATTCGTTGTCACTTTATCTTTTTAAAATGAGCTCTTTTGAGATCCTCCTGCAGTCTAAATAAAGATGCTCAGGATGTAGCTCAGCAGGATGGCTTATCCCTTCTGGAAGAACTCATTGGAATTGATGTATTTGAATTTCTTTTCCTACGGCTCTTAGTTCAAATCCTGTGCTGAAGAACATGTGGCCTGAAGGCAAATTGAGCATTACAGAGGTTACCAAACGACCTTTAACAGCTGCTACCTTGTTTAAGAATTCCATGATTGCCTTAGTAGACAACCTGGCATCAAAGGTAATTATTTTCTGACCTAAATTTCCATTTTAATATTTGATTTCCTCTTGACGTGCCTTTCATGTAATGTGTGTCTGGTTTGCTTCTTTAGGCAATGACATTTAGTTTTACTCTTCAAATTAAAGCTCACTGATTCAAACTGAATGTTATGAATAATACAGTTCTCACCATTATCATTTTTGGCATCGTGGTACAGTACTGCCCAGGCTGAATGCTATTCTTAAATTTACTTGGGTTTTTCAAATTACTTTGATAGTTGATGTCTGTCATGGTCAGAAAGAAAGTCTTGAAATATGTGCTGTGATCCTTAGTACCTCTGTGACCTTAATGTCATTTTGTGACCTTGAAGTCACTTAACCTCTTCAATCTCATTTTCCTCAACTGAAAAAAAGAGGATTGGACAAAATGATCTCTGAGCTCTAAATCTAAGAAACACTAAAACAGTTTAACAATGAAATTCCCTAATGCTGGTCCAAAGATATCCATGAAAAATAGTTCATGATTATAAGGGATCATTGTATTATCTTTGGAAATAGACTCATCCAAGACAAATTGTATGAGTTTCCATGAAGAGGTTGAATCTTTTTATTCTTTTTAAAGTGCTGCCATGCTTTGATTTATGCTGTTGCAATACATAGTCTGATAAATGCTTTCTCTTTCCATTGTTTCTTTTGGGGGCTTCTCCTGCTTGACTGATCACCTAAGTCTATTGTCTTTTTTTCCCCTATGTCCTAAAATATCAAGCCTTTACTCTAACCATTGTTGCTGACAGCTTTGATAAAGCATCAAGCATTCTAGAATTCTTGCCTGTTTTAGCTCCTGTGTGCTTCTGAAATGCCCTTCCTATCTCTTCTCTGCTATTATTATTATTATATTATTATTAATTGATTTCCATCTGCAATATGTTTGTCATTCTTTCAGAGTTAAAACGGACATATGACTCAAACATATCTCTTGGGTCTCTTAAGGGCTCCTACTACAATGTACATAGTAAGAGATTCTCAATGAGAAAGATAATGAAATGAGAAAATTGACTCAAAGGCAGGCAATTTGGCTTTTATCCTAGCTTTGCCACTAACTTACATTGTGACCTTGAAAGAGACATTCACTTTAGTTTTCTCATCCCTGAATTGAGGAAATTGGAACATTCACCTAAGGGAATCCTACTAATCTCCAAATGTCTTTGGCAGCTCTAATATTTTATGGTTCCTTTATAAAAAATTTTTTTCCTATATCTTTAGTTTTTACATCAGCATCATTTACTAATATATCCCTTTCCCTCCCCCACCCCTTAGAGAATCATCCTTTGTAACAAACCAAAAAGGGTGGGGAAGGGACGAGAAATTCAGCAAAATTAACATTATCGTCTAAATCTGATATTATATGTAAAGTTCCACATCTATAGTTCTCAGCTTTGCAAAGCAGAAAAGAAGATATGTTTTCCTATCTCTTCTTTGGGGTCAAATTTAGTCAATATAATTTTCTAGCATTTAGTTCCAGTTTTTGTTACTGCTTTTCTTCTCATTCACATTCAGTTAGTCATTGTATATGTGGCTTTTCAGATTCTGCTTATTTGACTTTGCATCAGTTCATATTCATACAATTTTTATCCTTTTCTGAATTTATGTACATTGTTGATTACTATATCACAGTGATACTTCATTACTTCAGTTTGGCCATTTCCCAATGGGTGGACATCCACTTTGTCTTGTCTTTTGCTACTACATAAAACTTTGCTATGAATATTGCTTTTTCTTCCTATTGTTAACTTTCATGAAGTACATGCCTCACTGTGGGATCTATGGATCAAAGATTATGGATATTGATTCCAATCTTCCTTAGATTCCAATTATTACCTTTTCTGTTTAATTTCTGGTTTCAAAAATAGGAAGTCTGTTTTGCTCGCATATTTTAGACATTTTCTTAATATAATTCCAACTTGCCAAAATAATTGAACCTGTTTACAGCTTCAACAACAGTGCGTTGGTGTGCCTGTTTTTCTATAAACCCTCCAACAAAGGCTATATTTATATTTTTACCATCTTTGCCAATTTGTTGGATGTGTAATGAAAACTCAAACTATGATACTTTGTTGCAAAAAAAAAATCAAATTGGTGACTAGTGGAGATGGTCACTATTAATCATTGGTTGATCAGTGCATGGGATATCATTTATTGCCATTTCTAGTAAGATCTTGGCTCAGTGTCTTTCTGGCCCAACTCCCATACAGGAAACTCATTTATATTTTTGAGGTCAAAACATGATATTGAAGACGTGATCTTTGTAACCATAATTTTAAAATTCCAACAAAATTAAAAATCAACATCTCAACTTAGTTCCTTTTTTAAATTATTTTGAATCTTTTTTTTGTTTAAGTTATTTTTTCAATAGTATTTTAATTTCCCAAAAACAAGTAAAGATAGTTTTCAACATTTTTTTTGCTGAAGCAATGGGGGTTAAGTGACTTGCCCAGGGTCACACAGCTAGGAAGTGTTAAGTGTCTGAGGCCAGATTTGAACTTAGGTCCTCCTGACTTCAGGGCTGGAGCTCTATCCTACCTAGCTGCTCCTCAACATTTATTTTTGTAAAACTTTGTGTTCTAAATTGTTCTCCCTCTCTTCCTTACCTTCCCCCTCCCCAAGACAGCAAACAATCTGATATAGGTTAAATGTGCAATCCTTTTAAACATATTTCCATATTTGTCATGTTGTGCAAGAAAAATCAGAACAAAAGGGGGAAAAATCACAAGAAAGAAAAATAAACAAAAAGATAAAAAAACTATGCTTCAATCCTCATTCAGTTTCCATAGTTCTCTCTCTGGATGTGATTGGCATTTTCCATCCAAAGTCTGTTGGAATTGCCTTGAATCACCATATTGTTGAGAAGAGCCAAGTCCATCACATCAACTTAGTTTCTTTGCCTGCCAAGATTCATTTGTTACCAACTATAGAACTGTATTCTGCCTGGCCTTAGCTAGCATCTATGTAATATTTTAAGGTTTGCAAAGAACTTTATATGTGTTACTTCGTTTGATTCTTACAAGAACCCTGGGAGGTCAGTGCTATTTTATCTCCATTTTAACAGCTAAATAAAAGACTAAATGACCAGGATCATACAATTATGTAAAAGTCTGAAGCAGAATTCATATCCAGGTCTTCTGACTCCATGCCCAAAACTATCCACTGCACCACTTAACTGCCTAGGTATTTATAAGTAGTTTTAACTAATCAATAAAGATTATTTAAATCATTAGCATGTTCCATAGCATGTATTTCCACTTAGGTCACAATTGAGTGTCTTGTCCAGTACATTCCTTATCATCATTGAACTGAAGAAGCATGATAGGAACTTGTGAGAATTTAACAAAGTATGAGAAAGCTGCTGGTTGGCTAGACTTCCAGTTTTTCAGAATACTTCTAAACCAAAAGATATGATTCATTAGAGGTCTTTGGGCTTATAAATAAAGAATTTGACTGTTCTTCTTTGACCTCTCTACAAATCCTGCCCAGAAGACCTCTTAGTTGAGGGATGGATTTTAGAGTCTGTGCAGAGCCATATATTGAATTTAAAAATGAAAAAAAAAAAATAAAGTTACATGATTTATACTAGAGAAACCCTGTTTGAACCCTACATACACACCTGTGCACTCCTAGAGAGGTGAAAGCCCATAATTTGGACAGTACTAAGTCTATTACAAAATGGCAGACAACAAAGAAAGCCAATATTCCATGTGACTAGCAGACAGAGTTGCATCAATATACCTTCAGATTTCAGATGGAACCATAATTCTTCAAAATAGGGATTACCTTTATTATCTGTATCATCATCCTTATTTTCAAGCTATGTGAAGATCAAAATTACCAGCAGAATGACCCACAATAGAGTCTTGGAAGTTCCCCAATAGATCAGTTCAAAATAAACATTAATGCAACCATGGGCAATGTAGAAGTTATGTAGGGGTTGGATACTTAGCAGATATAAAATCCTGAGGGTTGCAGTTGATGGTTATGGAATTCTGGGAAGCAAGAACAACTGATGGTTCCATCCATGGTTCTGCACTCACTGAGGTTTGAGTATGGAAAAAAAAAAAGACCAGATTCATGAATAGAGACAGGCTTTGTACACAGTGGCTATTGTAACCCCATGACAAAGTTCTTACGTATATGTAATGTGGGAAACAATGCTAAGCATACAGATAATCTCTTAGCCTTATCTCCAAATGCAGAAACAAATACTTGATAAGCAATGACTTCCTCTAAAACAAAGGGCAATAATATGTCATCTTTGAATCTCACTTATTCTCTAGCTTCTTAGCTCATAATATAGGTAGAGTGTATTTTGATCAACTTATATGTTCCTTGTATAAAAACTCACTACTTTACTACCTTCCCTGCCATAATTGACAATGCACACCTCCTCTTCCTTCAGTTGGAGGTCACTGGGCCTCTGTACCACTGCCATTTCTGAAGCCTTTCAAATATATGGAATAGGAAAATCTTACACTATAAATGGCTTAAAAGTTGTTTACTTTCTTTAGATCCTGCCAATTAATGTCCCAAATATAATAATATGAACTTAGAGACTGTAATCTCTAAACTGCATTAGAGACCACAATTCTTTTTAACTATCAAACATGGTAATAGTTATACAAAATCTACCACCCTGTGGTGACAGACTGCTTTAGGCCCCTAAATTAGGGTGAATTAAAGGTGTTCCTGGTTCCCATGAATACAGTTAGATGATCTTTGTTTGAATATTTGTACAGACATGTGGCTAATGCCAAAGAAAATATATCAACCAAAAAAACCTAATTTACCAAATCAAAAACAGTTACACAGATGATGCTCCATCACCAAATGAAAGTTACCCTCCTGTTCAAATTATTAAGTTTTCAAGATAGTTGGGTTAGGGATAGAGACAAGATTTGTTAAAGTTCTCGAGGAAGGGCAGGAGGGCAGAAATTCCCTCTATACAGGTTGGAATCCCCTTTGCAATTTCTAATTTTAAAGAGTTTTCTAGAATACTGAGAATGTCAGTGATGTGGCCTAGATCACACAGCCATTATGGGGCAGAAACCGGGTCTGAACTCAAATATTCCTGTTGCTAAAGCCAACTCTATTCATTATATCACACTGCTTCTAAAAAGATACTTCTAAAAACTCACTAAAAGACTATAGAATTAGCTGATTATACCTGCAAATGAAATAAAGTATTCCAAAATCTAAAAATCCACGCACACAATCTACACTTGAGATTTCCTAATTAGTCCTTAATTTGCCCGATTTCTTAGTACATCCTTAGCAAAGCTGCAAAAATTTCCTTTAAGTGTGTTTTACTTGTGGTACCAAGGGCTTTCCCAAGTCACAGCATGTCCTTCTTCATATAACATACTCTACTTCCCCTCATCCATAACTGCAAACTTGCCCCTCTTCTATCACTTAAACATCTCTGGAAAATCTAGTTTTTCCATGAAAATTTCCAGGACTTATGAAAAGAAGAGCTGATGGCTCTTTTGGATTTGTTCTTTCTAAACTTGAAATTTTCATTATTAAAATTTTACTTACAAACTTTCTCCTTGACCCCTGTGTTAAACTACACTATTAATTTTATATCAATTACCTTTTTATGATGTTGTCCCATCTTTTACTTCTTAGTATATGTTAATGTGTCTTCATTATAAGAGCCTAGTTAACTGTCATGCACAGTTAGGCTTCCAAAAAATACTTGGACAATGAAGACATAAGAATGCAAAGCATAGAAAGTTTTTTTTAGGGGAAGGGAAGAAAGGAGATTAGAAGTCTTGGGTATCTCCAGGAGAATAGTTTTGAGAGATTTCATTTTCAGTATTTGTAATGTTTTTGTATAAAAATACTATTTTGCCCCCTTATGTTCCATTAAATTTTAAATTTGGGTTTCCCTATAGTCAGTGCCATAACTAGAGTTACTAGATGAAAAACAAATAAGTGCTTACTTAGGATTGAAAATGTATTTTACCTCTTTGTATGAATAAGGATAGGGACTCAACCTGTGAATTCCTTGGTATGAAATTCCTGGATAAGAAAAGTCCCTCTACCAGTGCAGATTGGCACTATCTCTGTGATTTTTAGTCTTACAAAATTGTATATAGAGCACTGAGAGATTAACAGATTTGCCAGGGATCCTATCAGTCAATAAAGGTGTAGAGGTATGTTCCTTGAAGCCAGATCTTCTTGGTTTTGAGGCTGGCTCCCAATTCATACTGCCTCCCACGGTGTACTAAGAGAAATTAAAATATAAAAGCATGCTTAAATAATAGTATGACTCCATTGTGCATCATATTTTAACTAAACAAAACCAGTGATTCTGATCAATCCTAAATATCATTTCCCACTGTTATGGCTAACTGATTGTTAACAAAATGGAGGGATATCTAATTTAACTTTAATTGCTTTGGTATTATTTTATAAAATATTCTTCATAGAGCTAAAGAATAAATTTAACATCTGGGCCAAGACAGATTTTTTTTTATTTATTGTTTAATTATAACAGGAATTCTTACAAATGGTTTCATTTGTCTAGTGTCCCATAATACAAACAAGCATCATGTTTTGTTTTGTTTTAGTAACCTCTCCTTTTATTTTCAGAATTTCAAATTTGGTGTTTAATTTGGAGGGGTTAATTTGTTCTTTTCCTGGCTTTTTAAAATAGTAGCTTTTTTATTTCCAAAATACATGCAAAGATAGTTTTCAACATTTACCCTTGCAAAACCTTGTGTTCTAAATTTTTCTTCTTCCTTTCCCCTTATTTTTCATCCCTAAACACGTGCAATTCTTCTAAACATATTTCTACATTTATCAAAGCATCACATCTTTAGTAATCACTTTACCATTTTGCATTGTTGCCTAAACATAATGGAAATTAAAGGGGAAAGTATAATTTTATACAAAAGCATCACTAAGTATTTAAAATAAAAACATCTTATCCTGAACCTACCCAAAAGCCTTCTACTCCCTTGTGCTCATTTCCCTAGGAAATTCAGTAGCTCATTTCATAGTTTTAGTTTTTAAATCTTCATCACCCAGGTAAAACTCACTACCTCTTCAGTTATAAATTCTCCACTGTCTCTATGCCATCATCTCTTCAAGGTCTTGCTAAAACATGAATATTATTATTGAAAACCAATGTTCCTGTTGTTATAAGGAAAAACTTCTACTTGAGGTTACAGGTTGGCGGGGGAGGTCAGTGACAGATAAGACAAAAGCATCAATAAAACATTTGAAAAGTTAAAGAAGAAAACCACTGTTCTTTCTCTCATTTCCAAGGTCATTGACCCTGTTCCTTTCCATTTGCCTCATTGCCATCAACATCCTCCTGCTCCTCAGGTTCCTAATCTAAAGATTATTTTAGACTTATTCTTCTTCTTTGATTCCCCTCTCTCACCATTAGCCACGTTTTTCTCTTAATATTCTTCCTCAGCATAACATTTGTTCTCCATTTCAACATTCACCTCATCCAGGCTCTCCTCACCTCACACCTGAGTTATAGAAAAGCCTATTAGAACTCCTGTTCTTTCTTGGATATTACTTTAATACATAGCTGGCAAGATAATATTTCTCAAATATAATTTATGTCTTATTATTGTTTTGGTAGCAATCTATTCCCGATTGCCTTTGGATGATATGGGAGAGAGGGATGGTGATAATCATTTGGTATTCATGTCTTTTTTTAATATGGCTACCACATTTCTTGTTACTTTCCCAACCCAACTTTTCCATTCCTTTTTAACAAGTTTCCATATTGTCCTTCAATTATAACTTTTTAGTTTCTACTACTGCACCTTGACTTTCATTGGTGAAGGCAGCTCCCTCTACTATTGCAAATCTGTATTTTCTTTGTAAGTTAGAATTTTATAGATTTACCTCACAGCAATAAGAAGTTAAATAACTTGGCCAGGATCATACAGCTCATTGTGTGTCAGAAGTGAGATATGAACCCAGGGTTTTCTGGCTTCAGAGCAACTCTCTGTCTACCATTCTATAATGAACTCTAATCTTCTGAAAAAGAGATATAAATAGTGCCAGTAGGGTTCTTACAATGAAATTGTTTTGTAAATTTTAAAACATTATATCAATTCCTGACAAAAAAATTGCAGAATATTTTATAAAAATAACATAGTATACCTATATTCTATATAGGGGGGAAAGGAAAACTTTTTTTTTCTTTACTTCTTTTCTTCCTTTTTTTCTTCTATCGTTTCTCTTTCTTTTTGGCAAGTTTATTTAACTAAGTAAGTAAAAGAAATGGTATTAATCTATTTAGCTTTATAACTCTGTCCCCCACTCCAAAAAAAAAAAAAAAGGGAAATGAAGCTAGTTTGCAAAGTGCTTGTCAAAGTCTCCCATGCTCTCCTTGTGAACAAGGTAGAGGTATATGCTAGGCAGGAGGGTAGGTGGGTAGATTTAGAACTGAATAAATGACCAAACTTAGGGTGTCCATTAGTACTTTAATGCCAGTGTAGGAGGATGAAGTTAGTTGAGTGTCCTCAGTGACTTGGGTGAAAGTGTAAGGGGAAGGAGAAGGGAATAGACATTTATAGCACTTACTATAGATGACACATTTACAAAATACTGAGTACTCCAAGACTAGAAAAACTTACAGATTCATGACAAAGATGAAAACCATAGATTTCAACAAATTGAACCTTGGATCAAACCTATGATGATGAAACTTCGAGTCCTAAATACAAGATGAGGGAGGAACTGCTTGATATTGGTAAGGATGGCAAACTCGAGTCAGCAGTAGGATTCATCAGTCAAAAACAAAAAATGACTGAGATATTCGGATCTATTAAGATCATTAAGATGATGAGGAAAATGGCAGCCCCTGGTCAAACCACATCGATAAGGCTCTCTTGGGTTCTAGGAATCACAAAGTGGAAGTGTCAGAAGGAACCTGCCTCAGCAGCCATCTGGTTCAACCTATATACATATCTACCACCTATCACATACTTAACAAGGAACCATCTGACCCCTGCTTGAAGACCTCCAAGGAGGGGGAAACTACCTTCTCTTGAGGTAGCTAATTCCCTTCAGGACAGCTAGAATTGTGGGGAAATTTTTCCCAATATCATCTTCATTTCCCCCTTTGTAATTTTTACCCATTTGATTCTGCCAACTGCCTGGTTCTGCCAGTGGTGAGATGTGTTGTAAGAGGGATTTCTTTTGGGATACAGATTATACTTAATAACCACTGAGATTCTTTCCTCAAGTCTAAGAATCTATGATTCTGTGAAATGTGAGTTATTCCGTCCTTCAGTATTCAGTTCCAGATATTTTCATTAAATTCCTTCTTCCAGGACAATCATTAATTATTCTAAATATTCTGCTGGATTATATTTCCTGGTTATTTTGGACCATATAATAAGATCATAGATATAGAGATGAAAAGAACTGTATAGACAATGCAGTCCAAATCATTCACTTCACACATGAGGAACCGAGGCCCAGGGAAATGAAATGAATTGTCCAGAATCATACCAGCAGAACAGGTCTGTGGTGGGATTTGAACTTACATCTTCTAAGTTAGAGTCAGGGCTTTTTTTCATCTCCATCACACTGCCCAATACAACTTATTAAAAAAAAAACTTCATATATTTCCTTTTTTCTTAGAAGGTTCTGCAGTCTTAGATCATATTATAAGACACATAGTGTTTAGGTTTAGGAAAATGATGGTACTATCATACTCTCCCCTGATCACTGCACCCAAAATATCATCTCCATTGTAGGAAGGTTATTGATAAAATTGCAGATAACAGATGGATTTATTTGTCTGGTCTTACTTCAAATGCTTATTATGATGCTGTGCATCCCATAAATACTGACAGAATGAAAATAGATATTTGCACATGCCTCTGTGCCTTGGTGCTATTCAAATTAAATTGATGCAGTTCCCATTCTCCAGGGTCTTAGTGTGCTTCCTGTAACCTCACATGAATTATGTGTACTGGAATGCATTTTTCATGCACTGTTGTTCAGTCACGTCTGACTCTCTGTCACCCCATTTGGGGTTTTCTTAATAAAGACATTGGAGAGGTTTGCCACTTCCTTCTCCAGCTCATTTTACAGATGAGGAAACTGAGGGAAAGAGGGTTAAGTGACTTGCCCAGAATCACACAGCTGGTCACTGTTGGAGGCTGGATTTGAACTTATGAAGATGAGTCTTCCTGGCTCCAGGCTGATGCTTTATGCACTATGGCATCACAAGCTGTACACTGGCACTGCCTTAGTAATGTCCATCATCACCTGACACCTGTACAGTCTAATAATCAGTCTCCCTCCCTCGTCTTTCTTCCCACAAGGTCTATTCTCCTTTCAGTTGTCAAGTTGATCTTCCTAAAGCACAGATCTGATCATGTCACTCTTCCCCACAGTCAATTAATTCCAGTGGTTTCCTGTTGCCTCCAGGATCAAATCTAAAACCCTCTGTTTAGCTTTTAAAGCCATTTATAATCTGGCCCCGATGTTCTTTTCCAATCTTCTTTGTCTTACTTGCAACCATATAATCTGTGATCCAACAAATCGCCTCTCTGCTTTCCCTCCTACAAGACACTCCATCCCTGGCCTGGAGCGTTTTCCCTTGTCTGTCCCCCATACCTAGAATTCTCTTCATCTTCTCCTCTGTTTCCTACCTTCCTTCAAAAGCCAGCCAAAAATCCCACCTTGTTCAGGAAGTCTCTCTGAATCCCCTTTAATCTTAGTGACTTCCCACCACTGGGTTTTTTTTTTTTTCAAGTGATCCTTTCTCTCTCTTGTTTTTATAGAATTGTTTGTATATTTTCTTTCCCATTAGATTGGGAAGTCCCACAGAATTTAGCACAGTGCCTGGCATGTAGTTGGTGTTTAGTAAATCTTGCGACTGACTGACTTGAGATAACTTTTAAAGAGGATAAGATAAGGGCAAGCTTGCATAATTTGTTTTTTTTTTTTCAAAAAAAAATATTACTATAGCTTCTGTTTAACATTTATTATTGACCACAATAGGTAGAATTTTTTAGCATATTAAGCTCAATCAGACTTTCTAAATCATTTCTAAAGCAAAAGATTTTTTAAACAAACATAAATGGACAGGAAATTGGTTAAATGGAAAGTGTTTTAATCAAGCATCTTATATTTTATGTGTTTTACAATGCCTTTCCCAAAAAGCATGAAAGAGCTTCTGCTTCTTAATGCAGGATGACCATCGGTGACTAACAGGATTCCCCAGCTCAAGCAGTAGTATTCAGTAATTACATATAGAATTACATTTTAACCTCAGCTTTTTAAACTCTTTATAAAATGCTTTCTTAATCTGTTTCCAGTGAATTCTATTTAATCAAAAGTCTTACAGGGGATGTGTTTACAAATCCTCATTAGAGTTATTCTGTTACAGTCATTCTGTGGTGAAAACATTTTTAGACTTTTTACTGGGCCTGTATTTGTATACAATGGTCTCAGAAGGGTGGATTAAAGCATTTTGAAAAACCAGATGAAGAAAATATAGGTAAAGGAGGAAAACATCTGACTCAAGGGCCAAGATCTCCCACAGTTTAAACAGATTACAAATACATATATAATAGACCATAGGTCTCATGATAACAGGGAACATATCTTATGCTGATTGTTTTGTCTTCTGTTTGTGGTTATGACTTAGTCACATGTGGCAAATGAATGAGAGAAAAGTCATGGATGTACCAGGCACTAATGTAAAGAGTTGTATTTTCCCCTGAGCCTTTCAAGTTATTTTTAATATCATAATTAGTTTCTGTTTTGTAAAAGGAACATAAAATAACTAGGACTACCTTAGTCTGAACATTCTCAAATAAAACTTATCATATGCAATTTTTATGTCCTTAGGAACCATATTATGTACGTTGCATTAAGCCAAATGACAAAAAATCCCCCCAGCTGTTTGATGAAGAGCGTTGCCGGCATCAGGTAGAATATCTCGGGCTACTGGAAAATGTGAGAGTGCGGCGGGCAGGATTTGCTTACCGTCAGACCTACGAGAAGTTTCTTCACAGGTGAGCAGGGTTCTTCAAAGTATCTTATGAATAAGATAGTCTTCCTAATGTTCACATTTCAAATGATAGTAACAAAGAATAAATCCTAGAACTGGTAAAAGATGTTCCTCATCTGTTGGCATGAATGATCTTGGGAAATAATGCATCCTCTCTTGGAGAAAGGAGATGAGGTCTTTAAAATTCAGTTCAATTTAGGGGAAAGCAGAGGGACAGAGATTCTTTAAGAAGTTCAAGAATATTTTAAAACATTTAATTTTAAAATATTTAAATGATATTTAAAGTATAACATCATTAAATGAGGATTCTTGAACTAAATAAAACATAAACCTTATGCAAAACCAAGATTTTTTTTTAACTTTTTGAGGCAATTGTGATTAAATGACTTGCCAAGAATCACAAGCTAGGAAACATTAAGTATTGTGACCAGATTTGAACGCAGATCCTCCTGATTCAAGGCCAGTATTCTATCCACTGTGCCATCTAACTGCTCCCTAAATTGTCAGTTTTCCTGGTTGAAATTACAACTTAACTTTTAAAGGTAATTTTAGTTTGGCTTTCTTGATAGTTTCTAGCAAAAGTGATCTACTTGCATTGTCTTGCAAACACAAGAACTTATAATGATAAGATTTACAGCAATTCTCCATAACCAATGCAGAGATGTTTATTTATATGTTCTAACTGTAACTTGTAGAAAATGAATGGAGGTTAAATAGTACACAAGCTGAGTTGGGGAATAGATGGAAGCAGTCTCTGGACCAAACTGGAGTGTGATTAGAATGGTATGATGTGAGGCTCAGTCTCTGAGAGGACAGATGGGAAAAGTAAGAGAGACAGAAATAAAGAGCAAGGCTGTTAATGATGAATTACAAACTATATAAATTGTATTCAGTCAACCTTTTTTATATCTTTGGCTTCCCTCTGCCCTCAAACTTTAGATTTGCTACTATATTCAAAAGAAAATGAACTCTAGTTCTTTTATTGGTAGAGAAATAAGTTAGAAAATGGGCTTAGTGGGACCCCATCAGTAAGTATGAAATTGGAAAAGTCAAAAAGCAATCCCTATATCATTTATTTAAAGAAGCATTTTGATTCAGTATTTTACTATGTAACCTATCCCACAAAAGTCATCCCTTTTTCTTTTTTTGAAACAATTGGGGTTAAATGACTTGTGTGGGGTCACATAGCTCATGTCTGGGGTCAGATTTGAATTTAGGTTCTCCTAATTCCAGGATTGGTGCTATATTCACTGTGCCACCCAGCTGCCCTGAAAACCATTATTTTAGATAAAAAATATGCTTCTGGAAAACTCCAGCTTCCTATCTCAGATGAGTCCAGTTTCTGTTTTAAATTTCATGTCACTATAAAGTAACAGGATGAATTCCTCAAGCCACACATGAAATGGAAATCAATTGCATTACTGATTCATTATGTCCTTCAGTGTTTTTCTATTGCAATCCCATATTCATTCAGAGTCATATACTTTAATTGAAAGTGGGAAGTGGAATGGGAGCTAGAGCTCCATCAGACTAGCAGACTGTGGTGCTGAGAGGACTATGTTTCTCTTTGCTCAAATGAGTATTTTACAATGATTTCTTGGCTCAAGACTTGGCTCAAGTTGTGCAGGCTTTTATTAAGGATTATCAGTTTAAACCCAGATTTCTACCTGTCACTTTCCTTTATCTTCATGTCTTTTATAGAGAGAGACAGATAGGGATTTTTAATGTACCAATGACCTTGAAAGCTTTGGAGGTCTTTGGGGGAGGAAAAGATGCTGTCAAATGGCAGATTTATTCTGAGTTCAGCTTTATAATTAGCAGGACCATTCAGGATGTGATTTGCTAAGGTACCAGGGTCACGCTCTTTGCCTTAGGGAAGGAGAGAAGAGCGACTTTGCATTGATTTGTTAGATAATGGAAAACCTTTAAGAGTGATATAGCAATGTCATCATACCCAGTTTTTACAGTATGTCTGCAAATATTTCCAACTTGTTTGGACCATTTTTACCTATAATGTTATTCAAATATTGACACTTCTTCTTACTTAGTTTTTTGGGTTGTTGTTGTTTTTTAATTTTCTGGTTGCCCTTATCCTTTCTTAATGTATCATTGTTTAGTTTGTCCATCTCTTTATTTTGTGGGTCTTATTTGTTTCCCATTTCTAACTGTGTCATCTAGTCTCTTCTCTATCCTCATGGATTTTTTTCACCATGTATAGTTTTTCAATTTCTTATCCTTGTGAATGAAATTATTTTAGCTGAGGATTTTATTTTTGTTACTGTATTTTTATAATAGGATTGCTTTTTTTTTTTAAGGAATGTGCCCTCGGATATTAAATTTAACATTAACGGTAGCATTTCCAGAAACGGGACCTTTCACCATAACCAACTTTGAAAGTAACAAACCCATTAACATACTGCTTATTACTAAGCCAAGGGAACAGGATGCGTTTTGCTTCTATTTTTATGCAGCTGTAGATTCCAGAAGGTCCGTTTTAACTACTCTGTGTATCAGATTCTCTTTTGGTTAAGGGGTTCATCCCCGTAGGATTGTGGGAACATGTGTAGTCTGAGAACATGCTTGTTTCACTGTAATTGAGCCCCTTGAAGGAGACGTGCAATATAAATCCAGGCTGCTAGAATCCCATTTGCTGATATGCTCTCATGCATGCCAGACCTTTGCATCTTTGCATTCGCTGCTGTCTTTCATCACCCACATACACTCCAGCCATTTGGAATCTGTCTTCCATTTCCCATCACCACTAAAGAAATTGCTCTATCCCAGATTAGTTATGAGCTCTCCTTCTCACCAAATCCGACTCTCACCTCAATCACCTGCTATCCCCTGTCATTTCATGTCTCTCCTTCTTTTTACTGATAAACTTCTAGGAAAAAAGCTTTCTGTCCTCATTGCCCCCACTTCTTTTACTCTCATTCCCTTTTCAAGCTCTTGTAATCTGGCTTTTGATCTCATTACTCAATTGATGTTACATACATTCAATTCTCTAAACATACATTCTTGATCTGGGGTACACGAATATTTTTTTAAATGTTTTAATGTACTTGTTTCCCACAATCCTATGTATTTTATTTTATGCATTTAAAAATACCATTCTGAGAAGGGGTCCACAGGCTTTGTGGAACTGCCATTAGCAAAAAAGGTTAAGAATCCCTGCTTTTTACCTTCTCTCAGTGATCTTATCAACCCTAATGGGTTCCGTTATCATCTCTATGCAAATGTATCCCACATCTATGTATCCAGCTTTATAGGCTACAATGCGCTATGTATCCTCATGGGCTACAGTCTTGCACGCCAACCACATTAATCTCAAATTGAATGTCCCATAGACATCTCAGTTTCAGCCTGTCCAAAACAGAAATCACAGTCTTTCCCTGTCACATTGAATAAAGTGTTAAACCTGGAGTTATGAAGACCTGAATTCAAATCCAGTTTTAAGCACTTATTTGCTGTGTAACCCTGGCAAGTGATGTAACTTCTGTTTGCCTCAGTTTAAATATCTGTAAAATAGACATAATAATAGTGGCTGAGTGAGAATGGGAGGATCAGTCATTCTTGACCCCTCATTCTTTCTCAGCACTTTCCCCCCCCACACCCATATCCAATCTGTTGCTAATCTTTGAAACATCTCTAGAAAATAC
The DNA here is from genome assembly GCF_016432865.1 of Antechinus flavipes. Classification (NCBI taxonomy): domain Eukaryota; kingdom Metazoa; phylum Chordata; class Mammalia; order Dasyuromorphia; family Dasyuridae; genus Antechinus; species Antechinus flavipes. The sequence continues at coordinate 33,515,921 of NC_067401.1, read as the reverse complement.
CTCCTCCTCTCCTGTGATGCTGGCAACCCCTGGTACAGACCCTCACCATCTCACCCCTGGACTATTTTAATAATCTACTAGTGGATCCACCTCCCTCCCCTCTCTCCCCAGTCTAGTCTTTCCTCGATTCAGCCACAAGATAATTTCCTCAATGGTACCTCCAGACCTTCTCGATAAACTCTACTGGCTCTCTATTGTCTCCAAGATCCAATACCAAATTCTGTTTGTCAAAGCCCTTCATACCCTAGCCTCCTCCTACCTCTCCAGCTTCTTATACCTTACTCCCCACAACATATTCTTCAGTCCAGTGACAGCAGCCTTTTGGCTATTCCACACACAAAGCATCCTATCTCTTTATCTCTGGGCATTTTTTTTTTGGCCATCCCCCATTCCAACAGCACTCTCTCTTCTCAACTCTGCCTACTGACTTTCTTTAAAATCCCAACTAAAACCCCATCTTTTTCTATCACCCTTTCTCAATTCTTCTTAACTCTAGTCCTTGCTCACTTGTAATGATTTCCTGTGTATCCTGTTATATAGCTTGCTTTGTATATATTTGTGTATTGTTTCCTCATTCGATTGTAAGTTCCTCCAGGGCAGAGACTGGTTCTTACTTTTCTTTGTATCCCCGCCAGTGCCTGGCACATAGTAGGTGTTTAATAAGTGTTTAATGATGGATTGAAAAGGGATACTATTTGTAAAGTGCTATACAGACCTTAAAAATACTAAATAAATACCACCTAATATTCTAAATTTTCATGTTCCCACTGAGGGAACTATTATCTTTTATAGAGGTAGGAAACCATGAATTTACAGTTATAGAACCCAAAAAAAGAACCTCATAAAGTTGTGATTATCACTGTCAAATGTTACAGACAGGTCAAGGACAAGGAGAGGAAATGGGTTTAATTATTGATCCTAGAGAAGTTTCAACAGAAACCAAAATACATCATAAGCCTAAAAAAATGAGTGGGAAAATGAGGAAGAAATGGAGCTTGAAATGAGGAAGAAATGGAGCAGGTTTCTGAGGAAGTTGTCCATTTTTTAGAAGGGGGAGACATGTTAACAGATAGGCAAGGAAGATATTAAAGACATCATCAGTTTTTATAAATGTCTACATCCTTTTATTTGTGGTGAAATGGAATTTAGTCTTTTATAATAAATTAGGGTTTTTTTCCCTTTTAAAAAAAATGGAGTTACCTTTTTTTATTATTTGTTCACATAGCTTTATTCTTTTCCTGGAGAATTAAACCTAACTTTTTAATATTGTGAATTTTAAAATGGATGGAGTTTAACTGCTTACCTTTCTTTCATCATAAAACAATTTTGATAATTAAGTCGTGGTGAAATTACAGACATTAAATTGTTTTGTCTTAAAATGCATAATCCTCTGATCCACCCATTCACTAATTCTCAAATATAGCAGATATTTTAAAAGAAATCTTCTTAAGTGATCTGAAGCTGTTATTCATTTTTTTTCTTTCCATATCTTGTTGGGTTTTTTTTAATTGATCAGAAGAAAAATTCAGAATTGGCTTATTTTATAGACCATTGAAATTCTTAGCATTATATCTAGGGAGTCTTAAAAACAATTCTGACTAATATGTTACCTGCAGCTGCCTTTAGTAAAGATGCCAGAAAATAAACAAAACAATTGGATGGCTCCCCAGAAGCACATAAGGGGAAAATTTTGCAGAATAACATCTTTCAACTATCAATTTAAGTACTTTCACATGAATTAATTTTGTTTCATCTTCACAACAATCCTGTGAGGTCAGCAAAGTATTTACCCTGGTTTATAGAAAGTTGAGTCCTGAACACATGTCAGCTGATAATCGACGGTCAGAATTAGAATTCAAGGCTTTTGATCCCTGTCTAGTGCTCTTTCTGCTTGGCTTTTTTTCCCCATTCTTTTTCTCTTTGAAGTAGTTCAGACTAGATTTCCTAAGATTTGGTTTGTCTCTGTGATCCTATCTATCTATTCTTTCTTTTAAGATTATAGTTGGGGCAGCTAGACAGTGCAGTGAATAGAATACAGGGCTGGGAGATAGAAAAATGTTAATTCAAATCTGATCACAGTCACTTACTTCTGTTTACCTCAGTTTCCTCATCTGTAAAATGAGCTGGAAAAGGAAATGACAGTATCTCTGCCAAGAAAACCCCAAATGGGATCACAATGAGTTGGACACGATTAAAAAAATGACTGAACAACAGCAAAAAGATAGGGATAAAGGTTAAAGAGCATAGAAAGGCACTTGTTTTAGATAGAGAGGTATTTGTTTTAAGGTATTCTTTCCTGATACTGGTCAATATGCCCTGTTTCAAGAAAATTGAATGTGTCGCTTCTATTCATCCCTTTCTCTCGATTCCCTCAGCCATCGCCTTAGTCCAGGACCTCATTACCTCCTACCTGAACTATTGCAGTAACCTTCTAATTGGGCTCCCTCTCTGCTTGAAGTCTGTCACCACTCCATTTCATTTTCTATTCAGCTGTCAAAGTGATTTTCCTAGGTCGACATCTGACCATATCATTCCTCTATTTAAAAAAACTCCAACAGGTCCGTGTAACTTCCATGATCAACTAGAAAGTCTTCTGTGTTAGCATTTAAATCCCTTCACAACCTCAACCTTTCCTTTTTTCCATTGTTCTTACCCTTGACACAAACTTGACAGTTTGATAACCCAGGTGTTCTTACTATTTCTCACACTAAACCCTTCATCTCTGCTCTCTGCCTTAATGATTGCTCTCCTCTTCACTGGAATGCCCTTCCTCCTCACTTCTGCTGGCTAGCTTTCTTGGCTTCCTTCAAGACTCAATTCAAACTCACCTTCTCTAGGAGGCTTTTCCCCATTACTTTCTTCTTTCATGTTCTTCTGTCTATGCTGGATGTATCTTGTCCATACCTATTTATTTACAACTCCTCTATTAAACTGTAAACTTATTGAGACCAGAAGCTTTTTTGACTTTTTCTTTACATCTCCACATTTAGCACAGTATCTGGCACAGAGGAAGTGCTTAATAAATGCTTATTGGCTCACTGACTATGAAATATTATTATTTGCATTATAAAAGAAAACTTTATTTTACAAAATAACTTAGAATACAAAATTTTAAATGATTGCCTTTACAGAAACTTATTTTACATGCAAGTTCTTGGTAGTCTGATTTGTGTTATGAGAGGCAACATGGCAGACAGGGAGATGGCTTTGGGAGCCAGAAAGGGTTGCAAAGCCCTGCCTCTTATATATAATGGCTGCATGACCTTGAACTTTATTTAATTCCTCAGTGTACTAGGCAGTTCCTTAACACTTTACATTACAGACCTGGATAAGTGGAAGGATTATCACATACAGTGTTCTGTGTTCCCCAATGTGTTCCCTCTGCGTTCCCCAATGCATTATTACCTATAATGCCTCCATCCCTCTGTAATACCAACATCTAGTCATAAAGTTCAAATGAGAATCACGAATGTAAACTGCTTCGTAAATCTCAAAAGTGCTATGTAAATTCCAGCTATTAGTCATAGAAATGGGACTAACATCTCAGAATCCATCCTACAATCTAATGGAGGAGAATTGAAGTAGAATAAGAAACATACATGGGTAACTTTGAGCTGAGAAAGTCACTCAGTAAACATTTATTATATTTTTATTGTGTGCCCATCACTGTGCTAAATACTGGAGGGACAAAGAAGGCAAGTGATAGTCCCTGCTTTCAAGAAGCATACAGTCCAATGGGAGTGATAACTATGAGCATCTGGGTCATAACAAGAGTACAAATAGAGCATGATCAATAGAAGAAGGTTACTGGAATTAGAATTGCTGGAAGCAGAGATGAGAGACATCCAATGAAAGTACCTGGTCTGGAGATGGAGTGTCTGTTCGTGAAAAAGTTAAGAGTCCAGTGTCCTTCAGGACTATGTGGCAGGGGCAGGGATGGGAACAGAGGGAAGAGGAAGTGTAAAATGTAAGAACCCTAGAAAGGTGGGGAGCAGAGTATGTAGGACTTAGATTAAGGAAAACAGAGATCCCTGTCTGATGATTACTTGAAGATAAAATTCAGACACAAAGACATGAAAAGAGAAGGAATAATTGCCTATTAAAAAATGTGAATATCCAAGCCTGGAAAGATGAGGAACAAAGTAGATAGGACTTATATTAGAGGAAATGGAGATCGAGGTCTGATGATGATTTGAGGATGAAATTCAGACACAAAGATATGAAGAGAGAAGAGATAATTGCCTACAAAAAATGTAAAAATCTAACCATGGGGAGTAGAGTAGGTCGGATTTATTTTAGGAAAAATGGAGATCCAAGTCTGACAATTACTCAAGAATGAAATTCAGACACAAACATATGAGGAGAGATGTAAATATCCAGAGATCTCGATGACCAGATTAGATATTAAAAAGACACATGGAAGATGCAGTTGGCAGCAGATAATGGAGGATGAGTGCAAAAGTTTGACATGGTTCTCTAAGGACAATGTTTGGAGAGAATGGCTAGAGATCTCAGTGAATTGAGATTCTTGGGAAAAGCAAGAAAAACTAAAGGGCCTAAGCTATCCAGGAGGAAAGAAGACTTGTTCCTCATAACCATGAGGAAAAGGTGGTCCTGCTCCTCAATTTGAATTAGGAGGTGTTAGTAAGAAAACACTTAGATGCTCCTGATAAGTATGAGTTCAGAGCCAGACAAAGCTCATACCAAGATATTGAAGATATTACTGGTTATAACTGTGGAGTCACTATTTGTGGACCAGAAGAGTTCATGGAGGACAGTGGGCAGCAATACAAGTCAAGAGAAGAGCAAATATTCTTAGATTTTAGAAAATAGAAGAGAACAAAGTTGGCAAACCACAATCCAACAAGCTTGACTTTTATTCATGGATAAATTCTAGAATCCATTACTAAAAAGATCACTTAAATGATGAGTGTGGACACCTAAAGAAGAAAGAGAAAGCGTTCTGGCAGGATGGGCAGAGTGAGAGGTTGGGAAGAAGCAGAACACTTCAGTTCCTCCTTGTTTAGATGCAGATTGGGTCAGGAGATCTGTCTCTGGGATCCCTTCTAAAATCAGGATTCTATACATGGCAGTAATGGCATTAGACCATAATCATTGATGTGCAAAAGCCCTGCAAGTTTTAACAAACCACAACTTAAGGTGATTCCATGATATGACACGGCAAACAAAAAAGATAAAGGAAATTTTTCTTGAGGGGAAAAAGGAGAAGATTAGACTTGTGATTTCATCAATGTAGGGATTGCCAGACACTAGGATAATTTCATCAGTTTGATTGAAAAAATAGTAAATTTCTACAGGGCAAAAGAGTCTGGTGTTGGAGATAAGAATAACAATTAAAATTATCATTGCCCCTCTTTTCAAGGAATTTTCCATCTGGAAGAGGATTGAGGTGGTATAAGACATGTGCACAAGTATGATACAAGAGTACTAGGTGGTACAAATGGATATGGGTCTGGAGACAGGAAGATCCAAGTTCAAATTTGGCCTCAGACACTTACTGGCTTTGTGATCCTGGGCATGTCATGTTTACCTTTTTTACCTTAGCTCCTCATCTGTGAGATGGGGATAATAATAGCACCTACCTTCCAGGGTTATTGTAAGGATTCAATGAGAAAATAATTATAAAGTGCTTAGTTTAGTGACTTGGCACATAGTAAATGCTCCATGAGTGTTAGCTACTATCAGTATTATTGTAGGACTTACAGTAGGGAAAATAATGATTCAGGTAGACCAGAAAATTTGAAGAGAAAGAGATTAGTTCAGTGCGGGAAAGGGAGTAGACTCTGTACAGAAAGGAGAGTCCAAGCTGGCCCTTAAGGAAAAAGGATTTCAACAATCAGAGATGCAGATGAAATAAATCCAAAGCTTCAGAGGGATGCTTTGTATGAACATGGGAAAGTAAAAAAAGGCAGAATGATATTAGGAAACCGGTAATTTAGTTTTTTTGAAATGGAAACAAGTAATTCAGTTTTATTTGGAATGGAGCTAAGCAGTATAGGGTGGAAGAGGAAGGCAGGCTTCAATGTTAGATTAAAGACAAATCTCAGAAGGTCTTAAGTGTTAAGGTAAGGAGGTTGGATTTCATCCTGACAGCAGTAGGAGATCAGTAAACTTTGAGAGAGAGAGAGAGAGAGAGAGAGAGAGAGAGAGAGAGAGAGAGAGAGAGAGAGAGAGAGAGAGAGAGAGAGAGAGAGAGAGAGAGAGAGAGAGAGAGAGAGAGATTGATTTGCATTAAAGAAATTAATTTGGCAGCTGTGTGAAGGATGGAGTCAGGAGGGTAGAATTTGGTTGCAGATAGACTGATTAAGAGGCACTTTCAGTCATCTGATGGAGAGGTAATGAGGGCCTGAGCTGAAGTAGGGACAGTCTTAATGAAAGGGAGAAAATGAGTGTGAGACACATTATACAGGTATTTGAACAGAATTTGGCAACTCTAGATAGAGGGAAGGTGGGGAGAGGTGTGAAAAAAAATGGAAGGATCAGCGATAACTCTAAACTTTTTTATTATTATATTTTTCCCTTTTTATTGTTTTCTTTTTCCTGGTTATACATGTACATTAATTTTTAATACACGTTTCTTTTTGAATCATGTTGGGAGAGAAAAATCAGAACAAAAGGGGAAAACCATAAGAGAAAAAAAACAGAAGGAAAAAAAGTGAATATAGTACATATTGATTTAACATTCAGTTTCCAGACTCCAAACTTTTGAATCTGAATGACTAGGCAAAGATGGGGAAAGGGACAGGTTGGGAGAGGAGGAGAGGGTAAAATGAAAGGATTAATTTTAGAGATGTTGACTGGGAGTTACTCATGTAATCTCAATATGGAAATGTTTAATATCTACTGGATATGCTAGATTGACATTTAGAAGAGAAAACAGAAAGTATTTGTATTATCAATTTCTTATTCATATTAATGTCTGGGATTTTTTTTTTTTTTTGCATAGAGCTGATTATCATAATCGCGGGAACAGATGAGATCACTAATGTCAAAAACAGAGTAGAAGGACAAAAAATGAGAGAGCCTTGGGGCATATTTGTACTTGGAGGATGAGAGGAAAAGGTGGACCATTTAAGAAGATGGAGAAAGCATTCAGGAAGAAAAGAGAAGCCAGGGAGAACTGCACCATAGAAATCACTAACTTATCACTAGATGTTAGAATATCACTAAAGAGGGAATAGTCAAAAGGGTCAAGTATTAGTGGTATTGTAAGGTATTCATTCCATCACCCTGATCACATTTGCAATGTAGTGTTTCTTCCTGAGCACTATATCTTAAAAGGGCTGTTGACTAATTGGAGTTATTCTAGAGCACAATGACCAGAATTTTGAGGAGTTTAGAAAATATAACATAAGTACAAGAGTTGGAGGAACAAGAGATGCTTAAACTGAAGAAGAAAGAACTTAAGTTGTCCTGATATATAGATAATATTTGAAAGTTTATCCTAAGAAAATAGAATTTATTTTATCTTCTGCTTGGACTTGGAAGTTTAAACTAGGAGTAATGGATAGAAACGGTAAGATTTTGACTCCATGTTAGAAGAAAAAAAAATTAGAATTGTCCATAAGTGGACAGTAGATAATGAGTTCTTTATCTGTGGAAACTGTGGTATAAATTCCAGATGACTGGGGTATTCATGTTTTGGCCAGGAATTGAACTGGTTGATGTTTGAAGCATCTCCCAATTTATAAAATTGTATGATTCAATAAACCTTTGTAACTAGATTATTCATAGGATTTAGAGCTAAAAGGGACTTTAGGGATCATTTGATCCATAGATGAGGTTCCTTACTGAAGGCACATAAGTAGAAAAGGAGGATTTGAATTTAGGTTCCCTTCACTCCTTATCCTGCTCTCTTACCATTACCTCATGCTGCCTTTTCTTTCTTTGCACTCTTAGATAGTAAAGCTATCTATTTAATTAAAATCTATATAAATTCATATATAGATACACTTTTCCCCCATGTCTTCCCAGCATCTATGCCCTGGAGTTCCTTTAAACTTCTCAGGATCATATAAAATCCCCGGGCTTTCTGATTTAAAATCACTGGAGTGAAATACATTAAGCTTCATAGAAGATTCTTTTGGAAGTCTTATGAGAGCACAAAGATGTTATTTTTCTGCAAAGCTTTCTCTACAGACTAATTATTCAATTAGTAAGCTATAGAAAGCTATATAGCCTTCCTCTGATAAATGTTAAGCTTAGTAAATTCCTGTTGCTTCTAAAATAAAATACAGATTCTTCTCTTTGGCTTGTAAAAAGCCTTTTACAACTTGGTCAAAACCTGTTTCCAGCCTTGTTGTACATCACTTCATCTCCCACTCTTTAATCTATTCCAAAATGACTTTGTTATTCTTACAAGGAATGTCATCTCTGGCATCCTTGCTCTTCTCTGACTATCCCCCATTCTTGGAATGATCTGATTTTTCTCATGTACATATTTCCACAATTACGTTGCACAAGAAAAATCAGATCGAAAGGGGGAAAAATGAGAAAGAAAACAAAATGCAAGTAAACAACAACAAAAAAGTGAAAATACTGTGTTGTGATCCACACTAAGTCCCCACAGTCCTCTCTCTGGGTTCCATGCTAATTTTCACAACAGATTTTGAAATGAATAACATTTTTAAACTCTTCCAGATTTTATAGAGTCAAGAGATTCTCCAGTAACATAAACGCTTGTGGTTTACCTAGGTACAAGATGATCTCTGAATTTACCTGGCCCAACCATGACCTCCCTTCAGACAAACAAGCTGTGAAAAAACTGATTGAAGGCTGTGGTTTCCAGGATGACGTGGCTTATGGAAAGACCAAAATTTTTATCCGAACTCCCAGAACACTTTTCACCTTGGAAGAACTCCATGCTCAGATGCTTGTAAGGATTGTCCTCTTTCTGCAAAAGGTAATTGTGCCTTCTCCATTTAAACAGAATACCAATTTTCATATCCATAACAATGTGTGGGAATTCTCTTTCTAAATTATTGATTATTTAGATGAATTCTGAGAAACTTCCAAATGACCCCGCCCTCCCCAACTCCATTTTCCTCAATTACCAGATGAAGGAGCTGTATTAAATGAATTCCATGGTCTCTTCCATTTGGAAATTCTCTGATCCTTTCCTCTTCTAATGTCAAATAAGAAGCATTTATCAAGTACTATCTGTGAACCTTATAAAGTGCTAAGTGCTAGAGTAAGTTCCTAGCATCTTTTCCCAAAGTCAGCTTGTTCCATTTCTTTGTATCTTCCTTTTCTGTATATTTAACAAATAAAAACAATAAAAATAGCAAACATTTATATAGTCTTTACTATGTGCCAGGCATTGTGCTACATGTTTTACAATTATTTCATCAGCTCCTTGGAACAACCTTCAAAAGTAGATGCTATTAATATTCCCATTTTACATTTGAGAAAATTGAGGTAAACAGAGCTTAAGTTATTTGCCTATACTACACAGCTTAGAAGTGATTAAAGACTCAAGTCTTTCTGATCCTGGCCTAGGTTGATTAAAATCTCCTTGAGAGCAGGCACTGTTTTCACATTTATGTTTTTATCACCAGCACAGTGCCTAGCATATAGTAGGTACCTAACAAAGGTTTATTTGTTGATTTTTGTATTTCTATTTCTAGCACCTAGCATAAAGCCTAGCACAGAATATACACTTAGTAAGTTTTTGCTTATTGGTTGCTTAAAGCAGCCACATCCTTGAGAACTACATTAAGTTATTAAATTTAATTGCATTAAATTAAACTGTAAATTTTGATTTTTGCTATTTCTTTGTGATTTATTCCCTGAATTTTTTTCTTTCCAAATGGGAGGTAAAACCAGTCAGTCTTTTAGAATATGTATAAAAGCAGCTCTTATCCTTCAAAGATTTGGTCATGTTTAAGCATTTTCTCTCAAAAGTCCCTCTATCCAATTGTCTGAGTACCCCTTAGTTTTACGAATCACACAGAATAAGAAAGTGTAAAAGGAAAAACACACACACACACACACACACACACACACACACACACACACACACACACACCTTTTTAAATCACCAATCCAACAAAGTTAAAAGTGTTTTTTTGTGGCTGGAAAATCAAGCAGGACAGGCAGCATAAGTCCCTGGCTCTCTCTAGCAAGGGACCCTGCTTGACTTTCTTTTTGTTACAAAACAAATCTTTATGTATTCCTAAGAAAATATACTTTTTCCTGTATTTTTTTGGAAGACTGCCATAACTAAATAAATAGGCCTTTACAGCTTCTGGGAGACTGCAAGCTCTCAGTGGGAGAAAGGGCAAACCTTGAAGGCAGGAAGACCAGAGTTCAAATCCTGATTCAGGTGTGTACTGCCTGCCAGGACAAATGACTTGAGGTCTCCATGTCCCAGACAATCATGTAAGACTATAAAGTTATGAATGAGTTTCCTCTCTGCCAGTAGAAAGAGTCTCCATGCCAGGAAATCTCTATAAGAAATGAATCACAGGTTTAGATTCCCCTTTATCCCCCAACAAATGAAAGAAAAAAAGGAAAAAAGAAGGAAGGGAGGGAGGAAGGAAGGAAGGAAGGAAGGAAGGAAGAAGGAAGGAAGGAAGGAAGGAAGGAAGGAAGAAAGGAAGGAAGGAAGAAAGAAAGAGAGGGAGGAAAAAAGGAAGGAAGGAAGGAGGGGGAGAGTGAGGGGAGGGAAGGGAAGGGAAGGGAAAGGAGAAGAAAAGGAAGAAAGACTCAGGATAATAATACAGGGCAAAAAAAATTAGGAAGCTTGCCCAAATTTTCTTATTATTTAGCCTTTTCTCAGGGAGGTGCTTCTTTCTTGAGCAGCTGTAGGTATGAGGGTACTGTTGCTTAACTTCCTTTATAGAGTTATGTGGATATAATAAGGGGAAATGAAAGTGGCACTGGGGTCTACACACTATCCCTCCTTTTTGTCTATCAATTCCCTTCATTGAAAACCTAGTCATTTTTGAAAGTGCAAGTTGGGTTCATTAGAAAAAATGATGGGAGACCCTGGCCTTCTTTGTCTCCTTCCAACTTGTGCATTAAAAAACAAAAAGCAGTTAGTGGTTTTGTAGCATCAGTTAGCCAGTGGCAACTTGTTAGATGTAAGGGGTGCAGAGTCAAGGGAGCAGCAGCTGTGAGCTCTGCTGAGCGTCTGTAACTGTGCTCATTTTGTTCTAATTAGGGTAATTTAGCTTTTCTTCCTGGTTTATACAATTGACTTTTTCTTAGAGGCTTACTGCAAAGCTAAGTCTAATTTGGGAGCCTTTTGCGTTCCAAAGTAACTGGCTTTATTATTGGTATATAGGGCATGTCTTGGTTCTTCCTGCGGTGTCAGAATTCTGCACCTAAGTCAGAAGTTCCGAAATAATCATAGAATTCATTATTAGCAAGTGAAAGAAATAAGGATTTCCTGTTTGCCTTAACCAGATTAGCTCACAGCAAAATGCTCTTTGTTTTTTATGATGTCATGCTTTTAAAGAGTCAAATAATTTGACCAATAAAACCTCCCACTTATATATTTGAAGAACGAACTTACTTGGACTTTTGCCTAATCTTCTACCATCCTAAATATTTTCTTGAGAGTTGTCAACTGAACTCCTATTAAAAAAAAATAAAACACATAAATCTTTGGCAAATCTTTGTGGCAAAGACTTAAAGAAGAGAAATCAATGCAGTCATCAAGATAATAAAGTTCTTGCCTTCTAACTTTCAGAACCTACACTGATTCATTCTCATCCATTACCCCTCTTAGTTTGTTCTCTTGGGTTTGTTAAGTATGACTCTGAGAGATACAGGAAATGGGAGCACAGGCTGTTCTGAAGGAGCTCTTTGATGACGGGGATTATGACTCAAAAAGAAAGGGATTACTAGATCAATAAACTGCCTTTGTCAATTTGGTGGCAAAAGGATCAGGTGCTCTGGTGATATTTATACAGTATATAATTAAATGTCCTGTGAAGCAAGCATGTCTAGCAAGTCCTTGATTTGGTTTTGTCTTCTCTTTCTTCAGTCCTATTTTTTGGGTATTTTTAGACCTTTTGTTATCACTTATGTAGGGTTTTTTTTCCTTACTTTACTCTTTTCCCCTCCTTCCTTCCCATTTCTCCTTCCTCTCATTCCTTCCTGCTCCTCCCCTTTACTACCTTCTATTCCCTGTCCCTCTTCTTCCTTTTCCCTCCTTCCCTTCCCTATCCCTTTCCACTGATTCCCCCCTCTTCTTTATCTACCCTTGTCTTCTCCATTCACTTCTTCTCTCCCTTTCTATTCACTCCATTCCTTCCCTTCCCGACTCTAAGCCCTTTTCTCTCTTCCCTTCCTTTAACTTCCCACATTTACATGGTTTATTCAAAGCACTACAGAGAAAAACAAAACAGTTTTTCCCCCTTCTAGAACTTTTAATCTCATTGAGAAGATTTCCTCAGAGAAATCAAGTGCCCTGTATGTAGTGCATGTTCAAATTGGGTATTGGACTGAATAATTCTTTTTCTCTACTGCTCTCTTAGCTTCATTATTTATTTATTTCAAAAAAGGGAACAGAATATCTTTCTCATGAGTTTGCCACTGGGAAATTTGTGATTTTGCTTACTTAGCATTGAAAGAAGGCTGATCCTTAAAAGAAAATGCTCTTAATATCTCCTTTGTACTTACCAAATGTACATCAGCATATATATTATTTCATATCAGAGTTGTTGGTATTTGTATCATAATATCCCTTCTGGGTTGTTGTTCATCCCTCATTCTTGAAGAAAATCAATGACATCACAAACATGATGTCTTCATTTGTGAGACTTGGATTTAAGGAAGCAGAAAAGCACAAAGCTGCCAGTCTAGCTCTTCTCCAGAGTCCTCAGATTCCAGTGGCAAGAAAAGGTCAATATGACTGGCATTGGCCCAGGATGCTGTGGATAACTTTTTAAATTAAGGTTTGTCTGAGGCAACACCCATCCAATGACTAAGGGCTGGGTAAGAATTGAAACAATTTTCTGCATTGCAAGTTCCCTGAAAGCAGGAGCTATGTATCTTCCAACTTTGTATATACTCTGCATCTAAACCAATGCTTTATACCTAACAATTGTTGAACTATATGTCCATTAAGTTTTGAATTTAGTGATACAGAAGGGTCATATAGGGGAAATGCAAAAAGAACCTGGCAACCAACAGATTTTTGTTTGAGTTCTTATCAGTAGCAAGTTTAGAATAGGATCAATAACCCTGAAGAAGCTTTTATCCAGTCACTTAAAAAGCAAGATTTTGTTTTTAAATATTATGTTTTTTATTTTGAAAATACAACCCTTTGCTGAAGTATTTTCCACAATTTAGTCACCTATGTACCCAGAATCATTTCCCCTCCTGGCTGTGCTTTTGATTCTCCAGATTTTGTTACTACAACTCAGCTGCCTTCTAACTCTGAAACATCCTTCCTTATGCCGTGACCCACTTTCTTATTTGATGAGTTCCTTTAGGGGGGTTTCCATTTGGGGAATGGGTTTAGATCAGCCATGATTCATCCCCCCTTTTGGCTATGCTTCTGCCTCTTTAGACTTGGCCACCATTCCCCTATACTTTGCCTTTTCAACTACTTTTCAGCTCCCTTTTTATAAAATGTTGGCTGCTCCTTTTAAAATGTAATCTCCTTATACTTTAACATATTTAACATATATGAGACTGCCTATCATCTAGGAGACGGGGTGGAGAGAGGGAAGGGAAAAGTTGGAACAGAAGTGCAAGGGACAATGTTGAAAAATTTCTCATGCATATGTTCTGTCAATAAAAATCTATAATTAATTTTTTTAAAATGTAATCTCCTATTTGTGGAAATACATATAGAGGAATTACATGTGTTTAACATATATTGGATCATTTGCTGACTAGGGAAGGAAGGGGGAAAAGGAGGGGGAAAAATTAGAACATAGGGTTTTGTAGGGGTGAATGTCGAAAATTACCCATGTGTATATTTTGGAAATAAAAAGCTATAATTAAAAAAAAAAGAAAGAAAGAAAGAAAAAATGTAATCTCCTTGAGGACAGGAACTGTCTTTTTGCTTGCATTTTTGTCCCCAGTATTTGGAAATGCTTGTTGCTCACCTGCTAGTCCATGGCAGAAGTGAGCTACTGGCCTGTAGCTTACCTGGATGTAGGAAAAGTTTATGAGACATATTGTACAATTGTTAGGCTTGTCCCAAAATTGCAGGTATCAGCTTTCCATCTCTCAGATTTCAGATGGGTTATTGTTGTTGTTCTATTGTGTGGGACTTTTCATGACCCTATTTGGGGTTCCTTGGCAGAGATACAGAAGGTTTGTCTTTTCCTTCTCCAGCTCATTTGACAGATGAGGAAACTGAGGCAAATAGGATGAAATTACCCAGCTAATGAGTGTCTGAGGCTGGATTTGAATTCAGGAAGCTGAATCTTTATAACTCCAGATCCTGCATTCTACCCATTGTACCACCTAGCTGCCTAAACAATAATATTTGTGAATAATGTGTCCAACTTGTGAAAAAGCCAAGACGTGTCAACTCTGTCCTTCTTGCTTTACCACCATGTTGTAAGCTCCCTGAGGCTATCAACAAGGACTTCACAGCTTACCTTCCAGTCTAGTTATAAGCCTACTATAGCACCTATAGCAACCATAAGCTGAGTGGATGAGTCCAGAATTAAACAGGAATCTTTAACATCTAATGGACAGTCTTTCTTTTGTGGTAACTATGAAAACGTGGCCATGTTCAAATAGAAAATGCTATAATTGTCATCTTACAAATCTTCATTCACACAAGACTCCAGGGGCCTGGTGGCCCCATTCTTCCCTGCCCATCTTCCTAATTAAAGAAAAATACTAGCTTAATTGCTCAGACTCAACAGTTTGAGGGCAATTTTCAAAACTGTGATGGGGGAGAAAGGGAGGAAATAGAAAGAAGAGGAAAAAAAAATTCAGATTGTGTAGGGGAATGATCATAGACTACACTACTCTACTTCTCAGGATTGAATAGGGATCTTTCTCCTTTTGACCTAAGAATATAATTATCTGATCATCAATTAGAAAGTAAATTTATTGGTATGACAGCTAAGAAAAGCAAAATACCTTAAATTTATTTTTTTAGTAACTCAGAAGAATCAAAGAATCTGAGTAGGAAGACACCAGAGAAGCCATTATATCTAATCTCTATATCAATTTTCTTAAATTTTCTGGTCTCTGGATCTTTTTTACATTCTTAAAAATTACTGAAGATTCTTTTATACTTTAAAAAAGTATTAAGGACCTCAGAGAGCTTTTATTTATTATGTAAGGTATATCTATCCATATTTATGAAATTAGAAATTAAAATATGAATTTTTCAAATAATAGTGAACCTGCTATTAGTTACACAAATAACATATTTTATGGGAAAAAAACCTATCTAAAACAAAAACATTTAGTGAGAAGAATGGCATTGTTTGACATGTTGTTGTTTTTTCCCAAATCTCTAAAATGCTTGGCTTAATGTAGATCTTCATATCTCTTTCTGCATTCCATCTATTATGATCTGCTGTTTTGATGGAAGAATATGAAAAAAAAAATCCAGCCTCACACAGATATGTACTTGGAAAAGGGAAAAGTATTTTAATAAGCAAATAATATCCTAGTATAGTTATTAAAATAGTTGTGGCCTTACAGCCCCTCAAAAGGAAAAAAAAAAAAAAACCTAGAGGACTGTGCACAACACTTTGAGAACCATTGCTCTGAACAAGAATTTTATTTACCTGACAAATCATCATCCAACCTTTAGTTTTCTTTATTCAGTTTTATTTTCAGTTCTAAATTCTGTTCCTCTTACCTCCCTCTCCCTTACCTATTGAGAAGGCAAGAAAATAAAACTCATTAAAAAGATATATAATTGTAAAAACAACTTCTGCATAAGCCCTGTCCAAAAAAAAAAAAAAGAGAGAGAGAGAGAGAGAGAGAAGAAAATATACTTCACTCTGCACTCTGAGTTCATCAGTTTTTTTTTTTCCAGAGATGAATAGTATGTTTCATCCTGAGTCCTTTGGCATTGTGATTGGTCATTGTGTTGATCAGTTACTAAATTTTTCAAAATTTATTATCTTTATGATATTAATGATACTTTATAAATTTTTATCCTGTTTCTGCTCATTTCACTTTTCATTGTTCTTACAAGTCTTCCCAAGTTTTTCTGAAATAATCCCCTTCACCATTTCTTATAATATACTAGTATTCCATCACATTCATATCATAATTTTTCCATTCATTCCTTAACTTATAGGCATTCCCACAGTTTTTAATTCTTTGCTACTACTAAAAAAAAAGCTATTATGATCCTTTTGTACATATAAGTTCTTTTCCTCTTTATTTGATCTTTTTGGGGTATAGATCTGGTAGCAGTATGGCTGGGTCAAAGGATACAATGATACAAAAAAATACATATTTTTATTTAAAAAATAAAACAATTTTTTAAGGATATTTCCCAATGTTTTCCAGAATGACTGGACCAATCCACAACTCCAACAACAATGCAGTAGTTTACCTATTTTCTGCTCCAACTTCTGTCCTTTCTCTATTTTGTTATCTTACTCAGTCTGATGAGATATAAGGTAGTCCCCTCAGAATTGTTTTAATTTTAACTTCTCTAATTATTGGTAATTTAGAGCAGTTTTTCATATGGCTATTAATAGCTTTTATTTCTTCCTTTGAAAACTGCTTATTCACATTTTTTGACTACCTATCCATTGGAGAAAGGTTTTTATTCTTATAAATTTGACTTGGTTCCCTATACATCTTAGAAATGAGAAATTTCCAGCAAAGATTTTTTTCCAGTTCATGTTTTTCTCCCAATTTTAGCTGCATTGTTTTTGTTTGCGTAAAACTCTTTTAGTTTTATGTATTCAAAATTGTACATAGTACTTCCTGTGAATTTTTTTGTCTTTTGTTTGGTCATGAACTTTTCCCTGTCCACAAGTCTGATGGGTAATTTCTTCCATGTTTCCCTGATTTGCCTGTTATCTCATTCTGCATGTCTATATTATGTAGCCATTCTGAGTTTATCTTACTATATAGAGTAAGAATTTAGCTATACCTAGCTTCTACTAAATAACTTAATAATTTTCCCTACAGCTTTCGTCATAAGTGAGTTCTTACCCCAGTAGTTGGGCCTTTGGGTTTATCAGATATGAAATTACTATGCTCATTTCCAGCCCTTACTTAAAGACCTCAAGAAGAGGGAATTCTACTACCTCCTAGTAGGTTGTGGACCTTTTTTTTTTGAATCATTTTTCTGAACATGTATTTATTTAATTAGTTTGCCCAACACTGTACTAAATGCATTTGTTAACCTCAAAAAGAAGTTTTTGACTCTTCAAAGGAAATAATGATGCTACATTTTGAAAGTGTGACTCAGGAGGGATTCAAAAGCTGGCCAGCTTCCAGTTGCACTCCATTTTTGAAATCCTATCTGCCTTATCATTTCATAGTGTGGTGGAAGGCATGAGATCTCTAATTGACTTGAAGCAGCACCTTAAAACACAGTTCCCCTTTGTGTTAAGCACAAATGAAGAAAACGCTAAATCTTCCTATCTTTAACAATCCTTTCTAAATTGTAAATAGATATATTACTATTGTTACTACTAGATACTCAACTATGGAGATACTTAATCAGAACAAGTGAATTTTTTAATTGCTTAACAGAAAAAACAATCCTACAATGAATATACAATTCATTTTCACAGTGGAAATTTTTATTTCATCAATATTGGTCTGATTCTTTAAACAAATGAAATCTTAGTGTGTATTATCCTTCAATAATCTGTGATTTCATTGATTCAGTGTACTGATCATGTCATCCTTCTGATAGTGAGGCTCTTAAAACTTAGCTAACTTGTCCTTCAAATGGCAGGCACATAATCTCTGACCTGGGCCATACTCAACTCTTTCCAGCTTGGGCAGATATAGAAAATATGCGGCTCTCTTTGTTTTTAAGAACCTGCTGTAGGAAACTATAAAATTAGATTTTAGTGGAAGGTTATATAGAGAGCAAGTGTTTTCCTTTATGATCTTTATCTCTTATTCAGTTTCTAAGGATAAATTGTAAAGAGGAGGATTAAAAGTAAAGAAAGAAAATGTAACAACTGGGTGAAAGGGAAACTTAAATGGGGAGCACCTTGTTTCAATAGATACTGAACATAATCCTTCTCTTCCATCACTTTTTTTCTTCTTTGTAATGAAGTAGAACAAAGAGTAAGGAAAGACTATGACAGTTAAAAAAAAAACCATAATTAGCCATTTTTAATCATGAATGAGAACAGGGAAAACTCATCTATAAAATGGGGGAGGGGAACAAACCATATTAAAAAGCAGGATCCAATTACATGTTGTTAAACATTTATTAAGCCCTGATCTATGCAAGGTATTATACCAAGTGCTAAAGATACAATATTAAAATATGACATAGTTCCTATCTTTGAGAAATTTACATTCTACCCGGGATAGGAAATTTATAGGCATTACATAAACAAAGAAAAGCACAAAAAGTAGAGTATGTTGGAAAGTAAGGAAAAGCTTAGTCAGTTTGTTCTTTAAAAAAAAATTGATGAGAGAACACAATGAGTCAGAGGCAGGTGTGATCAGGAATTTCCTTTCATGAAGAAATTTGTACCTGAACTGAACCTTGAAGAAAAAGATGGATTTTAAAAGGTAAAGATGAGGAGAAAATATATTCTGGACATGGAGAACCCTGAGGACTAAAGTGAGAAGATATGTTGACTTCTAGGGAATGTTTTGTAAATTTGACTTAGTAGGAACAAGAATATGTCTGAAAGGCATTCTTTTTAAGTAAAGTGAAGAACTTTCATTGCTAATCTGAGGGGTTAACAATTTATCCTGTGGGAAATTAGGGATCCTTTTGTGTTTTTTGAAAGGAAAATATCAAGGTCAGATTTTTGTGTTGGGAAGATTATTGGTCATTCTGTAGAAGATTGAACTGGATGGACGGGAAGACTTGCGACAGGGGACCAGTTAACTGGTTATATTTGTTCAGGCAAGTGATGAGAGCTTGAACTAGGATGGTAGTATGAGTGCAAAGTAAGAGATGGATTTGAAATAAATTGTTAGAAGTAAAATTTAAGACTTAGAAGCTGTTTGGATGGACCAAGCATAAAAGAGAAAGTAGAGATAGCAATTCTGAGGTTTGGAGTAACAGAGGTTAGTGATATCATTCACACCAGAGGGGAAATTGGGAGAAGGGGACATTTAATATTGCAAGCATTAAGGTACCATAGAGGAAATGTGTGAATTTTTCAAAATTAGGGAGCAGAAAAAAACTTTAAGGCTCTTTTCCATTTAGTTACATATTTTCTTCACTTCAACATCAAAAATAGCATTTTCCAAAGCTGATCAGAAAAAGTTGTTTACGTATAAAACCATGAATCTATATTATGTACAGGTTGCTTTTTAAACAACTATTTACCATGTTACTTTCACAGCTTTACTGCTTGTCTCTTTCTCCTTGGATTTCCTTCTATTTTCTTCTTCCTATTTTCTTTTAAATGTTTACTGACTTTCTTTTATTTTTGCAATACTATCATTATACTCTTTTTCCAGATCTCTACCCAAATTGAAAAATGAGAATCTTTGTAATAAATAATAATCAAGCAAAACAATCACACACTGTGATGTTCAAAAATGCATGAGTCCATAACCTTTCTGTCAGTTTGCAGCTTGCTTCATCATCCGTCCTCTGGATCTGCTGTTAGTCATGATCAGTGGATCATAGTTCCCAAGTTTTTCCACATTGTTTATCTAACTAACATGCTCTTAGATAAATTATTGTTATGATTCTGTTCACTTCACTCTGTATCAATGTTCATATAAATCTTCCCAAAATTCTCTGAAATAATCTCTTTTATCATTTCTTACACTATAATATTTCATTACATTCATATAATGTGATTTGTTTGATTCTTCCCTAATTGATGAGATGTACCTTTGTTTCCAGTTCTTTACTCCAAAAAAAAAAAAAAAAGCCATTGTAAATATTTTTCTGTATGTGTTTTTTTTTTTCATCTCCTTGGATTATGGGCCTCATTGTGATATCATAAGGTAAAAAGGAATATATATAAGTTAGTGACTTTTGGGGCATTGTTCCAAATTGGTTTCCAGCTGACAGAAAAGTCATATACTTCCTTTGTGACTCAGTTTCATTGCCTCAGCATGTCCAAAACAGAATTTTCCCACTAAGCCTGTAAATTAATGTGTCTTTTTTCACAGCCCCTCCATTACCAGTCCTTTTCCTTTTCCTTTTGCCAGTCTGGCGAGTGCAAGGCAGAATCTTAGAGTAGTTTTACATTACAGTGATTATTTTTCCCCCTATGGTCAGTGATAGCATGGATGTCTTCCTTTGAGAACTACCTATTCATGTTCTTTGATTATTTGTCTATTGGAGAATGGTTCTTATTCATGTGTATTTAAACTCATTCTTTACATATTTGTATTATCAGACTTTTAAAAATTAGAGAAATTTGCTGTGAAGATTATGTTTCCCTTCTCATTTTAACTACATTGATTTTCTCTGCAAAATCTTTTTAATCTTATTAGATCAAATTTGTCTCCTGTGGTTTTTTCTACCCTTTTCTGGATCATAGACTTTTTTCCTAATTATAATTGTGAAAGATATTTCTTTCCTTGGTCTTCTCATTTGTTTATACTGTGACCTTTTATACCTGGGTTATATATCCATTTGGAGCTCATTTTGGGAGAGACGTATAATTGTCAGCTGTTGACATTTTGCTGAACTTTTGGTTCTTCCATATTGGCCATTAAATCTGTTGAGATAATGGGAAACTTAGGCCTTTTTGATTCTAGTTAAATTCTACAGTATTCTCACATCAGCAAATAAAGGAATGGTAGTGCAGCTAACTCACAGCAACTGATTTCAATATCATTTGGCTGTTTTCTCCTCTGTAGTTGTGCTAGATGTATATCCAGCAAGCATTAATTATTGGACATGGAGATTTTGCCTTTATATTATTACATAGCATTGTTTTAGTTTACTTTTCATGTGCACAATTAGTTGATTCTCATAATCTCATAAAGATGTAGTGAAGATGTAGGTAGAATGTTAATACCATTCGTTTATTAAACACTGCTTAAATAGAAAAGGTGTGGAAGAACAATTTTTAAATGCTACAGTAAAAATTAAGCATATGAATAATAAAACCCTTCTATTTTTTCTCCTGCCTCTTTTTTCTTTTCTCCTCCAAAAATACCACAGAAAAACACACTAGCAAAAACAATGGTGAAAAATTTTTTCTCATGTCTTTCCTGTCAGATTTTGCCAATAAGTTTTTCTTCCAATTCATTCCCCCACAAGTTGGAAGACAGATGATTTGCTCTCTCAGAAACAGCAGTGGTTTTGTTGCCCTGGTGACAGCTCATCTCCAAGGCAACCAATTTGCTGTATCAGTATGACTCCCAGTTTTGAAGTGAAATTATTCCAAGGTATATACATATACTTAAAACTTTTCCTAATGTAAGCTTGGTCTTCCAAAGAGATGTGTTCTAAGATTAGATATAAAATGGAATAAACTGATTAACATTGTCGCCTGGCTGGCTAAAATGTAACTTTCAAATGAGCCTTCCTGTGCTTGGTTAAAAAAAAAAAAACAGCTTGTATTATATCATACCTATTTTTGCCTCCCACCTTTTTTTTTTTTTAAATTCAGGAGTTCTTATTCCCAGAGACTTCTCTCTGGAGACCTGTCACTCATAACTTAGCAGCTGTTGTTTCCATGGTAACTCTGTAGCCTTTGTGGGTGGTATAAAGAAAAGAGAAAAAAAGCTCTTGGCAAAATTCTCATAATATAATAGTTCACCTTGCTTCCTTTCTTTAGTCCTGGAAACTATTAGGATTTATTCATAAGGAATTTTAACCAATGAAAGATCAATGACCAACGTCTGATACAAAGAAGGGATTTTTGCATTAAATTGCAGAATCCTTTGGTATTCCACTGAGAGCTACAGTTTATGACCCAAATGAAAGACAGGACAACCTTTCAATCCACAAAGAGAAGTTTATGAGGAGTACCTGGATGGAAAATGCATGCTGTGCAAGTGTGGAAAATACACGGTCAATAGATAGTGAGAATAAGATCATTTTGAGTCTGGGAAACATTTTATCATTCTCTTCACCCAAGAGTATTATTTTCATCCAAAGCAAAGCGTGCTTGGGTCACTAAATATTCCAGTTAGCTCAAAAGCTTTAAGCTTGGCAGAGAGTTGTATATTTGGGATTTTAGCCAATTGTAGTACCATGTGAATGGCTTGGCCATTTGTAGATGCTCCTAATTCTTTCTTTCCTAGAAAAGAGACAAATTTCAGACTGAGTAAAGTGCATTTTATCTGCAAAGAACTTTTATATCTCAGAGGAGAAACAATCTGCCTGCTATAAGAAAATGAGAAGGTACATGCTTGTAGTGATTCTAAAAGATACTTCCTTGTATTTTCAAATACCCTAAGAGGTGGTGGTTGTGATTGCTAAGAAGATTTTATTTTAGAGCTTAGGACATTTTTTTCCTGGCACCTACATATCAGTAACCCCTGTGTTTGAAAAGCCATGAAAATGGTAGGAATTGGAGGAGAAAATGGTAGGAATTGGAATTGTTGCTGAGGCAAAGTAGGAAAGGAGATTCTCCAGAGATATGAGTAAGAAGTAGGAATCAGAAGAAAGTTAGACTGAAAGAGAGATGTGGAGGAAGTATGAGACTAAGAGAAACCCTCTATGAATGTCTGCACAGAAAAAGACAGAAAAAAAGCGTTACCATCCATCATCTGTGCCTAATGATTTTTGAGTAGAGAAGACTGGAAGTAATGGAAAGAATTACTGGATGCTGAGATGCGATTTGGGAAAGGAGGAGGGGACAGCTAGAAGACTCAATGAATAAATCAACAGTCCTGATTCAGAAGGACCTGACTTCAAATCTGGCCTCAGACACTTAACACTTCCTAGCTATGTGACTCTGGGAAAGTCACTTAATTGCAATTTCCTCACCACAAAAATAATTTTTTTAAATCCCTTATTGATTTCCTCTCACATTCCTAAAAGTATCTTTTTTCAATCAAAAGGTCCCTATTTCAGTCATTGTTCCCCTCTCCCTCACTTTCAGCAAATAATGTAGTTTCTTACTTTATGGAGAAAATTGGGGCTATCCAGTATGAACTCACTCCACCTCCATCTCTGTGTCTGTTCTCCACCATTTTTTCTTCCTTCCCTCTGATTTCAGAAGAGAGATCAACCCCTCTTTCTATGGTCTTGAAATCTCTCATTCCCTCCCTTCCATTTTACTCAGTGGTCTTGTTCCATCAATTATCCCACACACACCCACCATCTCTGATATCTTCCTGTCTCCTGGATCCTTCTATTTTTATGGACAAACATGAACTAATCCTTCCCACTCCAATCCTTACAAAGAAACATTAAAAGGAAAAAAAACACTTTTCCCTTGACCTTGCTACCTCTTTAATCTACCATACTCAATCTTCTTCACTATTAAGCTTCTAGAGAGAGCATCTTTCCTTCTCTTTGCATCTCCTTCCTTTCCATTTACTCATGCAATCTGCTTTCCATTTCCATTTCCATTTCTACCATTCTATTGATCCTGCTTTCTCAAAGGTTACTAATGACTCCCTGAAGTCAGTGTCCACTGGAGGTTTTTTTCACTTCTCATCCTGCCCAGTCTCTCTGTGGTGTTTACCACTTCCTTCTCAATTCTTTCTCCTCCTTTGACTTGAGAGATAGCCCTCTTTCCTGGTCTCACTGTGATCTGTCCTCCTTTATTCCTCCTGCTCTATAATAATACACATTTCTGTAGCCTTCCAAGACTTGCAAAGTACTCTCCATACACTAACTCTTGCTGCTTTAGGTACTACAAATCACTTAATTCCAATTTTATATATGAGAAAAGTGAGACTCATCAATCAAGTGATTTCCCCTGGACTTACAGCTGTTGTTTCAGAGTTAAAATTTAAATCCTATTCTTTAAGTCCACCAAGCTTTATTCTGATTGCACTGTTTCCATGCCAGCTTGACTGGTTGTTTCAGGGCATGTTCGGGGAAGATTTGGAGAGATTGAGTCAGTGAGTCAGTTTGTTGGTTTGGGCTGTTATTTTATCCACTTTCACAAAATGCAAATAAACACTTCAACACTTAGCAAGGATATCCACATTGGCAGGTCACCATTCACAAAGATGTCCTCAGAGTGATAATACCAATAATCTACATGAGGATGAAAAGTCTATCATGTTCATAGAACGGTACCTCCTTCTAAATACCGGTTTATCCAGATGTAACAAAGTCTCTTATGGTAGCCTGTCCCACCGCCATTGATCAGGTCTCCAGAATCAGTTACTACTTCTCCTCTTAGGAACCTTTCACTCGCAAGACTCTCTCTTGGATATGTTTTCCCCAATTTCATTCACCTAATAAACATCTCCATGATCTAAATCAGGGGTCCTCAAACTTTTGTTCTCAATATCTTTATCCTATTAAAAATGATTGAGGATCTGTCCAAAGAGTTTTTGTTTATGTGGTTTATAGTTATAGATATTGATCACATTAAAAATAAAAACTAATTATGAATTTGTAGACTCTCTGAAAGGATTTCAGAGATTCCCAAGATGCTCTGGACCAGACTTTGAGAACCAGTGATCTAAATGAACCTCTTAACATCAATTTGCCTTTACAAAAGGATATTTGTTGAGATGGTACGGCATGGACCAAAGCGTGACAACTCCTCCTTTGAGCCAGGGAGCATTTTTCACACATGCACTCAGTCCCAGGGAGACTGGGCTCAAACTTAAAGCACTCCCTTCAGAACTTCAGAACTAGTTTATTTCTTGATGTATCATAGACAACAGACTAATTACTCCCTTGCTAGCATGCTGTCCTTTGAAGTAGATCTTTGCAAGCTGATCCCTTGGCTACATGGGACCACCAGATCCCTCCTCAGGGCTGGCTTCTCACCGGACTTGGCTTCTGTTGCTACTGGGTGCCAGTGGGGATTGTTAGTGATTTATTCCTGGTAGTTAATGTAAAATTAGGAGAGAATAAACACAATAAAAATAGAAGCACAGATATGCCATATGCCCCTCAATCACTAAGTAAGCCTACAGCAATGCTTGCTTTACTCTGTTAGAAAGGATGGAGGAGAGAGAATAGAAGAGAGGGACCTTCTTTCCTTCTTTCCTTCCTTCCTTCCTTCTTTCTTTCTTTCTTCTTTTCTTTTTTTTTTACTACAATATGTTGAAAATTTTATTTATACAGTGTCCCAAAAATGTTGGGACACCAAGTTTTACAGTTTTAAGCTACTAAAACTTAAAAATTTTGCAAATTAAGTGCTATCCATAAACATGAGCTGATATTACTGTTAAATGATTGATTGAAGATATGATAGGCCAAAAGGAGGCTAATAATTTACTACTGTCATTTGGGAATTATTGATTCTATTGATTGCTCTCTGTATATCAGTATTCAAGAGCTATGTATTTGGAGGAAGCACCCTAAAAATATCAATGAAAAAACAATTGAAAATTGGATGATACAGGAGGTATCTTCAGCTTGAAGTGAAATCTTATGGTTCCTAACATGCTGGCAGGTGTCAAGGCCAAGGTCAACTCTCTGGTGAGCAGTTCCACATTACTAGAGTATAATGCCACAGAATCCCGCCAGTTAATCAGATTCAGTATTATTACCATCCGTGTTGTTTTCTGCTGAGAATTAGCTAATTGGATTGTTAATTATATTCCCCTAATTTCTCTAGATCTAACTATAGAGAAGGAATGGCATGGTAGGATAGACTTTGAAGGAAATAAATTCAGGGCTAGGACTAATTTAAAAAAAATTTTTTTTCTCGTCTTTCTTGGTCAATAGTTGAAGGTTTCCTGTAGCCATGGTCCAAGTATACACCTGGATGTGAGACCTGCAGGTCCCATTCCAGGAGCTCCAATTGTGAAGACATTTTCTTGCAATCGCAACTGTGAGACTAATCGAGAAAACATGATTCTCATCTCATAAAGCTGAGATGAGTTACTCTAAGCAGGAAGCTTTGGAAGGGAATTAGAGAAGACTCTAACTGGCATGACAGAAAGTTGCCACTGCAGCCTCAGGGGTCCCCAGGCTCTTGTCATCCTATCATTGGTGCTGGAGCTGGGTACGTCTTCCTCTTGGCTAATCTAACCAACATGTCCAGGCAGAGTAGTGCCTTTTTATGTTAAGTACGAAGTGACTGCTCTTAACTCAAGGCTAACATGACGCAGGAGACATTCAGAGTGGATTTTCCATCCGAATTTTTCTCTTTCCACACAGATGCCAGGAATGTTTAAGAAGAGTCCTATCATATTCTCAGGATCCAGAGCCGTATAACTTGATGTGATCTCTCTGGAGTCCCCTGAAACCAGAGGGAAAATCATTTACTTTACTCAAATCACATCAATAAATATTTATTAAGCAATTAGGATGTGCCAGGGATCACGCTAAGTGCTGAGAATACAAATACCAGCTAGATGTTCAATAGTGCTTGCCCTTAGGGAACTTATAATCTAATGAAGAAAGGCAACACATGAAAGAGAGCTGAAAAGCCAAATAGGATGGGGAAACACAGTGGAGAAAGTGCAGAGCGTGAGGGCTGGAGTCCCCAGGAGAATTAAGAAGAGGCTCATGTGGGCACTTTCCTTAAATTGGAGGTTCTGGAGGGAACCAGCCAATTGGAGAAAAGACTCACAAGGCTACATCGAACTTCCAGGGGGATATTAGTATTCTCTTGGTCACTTAGATTGGTACAGAATATTGGTGAGGAGCAGAATATCTAAATCCTCATAAATACTAAAAAAACAGAAAAATACTGTAGCTTTAATTAACTGGGAAACAGAAACTAAAATTAGGATGCCCACGTTGTCATGTTTCACACTCAAAATACAGTGCAGCTTGCCTTCATTACTAAAACAGAAGCTTCTTATTTATTATGCAGATTTTTTTTGCTTTTAGTGAAATATTTTTTCTATGCAAGAGGAATATTTACTGAAGCACAGGCCACTTTTCACGCATTCATTTGCACATCAGTAAATCAACAACATTTCCAGTGGATGTGTATTAATGGTATGATGTAGGAGAACTGTCTCCCTTGAACTTCAATTTATTTTAAAATACACTAAGATTTTAGAAAAATGTGACAGCTATCGAATGCTTTGTGTTTCTAACATACTTTTAAATCCTATTTGATCTATTCCCATGTAAGTACGGCAGAAGCATCTATAATTTTTTTTTTTGTATAAATGGGTATAATGTATAACTCTTTGGATTGCTGGGCTCTTCTTGGATGTCAGTACTACTTAGTGCCCTTTTTTGCATGAGGAATAATTGTTTAAAACACATAAGAAGGATGTTTAATTCTTGCAATCCTATAGAATGATCATGCAACATTTGGAAGGCATTCTAAACAAGGACTGTGCTATGGCCATATATTTTTTATTTTTGCAATTCCCATTGGAGATTCTTTTGGTATTGTGTGGCCAGGTTCACATTTGTAATTTCCTAGGAGGAATTTAGTTGACAGTGCTCTGTGAAGGACCCTGGAGGGCAACCATGTACAGGTTCCATGAAATATTGATCAGAACAGTCACGGCAAGTAACAGAAGGGGTAGATTTCAATGAGCATAAAATATTACCAAGTTCACACACATGAAGTATTCCTCAGGCAGCATGGCGTGGCGTTCTTCTGAAAGAGGTAGCGAGCTGATTTCTGAACTAAAAATGTGCTTGCTGACAACGTGAAATGTATTTAATAGAATAGCACAATCCATTCTTTTTTAGACTATAGCTTTTGGACCCAAGACATGGGGCCATGGGGTGTTCAGGCCTTGAATTCACTTCAATTCTCTTAAGAAAATTCAAGAAAAATGCTTTTGTTAGCAGGTCTTTATTGTTAGAAAGCAAAATAATGCCATAAAGATTAAAGTGCTTTGTTTATGCATATTCTAACAGGTTTATCCACAGGTATAGCCTGATTCATGGGTATTTTGAATATGCTAAGCTACATTTTGGTAATAGTTCAGTTTATAATGCAGCTATAATGCAGGTTGATTGTGTTAAGTACCCCTGTGTGCATGTAGCATACCTCTCACTCATCAGCTTATTCAGGATGAAGAGATTTAACCTGGCTTGTGTTTTCCCCTTTCTATAAAATGCTCATTCACTTTCGAAACAAAAGGTGCATATTTCAAAACGGTAATAGTTTATACTCACCATGTGAATTAGCTCCATTCTTTGTTATCATAAGAACCTATTTTGCTGGAATGTTGTGCTAGGTGCCATGCTAAAAAAAAAAAAATCAGATATAACTCCTGCCTTATAGGAGTGTTGCAAATAAACCTGTACCAGCATGGGCTATCTGTAGAGATGTACTATATAGTTAACTCAAACTTGGACATCAGCAAACACCACAAATCAGTGCTTGACTTATTGTTTTATTGGTTGTCTAGACATAAGCAAGTGATGGATAAAATGTTAGTAATTCAGGTTAGAGAACCAGTTATTAAACACTTATTGATACTCTTTAGAGAATGGTTCCTGATTTTGGTACTAATGTAATTTTCTAAATTAGATATAACCTGAATATAGTACTGTATCTTTTTGAAGGTTTGTGTCTTCAAAACCCTTAAACTCTTCTCTTTTTTAGCTAACTGTAAACTTTTTTTAAAAATTTTTAAAAAATGATCATAGAAAAGTTATTCATATATTCTTAAAATTGGAAGAGACCCAAAGACAGTTTCATCCACTTTGCACTACAGTAGAAATCCCTTTGGCATCCCCAAGACCTGGATCATTCATGTACTTCTTAATAATCGGCTATCCATTGAACTATCCCAAAGGGGAAGCCCTGGTAGATTCAGAGTAGAAATGCTTCCCTTGCATTGTCACATCATGCAAAGATACCTACTCCTTCTCAGTCTATGCTAGTTTGATTCAGTGCTATCACAAGATCTGACCAATATGTGACATCTCATCTCAGATCCATCAAGTAAATTCAGATGCTTATCTTCCAAGGAGTTTGCTGCTTTACTGGAGAATGTCAACAAAAATTTATCTATTTCTTTCTTACGTGTAAATCACTGTGAAAGATGCAGTCCTGTGATTATGCCTTGCATAAAAAGTGAACACACACACCAAAAAAAAAAAAAAAAAAAAAAAACCTGTGGTCCTTTTATAAGGGAGATACATGGTTTGTTTCTCTCAGTAAGCTTTCAGTTTAAGAAAGGTAGGTATCTCAGAAAAGTTGATTGTCAAGTGAATCCTATTTTCACTTAAGGAGGTATATTTCCATATTCTGATATTCATGGCCTAGTGACTTTACAGCATAAGGCAAGCATAAGAGAAGAGTGGAAATATTCAGTGTTTGCCACAAAGCCCAATAGTGTCCTTATGGGAAAAATTCTTATTCTGAACAAAAGCCTGTATTCTGTAAAGCAGTATAGTAGAAAAGATGCTGGACTTTCAAGTCCAAAAAGCAAGACCAATTTGGAGTTCTAGGGGTCATTTGCTAGTTATGTAAATACAAACAAAGCAAACTCTCAGCATTTCAATAATCTTATCTGTAAGAGAACATGAAAGGAAGCATCTCTCCCTTCTTTACTTATAGAATCCTCTAGTTTAACTACATCTTCCAAAGGATACAAAAACATTTAAATTTGGTAGCAGGATATGGTGCCTTTTGTTAAAACTCCTTGCCTTCTAGGACACACAGACAGAGAGCGGGTGGCAGGAATGAGCTTCAAGGAGTGTGAATTTTGCCCACAAAGAAGAGGTATAACTAGATAACTCCAAATAGAGCTAGTCTTGGCAATCAACAGCCAAGGTTTAGAGAGGAACAGACTCAGAAACCCAAAATGAGCAACTACTCAGCCAAGTGGCTGAACTTGAGAGGAAATAGAAAAAGGAAGAACTAGAAGAGAAGGATCACTGGGGCTTTGAATGCCAAAAGTGTGACACTATAACCCAGTCAGATGTTTTTTCCTACCAGTATATTCTAAGGTCATGCACATTCTTTCTGCTGGTGGTAGGCATGTGCGTGTGAGAATGTGGCACAAAATTACATGATGGAGGAGGGATATTTTGCAGTTACTGATCTTGCTGTGCCATTTTAGTAAATGCTTTTGCTTTGAAAAAGAAAAGAAAATGAGAATAATAACAATAGACCCAAGTTCCACCTCACAGAATTGTTGTGAGGAAAATGCTTTGTAAATTGAAAAGCATTATTTATATTCATGCAAGCTATTATGTGAAACTTGTCTTATATGAAATCACAGGACCAACAGAATTAGGCTACTAGAAAGGGAAAGGGAAGCAGAAACTTTGTGCTGATCACCATGGCGATGAGATGTGGACCACTGACTAATGATATGGGTAAAAAATCCCCAAAGCTGTGCGTCTGCCAGCATAAATCCATTATTTGCAAGAATATGTAGCTAATTTATTCCCTACTTTACAGTTTCTGTTAAGATGGATTTACAGTAAGCAAACTATCATATTGCAATAGCTTGCAAAATGCAGATTGAATCTAAGGGCTTGGTAGAAGTAGAGAGCAGAAATATGCAAAATAATAAAAAACATTGGTGGACCTTATATAGGATTATCAAGTTTACAAAGATAGATAGATAGATAATTTGAACTTCAGCAATCTGCCCAGGTGGGCACTTAGAGGTGTTATCTCTATTTAATGGGTGAAGAAATTGGACATTCAGAGAAGTAAATTAACTTACCCTCAGTGCCAAGGCTAATGTCAGTGTTGGGATTTCAGCCAAAGTCTTGCTGCCTCCAAGCCAATTAATCACTTAACAAATATTTATTCAGTACCTGTTGTCCAGTACTGTGACAGAAGTGATATTATCCTTGTCTTCAAAGAGCTTATATTTTGTCAGGGGAGACAACATTTATTCATAAGAATTCAAGCTAATTTTCATGGGTTTGGAAGAGGGTCTATCTAGTTAGTGGAAGAATCAGAAAAGGCCTAAAAGGAGAAAGTGAACTTAAAAGGAAGCTCGAAATCACAAGAGGGAAAAGTGAAGAAGGAGGGTATTCAAAGACTAGGGGACCACCACTGCGAAGATCCAGAAGCAGATGGAATGTTAGAAGGATCATCAAAGTTCGTTTGGCTCTAGTATAGAATTTGTAAAGTGTAAGTAAGTAAAGCTGAAAAGGGAGGTTTTAATAAGATTTTGGAGGACATTAAATGCCTTTTGTCCTGAGCCTTCTGTGTTTTATTGAGGGAAAGATGTGGTTAGATCCATATCCTAAAAATGTCAATTTGGCAGTTATGTGGAATACAGATTGGAGCTGTAGGGACCTGAGTCAAGGATGTGAATTAGGAAATTACTATAGCATTTCACGTGAGAGGTGATGAAAGTCTAAACTAGGATGAGAGAAAGAAGGGGACATTAGAAGAATGTCATGGAGGAAAAATTAATTAAAATGTGGCAACATATTTGTGAGGTGGGAGAGAATAATTGAGGATGGTACTAAGGTTCTGTACCAGAGTGATTGGAAGGATGGTGCAGAAATAGGGAAGTTCAGAAGAGAAGTTTGTAGAAGAAAGATGATGAGTTCTTTCTTTTTCTTTTTGACATATTGAATTTAAAATGCCCATTGGTAAATCCAGGTCAAAATGCCTAATAGACATTTGGTGATATGGAAATGGAGATGGGGAGAAAGGAGAAAAGGGAGGGAGGGAAAGTCATGTACATAGAGATGATGATAATTCCCAACGAGATTCCCAATAGAGAAAAATATAAGTGGAGAAGAATCCGCAGGACAAAGCTCTGGGGTGGAGACAATAAGTGCAGACAATTTTTCCTAGAGGTTTGAAAGAGAAGAGAGAAAGAAGATGGAAGTATTAAAGGAGGATTTTAAAAAAATATTTTTGTAGGCAGTAGAGATTGAGCAAAGATTGAATACAGAGATAAGAGGAAATGATTATGGGGATAATTCAGTCTATTGGAGGAAATATTAACAGAAGAGAATAAAGGTCCAGTACTCTATCTAGTTGGGAGGAGATCAATTGTATGAGTTCTCTGCCCATTTTAAATCGAGAATTATAATACAAATTTGATATATTATCTATAATAATTAAATTAGTTTTACTTTAATCTTTTTCTTTTACTTCTTCTTACTATTGTATGAGACAGTACTTCTCAGATTCCCAGTCTTATTATATTTTACAAACAAGTTTCTTTTCTAAGCTGGTATTGCCTTTTAATTTCCTTTTTTTTTTTTTTTGGTAAAGAAATCAAGTATTTTCTAGATCAGATTGCTGTTTTGTTCTCATTATAGCAGTTGATTTTCATTGTTTAATTTCTGTATAAAATTTTTCTAATTAGTCATTTCCTTTATCCTTTTCCTTCTTTTGAGCATCAACAACTTGTTCAAACTATTTGATTTTTTAGAACTATAAAATATTAGCATTGAAAAGAATCTTAAAAACCACCTACAAATTTTATATCAACTGTACCTTTTATAGATGAGAAAACTAAAATCCATTATAAACAGTTCATGAGTGTCAAGAATTAAGATTGTAATCTAGGTCTCCCAAAACCCAACCAATATTCTTTCTACTGCATCACTTCACTAAAGAACAATTCTTTAATTGTCCATCTTTGTCATTTATAAAATAGGAATAATATCTGTATTATCTAGTTCAGAGAGCTGTTAATCAGGATCAAGTGAGATAGTCTTCCTTAAATCCTATATAATTATAAATATGTAGTTGCTATTAATGATGATGGTATTAATGTTTATGCTTGATATTCCCAGAGAATAAATTTCATAGGAAAAAGAAGCAGGTACAATATAGATAGAGATATCTATCCTCTGTAAATACTTTTTTGTATATATTTGAGAGCTAATCTCAGAGTCAGCACTCTGATACATCCCCACTGTGATGCTGAGAAAGTCTCTTTATTTCTCAGTATCCACTTGCAACTCTTAAGTTGCAGAACAGGTGCTGGTATACATTAGCAAAGTCAGTTTTCAAAGTAGGATTTCCCTGTACCAATGAAATCTCAAGTCTAGTCCCACCTTAAAAAGAAAGAAATTAAGAATTTCACAGTACACATCTCTGTTTCCTAGGAGAAAAGGTACTATATGAGAAAAAAGCATTGGAAATCAGGCGAGATCTGGCTTCAATAACAGCTCTGAAACTTCCTAGTTATGGAACCTTGCACAAATCATCTAAGGTTTTTATCAGTTCCCTCACCTGTAAAATGGAGACCATAATAACCAATTCCTATAATGCCAGAAACTGGTTTTCAGTGCGGAAAGGACTTTGCAAAAGTACTATGTAAATGTGGATTAACATTTTTCTTCGTGTCCTCCTTCACTATGCATTTTAAGTGTTGTTGATGCTTATTTTTAGACCAGTCATTTCCCAATATACCCCAGCACTGTTAAATACTGCCTTGTAACAAAGGAACAGTTAAGTAATATTAATCAACAAAGCAACAGTGCCAATGTATGAAGCATTCTGTGCTCACAATCTCCTACCTCTCTATAGACAAGAGGAATTGTGTTCATCTTGTGTTCTCAGGGAACCCAAGATCTGCAATTGTAATGAATGAGTTTAGCTTCTTTCATTGTTTTTGTTTACATTGTTGTAGTGATTGTAGATATTGTTCTTGTTTAGTGCTACATGAGTTCTCTGACTTCCTCATTTTGCCCAATTGTTAGAGTGTGATAATAATAACCCCATTACAATTATATGCAAAAGTATGAAATGCTGCTATAAAAATTTTGGGGACTATAGGACCTTATTTTCTACCTTTAACTTTCTTGGGATATGTGTTTGCTTCATAGTCAGATATTTAGTTGTGTTTTAAATGGTCCAGAACTCCTTTCTGAAATAAAGATCCTTCTTGCTAATTTCTTTTAACAATATCCTTCCAATGATGCTATTTATATGGCCATCTTCCGTTCAACCACCAAAGTGATTTTCCTAAAGCACAGTTCCAACCATGTCCCTCCCCTTCTTAATGAACTCCACTGACTTCTTATCACCTCCAAGATCAAATATAAAAACACTCTGGTATTCAAAGCCCTTTATAACCTAACTCCCTCCCACCTTTCTGGACTTCTTATATCTTACCACACTTGATATGTGGTTCCTCTCTGCTTTTTCACAAATAAGACACTCCAGGTTATGGACATTTTTTTCTGGCTGTCCTTCTTAGTTAAAATACTCTCCCTCCTTTGCTTTGCCTATTGATTTCCCTGGCTTCCTTTAAATCCCAACTAAAATTCCACCTTTTATAGGAAGTCTTCCCCAACTTCTCAATTTCAATGTTTTCCTTCCTTTTATTATTTCCTATTTATCCTCTGTAAATATTTTCTTTGTATATATTTGGGAGTAGGGACTGTTTTTTGCCACTTTTTGTATCTTTAGCACTTAATGCAGTGAACATAATAAGCACTTAATAAATTTTGATTTATTGATTAATATCTGTAAGTCATAGAATACCAAAGTCTCTGAAAAAATTAAGTTTCTAATCACCCACAGGATGATAAAGAAATGCATGGGGGAAATGAATAAGCTTCAAAATATTGCCAACAATTTGTTATATGAGATGGCTCTCTGGGAAGGGGAATAAAGTAGGAAAGAAGAAGGGAATTGGGAAAAGTAGGTGGTATTTTTATAAAAGAACATTAATAAACATTTCATTAAAAACCTATTTTAAAAAACTATCACCAATAGATAATTGGAAGGAAAAGCAGTATAATAATATTATTATACTGCTTTTCCTTCCAATTATATAATATATAATAATAGCAATATAATAAAATCAAAAGTGAGAAGAGGACTAAGAAAGGAGGTAGTCTAGTCATAGAGCAAGAATGAGGATGACTAAAAGACAGTCTTTGTGCTCCCTTGGTACTCACTGCAATATCAGGCTTCTTGAGATGCAATAGCCTCCCCATCTCCAAAGATTTCAAGGAGTACACTTGATAAGATTAACTCAGTATAAGATGTTCCATTCTGTATTAATGGAAAGAGTGTACCTACCCACATCAACAAACTAAAGAATCCCCCACAGAAATTAGAACAGTACATTATACATACTAAGCATTCAGTAAGTCTTTACTGAATAAATCAGCAAACAAAAAACTCTGGATAAAAATATAATTATTACAGTAAAACCTTCATGGGAAAAATATGGAAAAATTATTCCAAAAATAATAAGAATTTTAAAAGAAATAAATTTAGCATTACTTTCAGAAAAATACATTAAGGCAAGCTAATAATTAATATCTAGTGGCCAAGGAGAGGTCATTTTATTCTAGAATAAATAGATGAAAATCTTTGGCATTTTCTTATCAGAAAATGAGTACTTGAAAAGTTTATTCTTTCATATATGTTAAATGTGTCCTCACAGTCCTATGTAAATTAAAAATTTGTTCAATGAGCACTTTTTTGTATAGTGCAAAGGCAAATTTCAACCCTTCTCAAGGAGGGTAGGAGGGAATCGATAAAAAATTAATCAAATTTTATTGGATGTGTATAAAAATGTGTTGTGGTAAAAAATATATATACATATATATATATACACACACACACTGTAAATATAGAAGAAAATGTAGAAGAAAACATGTGAAATATGCCTCTACCTTTGTTTTAACCAGAATGTAACATTAAATAACTTCTGGGCGTTAAAGGTGGAGATTTCTTAGTAACCTATAGCTTAAACAAAAATTAATGTAAGTATTAGCTAGACAGAGTTTATTTTTGAAGATTAATACATGACTTCTTGAGCTCTAAGACCACCATCTTTACACCTAAAATCCATCCTTTGGATTCTTAGGAATCACCAATTTGTCTCTTTTAGCTAGTCTTGTCTCTGGCCTTTATATAATTAGGATGTTAAATGGCTATTCCCATCACCTGGTCTGCATACTCAATCAATCAACATTTATTAAATGCCTCTTATGTTCCAAACACAATGCTAAGCACTGTGGGTCATTTGATCAGTTATTAAGTCTTTCAGAGCTATTTATCTTTGCATGTTGTATTCATTGAAAAAATGGTTCTCCTAGTTCTGCTCCCCTCCCCAACATCACTTTGTAGAAGACCTCCCAGGTTTTTCTGAAAACATCACTTTCATTATTTCTTCTGACAGAAGTATTCCATCACACGTGGGCACTTTACTTTGTTCAGCCATTCCCCAATTGATAGGTACTTCCTCAGTTACTAGTTTTCATTGACCATCAAAAAAACAAAACAAAAAAAAAAAAACTGCTGCTAAATATTTTTGAACTTTTGGTCCTTTTCCTCTTCAAGTATAGACTAAATAGTAGATTTCTGGGTCAAAAAATATGCAAAATTGCATATGCAAAATTTAATGTAGTTTGCAAAATAGCAGTCCCAAACCATAACATCACAAAGTCACTATGAGAATATAGAACCTTTGACATTTGTCTGCCTTTTTTCAACTTTGTTAATCTAATGGGTGTGAAATAAGAATCTTAGAATGACATTCTCTATTAATGATTTGGAGAATATTTTCACATGGCTATTAACAACTTGAATGTCTTCACCTGAACTTTCTAATCCATATTCATTTAGCCTATGAGATTCAACTCATTCTGACACCAGTACTTTCCTACCATAGTCTCTTAGGGCTTGCTAATATGAATTCTTTACTTTATTCTAATATAGTTTATTGGCCCTAAATTTGTATTCTTGGCTTTGTTTTGCTTTATATTCTTGTTCTGGGATGTCTCACACCTTACTCCTTTTCTATATATACAAATCATATCAATCCTTTTAATACCTTGCTCAAGTTCCTTCTTCATTAAGGCCTTCTGGGCTACCATAAAGTCAAAGGATTCTTCTCTCAAGTCCTTCAGCACATATATATATATATATATATATATATATATATATATATATATATATATTATATATATATATATATATATATATATATAATTGTACTTCTTAATGTTCATATATATGACTTCATGTAGATTATAAACATGTTTGAGTCTAAGTATAACAACTTATATTTTTTGTAGCCCTGAATACAGTACTTTTAGTGTTCAACAAATATTGGGGATTGCTTGTTTAAAAGTTACACCAAAAACAATAATAATAATAATAAAAGATTAAATCATACTGTGAAAGTTCTTATCACTTAAAATTTCAGAAAGGCGAGCAGCGATGTGGTGGTTCCACCCAAGAAAGAGAAAAGACAAAAATATTGCCTTTTTTTCTGAAGCTAATGGAGTTTGCCTACATATGGATAGACTCCTGAACTATCAGCTGGGTGGATATTTAGAGCAGTCTAAAAATAGGGCCTTTAAGCCAATCTCAGGTGTCCTGCTGCAACTGTGCTACTGATGTTATCTAAGCTTTGTGCCAGGATTTTCCCCTGCTTGAGTCTTTTTTTTTTAACCTCCATGTGATGTTCCTCACAAAATTGGATTGACTCACAGGGTCAGCTGTGATTTTTCATGCTAATTCCCATGACTGAGGTTTAAATGATCCATATCCTCAAATTTTCCCTGAGTGGCATTTTATTTTTTTTATGTGACTTCCCAAAATATTCTCATCATCCACCTGGGAATAGAAAATTCTCTGTGGAATTCCAGCCCCCTTCTTTCATGAGAAATGGCCAACTGAACGCACCTATCCTTATCAAAATGATAAACAGTATGTTACATTCCTAGAATACCGGCCTATTTTTTGCCATTATATTTATGTGTATTATCTTGTATAGATAACACACATGAGATTAATCAAGCTTCCTAATGGGACAGTAAACCCAAATTCACACTCCAAAATGTGGTTTTTTTAACTTACCTGAACTCCACAGCCCAGTCAGAATCTCCTTCATGCCATCAGACGGTTGTTTGTACCTTGTTGGTGACGAGGAAGATAATTGAGCTCATTATGTAGAAAACACTCTAGAGTTGATGTCCAAGAACCTGGGCTTCCATCCTGCTTCTGCCCCGTAATACTTGTATGACTTGGGGCAAACCTCTGAGCCATAGTTCCCTCATATATAAGATGAGAAGATGGACTAAATGACTTTTAAGGTTACTGCAATTTCTAAATGTATAATGTTATAAATATTTAAAACAATGAGGCAAAAAAAATTCCATAATCAAATCAGATTTGCCTTAGGAGAACCTATAAGTTTTCTTTTATTACTTTGATTATATATGTAAGAAAGTATGGCATATATTCATTTTATATCTATGAGAAGCACAAAAAAGTGCCATTCAGCTAAACTGTAATATATTTAATGAAATTATTTGTCATGTGTAGTTAGCTACCCATTATCCTAAAGCAAATCTGCTTTGATTATGATCATTTCCCTTTCTTACCCAGGGTTTTAGTATTTTGCTGAGGACTGGGTATTAATTATATGCATACTAAATGATTTCATTTTATAATTTATAATAAATATATAAAATGCATATTGTATAATTGTAAATTTTCTTATAATTTATTTTAAAATTTCATTTTGTAATATACATACAGTAAAGGAAACTATTTCCTTGAGATCAAGGGTTCTTAACCTGTTATCCATGGACTTTCTCATTTGCCTATTATCCAAGACTACAAAATGAAAACTAAATGAGCAAAAGCCAGTATATTTTTGTTAGAATAGATATATTTGTTCCTTAAACCAAATAGTGGGGCTGTGTTTGCCTTTGTTCCCACTTTCTTTCAAGCTGCTACTATTAGTCTTATTACTTCCTTGGAGCTATGAAGTATGTTTTATATAAACCTACATGATTATATACATATATACACGTACTAGATACTAGTGTATAATTTAGTATTTCTAAAGAAACATTTAAACTATTGTTTCAAAGGCCAATAAAATGTACTTGCTGCAATTTGGACAGATCCAGGGAGAATGTTCATGCACTTCCCGAGAGGCTACTTGGGGTCATTTTGCTCAATGTGACTCGCTGATATAGGGAGACAGCTGTGCTGGGCTTAGTGTCAGAAGAGCCAAGGGCAGAACTGTGGGTCTTTCCGACCCCCAGTTCTTTCATACATTAAGCTAGGAAGAACAATATCCTGACAGTCCCCTCCAGGGGATTGTTGGGAAGCTCCAATGTGCCAAGTATGTCAAGTGCTCCGTGTACCCCAAGTCCAACAGCAAGCTCAGCTATTATGTTACCATCACTGAGGTAGCCATACAAGCCATTTTCTTTTTTAAGAAGGTGAGGATTATTAAGGTTAAGTATCAAAAGAGGCTACAGGGTTGGAAGGTTTGCACCTAAAATGCAAAGCTGTTCTCTCTCAGCTGTGGAGTTAAATCCAGCAAACTGGAAACTGGTTCTGGGGTCTGTAGATCTGCCTCCAAATCCTGCCTCTGACATTTAACCATTTCTGTGAGTTGCCTGGGCTCTTGCTCAGTTTCCTCACTTGTAAAATAAGATAAGTGGTTATAGGCATGTGAAAATCCACCAGATTTTCTGGTGGTTCTCTCCCAATGAGGGCACCCTGGCAGCTACATGGTACAGTGGATAGAGTGCAGAGCCCAAAGTCAGGAAGTCTCTTTTTCCAGCCCCAGACACTTTCTAGCTGTGCCTTGGTGCCCTTATTTGTAAAATGAGCTGGAGAAGGAAATGCAATCCACTCTAACATCTTTGCCAAGAAAGCCCCACATCACTCCAAGAAGAGCGGGAAATCACAGAAACAAGTCAACAATTCCCTATCTCTCCCACACTGAAAATACAAGGCTATCCATTGCACGTCCCCATCACCGCTCTACATAGGGGCTTTTACCTGCTTTGTTTCCCTGATGATGTTCCCCCTTCCCACAGGTCCATCATATTGGTACTGGACCTTGTGTAAACCCCAAATCGGCTTTAACCCTACTGCAGCTCCGATTCCTGGGTTCAAGTGTTCCATCAATCCAAATCTCTCCTGGTAGGAGAGATTACATGAATATATCATGTGTCTGACTAATCAACCCACTTGAAAAAATAAAACAGTCTATTTTGATCATAGAGAATGAGGTTCTCTTCCACATATTCTTGATGTGTTTCTACAGGTTTTCCCCTTTGCTCATTGCCTGTCTGATCTGACATATGATATGCAAAATCTCAATCAGTCTTTAGATATAATAGGACACTTTGATAAGCTGATCATGTAATTCTGACTAGTTTCTGATATCTGCATTTTTTTTCAGGTGCTATTCACTAAACTTTGGTTTTTACACATACTTTGTTGTTTCTAGAACCAGGGAGCTGTTTTGGGGGGTTTCCATTCATCCTTGGGTTATAATCTAAAGAAACTGAAAAATGGTGAATAATCAAGAGAGTACCTTCTTGAATAGCATTAATGATATACACTAAATGAAAGAAAATAGTATTTTTCAGAAAGCTGATTTTTTCCCAAAAATTGGTAAGTTTAGTAACTGATACTAAGTAAAGCTTTTAATTAAATTAAAAAGCATTCTAAAGGAATAACAAATTGTTTCAATTAAAATGTTTTCCTATGTAGTTTTTTATTCTATAGAATTTAATTTTTTTCCCTTTCTTCCTATCTTTCCACTCTCCTTGAAACAAACAAACAACAACAATAAAAAATAACCTTGGAACTTAAAATGCATTTGCATTTTGGTTAGGTAACTGAATCACTGTGAACTTCCACCCTATAATTTCATCCCTTTGGTTTTCAAAGAACAATGAAGGAAAGACCTTCATGCTGGCACTTGGGTGGAGGCGTGACAAGCCATCTGCACAGCATATTGGGCTAGATGGGAAATGAAAATAACTGTTGCCTAGAAATGGCTGGTTGGCTCTCAAATCTGTGGAGAAGGAAGGGATTTATGGCCAAAGAAGAACTAGAGTACAATATGAAATTAAAAAATAGATAATTTTGATTATATTAAATTTAAAAGGTTTTGTGCAAACAAAACAATTGCAGACAAGATTAGAAAGGAAGCAGAAAACTGGGGGAAAGTCTTTACATCCAAGGATTCTGATAAAGGTCTCATTTCTAAAATATATAGAAAATTGACTCAAATTTGTAAGAATAAAATCCATTCTCCAATTAATAAATGGTCAAAGGATATGAACAGACAATTTTCAGATGAAGAAATTTAAACCATTTCTAGTCATATGAAAAAAATGCTCTAAAATCACTATTGATCAGAGAAATGCAAATTAGGACAACTCTGAGGTATCTCTACACATATCTCAGATTGGCTAAGATAATAGGAAAAGATGATAAATGTTGGAAAGGGATATGGGAAGACTGGGACACTAATATATTGTTTGTGGATTGTGAATTGATCCAACCATTCTGGAGAGCAGTTTGAAACTATGTCTAAAGAGCTATCAAACTGAATACCCTTTGATCCAATAGTGTCTCTCCTGGACCTATATCACAAAGAATCCATAAAAAAGGGAAAAGGACCTACCTGTGCAAAAATGTTTGTAGCAGCTCTTTTTGTAGTAGTAAGGAACTGGAAATTGAGTGGGTACCCATCAGTTGGGGAATGGCTGAATAAGTTATATAAATTATGAATGTTATGAATATTATATTTCTATAAGAAATGATCAGCAAAATGATTTCAGAAAAGCCTGGAGAGATTTACATGAACTAATGCTAAGTGAAGTGAATAAAACCAAGAGAACATTGTTCAAGAAAACAACAAGATTATGTGATAATTAATTCTGATGAATATGGCTATTTTCAGCAATGAAGTGATTTAAGACAATTCCAATAGACTTGTGATAGAAAGAGCCATCTGTATCCAGAAAAAGGGCTGTTGGGACTGAATGTGGATCACAACATAGCTTTTTTTCACCTTTTTTATTGTTGTTTACTTGCTTTTTGTTTTTTTTTCTTGCTTTTTTTTTCCTTTTTAATCTGATTTTTCTTGAGCAGTATGATAAACGTGGAAATGTTTATGAAAGAATTGTACATATTTAACATATGTTGAATTGCCTGCTACTGGGGGAGAAATTAGGGGAAGAGAAAGAGAGATATTGGAACATAAGGTTTTGTGGGGATGAATGTTGAAAACTATCTTTGCATGTATTTTGAAAATAAAAAACTATTATTTAAAAAAAAAAAGAAATGGCTAGTTGGCTTGTTCAAGTCACATGAAATACTATTATTCTGATGTGCATTGTTTCTTTAGTGGCAATTCTTCATAAAATAACTAAAAATGGTATGCTTAATATATGTGTGTGTGTGTGTGTGTGTGTATGTGTGTATTCTCTTTTCCCTGGACTCTTTGGACCTTCCCTCTCTTAATCAGTTTGTGTGATGGCTCTCTGGAAACTAGCATGAAAAAATAAAAAATCAAAAACTGCCTTAGCTTTGCAGTGAAGTATTCTGAAGGCATAGGAAAGACATAAGAGTCATATGGTAGCATTCATTTGAGAAAAAGTTTGAAGCAAGGATAAAATGTTGACTGAAGAAGAAATTGAACAAGTTTATCTAAAAGGAAGTAAAGTACAGAAGTGGAGAATGGAAGGGAAAGGAAAAGGAGTAAGTCTTTATGTAGTGTCTAATATGTACCAGCCACTATTATAAGTGTTTTACAACTATTATCTCATTTTATCCTCACAACAACCCCTCGAGATAGATGCTATTATTATCCCCATTTTTCAGATAAGGAAACTGAGGCAAAGAAAGATTACATGACTTTATCAGAGTCACAGAGATAATAAATGTCAGGAGCTGGATTTGAGTTCAAGTTCTCCTGACTCCAGGATCAATACTCTATCTTCTGGGTCATCTAATTGCCAGATTTTTTTTTAATTAAGTGCTTACTATATGCTGAACATATGAAGACAAAAATGAAAAAGCATCTGTCCTCAAGAAACATATTCTATCGAGGAAAACAATCAACAAAACTACCTAAGATTGGGGGCTTTTTTTTCCCTTTCTTTGTATCCCTAGCATTTAGCACAGTGCTTAGCACATGGTAGGTGCTTAATAAATGCTTATTGACTGACAGATTGAGCTAATTACATACAAAGTACACATAGAAAGTATATTCAAGGTAATTTGGGGTGCTGGCCCTAGCTGAGGGTCGAGCTGTAGAATTAAAGATGAGCTCTCAAGGAAGTCAGAAATCTAAAAGACAGAAAGTGAGAAATGAGTCCAAATGACTTGATTCAAGATAAATTCTTTTTCAAAAAGTTATAAAGGTAATTCCAACATTATTTTCTTGAGGGTTTAGAAAAAATAGAAGTACTGGTCCAAAAAAGGATCTGACAATAGATGATAAGTAATTGCAGCTTTAACAAAATTAAGTTGACATTAGTA
Source organism: Antechinus flavipes (assembly GCF_016432865.1). Taxonomy (NCBI): domain Eukaryota; kingdom Metazoa; phylum Chordata; class Mammalia; order Dasyuromorphia; family Dasyuridae; genus Antechinus; species Antechinus flavipes. Next base: position 33,472,590 of record NC_067401.1, on the reverse strand, counting down.
ATGTGATATCTAAGTAGAAATGTCTTATATCTCCCCAAAAATGTGAAAGGGAAAGTTTAGTCATCCATAAATAGTTTCATGTGACACCTGCATTTACATTGTAACTGAATCTCTAACAGATAATATTGTTTAAGGTCCTGTTTAGAATAAGTGGCCAAGTCCTGGGTGAACCACATAGCCAATGGGTGATTTTGATGAATGACCTCTAATTATAACACAGTAGAAATGACCACATGTATAAAAGGCAAAGCAAATGGAGACTGTCTCTTAGATGTTGAGGTCAGGGAGACTACTGATGAATGAGTAATGGTTTATGGTGTTAATAGTTGTCAAAAAAGGAGGATTAAGATGATAAAGAACTCATTGAATATGGAACCAAGATTAGTATCATGCTCTGCAGAATGATGAGTTTAAGAAATAAATTGTTGATGATTCAGAAACAAATCAACTGAGAGAACCTTCACAAATAAATAGCTATAGATGACCTTTTATAAAAACTTGATGAAAGACAGAAGAGCAGAGTAGCAGTTGGGGAGTGTTGATGAGGCTAATATTGCTTTCTCAAGACTTATTGTGACTTAGAATTTATTCCTATAATGAAAGAAGGGAACTGGAGAAGTGGATTTATCAAGAAAGCTATTACAAATAGAACAAAAACACTGGAGTCCAGTCAATGATCAGTTATCCAAAGGTAACAAAAGTAAAATGATTTCCATCATTTTTGAGTTGCAATTTCTAGATAAGATAGAAATAAAAAAACATAATTAAAAGAGATAAAAGGTGAGACCACATTTTTTTTAAAATGTACTACAGGTAATGAAGTATCAATATTTAATACACATATGCATATATCTCAAATTCATAGAATCTAAATACAAAAAGAAAAAGTTGATCCAATTACAGATAGAAACAAAAAAACTCTTAATAAGTATGAATTTCTATGGACCCCTTTCAAACCCAGATAAATGTAACAAAAATAGGCAAGAAAGAAATTTGTATGCCTCAAGAGGATTTTCAAAAAGCCAAATAAGATACTTCTCTTGTAATTAGTCAATGGGAACAGAAAGGAAATATGTATATTATTCAAAAGAGCTGTGACCCTTACCAAAAAATGACCACTTGCTATGGTATAAAAATCTCATAGTCAAATAGGAAGGAGGAAAAGGACATAATTAAAATCATTCTTTGGAAACCAGAACATGATAAAGACTATTATCAATGAGGGGCATTTGAAGAATGGATTCAAATTTGAAGAGATATTAAATAATTTAATATTAAAGAATATGTAGGTCAAAGAATAAATTACCTAAATATTTTCATCCAAAAAAAGGAACCTCAAAAAGATGAAACTTAAGACTCAGCCAAAGCAATTCTTAGAGGGAAATATATAATTCTTAATTTCATCAGTGAAAGAAAGAACATGTTGATTAACTGGGCCTGCAACTAAAAAGAATAACTAGGAAATTAACAATTTTTAAAACCCCGAAGAGATAGACAAAATTGAAAACAAAAAAGCCATTGAACTAGTAAAGTGTAGGACCTCTTTAAAAAATAAAATATATAAAGCTCTAATTTGTTATTTTAAAGTGCCAGTGTCATTGAACAGCACCATTAGCATTTTTATGGTACTTTTAGACTTGCAAAATGTTTTATAAATATCTTGTTTTATTCTAACAACCATTCTGGAAGTTAGATGATACAATTATTCCTATTTTCTATATTAGAAAATTTAGACAAAAGTTAAGTAGCTTGCCCAGGGTTATATCTAGTAAGTGTCTGAAACCAAATTTTAATTCAGATTTTCCAAACTCCAGATCCAGTGCTCTGTTCATTGTACCACCTATGTGCCTATAAGAATGAAAAAGAATTACAACAAATGAAGGGAAAGTTAGGAAAACTATTAGAAACTATTTTGCTCACATATATCCCAACAAAATTGCTAAAATGAATGAGTGTTTACATATGAAATACTCAGGTTAACCAAACAAGAAATAGAGACTTTAAATAGCTCAACACAGGAAAATAATTTGAAAATAACATAAAGAAATTCCCAAAGGAAAAATCCCACAGTCATGTGGATTTCAAATTAATTCTCTCATACAAAAACAATTCTAACATCACACAGATTGTAAGCAAAAATAAACATTTTCTACATGACATATGTTCCCTATTAACAAAACCAGGGAGAGATTAAACAGAGAAAGAGAATGATAGCATATTAAAACTAATGAATATTGATAGCTAATATTTTTCCAAGAGATGACAATTGTATATGTTTTTTATAATAGCTTATTATTTTTCCAAATACATGCAAAATAATTTTCATCATTCACTTTTGCAAAGTCTTGTGTTCCAGTTTTTTCTTCTCCCTTCCCCTCCTCCAGGCAGCAAGCAATCCACTATAGGTTAAACATGTGTAATTATTCTGAACACATTTCCATATTATGCTGCACAAGAAAAATTAGATCAATATCCCAAAGAAATACTAAAGAAGGGAAAGAGACCTGTATGTGCCAAAATGTTTGTGGCAGCCCTGTTTGTAGTGGCTAGAAACTGGAAATTGAATGGATGCCCATCAATTGGAGAATGGCTGGGTAAATTGTGGTATATGAATGTTATGGAATATTATTGTTCTGTAAGAAATGACCAGCAGGATGAATACAGAGAGGCTTGGCAAGACTTACATGAACTGATGCTAAGTGAGATGAGCAGAACCAGGAGATCATTATACACTTCAACAACGATATTGTATGAGGACATATTCTGATGGAAGTGGATTTCTTTGACAAAGAGACCTAATTGAGTTTCAATTGACAAATGATGGACAGAAGCAGCTACACCCAAAGAAAGAACACCGGGAAATGAATGTGAACTATCTGCATCTTTGTTTTTCTTCCCGGGTTATTTTTACCTTCTGAATCCAATTCTCCCTGTGCAACAAGAGAACTGTTCGGTTCTGCAAACATATATTGTATCCAGGATATACTGTAACCTATTCAACATGTAAAGGACTGCTTGCCATCTTGGGGAGGGGGTGGAGGGAGGGAGGGGAAAAATCGGAACAGAAATGAGAGCAAGGGATAATGTTGTAAAAAAAATTACCTTGGCATGGATTCTGTCAATATAAAGTTATTATTAAATAAAATTTTTAAAAAAAAGAAAAAAGAAAAATTAGATCAAAAGGGGGAAAAAGAACATGAGAAAGAAAAATAAGCAAACAAACACCACCACCAAAAAAAAGTGAAAATACTATGCTTTTATTCATATTCAGTCTCTATAGTTCTCTCTCTGTTTGCAGATGGTTCTTTCTATCATAAGTCTATTGGAATTGCCTTGAATCACCACATTGTTGAAAAGAGCCAAGTTTATTATAATCGATCATCACACGATCTTGTTGTGTTGAATATTATTATTCCATTAATATTTCATTACATTCATATGCCATAACTTATTCAGCCATTCCCCGACTGATGGGCATTCATTCAATTTCCATTTTCTTGCCACTACTAAAAGGGCTGCTACAAAAATTTCTGCACACATGAGTCCTTTTCCCTTTTTTATGATTTCTTTGGCATACAGGCCCAGGAGAGATACTGCTGGATCAAAGGGTATACACAATTTTATAGTCCTTTGGGCATAGTTCCAAATTGCTCTCTAGAATGGTTAGATCAGTACACAACTCCACCAACAATGTATTAGTGTCCCAGTTTTCCCACATCCTCGCCGACATTTGTCATTATCTTTTCCTATCATCTTAGCCAGTCTGAGAGATGTGAAGTGCTACCTCAGAGTTTTCTTATACAATTATATTTATTTATATTCTATAACTAAGTTACATTTATTCAAGAAATTCAGAGTAGTTTCAATAGGAGGAAATCTGTCAAAATAATGTGACGTATTAATAATTAATAAAAATAGGTGACAACAAAAAAGTTTTTGACAAAACAATACTTCTTTACATCTAAAAAAGGTAACTGAGAAAAATGAAAATATTAAAACATTTTTAAAAATTTAAATGACATTTTAATCTATACCATTCCTTAACAAAATAAATATCTATCTATAACCAAGAGCTAGCATATGTTTAAAGAGAAAACACCAGAAGTCTTCTAATATCTTAAATAAATCAAAGATGTCCAATGTAAACACTATGGTTTAACATAGTACTAGAAATCCAAGCTATGGCAATAAGACAAGAAAAGGACATTGAAAGACTAAGAAAGGGTAAAAAGGAAGCATGTTAGCAGACAATAGATCTCTAAATTCAACCAAAACTTAATTGAAACAATAATTTAATAAAGTAGTAGGACATAAAATAAACTTACACAAATTTTCTCTATATTACCAACAAACCCAATAAGAAGAGAGAAAAAAGGAAATTTAATTCAGAATTTCATTTCTGTAAAATTCTGTAAAATATCTGGGAGTCTGCTTACCAAAACACATGCAGAAATTACAGGAATACAACTATAAAACACTTTACAATTTACTATAAAACTAAGCAATTGCTCACTTGCATTATACCAAAAGAAAAAAAATAAAAATACTTAATTTACAGATTTAGTAACATAACAGTCAAACTACAAATTGGTTATAGAACTAGAAAAAAAAAATTTAAAAATTGATTTGAAGGAAAAAAAATTAAAAATCTCAAAGAAAATGATGAAAAAGTGGGAAGTAAGGGGACCTGATAGTAAATGATCTCAAACTGGACTACAAAGGAATAATCATCAAAACCAGTTGATAAGAGTTAAAATATAGAAAACTTGATCAGTGAAACTGCTTTGATATATAAGCTCCAGAAGCAATATGACATATTCATATAATACTTGATAAAGCCAATGACCTTAACTGTTGAGAATGTATTCTTCAACAAAAAATTGTTGGACATACTAGTGTACAATCTAGCAGAAATTGGTTTTAGACCAATAGATGATACCATATTTTATGATACAATAAATTCCAAATGGATATGTGACCTAATCTAAAAAGTCACGGTATAAACAAGTTAGGGAAAAGAAAGGTAATCTTTTCACAATTGTTAATAGGAGGAATATTCTTTATTAACTTAAGAACCTGAAGAGATAAAATTGATGGTTTTGATTATATAAAATTGAAAAGGTTTTGCATAACTAATTAACACAGAACTGAAAGGTAAACAGTTAACTAGAAAAAAAATTTTGTAGCAACTTTTTCTGATAAGTTTCTGATGCCCAAGACATATAATGGATGTATACTTAAACAAGATTATTCATTCCCCACCAAATAAATGATCAAAGAATATGAGCAGGCAATTCTCAAGGAAAAAATTTCAAATTATGAGCAATTACATGAGAAAATGATGTAAATCATTAATAATAGAAATCCAAATTTAAAAAATTCTTAAAGTTCTGCTTCACACACACATCAGAATGACAAAAATTATAGAGAAGAAAGTTATTTGTTGGAGAAAGTTTGGGACTATAGAAACACTTGTGTAGTGGTCCCTTCATTCTTGAAAGCAATTTGAAATTTTACTGAAAAGTCACTAAGCTGTGAATTTACTTTGGTTTGATGATATTATTATATCGACTACTGAGAAACAGGAAAAGTAACAAGAAATAAATGGGATCATATCCACCAGCATCCCTTTTTATTTTCTTTTGAACCATATCAGTCCTCTGGATAAGTTTTTATAAATGATCCCACTTTCTATTAAGATCAGGGTGCCTTTAGCCCTTCACAGAGAGAGATATCAAAGAAAGAAGGAAAGGATATAGATGGACAAAAATATATTTATAGCAGTACTTTTTTGTAACTAAGAACTAGAAACTAAGGAAGTGCCTTTTAACTGGAGAATTGCTAAATAGCAAGGGAGACAGGGTCAAATTTTGATCAAAATAAAATATTTTTTACTAAGAAATTACAAAAGATTGACTCAGAGAAACCTTGACAGGTTTTTATGAATCAACATAGAATGAATGAAATGACTAGATGAATCATGCTTTTTTAAATTTTATGCTTTTATATACAAATGTACAAATATAGTTGATGCACAGTGTCATATAAGCTATCTTTTTCTGTCACTTACATGAGGAAAAATCCCATTTGTTGATATTTTTAGGTTAATAATCAAAAAGAAAAACATTTAAAGAGTAGCAAAAGTGCAAAAATGGTATCTCTATTTGGTGGTTATTATTAGCATCTCTCTTTTGGAAGCTCAAAATTCTTTCCTTTAAACTTTTCCTGTCTAACTTTCTTATCCTGCTCAGAGCTATAAACTGGGAAGCAAACTTCCCAGAAGGAAAAGCAAATAAATAATCTGAAATTTGATGTCATCTTTCCTCACAATGAAATGAGAAATATGGAGAGGTCACCTCCTACATGAAGCCTTTAACCCCAGAAACTATTGCCTCCTCCCCTGCAAAAAAAGGGGGGGGGGAATTATTTCAATTTTTTTTATATCTTTATTTGTATATGTTCATATTATCTTCATCAGTAAATGAGCTTCTTGAAACAGGGACTATTGTATTTTCATCTTTGTATATACTAGCAAAATGTCTGGCACACAGTGGCACTTAATGTTTGCTGGTTGATTGATTAGCTGAATCAACTAGGGGGTATATTGGAAAAGCTTCCTTGTCCACAGCATAATCTCATTATTCTGTTTAAAATACATATTACAAAATCTTAGGAAATCAGATGCATTCATTCAAATGTTAGAAGATATTCCAAACAAAAATACAAATTTATTTTGGCACAAGTCTTCCCCTTCTCCCTCCACCATGATTTATTTATATGACTGATTGAGAGTTGATTGAACTTCTTAAATTTCTATTTCTCAAAGCTAAGTCCTATGTCAAATAACAGTTGAGTAATATTCTATTATGATATGTTTAACTTCAAAGCTAGCCACAGCTAATGGACAATTTTCTTCTTTTCCACTTTTCTTTCTATTATTTATACAGGTGTGGAGGGGCACCATAGCCCGAATGAAATACAAGAGGACAAAGGCTGCTCTGACCATCATCAGGTACCATCGGCGCTACAAGGTCAAGGCGTACATCCAGGAGGTCCACAAACGCTTGCAGGGGGTCAGGAACATGAAGGATTATGGGAAGCATGTGAAGTGGCCAACTCCTCCTAAAGTTCTGCACCGTTTTGAAGAGGCCCTCAAGACAATTTATCAGAGGTGGGAACATACTGATACAGTTTATTACATCAACCCAGTTCTTATTTTTTAAAGCAAAAAAAGTTATCTCTGCTTTGTGTCCTATAGTAGGCCAAAGTGGTGATGATACAGAGTATATTTCACAAAAGATAAATAATAAAATTGGTGTGGGTCTGAAATGTTTTATTGAACAAACCAGTTCCTCTTATCTATGTCTTCTGTTCATGTGAGACCCTTGCCAAACTCTATATCTGCATTGCCCTCAAAGTCTACTAGCTATTTCATTTTTACTCAATACTGATGAATGAAATGAAAGAAATCATGCAATTATGCTAACTGGGTCTACTGAACAGATTTGGAACCTAATCTTAACTGGATACTCCCTATAGCAAACAAGTCTTTTTAATTCTCTCTAAATGACTCGACATCACATTCCCCACTAGAGCTGTTCCAAATCTATTCTGTTCTTGAACTTGCTGTACCATATCATCCTACCTTCTCCCTCCCCCAGTAGAGAATTCACTTTATAATTTATTGAAAAAAAAAGATATTTTTGTATCATTCTCTTCTTCCATCCTCTAAATCTCAAAAACTCTTAGCATCATTTTCCCATTCTCTCTTCTCTTATTCCAAATTTAGATAAAAAGATGGCCCTTCTTTTACCAAGACCAATCCCTTTATTCTTGATCTCATCTCTTCTAACAGATAAAGTTCACAATTAAAGCTTTAGTCTTTCAAATCTTTGTTCTCTATCTATTGTGCGTTTTCCCAAAGTCTAAAAACATCCCCAAATCTTTTCCATTCTTTAAAAAACACACACACATTTTATCTCATTCTTCCCTCAAGCTATTGCCCTTTTTCTCTCCTCCCTTTCATACCCAAGTTCCTAACAAAGAGCTACATTTGATTCTCCTTTCTCTCCTCATTGACTTCTAAGCCCCTTACAATCTAGTTTCTGGCTTTGTCATAACTTTTTTTTTGGTCACAAAAATTTTTCTCCACAGAATTATGATCCCCTTATTGCCAACTCAAATGTCATTGGATCATTTTTGGTTGAGTTTTTTTTTTTTTTTTCCTTAGCTAAACTTAGACCTAAAATCATCTAACACTTAGCCTTCATACTTTTTGAGTTCTCAGCAGCATTTTACACTATTTGCCTTTTTTTTTCATTGGGTACTTGAACTTCTCCAGGTTTTTGTGACATTATTATTTCTTGATATTTCTCTCAGTCTCCTCTGCTGGAATCATTTCCCATCTGCTAACTTGTGAGCATTGAAAATTCAGTATTTATCTAAAATGGCATACTTTATCTTCTCCCCCACCAAAAAAATAGTATTCCCTACTTCCAAACTCTTTTGTTTCTATTGAGGAACCTTCATCTTTTCAAATACTCAATGTTTACAGGCTCAGACTCATCCTCTATTTCTTATTCTTCAAGTCTTTTCTATTTGGCTTCCATTTATCACCTCCTAGTTACTCACACAGCCACATTCTGGTTTAGACTTTCGTCCCTTCCTGCCTTGATACTGAAATAATCTTCTAATGGCATCCATGACTCCATTTTATCTTGTTTCCAATACATCTTGGGCAGAGCTGCTCAAGTGGTATTTCTAAAATAAGTTTCTCAGGAAACTCCAACCACTTCCAATTGCCTCTAGGATAATAGTTCAACTCCCCTGTTTGTAATTCAAAACTCTTTACAATCTGGTCAGTCTACCTTTTCATACTTACTCTTCATTACTTCCTTTCACGCTCTCTCTAGTCCAACCAAATGGCCTTTCTTGCTGTTTCCTCACACTCAACATTCTGTCTCCTAAGAGAGAACACGCTCTCTCTCCATGTCTGGGAACGTACTGCTTTCCACCTCCACCCCTTGGAATCTCAAGCTTCCTTCAATCGCTGTCTCATTCATGAGGACTTCCCTGATCCCCAAGCTGCTGGTCCCTGTTTGGTAACTTTGAAATTACTTCTGGTCTTCTTCATCTATATTTTGTATTCGTGTAGACACATCTCCCCCAAATTGCTTGATTTTTGTCTTCATATTCCCAGCATCTAGGATAACATCAATACTTAATAAGGCATGGTTGACTGTCACTTCATGGAAGTCTGTCAGATTCCTTGTTGGCAGGAACACTCTCCATTTTATCTTGATAACTCCTGCATCTCCCAGTACTCTGTATGTGTGCGTGTGTACAAATATAAATACACACACAAACCATTTTACACACACAAACATACATGTGTCTGTGTGTTCACACATATGTGTGTATGTGCAAATTAAATATAAATATTATGTATCATATATGAAATATGGCATGCCACATAGTATATATAGTAGGAACTTAATAAATGTATTTGATAATTTAATAAATCTACTTATTTCTCAAAATAACTATACCTGGAATTCAAGTATCCTGCCACCAGGTGGCAATGGATTGCCATGTGCATCAGGTGCCATTTGTATCCAGGTAAGAGAAGGTTGATGGATGTGCTTTTGTTTGTTAGCTGACTTCAAACCCTTGCCTGAAATAAATAAATTGAAATTACTTGAAGGAAAAGAAAAAAAAAAAAAGAGAGAGAGAGAGCAATTTCTTTTTAGCACAAGCTTTTTAAAGAGATGAATTTGTAAGTACAATTTGGTACCTTTCTCACTAATCTTTAACTTTATCAGATTACTGTGAATTTTAGCTTCAGATCGGAAATCCTTTCTGGAGGTTCGTCCTCAGCCTTCACATTTAATTTAAGGGTGCCCTGGAATTGCTTATCTCAGTTTTAGCCAGGAGCGGTCTATTGGTGGAGCTTAATGTGTTGGAGCCCATCATAGGAAGGACCATAGTTTGCCTTTTAGCCTCCCTGCTCCCTGAGCTCTTACTGTCACAATGCTTTACACAGAATAGACAATTGAAAATATTTGTTGAATTGGAAAAAATTGAATTAAACATGTGGAAGCAGAAGAAAGAGAAGGCAGAGAGCTAAGTGCTGGTATGGTACCACTGAGAATATGACAATCCCTGGGACTATTCTGCCTCAGCCTGAAATCTTTTCATTTTATTCTTTTTTGGATTTTTCTCTTTAATTTTTTTTCATGCAAGCTGCTACTCAGGTTGAATTTTATTTACATATAATAATTATTTATGCCTCTAATGGTCTTTTATTTTGAAATATAAAATTTGAAATATTTGAAAACTTGACATACAAAATACCCAGATACATGTTAAAGGGACCATTGACATTAAACAGAAAAGGACAACATAAACCATAACATTTAAACACAGTTGTTTAAAATAGAAAGCAGATTTGAACTGAGTCCATCAGAACTACATTAGGACTAAGCAACCCTTTACGACCTAATTCACTTAATGTCCAGTATAAAGCCTTAGATATTTATGATGTAATATGGTAGAAAGAGACAGGCTTGAGTACAGTTCCCAACACTTGTTAGTTGTATCACTTGGAGCAAGTCATTTAATATTTCTAACCTTCAGTTTCTCCATTGACGAAAAATGGAAATAATGCTTGCCCTACCTCTCTCATATTGTTGGGAAAATGCTATATTATATTCCTGTTGTTCATACATGTCTTTTTTAGCTTATTATTTTACATTGATCAAGCATTCATTTTTCTCCCCTCTCGCCTCTCTCTAGGTACTGGGACAGAAGCAAAGAGGGAGGGAAAAATAGAGAGAGAAAGGAGGGAGTCCTCTGTATCACATAAGCTCAATCAAGCAAAATATTCTCACACAGGACAATTCTTGCATATTTCTGTCATGAACTCCAATTAATTAATTTAACAAGTATAGAATATTGTTCTTCAAAGAGATGGGTGTTAACCATAAATATCAAAATATATCTTTGTTTTTTTAGAAAGTAAAAAGAATATAGTGCTATATTATAGGAGGTACAAAGTACAAGCTAACCTCCAAAAAACCCAAAGATTGATTTTTAATCTGTTAGGGGTTTCTAATCTGTTACTTTGAGAATGTGACTATTACCTATTAGCTCCCTTAATCTCTTTTCTCTATAGAATCTTTCACCCGAAGTCTGGATCCCAACACAGAGCATGAATTTGCTCCCACTCTCCTCTGATGCAAAAGTCAACTTTCAGATTCATCCTCTGATATTTTGGCAACTGTGATCCAAATCTGTCACTGGTGTTATAGATGTGTCAGAGGAGTGCTCTTGGGAAGAGGGGAACCAAGACCTAGCTTAGCTCCACTTCTGATAGTCACCAAAGAGTCTTACAGTGGAATAGCAGAGTATGAAAGCTCCCTCCTGAATGCATCCATTGTGTCATGGAGTCACAGGATGCTCTTGGGGCAACGAAAACAACTGGCGTCATACTTGAGGAATCCGCTGAATGTAAACTGTCCACATTTAGAGTACCCAACAAAACGACACTTGATGAAAGCGCGGGAACAGAATTAAGAACTAACTAGTTCTTCTGGAGATGTTTCCCCTTGTGAGAGAAACAGCTCTTACTGCCGGTTTTCCAGATCGACTAGTCATACATATACACATACATAACTTAAGTATGTCCAGAGTTTCTGTGCACTGAGCAAGGCAGATGGCTTGGGGATTCAGTGGATAGACTGATGATCCAGAATAGTCATTTCCTGCCACAGACTTACAAGACATGGAATCTTAGACGAGCCACTTATCCTCAAACCTCAGTTTGCTTCCCTACAAAATGAGGGAATTGGATTCAGGTCCTTTAAGGCCCCTTCTCAATCTATCCTTCCTTCCATCATAAATACTGTTAGAGGCCCTATACTACTGTTAGATTCAGGTCCTTTAAGGTCCCTTTTCAATCTATCCTTCCTTCCATTATAAATACTGTTAGAGGCCCTATACTACTGTTGGATTCAGGATCCTTTAAGGCCCCTTCTCAATCTATCCTTCCTTCCATCATAAATACTGTTAGAGGCCCTATACTACTGTTAGATTCAGGTCCTTTAAGGTCCCTTTTCAATATATCCTTCCTTCCATTATAAATACTGTTAGAGGCCCTATACTACTGTTAGATTCAGGTCCTTTAAGGTCCCTTTTCAATCTATCCTTCCTTCCATTATAAATACTGTTAGAAGCCCTATACTACTGTTAGATTCAGGTTCTTTAAGGCCCCTTCTCAATCTATCCTTCCTTCCATTATAAATACTGTTAGAGGCCCTATACTACTGTTAGATTCAGGTCCTTTAAGGTCCCTTTTCAATCTATCCTTCCTTCCATTATAAATATTGTTAGAGGCCCTATACTACTGTTAGATTCAGGATCCTTTAAGGCCCCTTCTCAATCTATCCTTCCTTCCATCATAAATACTGTTAGAGGCCCTATACTACTGTTAGATTCAGGTCCTTTAAGGCCCCTTCTCAATCTATCCTTCCTTCCATCATAAATACTGTTAGAGGCCCTATACTACTGTTAGATTCAGGATCCTTTAAGGCCCCTTCTCAATCTATCCTTCCTTCCATCATAAATACTGTTAGAGGCCCTATACTTCAGTTAGATTCAGGATTCTTTAAGATCCCTTCTCAATCTATCCTTCCTTCCATCATAAATACTGTTAGAGGCCCTATACTACTGTTAGATTCAGGTCCTTTAAGGTCCCTTTTCAATCTATGCTTCCTTCCATCATAAATACTGTTAGAGGCCCTATACTACTGTTAGATTCAGGTCCTTTAAGGTCCCTTTTCAATCTATCCTTCCTTCCATTATAAATACTGTTAGAGGCCCTATACTACTGTTAGATTCAGGATCCTTTAAGGCCCCTTCTCAATCTATCCTTCCTTCCATCATAAATACTGTTAGAGGCCCTATACTAGTGTTGGATTCAGGATCCTTTAAGGCCCCTTCTCAATCTATCCTTCCTTCCATCATAAATACTGTTAGAGGCCCTATACTACTATTAGATTCAGGATCCTTTAAGGCCCCTTCTCAATCTATGCTTCCTTCCATCATAAATACTGTTAGAGGCTCTATACCTCAGTTGGATTCAGGATCCTTTAAGGCCCCTTCTCAATCTATCCTTCCTTCCATCTTAAATACTGTTAGAGGCCCTATATTTCTGGCCAAATGCGGGTTCTATTCTAAACCATTCAAACCTTAAGCAACAGACCATTTTCCCATGAACATCCATCCTTGTAATCTCTTGCTCATTTTCACTCCCGTAGCCCTTAGTTTGTTCCCATCCTTCCCTGGCTCTCTGTCCTGATTACTCCCCTCTGAATCACTCCTTCTTTGCTCTCACACAGACTGTTCCATCAGCTTTCTCGCGGCCCTCCCTGCCCCAGCCCTCTCTTGCTGTCCCTCACAATGCTCATTGCCAAAGTAATATTCCTAACGCGTGCCTGATCACATCACTCACGATCCAAAACCTTCCATGTTTGCCCACTGCCCACAGACTTAACCCAGACGCCTTTCTCTGATAGTCAGGATTTTCTGGCCTCTTTTCCCACTCTACCTCATCGTGCACTCTGTCACCTAGCCACTGGATTATGAGTTATTTCCCTCCATTGAATAGTCCTTGTTGCTTCTGTACCTTCCTGCATCCTTCCCCCACCTCTGCAGAGAATCCCTTCTGCCTCTGCCTGTTGAAGTCCTTCTCTGCTTTGGAGAACTAGCTTTGCCATTCCTACTGTGAAATTTCTCCTGCTGTCACCAGTTACGCGAGATCCTTCCCTCTCCCAGTCTCATGAGTCTCCATTTGACCCTCTTCTTGTCCTTTTTTTTTTTCATTACAACTTGCATATATTTAGATATCTTGAACTCAGTAGGCTCCAACTGCCTGTTTGGTCAAAGGTGCCATAAGTTTCAAGGGGGCGTCTGCATTCCCTTTGCAGGATAAGAAGAACAAGGGCATCTTTGTCTCACCTGCGTAATGTGAAATGTAATTGTTCTGAGGATGGCGAGATCTTGCCAAAGGCCACAGGAATATCATTCTGACAAATGTTCCATCTTTTCTGGTTTTCTTGTAGATGGAGAGCAGCCCAGCTTATCCGGAGCATCCCCCCTGCAGACTTGCCGCAGGTCAGGGCAAAGGTTGCTGCCATGGAGATGCTAAAAGGTCACAGAGCTGACCTTGGCCTCCAGAGAGCCTGGGAGGGGAACTACCTGGCAGCAGTGAGTACAGGGATGGAAATGGAAATCTGCCCCTTTTCTGCACATGCACACACACACACACACACACACACACACACACACACACACACACACACAATTTTTCTCTGAGCAATTATTGCAATAAAAATAAGTAATTTGACAGATTTTCCTTAAAATGAAAAATTGCAAAATTAACATAAATCCAAATCTTTTGTGTTGAGTGAATCCTTCAGGTTTCCTGATTTCAGGTTTCACTTTATCATTCTTGAGTCCTGTTTGGGGGTTTTCTTGGCAGAGATACTGGAGGTATTTGCCATTTCTTTCTCTAGCTCATTACAGATGAGGAAACTGAGACAAACAGGGTGAAATGACTTGTCCAGAGTCACACAACTGGGAAGTTTCTGAGGGCACAGTGGAACTCAGGTCCTCCTGACTTCAGATCTAGCAGTCTATCTACTGTACTTTCAGGGGTTCACCACCTTTGGAAAAAAAATTGATCATGTGACACATGACTATTCAGTGATACTTTTCAGAGCCATCAATGACTCCTTACTCTTCTTCCTCTTTGTTTACTTCCTTAGGGATATCTGTTCTGTCTCTTTCAACTATTACTTATATATAGAATATTCCCCCAATACATGTCTACACTTATAACTTCTGATCCTCTCCCTAGTCCAGTTTTCTGGACTAAAACAAGGTTTCTTGGCTTAGAGTCTGTGGAGAGATTTCATAGAGTCCATAAACTTGTATAGAAAAAAATTTACATATTGATCTTCACTAACTACAACTAAAAATTAGTATTCCCTTTAATTTTGAATTTAAAAAAAACACAGTTCTGAGAAGGGCTCCATAGCTTTGGCCACACTGCCAAAGGGACGACACAAAGAGGGTTAAAAACCTGTGGAGATTTTTCTCATCTTCAACTTGTACCAACTTTTGCAGGATTTGGAGTCTACATGAGAAATCCAAAAACACATTTATGAAGCATCATGAATATCATTACGAATAGGAGTCATCATTTTATTGGTGATAAATGTTAATATTGGTGAATATTTATGAGGCACTTACATATATATGTATGTACATAAATATTTATTTTTATATGTGTGTATGTGTGCATGTATGTATATATATATAGCACTTACATACACACACACACACACACACACACACACACCAGGCATCTTATACTCAGCTATCTCTACTTTTTCTCTCATCCCTCTCCGGTTCAGCTTATTCTTCTTCATGTTCCTTTTCAGAAGCCAGACACTCCCCAGACCACAGGCACTTTTGTTCCTGTTGCCAATGAACTAAAGCGGAAGGACAAATACATGAACGTTCTGTTTTCCTGCCATGTGCGTAAGGTAAGAAAAAATAGAGCTTGCTGATTTGGTTACCTTAAAACAGGACTAAGCTTAACTATAGTTCCATAAAAATTTTCATTTGAAACAATATTTTCGTAATTATATTTCCATAGCATTGGCTTTCTTTATAATCTTATGTATTTTACTTTATGCGTTTAAAAATATTCTGAAAAGGGATCTTTAGGCTTCACTAGATTGCCAAAGAAATCTGCAATACAGAAAAGGTTGTATTACTGTTCTAAAGACCCTAAATTAAGATGTCCTAGTCAATAACAAAAGTGCCATTTGTTATATGTTTTTGTGAAAATCCACAAACTTGACAGGAGAACCATAGGAAAAATGGGGAAAAGAGAAGTATTATTGTTCTCGAAATATATTATTGACTACCCACTAAAACGGAACAATCTGATGATGAATTCCAAATACAGAAATCTGGGCCAAAGACAAATGATAGAGCATCGATGGGAGACTTCAACTACCCCTTGATCTGTCCTGTGGACAGTTTCATTTCTCAGCAGATGGAGGAAGTGATTGTGGGGAGAGGGGACAGCGGTAAGCTGAGCCCAAGTCTTACCATCTGGAAAGACAAAAGATGAGAAATAAAATTATCAGGAGCCTAGAGAGAAAGAGACCAGGCCATCTTAGAAGGTGATAAGAAGCATCCTGGGCGTCTGAGCATAATTGAACAAATGAATGAGCGTCACTTACCTGTCTGTAAAATACTATCCCTTGGGGGCGAACAGGAAGACAAAGCAGTCCTTGCTCTCCTTAGAACATTCCAAGAGACATACGTGATGGAGAGGTTCAGTGTTCCTCAGGATCAAGCAGCAAACTATATGGCCATGCATCTTATCCAACGCCAAGTTCATTAGTAAAACCTATCAGTTTCTTCAGTTGACGAGTTTTACAGTACCAAGGAGGCAGAAGTTCTGTGGATTAAATTTAAGCTCAATATAAGTAGCAATATTCAGTTTATTACCACTAGTCATGAGTAGAATGTGCTGTAGGTAGAAGTCGTTTACTTTACCCATCACTGGAAGTGTTTGGGGATTGACAAAAATGGTAGATTTGTCATAGAAGATGATACCTACATCAGGTGGGAGCTTGGATTAAATAACTTTGAATGTGCCTTTTAGCTCTCACATGATTTAATACTTCAATTGCCTTAGAAGCTAAGTGAAGAAAAAATGGGTCTTCCTATCCTATTACTATTTTACTTAGAAGCAGACCAAAGAATGAGAGTTCAAAATATATATGTTGGGTACTTTGTACTAGATTTAATTAAGCTATATTATACACATTTTTGCTTTTTTTAAAGTTTTTATCAAGCAACAAAATTGCTTCATTACTATTAATTGCAAGTCTTTATTACTCTTCTTGAAAATTTTCTTTAGTCCTCAAATATAATGAGGACTTCCTTGTGCTCTTGAAAGGGTACTATATTTGAGTTTTGACATCTAAACCAGAGAAAGCAAAAACAAAGAAAACTGTAGACCATACAACTTCTCTAATGAATATTGATACAAAAGAAAGTTCAATAAAATGCTAACAAGTAGGTTACAGTGATTATATTACAAAGATTATACTCTATGACCAGGTGGAATTCATACTATGAATGCAGGGCTATTTCAGTATTAGGAAAATTACAAGCATAATTGACCATATCAATAACAAAAAGAACAAAAGTCACATGATTAAATCAATATGTACAGAAAAGGTTTTTAAGAAAATACAACATCATTTCTATTAAAAACACTAGAAAGCATAGTAATAAATGGAGTTTTTCTTTAAATGACAAGTAGTATATCTAAAAACCAAGACTAAGCATTATCCTTAATGGATGTAGACCAGAAGCCTTTCTAGTCAGATCAAGGGTGAAGCAAGGATGTTCATTATCACCATTACTATTTAATATTTTAGTAGAAAAGCTAGCTATAGCACTAAAGGAATAAAAAGAAATTGCAAGAATAAGAACAGGCAATGAAAAAACAAAACTATCACTCTTTAAAAATTATATAATGATATAGTAAAAGAACCCTAGAGAATCCACTAAAAAACTAGTTGAAACAATTAACAACTTTAGCAAAGTTATAAGATATAAAATAAACCTACACACATCAACATTTCTATATATTACCAATAAAAACCAAGAGGAAGAAATAGAAAGAGAAACTCAAGTTAAAACAACTTCAAATAGTATAAAATACTTCTGCATTTATTTGCCAAAACACAACTAGGAGTTATATGAATACAATTACAGAAATATTCAAGAACTATTAATTGCTCATGGATAGGCCAAGCCAATATAATAAAAAAATGAAAATTCTACCTCAGTCAATATGCTTATTCAATGCCATAACAAACTTCCAAAAATCATTTTATATAGCTGGAAAAAATAATCACAAAATTTATCTTGAAAAAAAAAGATCAAGAATAGGAAGGGAGTCAATGGGAAAAAACTATGAAGAAAGATAATTTAGCAGCATCTAATTTCAAACTATATTACAAAGAGGTAATCATCAAAGCAATCTGGTACTGGCTAAGAAATAAAAGGGTGGATCAGTGGAATAGATTAGGTATACCATACACAGTGTTAAATGGCCATAGTAATCTAATGTTTGATAAACCTAGAGATTCAAGATTTGGGGGCAAGATCTCACTATTTGATAAAAATTTCAAAGAAAACTGGATAGAATTCTGACAGAAACTAAGGCTAGACCATCATTGCAGACTATATACCAATATAAGGTCAAAATGGATATGTGATTTAGCCTTAAAAGAGTGATATCATAAAGATATTAAAAGAGCATGGAAAAATTTACCTTGGGGCAGCTGGGTGGCACAGTGGATAGAGCATTAGACCTCAGTTCAAATCTGTTCTCAGACATTTAACACTTCCTGGGTAAGTCACTTAATCCCAATTGCTTCGAAAGAAAGAAAGAAAGAAAGAAAGAGAAAGCAAGAAAGAAAAGAAAGAAAGAGAAATTACCTTTTAGATCTATTGATAGGAGAAGAGTTTATGACCAAAACAAGAGATAGAAGAGATCCTGGGAGGTAAAATGCTTAATTTTGATTACATTAAATTTTAAAAGTTTTGTACAAACCAAAACAATATAGCCAAAATTAGAAATAAAGCAGGAGGTGGGGAAGGGGAATATGTTTTACATCACTTCTTTGATAAAGGCTTCATTTCTCAAATTTATAGAAGACTAAACCAACTTAATAAAAATAAGAACCATTCCTCACTTGATAAATGGTCAAAGGATATGAGCAAGCAGTTTTCAGAAGAATCAAAATTATAAATAATCATGAGGGGGAAAGATTCTAAATCACTAATAAATAGAGGAATGTAAATTAAGACACAACTACCATCTCACACTTATGAGATTGGCTGACATGACAAAAGAAAATGACAAATGCTGGAGATGTGGAAAAATAGATACCTTAATGTACTGTTGGGGGAGTTGTAAACTGATCCAGCCATTCAGAAGAATAATTTGCAACTATATCCAAAGGGCTATAAAACTGCATGCCCTTTGACCCAACGATACCACTTCTAAAGCTGCATCCCAAAGAGATACAGAAAAAGGGAAAGAATCTATATGAACAAAAAAAATTTGTGGCAACTCTTTTTGTAGTGCAAAAAATTATAAATGAAGGGATGCTCCTCAGTTGGCAAATGACTGAACAAACTGTGATAAATATGTGTTATAAGAAATGACATGGGAAATATTTTCAGAAAAATACTAAGAAGATTTAAATGACCTGATGCAAAGTGAAGTTAGCAGAACCAGAAGATCACTGTTCATAGTAATAGCAATATTGAAATGATTATCAATTTGAGACTTAGCTATTCTGATCAATACCGTGATCCACTACAATTCCAAAAGATTCATAATGAAAAATACAATATACCTCCAGAGAGAGAACTTATGAACTCTCAGTGCACATTATGTTCCACTTTCCTTATTTTGCTTGCCTTTTTTTTTCACAAACACATCTAATATAGGAATAGATTTTGTGTGAATTCACATGTATAATTGGTATTATATTATTTGCTTTCTCAATGAGTGGGATGGAAAGAGATTTTAGAACTCAAAATATAAAAATGAATGTTGATTTCTTTAAAAAAAAAAAAGTACTATATTGGAGTAAGAATCTGGATTCAAATCTTGCTTCTATTTCTTATGTGACTTTAAAGCAGGTTAGTTAACCTCAATTTTCTCATCTACAGTATAAGGAGTTTGGACTTGATCAGAGTTTCTTAACCATAGGGTTTTTTAAATTATAATTATTTTGATAACTCTGTTTCAGCATAATTAATTTCCATTGTAATCCTATGTATTTTATGCATTTAAAAACATGATTCTGAGAAGGGGCACATAGGCATTGCCATACTACCAAAAGGAGTCCAAGACCAAAAATGATCTCCTAGACTAAATAGTTTCTAAAATTCAGGTCTCAAATTTTCTCTCATGCCTTGGTACTAAACATTCAGCAAAGTACTCTAAATGGAGATTTCGTATCACTTTTTGTCACCCTCATACCAAAAGTTATTGGAAGCAATACTCTTTCTGAGTCCATTTTATATGTGAATTTGAGAGTTTCTACATTAACTATGAATGAATCATTAGCCTTTTAATTCCTTTTGGTGTTTTGATTGCATTAAATTTAAAAAGTTTTGCACAAACCAAAACAGTGTAGCCAAAATTAGAAAGCCAGCAATTATTTGTTCTTAGTAAGATTTATTTCTCTTATTACAACTTGAACAATTGCATGTGCTTCTTTTTCTCCTTATTGTGGGTATTTCTAGTTTTTTCCATCTCTTCCCCTTTTTCCCTCAAATACTGATTTGTCTCATCTGAAAAACATTCTATGGAAGTAGTTTGAAGTTTTGGAGGCTAATTGCCTTAGCTAAAAAAAATTCCCCAAATACATGATTGTATCATCCAAACCAGCAAGTACCTAATGAATTATAAAATGCCTTGTAGCTATTTCCGTCTCCTAGGAACAAGGCTTCTTTATGATTTCAAAGATCCCTTGATATGTGAATTTTTTGATCTTGCAGAATTCTAAGTTAGGATGTGGCTTTAGAATGTACTACTTTAAAACTCTCAGTTGCAGAATTTTAATGGTTTCCTTAGAAAAGACTTCAAATTCAAGTTTACCAACATCACTTCATAAAACTATGTATCAGATACTAGATTTTCTGATTCATCATTGAAGATAAACAGTTTCTTTAAGTCAGATCTACCAAATTGGCGATTGTTTGCTATGGATTAGTTCTCCAGTAAGTTTTTGCTACAGTCTAAGCAATGTTTATGGATCTAAATCTTTGATTTACATGTATGTCATCATGGAAAATATACCTTAAAGTGGATATCAATTATTTGAAAACCATATTTTCCTAATTATTATAGTGTGTAGGTAGGAAGAAGGGGGCATAAAAAAGTCACCCATTAATAAAATATAATAGTTTATTCGGTGAAATTAATAATAATGATTCTTAGTAATCAAGGCTATTAATAATTCCTAATAATATAGGTTTGATTTTAGTTGAAAGATGTAATAAAATAGGGACAAAACTTCAGAAACCAAAATAGGCATTCATTTTTTTAAATTATAATTTATTTTGAAAAGAAATGCTTTGTCAAGGTAAAAAGCATTTTAAGTGTTTGGCTACTATGTGCCAGACCCTGCTCTAAGAATTAGGGATAAAAGAGGGAAAGGGGGAAGTCTCTGTTCCCAAGCTCAGTCTAAATGGGAAAGATAGAAAGCAAAAAACAAGGTATAAATGAGCTACAAATAGAATTAGAATAAATTGGAGATAGTGAAAAGAAGGAAGACCCTGGCATTAAAGGGCTTAGGAAAGGTTTTTTAGTAGAACACTTTTTTGGTTTGTAGAACACTCAGATTTTAGCAGGGACTCAAAGAAAACAAGAAAAGCCAGAAAGTGGAGATGAAGAGGCAGAGAATTCCAGACAAGAGGGGCAACCATTGAAAATACACAGAACTGGGAAATAGAAGTTCAAGGAACACCAAGGGAGCCAGTGGCAGTGGATCACAAAGTATAGGAGAGAGAGGCTTAGGAAGACAAGAAAGTTTAAGAATTGGCCAGTTGATGAAGGGCCTTCCATGTCAAACAAAGGATTTTATATTTAGTGGAGTATCAAGGTCATCGGATCTGCTCTTTAAGAAGATCACTTTGACATCCTCTTAATGGTTTTTCCACTATTTAGATTTTCTGACATCTTCTTACTTTCCTTACTGTCAAATAAGTCTTCATTACAACAGTTTAAGCATGTCAATCCTCTATTCAAAAACACCCCATGCTGGCCCTTTCCTCCCTCCAGGTCACATTCACAGGCTAACCCTCGTGACCATAAAGAATCGGAACCACTTCTTTGCCCATTTTAGGGATGCTACCCAGCAGCATCTCTGTATGATCTGGCCTGGTTTGACTGAATCCCCATCCGTGATATCCACATATTGTGGTCCTCCGTGTCTTTGATCAAACTTGCCAGAGTGACCTCTCTCTCTCCTCTAAACATCCCTCTCTCCCACCCCATAATTGTCCCTACTCTATACTTGTTCCATGTAAAGAAGGTGGATGCTCCAGAGAGCCATCAAATTCTCCTTGTCAGTTCTGAAAGGGACCTTTGATATTATGTCGTGAAACACCTTATTTTATAAATGAGGAAACTAAGATGATTCCCCTAAAAAGCACTAAATTGGGAGTTAGTGGATCAAGATTCAAATCTTCCACTTGGTGTTGTTTGACCTTGGGCATACTTAATTTCTGTGATCTTCAAGATGAAGAAATTGGATCCGATGTCCTTTAAGACTTGATCCAGTCCTGTCTGTATCTGTAACCCTAAAGCAGAGGTCCTCAAACTACACCCGCGGGCCAGATGCAGCAGCTGAGGACGTTTATCCCCTTCACGCAGGGCTATGAAGTTTCTTTATTCAAAGGCCCACAAAACAAAGTTTTTGCTTTTACTCTAGTACGGTCCTCCAACAGAATGAGGGACAGTGAACTGGCCCCCTATTTAAAAAGTTTGAGGACCTCTGCCTAAGGTCTAAAGTAGGTCTCTGACTGACCCAAAATAGCATGGACAACAAATGTTAGAGCTAGACTCCAAAGTCAAGTCCTTCCATCCCAAATCCAGAATTCTTTCTTCTGGGCCACAGTGGTCCCCTTTCCCTCCTTGAATCCTTCTTTTCTGGATTTATGGAATTTTTATTTATAAAACATATGCAACATTTGCATGGGTAATTTTTCACCACTGACCCTTGCAAAACCTACTGTTCTAACTTTTCCCCTCCTTCCCCCCATTCCCTCCCCTCAATGGCCGCTTGGACTTATGAAATTTCAAGTAGGAAGGTTCTAGGAAACCTTCTCATTTTACAGATGAAAAAAGGGAAATGAAGTTTAGAGAAATTAAAAAAAAAAACAATCAGAACCACTGATTTGGAATAAGAGGAAAAAAAAAATCTTGTTTTCTGAAATGGAAATGGGTTCTCCTTAAAGAGAGAATGTAGTTACCTTTTGTAAACAGAACAATCCTTACAGGTATCTGAGCATCGAGTTCTTTAAAGCTAAAAAAAAAAAAAAATGTCTTGGGAGTTTGGATAAAGGTCTCAGTCTTTCCAGAAACTCCATCATCCTGACAAGCATAGTACTCTGTTGGGGTTTTCTCACAGCAAGCTTGTCTGGAGGAGGTCATGGTTGGGCCAGGTAAATTCAGGGGTCATTTTATACTTGAGCAAACAGCAGTATTACTGAAGCAAATATTGATCCTGCGAAATGCGCTTTCGCTGGCGCTCTCTCTCTCTCCTCTCTCTCTCTCTCTCTCTCTCTCTTTTTCTCTCTGTCTCTCTCCTCTTTCTCTCACTTTCTCTCCCTCTCGGTCCTCCTCTCTCTTTCTATCTTTATCTGTGTGTCTCTTTCAAGATTTTTAAAACTGTTATATCAAATTTGCCTTGACTTCTTTTCAGATATTGTTGTTTACTTTTTTTCACCCCATTTTGGGTTTTCTTGGCAAAGATACTGGTGTGGTTTGCCATTTCTTTCTCCAGATAATTTTACAAAGGAGGAAACTGAGGCAAACAGGCTTAAGTGGCTTGCCCAGGATCACACAGCTAGTAAGCATTTAATGCCAGGTTTGAGCTCAGGTTTTCCTGACTGCAGGCTTGGTGTTCCATCCAGTACATCACCTAGCAGGCAGCAATTACTCCATTATTAAGAAGCTGTTATTAGCTCCCTAATAGACTGTAAGGTCCTTGAAGGCAAGCCCCTGGATGAAGATATCTAACCTTGGGGCAGCAGGGTGGTACAGTGGATAGAGCACTGACCCTGGAGTCAGAACCTGAGTTCAAATCCATTTTACTAGCTGTGTGACCCTGGGCAAGTCACTTAACCCCAATTGCCTTGCCAAAAAAAAAAAAGAAAGAAAAGGGAAAAAAAGATATCTAATCTCTTCTTCTCCTTCAGCACCTAGCTGCTAACGGCACTCAGCACCTAGCCCAGTCTTCCATTCACAGGAGGAAGCTAATAAATGTATGTTGAAATAAATTAATACAAATAACTTCCAACTCCCGGGGGATAGGGGAGGGCTAAATAAATAAATCACTCTCTACCAACTCCCAGGCCACTTGTGAACAGCTGTATGCTCATATCTCAATTAGCTACAGTAATAAAGTGGAGCTGTAGCATTACTAATTAAAAGCTACCCATCCACTGTTCCCTTCTATTAATTCAAAGGTGAAGCTCTGGTCTGAGACCAAGCCGAACTCAGAGGACTTCAGAAATTACCACCTGAGGGCTCTTCTCTCGGGCCCTTGGGGAACCTTCCCCAGCATCCTGAATCAGCCTGAGGTCACCCAGGACTGGAGGGGGGAAACAGGAGTTCCCGAAAACCCACAGGGTGGGAGGAGAGACATGATGGTAGAACCAGTCAACAGCTCTTGGTGGAGTACCAGTACTCCATCCATTCAAGAGCGTTGGATTCCCTTTCACTGCCCTCAAAGAGCTGGGGAAGAAGGCGGGCGTAGGGGAAGCAATTCAAGGCAATCAAGGACAAAGTGCTGTGCCGCTTCTAAGTGGCAGCTGAGTTCAGGAAGGAGCGCTAAAGTGTGACTCTCGAGGCGTTGGGGAGATCTTGGGAGAGGAGATGGGGCTTGAGATTATTAGCAAAAGAGGCTGAGACAACATCTCAGGCATCCTTAGGCTGAGGATTGTGCATCCAGGGACAGGAGTGTGTGGGTAAGAAGCTGGAAATGAGGTTAAAAATCACAGAGCTGGAAATAGATCTGAAAGCTCACCTCGTCTGACTTCCCTAGGAAAAGAGAAAAGAGAAATGAGAAAAATATAGCCTAATGAGGCAAGACCCAACCTCCTGACTCCTGAGTTAGGTTAACTGAGGAAATTATGGAGAGGTTTAGCCTTTATGCAGGGGAGTTTTAAAACGTCAAGGTATGGTTAACTAAACTCCATTATTTAAAGGTCTGTCATATTATATGTTATGATGTATAATTATATATGAAATCACGTATATTATATGTGATATTTGTTCTTATATTACATATTTATTGTAAACGTCAAGGTATGGCTAACTAAACTCCATTATTTAAAGGTCTGTCATATTATATGTTATGATGTATAATTATATATGAAATCACATATATTATATGTGATATTTGTTCTTATATTACATATTCATTGTGTAATTTTTATATTACATATCAAAGCCAGTCACCGAGACCTCCCTCTTTTTCTTCCCTCTTCTCTTATACATACAACTTTATAACCAACACAAAAAACTGTAGTTCAAGAAGATTATGTAATTTTCATATTACATATCAAAGCCAGTCACCGAGACCTCCCTCTTTTTCTCCCCTTTTCCCATATTTATACAACTTTATAACCAACACAAAAAACTGTAGTTCAAGAAGATTATGTAATTTTTATATTACATATCAAAGCCAGTCACTGAGACCTCCCCCTTTTTCTCCCCTCTTCCCATATTCATACAATTTTATAACCAACACAAAAAAACAGTAGTTCAAGATTATGTAATTTTTATATTACATATCAAAGCCAGTCACTGAGACCTCCCTCTTTTTCTCCCCTCTTCCCATATTCATACAATTTTATAACCAACACAAAAAAACTGTAGTTCAAGAAGATTATGTAATTTTTATATTACATATCTAAGCCAGTCACTGAGACCTCCCCCTTTTTCTCCCCTCTTCCCATATTCATACAATTTTATAACCAACACAAAAAAACAGTAGTTCAAGAAGATTATGTAATTTTCATATTACATATCAAAGCCAGTCACCGAGACCTCCCTCTTTTTCTCCCTTCTTCCCATATTCATACAATTTTATAACCAACACAAAAAATAGTAGTTCAAGAAGATCATGTAATTTTCATATTACATATCAAATCCAGTCACTGAGACCTCCCTCTTTTTCTCCCTTCTTCCCATATTCATAGTTTTATAACCAACACAAAAAAACAGTAGTTCAAGATTATGTAATTTTTATATTACATATCTAAGCCAGTCACTGAGACCTCCCTCTTTTTCTCCCCTCTTCCCATATTCATACAATTTTATAACCAACAAAAAACTAGTTCAAGAAGATTGTATAATTTTTATATTACATATCAGAGCCAGTCACTGAGACCTCCCTCTTTTTCTTCCTTCTTCCCATATTCATACAATTTTATAACCAACACCAAAAAAAAAACTAGTTCAAGAAGATTAATACAGACAATGGCATGGAATGAATAGGAGAGAGAATCTTTAGGATGAGAAGTAATCAGGTGTTATAATCAATCAGAGGTGAGATTTTTTTTTTGCATTTTTTTACATATTTATTTTTTATTATATATTTTATTTTATTTTATAATAACTTTATATTGACAGAACCCATGCCAGGGTAATTTTTTTTTACAACATTATCCCTTGCACTCACTTCTGTTCCGATTTTTCCCCTCCCTCCCTCCACCCCCTCCCCTAGATGGCAAGCAGTCCTATATATGTCAGATATGTTGCAGTATATCCTAGATACAATATATGTTTGCAGAACCGAACAATTCAGAGATGAGATTAATGCTAGAATCTTCTGAGATCTCATTAGGCAGAAACAAGGAGGGATTCCTGGGGATGACAAGGAGGTGATTTTTCTTAATACAAAAGTAGTGCAATTTTAGGCCATTAAAGTTTATCTTTAATATTACTATCATTGAGTCATGATATCACTACTATCATTAAAGATGAACTTAATGATTGCACTAAGATTTTTAGGATAACCTGTATAATTATTCATTATGCTGCTATTTTTTTTTTTTTTTTTGCTGCTCTTTGTATTTGACCTATTAGAATGTAAAATCCCTTGAATATAGAAACTGTCTCTTTCATCTCAAGGCTCCTCACAGAGTCTTTTGAACATCATAGACGTAAATCAGTTAATTCTGCTGACTATCCAGTCCTAGGGTCTCAAAACCCACTTCTCCCAATTTCCAGATGTTTTCTAAGATATATTTCTTCCTGTCTAAGGGGATTCTCTGATTTGGTTTTCTCCTAGGTAAATCGATTTAGTAAAGTGGAAGATAGAGCAATTTTTGTTACGGATCGCCACCTGTACAAGATGGACCCCACCAAGCAGTATAAAGTGATGAAGACAATTCCCCTCTATAATGTAAGTACTGACCAGGCTCTGTGGTCCTTCTCTATCGCTGACCTTATTGCCATGTCCAGTGATAGGGATATTATAATGCTCTTTTCTGATTTTGTGTTCATATTTGAATTTGTAGGGAGAAGAGGTAAAGTGAGGGTCTCTTAGGAAGTGATATTGGGAATCCATATCATCCTATTATCATCATAGGGTTCCCATAGTTCACTAATCTTTTTTCCATTGGGAACCTATTCACATATATGCTTGTTGCTTATGGCAAAAGCCTTATGACAGTTTTGGTTTTTTATCTTGGGAATCCACAGCCAATTGGTCAATGTCTAATTAGAGAAGCAAATTATTTTGTATTTCCTTACCAGCCTTTTTTTATTCATTTTACTTTAACTGCCTCCTTCCCTGAGATCTTGCTATATAAATAGAAACTCTGGTTTTGAAGCTTTCATCCATTTTGATAAATAATTTATAGGAATAATACTCATGGATGACATTAACATAGTGTTTTGAGGTTTTCAAAATGCTAACCCTGCATGATCATCTCATCTGAGCTTCACAACAACCCTGGGAGGTAGAGACTGTGAGTATTTTTAATCATCATTTTATAGGTTAGAAATCTAGGGTTCAGAGAGGTTATGAATTGTTTGGGGCTCATTCCACTAGGAAGTGTCACACTTGTGATTTGAACCCAGATATTCCTGATGCTATCAAACCTAGCTCTCCATCATGATACAGTACTAAGGCGGCAGCAATTTAGTACATCGGGAAAAGCCCTGTGGGTCCAAAGAGGGTCCGAATTGGGTAGTGTGAGTGGACAGAAGGGTATTGATGTGAGAAAAAAACAACTAGAATCTATTGGTTTTGACAACTGATTGGATACCTGGGATGAGGGAGAAAGGAGAAGCAAATATGGCGCCCAAGTTTTGAACCTGGGAAAAAGGTGATGCCTTTGACAGAAACAGGGATGTTTAAAGGGAGAAATGGTTTAGAGGGGGAGAAACAACTTCAGTTTTTGACATATTGAGCTTGGGATATCAAATAGACTTCCAGTAGAACTGTCCAGCAAACACTGGAGCTCAGGAGAAAGCTAAGGGCTAGGTACATAAACTTGGAAGTCATCTGCATAGAGGTAATAGTTGAATCCGTGAGAGTTGCTGAAATCCCAGAGAAAGAGAAGTCATGGAAAGGAAAGAGGGACTCCCCATTCCAAAACTGCCCTGTCTTGCCCCACGAGAAAACAAGCTCCCTAAACAAAGCACCATGCCATTGTTTCCACATGTATCGCCAGTGCTGGCACATAGTAAATGCTTTATTAACACATCCTTCCAATCCATCCTCCTCCTTTTATAAGATGAATAAGTCAAAATTCAGAGAGATTAAATGGCACTTGCCTGTTAGCTTGAAAGTCAAGAGTTTGTGTTTGAATCCATGTCCTCTGATGAGTAACCCAGTACCCTTTTATACCATACTCTGGATGCTCTTATCTTTTTTTTTTTTTTTTTTTGATAATTATTTCTTTTTTAAAATTATATCTTTTTATTTCCAAAACATGTGGATGGGTAATTTTTCAGCACTGACCCTTGAAAAACCTTCTGTTGCAAATTTTCCCCTCCTTCCTCTCCCCCAGATGGCAGGTAGTCCAATACATGTTAAATATGTTAAAGTATATGTTAAATACAATCTATGTATACATATTTATACAATTATCTTGCTGCACAAGAAAAATTGGATCTCAAAAGGAAAAAAAACTGAGAAGGAAAACAAAAATGCAAGCAAACAACAGAAAGAGTGAGAATGCTCTCTTGTGGTTCACACTCAGTTCCCACAGTCTCTCTCTGGGTGTAAATGGCTTTCTTCATTACTGGACAATGGAACTGGTTTGAATCAACTCATTGTTGAAGAGGATGCTCTTAATGTTTAGGAATTTCTGAATATTAAAATTTTCAAATTTCGGGGCAGTAGAGAGAGCACCAGCCCTGAAGTCAGGAGGACCTGAGAGACACTTAACACGTCCTACCTGTGTAATCTTGGACAAGTCACTTAACCCCAATTGCCTCAGCAAAAAAAAAAAAAAAGAAAGAAAGAAAGAAAAATTTCAGATTTCATAACTGACAACATAAATATGCAAAAATAATTGAATGAAAAAAATTGAATTAAAGTCAATAAGGACTTATTATATACCTACTATGTACTCAGTTTTGGAGATAAAAAAAATAGAAACTGAATAGCTCTCAAGGAGTCTATGGCATTATTTACACAGATTTAAGAGTTTATTAACCAAAACACTGATATGGATCTATGATGTCACCAGTGTGGCTTTATTCCCTTCCCATCCCTGACTGCCCCTCCTGGGCAAATGTTGCATGTGACCTCCTATAAGATTACCACAAGAGGGGCCACCCAGCATGCTGGGGATTGGCTCTAAATCTCCTATGACATACATCCCTCCATGAGAATGACAGTAGGACACTCAGGCTATCACTTTTGGAAAAGGTAGAAAGGACATCAAGGAATGAGAATTTATTAAGCACCTACTATATACCAGGCACTATTCCAAGCCCCTTATTTGATCCTCACAACAACCCTTTGAAGTAGGTGCTGTTATTTATCCCTATTTTATAGGTGAGGAAATAGAATTCAAGTAATTTATCCAGGGTCACATCGCTAGTAAGTTAGATTTGAATTTGGTCTTTGGGGCTTCAGACCCTGTGCTCTCTGAAGGGCACCTTCTAGCTGCCTAAGGGAACACAGAAGGCAAAAGCACTGGAGAAAACCAAATTGTACACAGAGGAGAGAGAGACACACTGAAAGGCGCCATATTTTGCTTTATTGACGGCAGCATTTGGCTTTGCAGAGCCCAGTGTTTTGTTTTAGCTCCAACAGGCAACAAACCCAATGCAGAACTTGGGTGCCATCTTTCAGTCCAAGATCTGGGTGCGAGTGAGTGTGGGTGGGATGAGTCAAAGGCTGAGGCACCCAGTCAGAGGAGGAGCAGTTCATTGCAAGCAAGGCTTACAAAGGGATGCTGGGAAAACGGCACCAAAGAGATGTCTAAGGGGACACGGCGATGGGCTGATGAGCAGAGAGAATGGGGATCCCCGGGCTGCTGCTTTTGTGATCTTGGAGTGGGAGCAGAGCTCAAGGATGGCTCCCATCTGTTGGCCTGGAAACAGACTCTCTAGATGCCATGGACCAGAGTGACCCAGGTTCTTCTCCTGGGTGGACAGGCTGCAGGATGTGAGAGAACTGTCCAGTCTCCTGATTTCATTGGTAAGAAGAGTTCCTCATAAGGAAATTCTCTCTACCAGTGGATCAGGGACCAAGTGGCTTGGAGTTAGGAAACCTGTTCTGAGTTCAAATTTGACCTCAGATATGTACCAGCTGTGTGATCCTGGACAAGTCACTTCATCCAGTTTGCCTCAGTTTCCTCATCTGTAAAATGAGCTGGAGAAGGAAATGGCAAATCACTCCATTGTCTTTGCCAAGAAAGCCCCAAATGAGGTCACGAAAAGTTAGATGGAACAGAAATGACCGAACAACAAAGAGCAAAAGTGTAGTGGGTAGAGCAATGGAGCTAGCATAAGGATGGCCCAAGTTCTAATCCGGCAGGAGACACTTAACCTAGGTGTGTGTCCCTGAGAGAGAGAGACACCTCTGTCTGGCTCAGTCTCCTCATCTGCAAAATGGGGATGATAATAGCACCCCCCTTTCAAGGCTGTTATAGGGATCAAATGAGATAAAATTAGGAAAACGCTTGACAGTATCTAACACATAGTAGTTGGGTTTTTTTTTGTTTGTTTTTTTTTTTTAATGCTTGTCCTCTTTCCCCACTTCTGATCTCAGGGACCCACCTGGGGCACTGAGATATTATGACTTGCCCAGGATCGTATAATCAATATGTGTCAAAGACAGCCCCAATACCTAGTTCTTCTTGATTTCAAGTCCTGCTCTAGCCATTAAGCCATACTACCCATATCACCCAGTTAAGAGCTCCATTTGGCTATTTTAAATAAAAATATTTTTATACACAGTCATTTTTAAACTTCATATACTTCAGTTATAGTTCTGATAAAGGGTTTACCAAGCCAAAGGATATGAACAGGTGGGAGCTCTAATTTTATATGGTTAGAAACTTCTCCAAAAAGTCCCACATCATTCATTCAGAGTTCCATCAGAAAATATGGTTCTTTCACCTTCCCACTTTCATTGAATCTTATTGTAGTTAGTATTTAACTATTGTTACTAATGTAGCGAGTGTGTGACTGCAATCTGAGCAGTGTTTTGAATACATTTTTCTGAGGCATTTGAACAAAATTTCAGGTAGTCATTGGTCATCTGGTTCTTTCTGTGACCTTGCATGAAAAACCAGCTCCAAAAGAAGAAGAACAAAAATCCTGCGCTTTGCCTCAGAATTTTAGTTCAATTACTGATTCTTCTATTTATAACATTAGACATCTTTGCTTTGTCTACATCTTTGACATTTATAGAGCTGTTGCAGGAATGTTTTCTACAACTTACATTGTTCTGTGCTGGCATAATCTCGTAGTTGTCCAAAAAGACTTTGTCAGTGGAATGCTGAATAGTTTATTCTGTTGAGCTCAGACTGATTTTCTTAGCAAACATACTTTCAAAGTAAAACTTCAAAAAAAAAAAAATTTACTTAAAGCTAATGTTTCTTTTTTGTTCTGGGCTTTAGAGAAAAGTACAAAATTCAGATTGATATCAAATCCAATTAAAAACCTATTTTTTCTTAATTACGCAATGTGGAATTATCACAATTCTCCTTTATCCCCATTGAGAATGAGAAGCAATGCATGATAATGGATAGAACGTGATAAGGGAAGAAGCTCTGGAATGAGGGGTGTGATGTGTACCTGTGTCCTTGGAGATGTCACCTAAGGAATCTTAGCTTAAGATTCTTTATCTACAAAACAGAGGATTTAGCCTAAATCAGAGGTTCTTCACCTAGGGTTCAGGAACTTGATGGTTATTTTTTTTTAATTATTACTTTGATAATCATATTTCAAATTCATCAGTTTTCTTTGTAATCTTACATATTTTGTTTTACGCATTTACCAACATCATTCTAAGAATGGATTTATAAGTTTCACCTGACTTCCAAAGGCCTCCAGGAAAGAGAAAAAATTAAGACTTCTTGGCCCACATGAATCTCTAAGGCCCCCTTTCTAGCTTCAAATCTTCTGAAAACCTTGAAAATGACTCTTTACATGTCCAAACTTCCCCATCTTCATTAGAGCAATGAGAACACCAATATCCCTCTTTACCTACCTCAGTGGATTGTCATCAGGATCTGGGGATACACCAATGTCTATGAATGGAAGTACGGTGTAGGTGCTAATGTTCTACTTTCTCCAGTTGTCTCCATTTCTTTGCAGCAAACTACTTAGGTAGATATTGATCATTTGTGTTATTTATTAATTCCTGTCCTCCATCTTCTTGAAAATGAATCTGTCCCCTATTTCCTTTGCATGAGAATTGGAACTTTGTCCCTACCTTCATTTCTTATTTCATGTCCTGAAGTAATGTCAAGTCTTAAAAGAAGAATAAAGTAAATATTGTTGCAGAAGTACTTACTCACATAAAGTGGCTTTTGTGTGGTTGTTCCCAATAACTTATCCACAGTTGATTTTATCTGTTTTCTTTATCATTTTGAATATTTTTTATTAAAGCTTTTTATTTTCAAAACATAGGCATGGATAATTTTTCAGCATTGACCCTTGCAAAACCTTGCATTCCAAATTTCCCTCCCCTTCCCCTGCTCTCTCCCCTAGATGTCAAGTAATCCACCATATGCTAAACATGTTAAAAAATATATATGTTAAATCCAATATATGTATACATATTTATACAGTTATTGTGCTGCACAAGAAAAGCCAGATTTAAAAAGGGGAAAAATGAGAAACAAAATGCAAGCAAATAACAGTAAAAAAGATGAAAATATTATAATTGATCCACATTCAGTTCCCATAGCTCTCTCTCTCTCTCTGGGTACAGATGGCTCTCTCCATTACAAGATCATTGGGACTGGCCTGGATCATCTCATTGTCCATCAGAATTGATTGGATTCATTTTTAATGACAGTCTGGCTATCAGTCTGGTAGACCCCCTAAAACTTCTAGCTCTAGTTGTTCTCAAGTATTGCCATCTGGAAATCACAAAGTGAGATCATCACAACCATCTACCATCCCAACTCAAAGTCACATCATTTTAGAGCAAGAAAGTCCAACCACATTTTATAGATAAAAAAATATCCTTGGGGAGATGAAATAATTTGTCCAGTGTCACGCAGCTGGGTAAGTGGGTGCAGCCCAAACTGGACCCCACATCTCCTCCCTTTTACTTTGTACTCCAGCTGTCACCTTCTGCTTCATGAGACACGTACAGGTTCCCTGATACCTTCCTCTCTCTTCTCTCTCCATTACGCTATTCTAGCCCCTCTAAATTTGTTCTCTGATGTTCCCAAAGCCATACTTTTTTTGTGAAGAAAGATTTTATAGGTAGAGTGTGGCAGGGGATATCATTATGACAAAAAAAAAAAACCACACTATTGGATTAAAATTAGGAGCAACAAGGAATTCATTATTGAAGCAGGGAAAAGTATTGTAAAGTTAAGAGTTGAAAATGTACATTGGAGGTAGACTCTAGGTTTCTAAGTACACAAATAAAAAAGGAGTTTTTGTTTTATTCAATAGACATTGAGGAACAATTAAAGACTGCTAATGAAGGAACTTGCCTCTCCTATGAATTTAATTATTTTTTAACTTGTATTACAATTGTATGTGGATGTGTGTATAGATATAGATATGACTGTTCCAAAGTGTTAGTGTAGCTTTAAGCTTTTAATATCAGAAAATGGCATTTACAGCAAGAGAATTGTATAAATATATTTACACATATTGGATTTAATATATTTTTAACATGTTTAACATATATTGAATTGCTTGCCATTTAGGGGAGGGAGAGGATGGGAGGAAAGAAGAGGAAATCTGAAGTGCAGGGCTGTGAAGGGATCAATGTTGTCAAATTGTCTGTGCATATGTTTTGAAAATAAAAAGTTTTATAAAAAAAATTTGCTGAAAATAAAAAAATTAATGATAAAAAAAAAGAAAATGATATTTGGACTTTTGGACAGCCTGAGTTAGATGATTGAGCTGGAAGTGACATCAGATGTCATTTAATTCTACCCCATTCATTTTACAGATGAAGAAACTGAGTCCCAGGAAAGTAACACTTCTTCAAGGTCTCTCAGGTGAATCGGTTGATTTTCACCCAGGGCTAGCTCACCCTCATTAATCCATGAGTGCATCTCTCTGTATTTAGTACAAACCCTTGGTTTCCCCTCGTGTGACGATGGCTGGGGAAAGGGCAAGAGATTCCCGTCCTTCACAGACAGGATTCATTCAGCTACCCCTCATTGCAAGGTTTCAGCTGGGCAGCAAATCAGTTTCTGGTAAAACGGACAGGAGTGAGTGG
Organism: Antechinus flavipes; assembly: GCF_016432865.1. Taxonomy (NCBI): domain Eukaryota; kingdom Metazoa; phylum Chordata; class Mammalia; order Dasyuromorphia; family Dasyuridae; genus Antechinus; species Antechinus flavipes. The sequence goes on along the minus strand of NC_067401.1, from coordinate 33,437,791 downwards.
CAGAAAAGGAACAGGAGACCCAGATTCCCGAGCTGTCTCCATGCCATCGGGCTGCCAGTCAGTCACCATGTGTGTCGGTTTCTTCCTGTGTAAAATGAAGTGGACTAGCTAACTGATGGACTCCTTCCAGCTCTGTCGTCTCAGGGCTCTCTTTTTGTGACCCTTAAAAGCCCCAGTTCCGATGGAGTTGTCAGGATGGCTGGGAAGTTTTAGGGCATGGAGGTCAGAATTTGAGTGTTCTGCAAAGCTGGGAGACGGAAGCTCCTGCCTTCTCGCTGTGGTAAAAGCTTTTTTTGTGAACAGAAGCGAGGAGAAAGTAGTGAATCTGGCTGGTTGTTTGCACAGTTCCCTGAGCTGGCAGGGCCTTTGGAACACTATGAATTGCCCTGGGGAGTACTAGAAAATGGATGCGAGAGATGGCATGGCAGAGCTAAGGCATGCTCCTTGACTAATAGCACTTCTATGCCGCTGATTTACTGTGGACGTGGGTCCATTTGAACCTTGCTGCCAGGATTGAATTGAATTTGCATAAATATAAAATCGCTTCAGTGTTTTTCTTTCTGACTGGATGACTTGAACTCAAACACCGACCCTCACCTGGGCTTAAATTCCTCCCACTCGTTTTCTGTTGGTAAATTGGGGTGATTTTCTGAAGAATGTTTGAAATCTGCCCATTAATAGGGGTTCTGGTTCGGTCCCTTTTTGTACCCATATGTGCACAATGGCGGAGGAAGTCGCCAATTAATTACACAAATAACATCTTTTAGTTCTTAGAGAAAGGGGGCCAGGCAGGGAAGAGGAAGGAGACAATTATCTGGACTGATGTGACTGTTTTGTAGAGGTAAATGGATTGTAATTACACCAGCCTCGGCGCTTTATTACTCCATTTGATGTGCCTCACTAGAAAGATATGTTTTCGTTTGAAAGATGGATTGCCCTTGTAATGTGTACAGGAGTGAACCCTGCTGAAATTCATCTGCCTGCCAGCAATATTCACCATCACCATTTCTAAAGCACCCTACCCACATGGCAACATCCCAAGGGATGCTGTTTCCATAGTAATCTCAATGGAGGCTGTCAGCTGATGTCTGGTACTGCCTTGGCTTGTGTGTGTTTAAAAAGAGCATCCTGAGCATTGGGAGCTTTTGGTCCCCTTTTCCCCTATTACTCTTCTTTATTAGGAAGTAGATAATCCTTTAATGTCAGACCAATTAATACTCTGCAGGTCCTAGAAATGGTTTTAATCTTTTTTGTAGGTGTTGATATTTTGTCTGCTATAACAAAGGTACTTCCTTAGAAACACCAGACATTTGAAAAACTGTATTCTTAGGGAAGGTGCTATTTTTGCTTAGAGCAGAGCTAATAAAAATGAAACATGAGAAATTTATAAGGGTGCTGCAATTGGTAGGTTTTTAGAATCTTTTTCTCCAGATTTTTTTTTTCCTGTCTTTTTGCTAGTATGGGTGAGAAGAATTATAAAATTCCCCTCCTCCGCACTTAGGATTATTTTTAAGATGTCTTTTGTGATTTTAGTATTTAAGTGGGCTCTTTTCTCCAGAAGACCTTGTGACAAAAGCAGTATCTAAGCCATATTTTTGGCCTTATTTGTTGAGTCACAGGGGAAATCTTTCCGAATGGGCTAAGTGGTTTCTGTCAGAGGGAAAAATTGGGCTTGTACCTCGATGTGCCTGTATCTCGCTCTTTGCAAACAAATGGGGTTCTTTTGCAGTCAGATCATTTTTTAATTACAGCATAGCTAATTAAAGGATTCCTACAATGACTATAAAGCAAAAAACAAATCCTTTTGTAAGGATCCCTAAATTGTCTTCCTTATAAGTTTAAATTTCTATATATTGGATCTTTTGTTTAAAGCAAGACAAAGCCTTCCATTTAACTTGGAAGTTTGCCACATATTTTAGTTTTCTATGGGAAATTCTTTTTAATTATAATGATATTCCATGTGTAATTCCTGAAGAGGCTTATAAATTGTACTTATATTCAGAGCCTCTGTGTCCGGTTCAGTTATATTTCAAGAGCAGACATAAAAAAGAAATACTTGGCTCTAGGAAATATTAGCTATCTCTCATGGTTCAGCTAATCATCAGTTTTTAAATAAGGTTTTATGAATTCAGGGAACAATTTATTCATTTTTCTCCTACAATGGATGCACACTTAAAGCCAGATAGTACTAATCTGTGGAATCCTATTGTAAACCTAGATTGATACTTATGTATGCAAATTCATTTTAAAGGATGGTACAATTTGGCAGAGAAGAAGATCCATGTGTGCTTTTGAATTATTCTAACATCAGTGTTAGAAGCTTTGAAAGCAGCCTCACATTAGAATTTAATTACTATTAGTAAAATGTTCAAGATTTTAAAAGATACTTCGAGTTGGAAAGAAATTTAACCTAAACATTTTGCATGGTGAGCATAATCATGGGGTCAGAGGCTTAGAATTTTAAGGATCCTTAAAGAACCTCAAAGGCCAACCCTATATTTTTCCTCGCTATTCATGAGGAAATTGGGACCCAAATCTGCTATTTGCTAAAATAGCAAAATTGCTATTTTATGACATGTGTATGGCTTGTCTCATGGTAGATCATTGTGGGACTTGATTGGATCTTTGGTGGATTCTTCAGAGATATATTGTTCTGCTAATAACAGCTCTAGAGGATTGTGGCAAACTTTGGTCCGAACCTGGCCTGTAATAGATGCTTAATAAATGCTAGTTGACGGACTGACTTTAAAATAAATTATATTTGAATATTTATTTTGAATAATTCAAAATAAATTATGTTTGAAGAGCTATTACTGAATGCTTACTCTGTGATGTGCTATGCCATAGAAGGAATTGTGAGAAAATATTGTAGTAATAGTAATAATAATAATAATACTAATAATAAACAGTACTATCAATTGGTAATGATTTCTAATAGTAACAAATTCTAAATATTTATGTGCATTTTAAGATTTGCAAAGTGCTTTATTCATATTGAACCTTCCAACAAACTATAAGATGGGTAGGTACTTTTATTATCTCCATTTTTCAGACGATCCAAGCTCACACAGCCAGAAGTATCTGAGGAAGGATGCAAACTCAGATTGGAAAGATTCCAAGTCCAGTAAACTATGTACCACCTAACCTAACAAAACAGATGTGATTTACAAAGGAGTTGATAATAGAATGCAAAGATGGCCTACACATTATAACAACAACAAAAAGCTTAAGAGAAACGAGTATTTTACTGGTAGCACAAATCTCACAGAAGTTTCCAAGAGTAACTGAATTAATTAGAATAAGGTAAACTTGAGAAAGCATCATACAGGAGGCATACTTCATGTTTTGAAGTAGAAGAAGGGAATGGTTCGTCAGAGAAAAGAAAGAAGGGCATTTTAGAGGAAATAAATTCAGAAGTGCAAGTGGATGAGTCAAAAGCAACTTACTTGAAGCTTTGGGAGGATGTTTTATCCATCTTGAATTTATATCAACCTCTTTTGCTTTCATTTCTGAATATATCTGACCTTCCTTCCCTACCCAGTGAGCCATTCTTTATTAAAAAAAAAAAAAATTAAAAAGAGAAAGGTGAGATCAGCAAAAGTTTTCTAGCATCAACAATGTCTCATAATGCACAGACATTGTTCCTTCCTTTTGGAAAGAAAGGAGGGAGTTGCATTTTTTTCCCATTTCCTCTCCAAACTGATATTTGGCTTAGTGGTAAAAATTATAGTCTTGAATTTCAGGGATTGGTGGTGTTTTATTTATTTTCCTTTTACAATGTTGTAGTCATTGTGTATATTGTTTTCCTGGTTCAGATTAATCTGCTTTTTATCAGTTCATGTACATCTACTCATTCTTCTCTGAATTTTTCATATTCATCATTTCCTACAGTATAATAATATACAACATACAGTTTGTTTAATCGTTCCCCAGTCAATGAGCATCTACTTTGTTTCCAGTTCTTTGCTACCATAGAAATTGATACTGGTTATGTTTTAGTATATATGGCACCTTTATTTCTGCTTTTTAAATCTTTGGGTATATTCATAAGTTTACCTACTTTCAAAAGTAAAAATAAATAACTTGGTATTCTAACCAATTATTGCAATTTTATTACAATAATATTTCCCTTTTCTAGAATTTACTTATCCAGATATCTTATAATCTAGAATAACAATCTCCAAAATGGAGTGCGCAAGATTAATTCCTTGAAGGAGTGGGAAGAAAATATTCTAACTCCAATTTACATTTATTGTATCTTTTTTAAATTAAGTATTTATTATTATTTAATAAATTAAACCACTATGGTTCCCTCCTTAACTCTGTATCTCAGACAGTCACTGATGATATCCAGAAGAAAGAATGGGAGTACAATGTGTTGGGGATGACAATAATATCTGCAGTAGAATATAATTTATGTGTAGTTGGTTAAGTGAGTTAATGGATTACATTACATTATGTAGTTTAAAATAAATTAATTCTTTTTAAAAAGAGAGAAATAATTATCTTTTAAAGTTTCTTGCAAAGAAATCATGGATTGACTATAAGACTAATAATGTGAGCACAAGTGAACAATGAGAAAATGGCAGAGGGGACAATACCCATCTTCCTAAGAGTTCATCATCAGCCACATTATGAGGCAAAAACAATTTTAATTTAATCAGAGCTAGCAAGATCCCAGCCAAAAATATTTTAAATGATCAGGGTTATTCTAATGACTGCTTTATGTCAACTATTATAAATGATGAACCTTGCTCTAAATGTATGTTGTTCCTTGAGACAGTTGGCCATAAACAGTATAAAGTCATCATAATTATCAAGATATACAAAAGCTAAGCTTTTGTTGCCAAGAATTACCTAAGTATATCACCAATAAAAACTCCCCTATCTGCTCATTTAGCCTGAAAATAGAATTCTAGCCTGTTTTTAAAATCTTCCAAATGAAGAATTCCAATGGGATTTGAACTCTTGACAGAAAATAATAATAATAATGCTACATATTCCAAATAATCTCCAGGAACAATTGATTGACCTCAGGGAAGAATCATATTTACTGTTGAAATTCAACAAAAAAATTTTATGGCGCTGATGGGAGGGATTGAAAAATAAGTGTCATGATTTAGTTAGCACAGCCAATGATGTATTTCTTCCATTTAAATCTACATATCTTTGGATGGTGTCAGCTACATCAGCTATTAAACCAATATTGAAATAAACTAAAATTATAACCAGATGTTTCAAGCACTGTATATTAAAGTATTAAACAAAGATTTTCAAAAAGATGAAACTTAATTGATCATTACTTTCACTAAAATATTCTAATAATAATTTAACAAGTAATAATTCTATTTTTATCAGGAGCAAAAAGGATTCACTTTTAAATATTTTAAATGTTTATTTCATCTTTATCTCATTTTTATTTCTCTGTTGTACATACCTTAAAACATGTAATATATACAATTGTAAATGTATTGGAGTGTGGCTGAAAATTACTTTATTGATAAGGATGGATAATCCAAAATGTTTTGTAGGCCACTGATCTAGAATATAATTGAGAATTAAGAAGCAAACATAAAAGGCTTTTGAGCAGTCAAAAAAAAAGAAAAAAAAAAGATGCCATAAAGTCTGTACACATAAAAGACATTTAATATAAAGGCAGATCACCCTACATTACTCAATAGACCTTTAGGACCCTATTGTATTACAGCGCCATACAGTAATTTATCTTCATAAGGGTGATCCTTAGTTGTCAACAGAGAACCAAATTATGTCCAGTAAATTGTGTTTAAAAGAAGGCAGAGAATCATGTGATGAATTTTCGGAAGGCTTCCATCCAACATGGCTGAGATAAAGAATTTTGTTGATTAAGACGGTAATCCCCACATATGCAGCACCCATCTCTAGAATGAGTCTGTCTTCATGGATTCTACATAGCTAAGGTTTTATTTGCCCCAGGCAACCTACAAAATGTGGGAGCCTTCACCTTCTGAGTTTCTCAATGGAAAACAATGTGCTTCATTGTTGAACAGTAAAAAGTCTCTTCAATGAGAGCAGAGGGGCATAAATATTTTAGTTATACAAAGTAGTTGAATTTGAGATTCTGAATATTAAAGTCAGGCCAGTCACTCAAACTACATGGATACCTAAGGAAAATATGCTGAGAGAGCCCGAGTTCATTTCTTTGTCAAACAAATCTGTGTGTATGTGTGTGTGTGTGTCTACAACTGTCTGTGACATATGGCAGAGAGGTTATAAATCCAACACGTGTAAAGAAATGAGGACATCCTGCCCTTGAGAAATTTAGCCAGAATACACACACACATACACACAATAACCTATGAACGCATGAGCAACATAACAGAAGAGTAGGAAAAGTTAGTAATTTTTATCATGTTCTTGAGTGCCTAGTAATATAACTATTTATAAATTGCTGCCGCATTATTTTAGTGATTTACATGAATATAAGTGTTACCAATATAAATAACTTGCAATATAAATCTGTTTTGTTGAAATAAACCATTATATCATCTGGAAACTCATCTGGATCCAGGAATCCCTTCTTAGTGAATTCCACCTTTGTCTACTGTTGAGTCTCATCAGCACTTATAAATATGCAGTATATTAATTGTAATATTTCTCAGTGTGTACCAAGAAGTCATTGTATGTGTGTGCAAGAATATTTATATAGCTTTCCCTTTGATATCAGGGGTGGCGATGAGGCGTTCCCTCAAACTGGAAAATTCAAGTATTTTTTACCTTCCCTTTATACCAGAGAAGAAATCTAAGTGTTTTTTTTTTTCCCTTTGGGGGGAATTTTTGCAGAACTTTATTGTAAAATGTGGGTTAAGTATTTGGTCCATGGCTCTGTGATATCTGCTGATTCTCATGTGTTGTATGTGGCTTTCATAAATGCCTCCTCCCAAATTCCTTTTTAATTCCTTATGTCAACCCACCATATACAGAAACTACAATGGGGAAAGTCACCATGTAGAAGGGATAACTTAACTGTCTCCCTCTTTAAATTTTGAGCTGAATTATCCTTTTTACTTTCTCCATACCCATACATTTAGTAAAATGTCTGGCAAATGATAAGGGATTAGGAAAGTGCTCATGACTGAATGTTCAAGTAATTTGAAGGTTAAAAGTCCTGCTGGTCCCTGGATCACTCCAGTCAAAACCAAGTCCACCTGAGGCCACCCAGGGGCAATCTGGGATATTCTTATAAACATAGGATACTTCTCATTTAGGTGATACCGTTAGTCAATAAGTATTTATTAAAACACCAACAACTTGCCAGACACTAAGCACTAGAGATGCAAAGAGATAGAAAAGAAAGTAGGAAACTATCCTTACTCTCAAGGAAATTATATTCTATCCAGGAAAAAATGTAGTTCAGTAAACATTTATCAAGCGCCTACTGTGTACTAAGCACTGTGCTAATCATTACGGATGCAATTAATAAAGTCAAAGACAACCCCCGCCCTCAAGGATTTTGGTCTATTTTGGGGAGGAACAACATGGGGAACTCAGCCATAACTTGGAGCTGAAACCAGGCAGGGTAACAGATGCAGAATGGAGGGCGCCAGAAAATTCTCTTTCTGTCTTCTACAGAGGAAGGCATTGGGAAGGGTTTGGTACTCCACCCTCTAGCCCTCTAATCAACAATATGGACATATATAATTAAGTACAAAAAATACATATAAAAATAAATATATGGTAGTTAAATATAAAGTAACTTGGGAGAAGGGCACTAGCAGTTGAGGGAATCAGGAAATGCATTCAAAGTAAGAAAGGTTCTTCTTTAGCTATGTTCTGAAGGAAGTTAGAGATTCCATAAGATGATGTAAAGGAAGGAATGAACACAAAGTCTTACAAAAATGAATGTTGAAAGCTATCTTTATATATATATGGAAAAATAAGATAGTATTGAGGAAAAAATGGCCACCAAGTAAATAAAATTGAACAAGACAAAACCATAGCAAAATTCATCTACAGAAATGAAAAGTTGAAGACCCTCAAAGGAACTAAGTGATAAGAAAAAGGATCTATCAATCCCTTTCCTCAAACTGTGACATAATGCAAAAATCATCAAAAACTATTTGATGCTACTTTTAAAAAATATTTTTAAATTGATGAGTGGAACAAGTATATTAGAATCAAATATTTTAGAATAATGTTATAAAACGGATTGGGGTAAACTATTGGGATAAACAAGGCAAAAACCGGTTGGAAAATTGGAAAGGAATCTGGCAGAAATAAGGTTTAAAATTCAAACCAGCATCTCATACCATATACCACAATAAGTTCCAAATTGATATGTAACCTAGGTCATATCATAAATACCTTAGAAAAGTAGAGACACTTCTCACAGTTATGGATCATGAAAAAGCTCTTTACAAAACTAAAGATTGAATTAATGACAGGAGTTCAATTCTGGACAAATTGATTTCTGAGTGGCACTGGACTTTCAGATGGAAATGTCCAATAGGAAGTGGACTGGATCTCAAGAGAAGGGTCAAAGTTGGATATAAAACTGAGTCTTTCATATGAAGATGATAGTTAAAACTGTGGGAGCAGCTTTTCCCAGACAAAGCTAAGAGAAAGATGAATTGAATGGTAAAAAAAAAATTGAGGAATATCCACCTCCAGGATTTGGAAAATGAAACCAGCAAAGGAAGAAAAGGAATGGTCAGAAAGATAAAAGGATAAATAGGGAGAGCATGGCATTTTAGAAGAAATGTGACAATCCAGTGTCAATAAAGAAGTTGATCAATAGTGTCATGCTATAGAGAATTAAGGAGGATAATAATGGAGAAAAAACTATGGATTTGGAGAGTTTTTTAAGTACTTGATGACATTTAAAAGAATAGTTAAAGTACTTCATAAAACCAGATTACAGAGTTGGTGAAAAGGTGGGAAGAAAGTAGAAGTTCAAAAGAGGCTACTCCTTCCTAAATAACTTGAAAAATTAGAGAAAAGAATGCAAACCAACCAAGTTATAAATATCTTACTTGCTAAAGCTCTGTTGGTATAAATGACCAGTTGTCCATTGCTTCTCCTTTCTCCACCCATCAATACCATTCCATAAAGCAAGGAAGCTGCCCTGGGCAAACAGTACCATCTGGTGGCCAGTGTTTTAAAGAATCATCTGATCCAACATCTCTTCTCCACCACCTCCTTTCTTCCCTCTTTAAAGATCTCCCATGAACTTTATTCTCTTTTCCTCCATCTTTCCCCACCTTTCAAATTCATAGCACGGTTAATTTTATCTCAGACAATCTTACTTTTATGAATATGTATATCTTATTTTATCTCATTCTTTTTGGTCTTTTTCAATTCTTATCCAGTTAAAAAAAATTATTTCTTTCTCTCCCTCTTACTCTTGTCTCATTAATAGGCCCCAAAATGATCATAATCATATCTAATAAGAAAAATGTTGCTGGTGATACACCTGTAGCCAGAAAAATAAAAGGAATAAAGTAAATTTTGAAATGAAATTACATACTAAAGAATTTCCCATTGAATCATGAGATCTTAAAGTTGGAAAGGACTTTAGGAACTGTTTAATCCAAATCTTCACCAAATTATGGATACCAACTATATTATGCCTTCCAAATAATCTTCCAGACTCTGCTTGTAGATCTCTAAGAATAGGGAACTCACTAGCTAATTTCTGGACAGTTCAAAATGGTAGGAAATTTTTCCCTATGTTGACCAAAGTCTACCTTCTCATAAGGGTTCATTAGGCACAGTTCTTCCCTTAAAAGCCAAACAAATTTAATCTAATCCCTCTTCCATGATACAACCTTTCAAATATTTGAAAACTTTTATATCCTCCTATATTCAAGTTTTGCCTTACCTGGGCTAAACCTCCTTAATTTATGCAACTGATTATTATATAGCATAATTTCAAATTCCCTCACATTCCTGATTGCTCCTCCTGAACCTGTTCTAGCTTGTCAATATTCTTTCTGTACATTATACCTGGAACTAAACACATTACTCTTGGCCTGGTCCTACTGTTGAGGTTGGGAAAGGGGACCCAAAAATTGAGGGTCATAGACTGATGTCACGAGGTGTCTCAAAAGAATTTGCAGGCTTGAATCCATTTCTTGGTCAAGTTTATTTGTAATTGTAATGCTATTACAAACGGGCTAAGTTCTCAAAGAAATTAGCAAGGGATCCGAGAGAAGAGGATAGATTTTTACAAAATTGGATTGAAGATTCATATTATTTATTTGCTAATTTTATGGCTTTCTGGTAGGTTTGAGGGGTGGTCTCAGAAACTTGGTCATTACTGATCAACAAATTATCTATCTGACAGTCAGTAATGCTTGTAGGACTCTTCTAAAGCCAGAAGACTTTGAAATCATTGACAGATAGAGTGTTAGAACAAGGTCAGAGGGCTTAAGGATTATTAATATGTCTTCTCTAAAACCTAAGGGAAGAAATATTATGACATTTTACAATTATTGACAGACAAGAGCACTCTTAGGTCAAAAGGACTTCAGAGTCACTGCTGTCTCCCCTACCAGGACAAGGTGGAACAGATCTCTCACCTCACTCACTTTAGTCTTTGTGTTTCTATTAAAAGATCACAATAACTTTTCTGGCTGCCACATAATGTTGCTGCTTTATCTTAAATTTGCAATTCACTAAAAGATCCAGTTCTTTTCACATGAACTGCTTGTCAGCTATGTTTGTTCCATCCTATATTTGGGCACTTATAAACTTTTTGAACCCACATGCAGATCTTTACATTTATTCCTATCAAATTTCATCTCATTGCTCAGCCTATCTTCTGGCCTGTTGAGATCTTTCAAGATCCCAAGTATCTCTCTTCTAGATTGTGTGATGAAAGGATTTTATAATGATGCCTTCCTGTGCCTTCTTTTAGCATTTTAATGTTAAATAAGTCTAAAAACTGAGTCCTGCCTCACTCCACTAAAGACTTCCTTTCAGGTTGATATCAACTCATCAATCATTGCCATTAAACTCTCCAAAGTATTCTATAATCCATCTTGTTCACCCAAACAAATATGCAAAGCTTTGCCAAAGACTTTAGTGAGATCCTTCACTATGGTTGGCTGTAGTGTGTCAAAGATATTTCCATGAAAGAAATTATTTGTTCTTTTTTATTTATTTTCATCTTTATTTTCAGTTCCAAATTCTTTCCTTCTTTCCACCTTCCTTATTCATTGAGAAGACAAGAAATGCTATGCCTATTATCCATATGAAGTCATGCAAAACCTATTTCCACATTAGCTCTGTTGCAAAAAATAAATAAAGCAAAAGAAAAAAATGTATGATCCAGTCTGCACTCACAGAGTTCATCATTTCTCCCTCTGGAAATGGATAGCATTTTTCATCATGAATCCTTTGGAGAAATAACTTGTGCTTCTCTTAGTTTTGAATGACTTGTTCTTAATGAACCATTGGTATCTCATTATGGTTACTTCTTCCCTTTCAAAGTGCCCCGAAACTGGTAGAGTTTTTATATATTCTAGAATTATTATTGAGTATCAAAGTCAATTACTTTTGGGTTTTTTTTTTAATGATTGAGACATTTTCCATATCTCTAATTCCATAAACCACCTACCTAATGCTCCATTTCCTTAAACATCAAAGATAGTGGCTCAGTAATCACACCCACTTTTTTCAATATGCTTGCAGGTCACTCACAGTTTGGACCAGATGTAGCTATTAACCTTTGTTTGCAATTACCAGATGGCTATTTTTGTTCTGTTCTTACCATTTTGAAGATAATTCCCTTTAGTAGAGAAAACAGAAGCAAACGAGGAATTGAGTAGTTCTATCTTCTCAACATTGTCTATTATTATTGTCCCGTCTTCCCTGAATATCAAACATTTCTTGTCCTTGACTTTCTTCTTGCTCCAACTCAGATTCTTAAAAGATCCTTTTTTTTTCTTTTTCTTTCTTTCTTTCTTTTTTTTTTTTTTTTTTTTTTTGCTGTCTTTAGAACAGATGGAAAGTCTCCACTCACACTGGGTTTCGGTCCTGAGGCTATTCTTGTAAAGTCTTGCGGCTTTTTGTTAGATCCCTAGCTTCCAGCTCCTTTATATACAATGGAGTTCAGCACTCACTAAAGCCTTTGAAAGTTCTTAGTTCTCTTCAGGCTCTTAATTTTACCTCAATCCTCAGAAATTTAGATAAATAATACATTTAATTCATTTTCACCATTTTTCTATTTTCAATTCAACAAACAGAAAGTCAATCAATCAATCAATATTTATTAAATACCTACTGTGTTTCAGAGATTGTACTAAGTAAGCATTGGAGGGAGATTCAAAGACCGATATTGTTTTATATCAACATTCATTGCAAATGTAAGCTATTTCAGTCACTTTAGAGATTACATATAACATATATACAAATTAAATGTATATGTGTGTATATGTATATATATAGTTTGTTTATTTAATCCCTATGTATAGGATTATACTTTACTTAATATATATTATATATTACTTATATAGTATATATATTACTTAATATATTATATTAAATATGTTTAACAAGGTAATTTGCTGTTCTCTTGTGTCTTTTTGTGACCATATGTCAGGTTTTCTTGGCAAAGATACTGGAATAGTTCACCATTTCCTTCTTCCGTTCACTTTTATAGTTGAGGAAATAGAGGAAATCAGGATTAGGTGACTTGCCCTGGGTCGTGTAGCTGGAAAATATCTGATGCAGGATTTGAACTCGGAAGGAGTTTTCCTGACTCCAGGCCTGACGGCTCTATCCATAGCATCACCAACGAGATAATATTAGCAGCCACCTTATATTCAGGCAATATGAGAGAGTAGAAATAATAAACTTGGAGTCAAAAACAAGTGCTGGGATTCACTTAAGCTTCCTGAGCTTTTGTTTCCTCCTCTCTTAAATAGGGATAATAAATAATATTTGAATTTTTTTCCCCCAATGAGGATCAGATGAAATGACATGTATGAAAAGCTCTGAGGCCCAATATAAATGTGCCTGGAATGTCTTCCCTTCTCCCTTCCTGTCTCCTTCCCTCCCCCTCCTCCAGTGACTCTGCTACTCAAATCCTACCCATCTGTTGGGGCTTAGCTCAGATGCCATTTCTTCCACGAAGGGTTATCTGATTCCCTCCATTTGGAAGCAATCACCGCCTCTTTGGAGCTAATGTAGATAATTCTTCGTATCCCTTATGTACCCTTATTATATTTCATATCATTTATTTCTGAACTTGACCTCGTGCCCTTCCCTTCCCTGAGCGTTTTGCACATATTCATGTATTGGATGGATCGATTTGGTTCAGTTATTCTTTGGAGCAGTTTTTGGAAGACTCCAGCCTTGCTCCTTGACCAGATTTCTCCATCTGTAATTCTGCATTTAACGATCACGGAGCCAAAAATCCGAGGCTTCCGAGCTTGGAGTTCCGTTTTATTGGATTTTCATCAAACATTTTAGTGAATTTTTTTTAATGAGCTCAGTTTCTGACGTCATATTTATGAAATACCCGCTCTGTTTCAGGCATGTACTAAGCACTGGAGAGCACAAAGACCGATATTGTTTCACACCAACATTCATTGCAAATGTAAGCTATTTCAGTCACCTTGGAGGCTACCTAGAACTTAAGTACAAATTAGGTGTGTATGTGTATATACATCATCAGGTGAGAGCAGAGAGCCCAGGCCCTGAACTTAATAGACAGTAGCACAGTGTTTCAAACTACTTGAATGCTAGACCCTGCTTTTCAACAATTATTAAGCACCTGTATTCAGAGAGCCTTCTACTAGAGTGCAGGCTAGCAGAGAGACGGAGTTTGGAGAAAGCTGGAGCCTGGAGAATGTGATCTGGCAATAAAATCTGTCCCTCAGGCTATCCTGGAGGGATTTGCCATTTCCTTCTCCAGGTAAGGGACTGAGGCAAACTTGTCCAAGTTAAGTCTAATGTCATCATCCAACCGACTCTAGGCCCAGCACTGCGCCACCTGGCTACCCCTAATGAGGTGATATGGGCGACCAATTTACATTATATTGTGGCAGTCTGGTAAAGTAGAAATAAGACATAAATTCCTAGGTTTACAGAGTCCTTCTCTTCTCATGGAATATCCATCCCCCACCTCTCCTTGAACACATGTTCACGTCGGGTGCCCAGCAGAAGAGCAGGAGGATTCAAAATATATTCGAAATATAGATAGATATAAACAATAAATTAACAGTTCCAGAAAAGACATATAGTAGTAAAAGAAATTATGTTCACAAATATCCTTGTAGGTTGTTCTTTTGTTCTCTGCTGTGTACTTTTTAAAAATTTTATTCCTTTTTGGCCTAGCTGTGCCAGATCTAAAATTATATCATAAAGCAGTAGTTACCAAAACCATTTGGTATTGACTAAGAAATAGACGCGTTGACAATGGAATAGATTAGGTTCAAAGGACAAAACAGCTATAATTTTAATAATCTAGTGTTTGACAAACCCAAAGACCCCAGTTTTTGGGGGTTTTTTTGTTTGTTTGTTTGTTTTTTGGTGGGGGGAGATAAAAAATTTATTCCTTTTTTCCTCTTCTTACTCCTTTTTTAAAAGCAGCCAAAACCTCATTTGCTTTGGGGAGCCATCTCTTCATTGTTGCATTCCCTTGCGCCCAGTTTTTAATTACTTTTCTCAGTGTTCATAGCATGGGATAGTAGAAAAGGCACTGAACTTGGAATGAGCTGATCGGGGTTCAAAACCCAAATGAAACTGATTCTCACCTGAAAAATGATGAGATGGTTTCATCTTCATGCAGTGATTCTCTCTGCTAATGTTGTGTTTTTGCAGCTAGGGAAAGTATGGTTCATTCACTTCCTGAATTATAAACTTCTTAAAGGCTTTTCTTCCAGATTATCTGGCAATTTTAATCCAGGGCCCTTAAACGTGTCTATAATAGAATTGATTTCCTTTGTAATCCTACATATTTTATTTTTTTCATTTTAAAACATTTTTTCTGAGAAGGGGTCCATAGACTTCCAAAAGGGTGATTTACACACACACATACACCCTGGAATTTACATTTTATAGACCCCAGAGAATCCATCATTGACTCACCAAAATGACCAGAAGATGATACTTCAGTATCTCTGCAGTAGACAAGGAAGACATAGTTGGAGAGGGCTCTGCAAGCCTGTTTTATTTTATGGAAAAAAACTAAGTAACCAGAAGAAGAGAAGTATTTTTCCAGTGAGTAGCAAAGTATCATAGCGGATAGAGCACTGGACTTGGGATCAGGAAAACTCATCTTAACAGACACTTACTCCTCTGTGATCCTGAGCAAGTCACTTAAACCTGTTTGCCTCAGTTTCCTCATCTATAAAATGAGTTGGAGAAAGAAATGGCAAACACTCCATTATCTCTCTCAAGAAAACCCCAAATAGAAATCACCCACAGCAACAAAATTTTTCAGTCATTGCTTACAGACAGGAAGCTCAATACATTCTTTAAATTGTCCAAAGAAGAATTCACAAATTTCACTATTCTAAACACTCATATGTAAGAAGTACTTTCTAAAATCTGATATAAATCTCCTGATTTACATTAGAATCTACTCCGATTTAAGTTCATCTTTCTGAAAATGAGGCCACGTTTACCACCACAAATAACAAATCTTTGTGCATTCTGTAAAGTTTGTTAGAATCCTTTTTTTTTTCTTCAGACTAAATAAGTCACATTCTATTAGCTTTTCATGAATATGACTTCCCAGTGTTTTAATTATTCTCATTTTTCTCAGTCCTCCAGGGATTCTCCATAGATTATTGTTAATAGTGAACCCCGCAATTGAACCTAGTTTTTGAAAGCCTATTGTTACTTGTGATACCTTCATGATAATAAATTCTGAGTGATAATCTTCAAAAATGAAGAAGAGAATAGTAGTAAATTTACTAGAGAACTTTTGTTGTTATCTAGCTTCTGCACATGAATCTTCATCTTGTTTATTGTAAGTATTTATATTTACAATGGAAGGGATTGAAGTATGTGGTTGTGAAGATAGAAGCAGAAGATGTATGTTTTAATGGAAGAGTTTCAGCATAGAGCAACAAAAGGTCCTCTTCTAGAAAAGATTGCTGGGTTGCTTCTAATTACATATAGACAGAAGAACCACCAAATCTAAGTACGTTGATCGTGTGTTTGAAAACGAGCCTTGTAATATTTTTTTAACTCTCTTTGCAGTTGACTGGGTTGAGCGTCTCCAATGGAAAGGACCAGCTTGTAGTTTTCCATACAAAAGACAACAAAGACCTCATTGTCTGCCTTTTCAGCAAACAGCCAACCAATGAGAATCGAATTGGGGAACTTGTTGGGGTTCTGGCAAATCATTTCAAGAGGTGAGTTTCAACTTCATTCCCAAATTCAAGCTAAGGAAGCTGAAATTGTTCATTGCAGTTATTGGTGAACTTACGTTATGCCATTTTAATTTTGTCCAATCATTTTCTTCCCTAAAGAGAGACTATTTAATGTAGGAAAGTTCTATATAAAATATTTTGGTCAAAGCTTGGTTTGGTTTCGACATGAGGAATCTTTCCCAGATCTTCCCTCCGCCAGTATAACTAATAATGAAATATCATGCTTAAGGTAAAATCTCTTTCCTATTAATCCACGTATAATGAAATCTCTCAGAAAGCAAAAATACTTGAGAATTCTTCTATTAAAATCTAATCAAGCCAGCTCTTCTCTAATAATCAGTTGGTGTCTCTAGGTACCAAAGAATTAGGGTATACTGTCTCTGTCTACTGTTAGAAACTACAAATTTAAAACAACTTATGAATTTTGTTTTGTTTTAAGTAAAAAGAATGTAATGTAGTATAACTTTAATATCTAAAGGATGAGGTAGGGAATGGAAATCAGATTAAGGCAGGGTCAGCAAATTGTCTTGGGTGGAATGGAGTAGCTTTGGTAAAGAGTTACATGAAAGAAGGAGCCCTTTTGGCAAAGAGCCTGAGGAATTTGGTTGTGGTAGAAAAAGCCATAAATAATCACTGCACAGTCACTGCTGGAGGTATATGTGAAGTCTGTATTTAAGGAAGATTGTTCTGACATTAAAAGGGAGAAAAAAGTGACGGCTGTTATAGTTATCCAAGTGAGAGGTGAAAAAGGACCGGAGTGGGGTAGTGATTGTGAAAAAAAGGTGGGAGGGAATGAATCTGACAAAAAGACTGTGGAGGAAAAATTATGCAAGGGATCCTGAAGTAGGAACTTAACAACTTTGTTTAGGAAATATATACCATAAGGTTGCAGCTAGGTGAATAGAGTGCCTGGCTTGAAGCAAGTAAGAATTATCTCCATGAGTTCAAATACAGCCTCTGCCACTTACTAGCTGTGTGACCCTGGGCAAGTCGCTAAGAGATGTTTCCCTGATGATGGCTGTGGAAGGATATAGGAAAGAAGATCCTATGTTTTAAACGTGTTTTAAATATGCATAAGGATAATATGGAGTAGGGCCTGGGTCAGTGATGTAATGATTTAGAAATTTCAATGATGTAGAAAACTCCAGGATTATATTGATGGCCATCTTTTCTTGGAACTCCCATTCACATCCTGCAGAATGCCACGGTCCTGAAGGACAGAATGGAGATTGCCAATAATAGACTAGACAATGTCCAAGGGGCTGCTAGCTCAAAGTTCTGAATAACTGACCTCATCCTCATTGTAGCTGACAATATTCTCCATTTCTCAGGCTGCTTGGGAAATTTAAATGTCAGCTATAAATTTGTGACTTTGATTTATTCACAGTAGTCTTGCATTTTAGGGTCTGAGAGGGTAAAAAAAAAAAGGGGGGGGACTGGAGTAAAAAAATGAGAGATCTGGAGGGGGAAAAGAAGGAAAACCTAATGTAGACAACAGATCCTACGTTACATAAGATTGTTATATAATGTAGCCTAAAAAAATCCCACAGTTGTTAGGATGAATGGAGCTAACACCCAGCAGTGCAAAAGAATCTCAGCGTTGCTAGGGAAGAAGCCCAAGAGGAATTTCATTTTATAGCCATGGAATGAACCCACTTTCTTTTTAATTGCAACAGATATCAAATATTGATTTCTTACATCTATTCATTAATTTCTTGTGTACATGTGGGAACAGAGGCAAAATTCAAAGCCTAGCTAGGAAGTAAATTGCTTGATCTTAGGGACACACCTAAGATCAGTAAGTCTTCATTTTGGTTGTCACGAACCTCCCCCACTCTGGCGGTCTGAACCATTTCTCAGAAGAATGGTTTTAAAAGCATAAAATAAAATACAAAGGATATCAATTATATTGTAATATAGTTGTCAATGTATTTTTTTATAAATTCACACATCCCAGATTAGGGACCACTAATTAGAATAGTTGAATAAATAGATGAAAAATCATTATCAGAACAGCTTTAAAATATTATTTTTTTTAAAGTTTTTTTTTAAAGGCCAAAGTTTTTTTTAAGGTCATTTATTCTTATACAACTGATCCACAAGTTGGGATTTAGTTAGTAACAATTTTTTAGGGAGATTCATGCCATAATAAATGTGGAAATATGTATAGAAGAATTACACTTGTTTAACATATACAGGAGGAAGGTGGGGGAAAGGAAAGGAGAAAAAATTGAAACACAAGGTTTTGCAAGGGTGAGTGATAAAAAATTTCCTTGCATATATTTTGAAATTAAAAAGCTATTATTTAAAAAAAAAATTAAGAGAAATATATGCCACAAGATGGCAGTACAGTGGATAGAGTATCTAACCTGAAGTCAAAAAGACTCATCTTCCTGAGTTCAGATCTAGCCTGAGACACTTATATACTAGCTATGTGATCCTAGGCAAATCACTTATCTGTTTGCTTCAGTTGCCCCATCTGTAAAATGAGCTGGAGAAGGAAATGGGAAACCACTTCAGTATCTTTGCCAAGAACATCCCAAATGGGGTCTTGAAGAATTGGTCACAAAGAGTTAAACGCGACTAAAATAACTGAATAGTAACAACATATCATAATCACAAAAATCTTTCAAACCTAAATTTTACGGACACTAAAAAAAAATCTAGTACAGCAAATATACATGTTAAGTATCATCTTTGAATCTAAAGGATTGGATTAGATTCATGGATTCCATTCATTTATGTAAAAGGGTTAAGAGTCTTCATTCTTTCCCATTGTACTATGTAATTATACTTATCTGTCATCAAATATTATTCTTGAGACATGTTAATCCTCAAATCTATCCCTATTCTTTTGTCAGTCATTATTATCTTTTAAAAATTAAATAAACCTGTCCAGGTGAGGATTTTAAAAGATGTTTTTGTTTAAAAAAAAAAGTTGAGAATTCAGAACTTCACCATGAAATCACAATTCTTAACCCATCATACCATTTTTCTTCCCAGTATGTACTTTGGAAGGGGTTTTCTTAAGTTGTCAGATTCTGTCTGTGCTTCCAACTGAATTTTTTTGGTCTAAGGAAACTTCATATTAAAACTGAGTTGCAAGGAAATCAGTTAAGTAGAGGATTACTGTGGAATAATGGATAGCGAACTAATATTTGAGTCAGGAGCATCTGGGTTGAAGCATACTGGCTTGGACAGCTAAAGTGGCACAATGGATAGACTTGAATCAAGAAGACCTGAGTCCAAAATTGGCCTCAGATACTTCCTAACTGGGCAAGTCATTTAACTTGTGTTTGCCTCAGTTTACTCAACTGTAAAGTGGAGATAATAATAGCACCCTACCTCTCAGGATTGTTGTCAAGATCAAGTGTGATAATATTTGTAAAGTGCATAGCACAAGACATTATATATAAATGTTTTTATGATTACATATGAATATCATAATTATTAATAATAAAATAACAGCTATAATATTATTATTCCTAAGCAAGTCATTTAGCCTCTCAATCCCCATAACAAGTTGCTAAGCGTGTGAGCTACAGAGTGATGCCCAAGGATAGAAGTTTCCTGCACCATTGAAATCTCAGGTACAGTCTAAAAAAGGAGGGGAGGAGAAAAATTAGACAAGTAGTCAATTTCTTCTTCTTGCTAAATAATTTTCCTGAATCATTAAGAATATTATGTGACTATTTTATGATGTCCTCATTAACTTGAATTTTTCAATAAAAAGTTGAGTCAGATGTCATTTGTTTGGAGCCAGGTACTGCCTAATTCAGCTTTGTTCATTTTCCTATATAAATGTTTATAGATGGAAGTCACTTGAGTCACTGTATAAGCTATAACTTTAAAATTCAGTGCCTTGTAATTTGTTTGTCATTTTCATGCGATCAGATGTATTTTAAGCCAGACAGTCATAAGATCACAGAGTCAGAGCTGGGGAGGACCTTAGAACCATTAAGTCTAACTCCCTCATTTTATCCTTGAGAAAACAGAAACAGAGTTTAAGTGACTTGCCTAAGGTCACACAACTAGGAAGTACCTGAGATAGGATTTAAATTCAGGTCTCCCTCATTCCAAACCCAGAACTCTCTTTACTGATACCATCTAGCTGTATCAACACTTAACTGGTTATTTAGCAAAGGCAAAGAATAGGTTATAACTATAAGGGAAAAAGTGAGTAGACCATTGAAATATTACTTCTCCCCTAGCCAGGATAAGTGTTGAAAACAAGGAAAGGTTACTTATTGTACCCAAGGATCCTTAAGGAAAATATCCCCAGGATCCCGAATAGTAGCTCCTTGTGATGAACTGTAAGCCTTGGCAAAGCTGCTCCTTTGCCGAGTCCTGGGAAGGCAGTATAAGAGTGAGGACCAAAAGTTAGCTCTGAGGGCTGTAAGAATTTTCAAACATGTCCAAAGGAGTCAGTGTTTCTTTTCAAAGTGGCTCAAGTGATACAGAGAGATCTACCATTTTTATTTTACAAAGTTCAAACAAGAAGCCCCAAGTTTGCCAAATCCAGCCTTTGTCAAATAGCTTCAAAATCACAGGTATACAAGTCTCTCTGTTTCCAGGACTAATGAAGGTGTTCTCTCTGGGAAGGAAACTTAGATCCCCACTGACTCCCTTGGACTGTAATGCCGAAGAAACTGAGCAAGACAGAGATTAGAGATCAATTCAAAAGTTTATTAAATGGAGAGAAATACTGGGACGATGGATTCATGTTGATCCCAGGACTAGACCAGACTATCATCTCAAATTGCCTAGCCCCAAGAGTGTTGGGACAGCAAGCTTTTTATAGAATAACAAGAACAATGACATAATGGAGGTACCTAGGTGGGGATAACCTAAAGGAGGGAGGTTACTGATATTCTAATGACATCTAAAATGGATAAACTTTTATCTTGTCAAACATTAAGGAGGATTGTCTATAAAACCTTCATCTCAAACATTAAGAGGGAAAGGTTATAATCTGAGGCAGAATGACTAAATAGGACAATTGGAGAAACTGGGTCGTGACATTAAAAGGGAATTTTGGCATAACAGGACGTGTTTGAAAATTTTTAAATTCATAGATTTGGAAGTATCCCTGATTGTAGAGGATAGAAATCAGGTAGTTTTCATCATATTTTAGAAGAAAGATGTCAAGAGGAAAGATGTTTTAGATTAAATCTACATTACATAACCCAATTTGTTTATTTATTTGCTTATTTCAGAAATAGAAATACTGGGCTCCAGTTAGATTTGTGTACCTGCAAGTTTCTCCACTGAGGGAGAGAGGGCCTCCAGGTTATTTGCTGTATGAGACCTGTTGAAGCCCCTAGGTCTCCCATTTCATTCTACTGATCTATATCTGGCCACCGGACCCAGATAACTCTGGAGGGGAAGGTGAGGCAGGTGACCTGCATAGCCCTCCCCCACTTAAATCCAGTTCACTTGCATGTCATGGTATCACTTCCCTGATGTCCTGCTCCTCTTTGAGAATGAAGGA
This sequence comes from Antechinus flavipes, assembly GCF_016432865.1. Lineage (NCBI taxonomy): Eukaryota > Metazoa > Chordata > Mammalia > Dasyuromorphia > Dasyuridae > Antechinus > Antechinus flavipes. The sequence goes on along the minus strand of NC_067401.1, from coordinate 33,415,933 downwards.
CAAACATATGATATTTGCCTATGAAGTGTTTTCACTTGGTTCTATAAGATGGATTATTTCATTTGTCTTCTTTTAACTAATGGAAAATTGAAGACCAAAGAAACAAGATTACTCCTGTAGACACAGAAATCATTCTATAGGAGGGCTGACAGGAGCCCTCCTATATTTCCCTCCCTCTAGAGAAGTGCTCTATCTTCCCGATCACCTTCCCAATGAGAAGGTTATGGTTCATTGGCCAAGGATGACATGAGGTGCAGAGTCAAAATAATTTGACTGGAGATAGACCAAGGGTCGCAATCTCAAGGAAATAAGTATGTGCAGTCTTAAGGACAAATTAGGAGTGGAAATAGGCAATTCTTAGCAGAGTTATAGAAGAAAGAAAAGAGGATGAAAAGGGGGTGTGGTGTTTATTTTTTTAAAAAAAGGCATTGCCCACCCTTCCTGCCCCTCTCCCCTAAGAATGATAATGCTTGGAAACTGCTGTTTCTAGCATGCTTTATCTCCCATTGACAGGCCCCAGTACTGTGGTGCTTCAAATAGTAAATTCCCTGGGAATTAATCTCTTTTATGCAAAATCAGCTGTGTTGAAAGAGGAGAAAAGAGGGAGGGAGGGAGACAGGAAGAGAGATAAATGAGAGAAGATAAAAGTGGGGGAAAGAAAGAAGGAGAAGGGAGGAAGGGAAGGAAGAAAGAGAAAAGAAAGAAAAAAGAAGGAAGGAGGGAAAAGAAAAGAAGAGAAGGAAAGAGGAAAGAAAGAAAAAGAAGGAAAGAAGAAGAGAGAAATAAATGTTTCATAAATGATGGAATACAGACTGCTTGCCATTGTGTGACAGAAATACTTCAGTGAGAAGTTTCTGTTTAAATCCATCACAAGTTTAGACCTGGCCCTTTTTGAAGCTGCTCTGTTCCCAGTTCAATCATTCTGTTCTTCTTAAGCCTCTCAGAGGCTTCCAGGAGCCCAGTGCCATTCCATTCACTGTCTTTCCTTAGAACCAGAAAGGATTTAGGAACCAGTCATTTCTATTTGTTGATGGACTGACTGGTGAGAATTTAACACTCCAGAGAAACTCATTCTCACTCAAGTTTCACTTGCCTTTTCCCTGGTAAGCTTTTTATCAGGAGCTATGGTAGAAAAGGCTTTTCCCATTTCCTTTTTCTTGATGAAACTGGAATTGCAAATGTCAGCAATTAACTGTTTGAGGGAAACAGGAGATGGCTGTGAAGTCCCACTGAGCACCATGGTTGGCTCACTTTTCCCTCCCTCCCCTCTGTCCTAAACAGAAAACCTCTTCTTCCTAAAAGTCATAGTCCATGGAGATGATGATGATGATGATGATGATAAAGATGAACCCTTTAACCTGTCCATCATTTTCCAGCATCTAGCATCCATCCTATAGCAAAAATCCCCCCTCCCCAGGACCTTTCACACACAGATGCCCCTTTTCTATCTTTCCCCAGTGTCTCCCATCCATTGCTCCTGCCCCCAAGGAATCTCAGCTGCAGCTTTCATGTCTCCTGGCACATTTGTTACTATTTCAGTTCATGTTTGATATTTTTAATATAATAATCTCTCTTCATCACCCCGCTGTGCAGCTTTATTCCTCTTACATTATTTCTCCCTCTGATTATGATCAAAGGCTCCCGAAAAATCATCACATTTTGGAAGGTGCCTTCATCAATGCTGATATTTCTGTATCTTCATAAATCTCGTCTTCCTGGAGGGCTCTGCCTTTCTGCTAATTACACTTGCAACACCCGGCTCCTGATTTTGAAATTGTTGTGTAAATAAAAGGTATGATGATATTGGTGATTATCTTTTTCCAGTTAGGAAAGGTCAAAGAGCATCCTTAAGTAAGATCTGAGTGCTGTGATGTGTAATCTCTTGAAATCTTGGGGCACATGGCAGGTACCCTGCCGGGTATGGCATAAACACAAGATGAGGCTGCCTTTCTCTGGCCCGTGTGCCAGCTGTTTGCTGCATGTATTTGCTTTACAGAGGTTATAAATACTGCTGATTTAGCTCTTGGTTGGTTTCTCACCCTGAGCAGCAGCTACCTGCTGTTTAGAAGTCTTTCTGCCCACTAGTAAACAGATGGTCTCAAGTTGGCTGCCCTGACTATGGATTCACCATCAACTCGGCAAATATTAAGCTCTCAAAGGACCCATCTGCCTTAAGCAGCTGTCCAGGCATTTGCCTGTCTATATGCCGGGAATCTCAGCATCACACCCATCTCAAGCATAGAAATTTCTTATTTTTCCTCTTCTACTTTCATGGAAGGGAGCCAGGAAGTCAATGCCATCTGCCTCTTGTTTTTCACATTCAATATCTTTAATATTTGCTTAATTAAAGGAGGAGGGAAGAGTACAGTCGCTGAATTTAGGCTGGAAATCTGACCTATTTCTCTATCATTGGCTTCTTGAGCTTAGGGATCACTTTGCTTGTGGGCTTTTTAAGATCTCCTATAAAAAGAGGGACAGAATCAGACAAAGATTCATCACACCAGTCTCTCAGGCTATGCTGGCGCCAAGAAGGATAAAGAGAGAATTGACAGGAAGAATGAAGAGAAAGGAAAGCAGAGATGAGGAGGGGGAGGAGGAGGGGAGAGAGAGGGAAGGAGAAGGAAGAAAGAAAGAAAGATAGAGACAGAGAAAAAGAAAGAGACAGAGACAGACAAAGACACAGAGAAAGAGAGAAACAGAGAGAAAGAGACAGAGACAGACAGAGACAGAGAAAAACACAGGAGGAAGGAAGGAAAAGTTTATCAAGACCCTTGTCCCAAGGGCAACCTGATCTTGTAGCCCCAACCCTTCACAACTTGCAGACTGCCTTAGTCTGACTTCCCAACTGCACTGGATTCCCCAGATCTTGATGATACACTTGCAAAATATTGTGTAAACCAAAACCAAAAAAACAAACAAAAAACTTTAAAACATTGTACATTTACATGCAGATTTAGACACCACACACACACACATACACAATCCTTGACGAGCTGGTATTCTTATTCTCCTGAAGAGAATTTACCTGTATGAATCCCGGCTGTCCCTGGGTCAAGGGAGGAAAGCACATGAACTTGTTCCCACCTATTTTCATCCCCTGGCGCCCCAGTGTGATGCATTTGGTGGGTGTTAAAATGCACACGTGCACGTTGTTCTCTGATTTGTGGCCACAGCTGCTGCTGACAGACTCCGTTCATGATTTTAATTTTACTTCTTGCAATGGTAATTAACCCCAAACCATTACTAATAACAACCACCCAATTCCTGATTCTGTCAATGCAGTGATTGTCAAGCGGAGGTAAGACCTTCTACTAGGTCCCGTGTGATATGTAGAGATTAATAAGAATTGGTCTCTGCCCCCAAGAAATTTACAGCTTCATTGAGGAGCTGAAGCAGAAAGACACAGATTGTTACATGACAATACGGAGGACTGATGAGTGTCACAGGCGGCGGGGGATCAAAGCCCCCAGCCGCGCCACGTGGTGGGAAGCTGTTCTTTCTTAAAGCGTTTCAGGGCCCTTCCCTCCAGTCGGTCATTTCAGCCCCCCATATGGAGCTGCTCTGATAGCCCACTGTTAAGCGTTCTCCCTATGGTAAAATCATATGAGTTGAGAGCAGATTAGCCTATGGCTCGGTACCTCAATGCAGGGATCATTTGTGGGTCACTTGTAGAGACCATTTAAAGTTGTAACCTTGGTCTGGTTGTTTGTCCCTTGTTCTGAAAGAGGGCCATGATGTCAGGGAGATGGAGCCATGGCATGCAAAGGGATTGGATTTAAGTGAGGGAGGGCTGTACAGAGTCACCTCCATCACTTTCTCCTCCAGAGTCAAATGAGGATGATTGAAGATGGCCTCGGATACAATGGGAAACCTTAGCCTTTTTAAGCTAAGGTCTTCAACAGGCCTCCATGATTAAGGTTCTATAATGAACGAGGAAGAAAAGGCCTCTTTTATCTAGTCAAAATTATAATTAATATATATTACATATATTATAAATTATGTAGCATCAGTTAAAATAAGTGGAAATGACATCAGACTTTGGAAGAGTGCTGTTGTTCATATAAATGTCATTACCTCTGAATGATGAAAGCTAGTGGAAAGCAAGGTACTTAAGAGTCAGAAAACCCAGAATCCAGTTGTGATTCCAGTACTTATTATGTGATCTCAAGGAAGTCACTTAACCACTGCTCCCCCAACTCCTTCTGAGGGGGTTCCTCATTTACAAAATGAGAGGCTCAGACTAAGCAATCTCTAATGCTCTTTCATGTTCTTGAATGGTAAATTTATGCCAAAAAGGTAGATCTTTGTAAAACACTTAGGCTCTGAGAATTCTGCTTTGATGGCACAGACAGCTGAGGAAATTTAATTCAGCAAGTATTTTTTGAGTATTCACACTATGACTAGCCTGGTGCATTAAAAAAATAATAATAATTACAAACATTGTCTCTGTTCTCAAGAGATTACAATTTTAAATTAAAAAACAATGTCAATTTGCAATAAACTGTTAGCTGGAACTCAATCCAATTCCATAATATATGGCATAATGATACAGCCGAGGTCCAATCCTAGCAGTCTGTCACTCCTAGGACAAATATTTTGACTAGCCTTGGTCCTGAAGTCCTATGTCTTTCTTCTCCAATCCCATTTTTGGCCCCTTTCCTAGCACTCCCCTCCACCAGTATGCCCTGGGAATCTCTATCCCAACCCTGATCATAGATTTGAACCAGTATGGTATTTAAGCAGGGGTTTTACTCATAGGGAAAGAGCAAATTCATATATAACATAGATGATTTTTTAAAATATTAACAAAGTATCTGCCTACCAACTAAACGACCAATTCTTATTTCCAGAATCTAAGACAGTTTCCTTAGGTTTTATTTCATTCTTAGCTTTGTCCTGAGCAACAGCCCCATGTTTTTCTTCCATCTAGCTAGCAAGTTATATCTCTATTCCAGGACAATGGGAGCTATGGCTCTATCAGGTTTCAGCTTCCTACTTTTGTCCAATTCATAGGTATATACTCAGACCTATCTCTAACCACTCAAGAATGACCACTGATACTAACCTAGCCTTAGTATTATAATCATGGACAATATGTGCCCACTAAATGATGATAATACCACAGTTGATACAGCATGTCACCTATTGCATATTAAAAGTTCACAAAGACACAAATTACCTGGGACCAGGCCTTCATGTTGCTTCCCAGCCATCTCTATACTATGCATCCTTCCCATTCCCCACCTTCATCCCCATTGCAATCTGCAGTCAGGATGTCAGCTCTCATAAGAAAACCTTCCCTTTATTTATCCCAGAGAATTCCAAGCTTCTTCTCAGTGTTTTCCATAATGCCCCTGCATGCACATACCTTACCTCACCATTTTCCAGCCTCCTATTTTGTTTTCTTTCTCTATTAGAAGCTTCTTGAGGGACTGTCTTCTTGATTGTACAGCATTTATGCTTGGCACTATCCCTGACACAATAAATGCTTAATAAATACTCAGTCAAACCAGAAAGCAAAATAGAAAATTGTTCACCCCTTGAAAGAAATTCCATAATGGAAATTCCCAAGAATATTTTATAGCCAATCCAAAGCCTCCAGGCAAAAATATATATCTATATTGCAAACATCCAGAAAGAATTCAAGCACAAAAAAAACCACAATCAGGATCATGTACAACTTAGCAGCCACCACTGTGAAAGAGCAGAGAGCTTGGAATATGACATTTCAGGGGAAGATAAACGTAGCAATAGTTTATCCAGCAAAACTAAGCGTAATCATATGGACTAATGAATGAATTAAGGACTTTCAGTATTACTGATGAAGAGACCAGAGCTATGGAGAAATAAGGATGAAAATAGAAATTAAAAAATATAAAAAGGAAAACATATGGATGATTAATCATAAGGGACTAAATAAAGATAAACTACTTTCATTTTAATATAGAAAGATGTTATTTGTGTCCTCTCTGAATCCTATCATCATAAAAGGTCATAGAGGGAGTATAATTTGACAGAAAGCCTTGATGGTCTTTAAAGAAAAAGAGAAAAAATATATATACTGGGGCTAGAGCAAGAAGAGAAGGGAAAGGAAGGTTAAGTAAAATCACTTTATATAAATGTGGATTTAAAATATATATTAATAAGAAAGAAGGGTGGAAGCAGCTGAAGCTGGAACCTCTCTCTCAGCTGAACTGGTCAGAGGAGAGAATATGCATTCATAATTTGGTACAGAAATACATTTCACCCAACAGGAAAATAGGGGGGAAAGATGAGAAAGGAGAATTCTAGGGAGAATAAATTAAGTGAGATATTGGAGCAAAGTAAAAAAAAAAAAAAAAGCAAAACCTCTGGTTAAGAATGTACAAAATTATTTATAGCTCTTTGGGGGGTGGCAAAGAATAGAAATTTGAGATGATAGTGCTCAGTTAGGTAGTGACTAAATAAATTATGATATATATAAATATGATGGAATATTATTGTGTTCTAAGAAATGATGAAGAGGTTGATATCAGAGAAACCTGGGGAGATTTTTATGATCCGATAAAAAGTGAAAGGAACAGAATCAGGAGAACAATTGACATAATGACAACAATATTACAAAGACCAACAGCTTAGGAATTCAGTTTAATGAAATGACCAACCACAATTCTAGGAAATTGATGATGAAACATGTTAACTACTTCCTGGCAGAGAGGTAATTCAGAATACAGAATGAGACACACATACATACATATATACATGCATATTTTTCTTTTTTTTTTCCTTTTCAACATAGCCTACAGAAATTAACTGCACATGCTTGTAGTGGGGGTATTGTTTTTCTTTCATTATCAGATGGAAGTAGAAATGAGAGAAAGAAAAAAATGGCTTTTTGCTGATTGAAAAAATAAAATTAATTTTTAAAAATATTCCAACTAACAATTAGAGAAAATTCACATTTAAACAGTTCTAAGGTTCCACCTCATATCCATGAGACTGGTAAAGATGACCCCCCAAAAAAAAATATTCGCAATAGTTAAATCAAACAAATTTAAATAATCAAAAATAGTGTACCACAGGGCAGATAGGTGGTGCAGTAGATAAGAGTGCCAGGTGTGGAATCAAGAACACTCACCTTCATGAGTTTAAATCCAGCCTCTGATTACCAATTGTGTGATCCTGGGCACTTAATCCTGTTTACCTTAGTTTCCTTACCTACAAAATGAGCTGGAGAAGAAAATGGTCAACTCTTCTGGTATCTTTGTCAAGAAAACCCCAAATGGGGTCACAGAGAGTCAGATATACCATATAACAACAAATGTTATATCATATAAACCAACACTTGACTGGCCATTTCCCTTATACAACAATGTAAAATGCCCCCCCAACATTACTCAAAGGACAACGACTTATACATAATCATAAAAAAATTTTCACTTTTTTTCATAATGACTTTCATGCAGCGCAAATATATGTTCTGTATATGGCTTTGTAGCCCTCAGGTTAGAACAATTTGTAATCACTGACTTTTTCAGAGCTTCTTACCAACAGAAACGTGGAGCCTAAAAAAATGGATTACTTAAAAAACAAAAACAAAAAACAAAAAACAAAACAAAACAAAAAAACAAAACAATAATAACAGAATGGCTTGGCTCCAGACTTAATAATGGCATTTTTTAAAAGGGAAGTCACCTGGTTGGGGGTTCACGGTATGTCTTCACTAAACAATCACATTCCCACCCTTGTTTATTTCTCTTTGAAAATACTTTTCCCTGTAGAGGAAGTGTTAAATAAAGGCTTTTCTTTTGCATATTCAGCTTAACATCCTTGTAGAAATCTTGCTTACTACCTTGTTTAAGAGGTGTTATCAAAATCACAAGCAAGTTACTCTGTCTCTGTGCTTTAGAAGGTGTCATGAGCTGCGTTTGGAGTTTTTGTCATTTTTTTTTTTTCTTGAGTGAAAGTACAATATTTTTAGACCAACAGAGTCGATTTGTTCACATTAAAAAAAAAAAAAATTAGATCTAGTTATTTGCTGTCTAGGGGCCAGAAGAGGGGAAAAGGAAGGAGAAAAATTTGGAACACAAGATTTTGCAAGGGTGATTGTTGAAAACTATCTTTGCATGTGTTTTGAAAATAAAAAGCTATTTTTTAAATAGATATAGAACTTTTTAAAGGATAGCTCTTGCAGATATTCCAGAAAAGGAGAGCTGTTACCTAATGTATTATTAGTAATGCATTTGCATCACATTTCCATTTAGAAAGCATGGTATATGCATTATTCTATTTGATCCCCATAGCAACTCTGTTTTGTACATCCCTATGTATGTACACATATACACAGTGTCTCCTCTGCCTGGATTGCAAACTTCATTTCTGTCTTTGGATCCCCAATGCCTAGCGTTGTTAGGTACTTATTAATAAATGCTCATTCGCTGATTGATTATCATCATGAGATATGATACGATCGAGTGACTTTTTCTAGATCACACACCTGGTGATAGCTGGGACTAAATCTCAAGTCTCATGTTCTCAGCCCTTCTCCCTCTTCCAAGCTACTTCATGATTTGGAAACCATAAGTATCTGTGCCGATTCCTCTTCAAAATGTTCCTCTCTCCCCCTTCCACTAGTGATTTCTCTCACTAAAATCTGAGCCCTGTATTTGAACTAATTTTTCCTTCTCCTAAATTCATTTGTGTATAAGAGCCAAAAAAATAGAATATACACAACAAAGAGCCATTCTATTCAGGAGACATTTTCATTGTCCTTCAAGATCATTGGTGGTTTCAGATACATCCAGAACCAAATAGAAAATCTGTTGTTTCTATCTTTTATAACCTGTTTTTTCCATTCTTTTTATACTTTAATTCTCTAAACTCTTACACACACACACACACACACACACACACACATATACACACACACACAGTGATACTAACCTCTACTCCTCCTTAAATAAGATTCTCCACCTCCCAATTCCAAGTGTTTTCATTGGCTGTCCGCTATACTTGAAATTTTCTCTTTCCTCATCTCTGCCTCCTAATTTCCTTCAAATTCCAACTTCTACAAAAAGAGAAGGGAATAAAGTGTGCATTTTTAAAGCACCTACTATGTGCCTGGCATTGTGCTAAGTGCTTTACAAATATTCTCTCATTTGATCCCCGCAACAACCCTTTGATGTAGATGCATTGACATGGATGCCATTATTATCCCCTTGTTGAAGTTGAAGAAACTGAGGCAGACCAGGATTAAATGATTTCCCAGAGATCATACAACTAGCAAATATGTGAGATCAGATTTGAACTCAGGTCTTCCTGAGTCAAGTCTAGCCCCCCCTCCACCGCACAGCCTCTCTATCTTTCCTGATCTCCTATATGATAGTGTGATTATCTACAGTTTATTTTGTGGCTACATACATACGTATCTGCTGTACACAGTTGTTTGCATGTTATTGAGAACTGCTTTTTGCCTTTTTTTGTATGCATATTGCTTAACATAGTGCCTGCCACAGAGTAACTTCTTAATAAATGCATATTGATTTGAATGTGCAACTCGGTTTTCTTATTTGCAACCCTAAATTTAACCTGTCCTACTTTTCTCACAGAGTGCTTATGTTATAGAGAGAAACAAATTGAAATAAAGTGTTTTGAAAATACATCGTATTCATGCTAATACTAGTTGTAAATTTGTATTTACATTCTGAAAATCAACTGGGAATTATGTGAATAAATATCCATAATCTTTGACTCAGAGATTACACCGCTGGGCATATACTTCAAAGATGTATTTGACAAAAAGAAAGGCTCGATATTTATCCAAACATTTATAACAGCACTTTGTGATAGCAAAGAACTAGAAAGAAATAAAGCCTATGGAGAAGTTATAGCACATGAATATAGTGAAATATTGCTGTAGTAGAAGAAATGATAAGCATAATGGATGTGTGTAAGCAAGGAAAATTATAAGAAATAAGACAAAATGAAGTAAGCAGAGTCAGAAAAACAATATACAGAATAACTGCACAATGCAAACCCCAAAAAACTGCCACCAAAAAAAAATGTCTCAAATTTATAAAGAATAAAGTTGTCCCAAGGAAGAGCTCTGAGAAGAATTCTCTTCCCCCTCCTTTGCAGAGGTGGGAAAATAGAAAGAGGATCCGCAGAAGCTCCCACTTCTCTCCTGATCCACATTTCAAAGACCTTCTTTATCATTCCTCATATCTGCATATAATACAGATTTTTTTCAATATATTGATCAATTTTGCTGAATTTTTTTCCTCTTTCTCTTTTTAAAAATGTTTTTGTTAAAAATGATGGATTTCTGGAAGGGAAGGGATATAGGAAGAAATGTAGATGATGTTGAAACAAAAGATAGCCATAAAAATTTTTTTTTTCAAAAACAAAAAGAGTTATAAACCCTCTTTAACTTTTTTTGTGCCCTAGACTCCTTTGGCAGCAGTCAGATGAAGTCAATGAAACCCTTTTTTAAATAACATTATTGTTTAAATTAACAATTTCTAATCTATTCCCACCCTCACTCCTCCTTTGCAAGTGGAGAATCAAATTTAAATAACTTTCCCAAAGACAGAGAACTTGGACCATAATCTCATCTTTTTACTCCTTTGTTTCAACAACTGTTCTCTTAAAAGAACAAAGCTGGCAGTGAATAGAGCACAAACTCTAGAGTCAGGAGGACCTGAGTTCAAATCCAGCCTCCAATACTTATTAGTTATATGACCCTGGGCAAGTCATTTAACCCCAATTTCTGATAGAGAGACAGACAGACAGACAAAAAGAATAAAAAGTGTTTGTTAACTTGTACTTCTATGTGAGTTTTATTTCTTCTGCTGCAGGTCCCCCTCTCTCCCATTCATCAACCCTGATATATAGCATCTCCTCACATAACCTGCTATCCTCATGTTCTCATTGTCCAAGCTCCCCCAGCCCGGCAGACTGCCTGCCCTGGGACCTGTTTGCTGATGCTCTCTCATAATCAAAATCAAATCAGAGACATCATCAGAAGAGGCAACAAGACAGATGGGCAACATGGTCCCTATAGCAGGTCCACAATTCATGGTAACATTAAAACTGGAATCAGACTTCTCCATAGATAGTCTAGTCAGTGTTGTGAGGGCATGTAGCTTGTCTCACTGAATTTCTCTGATTGTGAAACAATGCTTGTAAAAAGCTGAAAGGTGTTATATTTCATAATCAGCCAAGATTGCTTCAGTTTTCTCTTTGTTTGCACCAAACTAAAAGATGATGATTAGTAACTGAGAATTCCCAGCTTCTGTTTACTTCATTCCTGTGACTTGGAGTCAATGTCTTGCAAAGCCCTCCCAATCCTTAACTTGCTACATAATGACAGCCTTCATCTTTACTACCCGCAAGCCATAGCCCCTTTATCTGAGCATCCCTCCTAAGTGGTCCATCCCTCTGATCCAGAATTCCAAAATCCTTGCTGATTACAACCTTCTGCTTGTCCATATCTCTTCCTTACTCCTCCAAAACCTATTCCTCATCCTTACCATGCATTTGTTTGTTCCTCTTATAGTCTTAACTACTTTAAACATCACCTACACTTGAATCCCTTAACCATTTGTTTTATCACCAAAAAATCCCAGCTCTGGATTACCCACCCTTCTCACTATCAGTCTTCTCCATACTTACTCAGGTATGGCTAAACACTGCTAGAAGTCCACATAGTCATGCCAGCTAATCTCAACTGGACCTTCATTGCTGCTCAGAAATTCTTTTATTCTTCCCTGATTCTCTACCACATCCTCCTCAAATCTCCTTAATCGGTTCCTGTGTCTCTCAGAGGACTTAACCCTCCTATGTTCCTGAGAAAAGAGACCATCTGTCATAAGCTCCCACTTCTCTCCTGATCCACATTTCAAAGACCCTCTTTGTCATTCCTTATATTTTCCTCTTTTCCTCTAGCCTTGATGAATATTTAGTGTTTTTTAAGACTACCCAATCTACTTTTCCTTTTTTTTCCCAGTCAGGATGTACCTTTTTAAAAGAAAAATGCATTTCTTAATAGATGGGAAATTATTACATTTTGTGATCCATTCTGCTTCTCATTTTATTAGCTTACTTAATCCATTTACTTTTAAGGTTATGATTATTAGGTATGTGATTTCCTTTTCTTTCTTCGGTATTGATTTCCAAATAACTTACTCTTTCTCAAGTTCATTAAATTTGCTTACATTGCTATTTTCTTTCTCTTTAATTTATCTCTTTCTCTCCCATTTTCTAAATATACCCAACTAAGCACATGCCTCAAAATCTTCCCTGCCATTCTCTAACATTTGGATGTCCAAGGTCACCATTATCTTCACTTTGCCTTAACAAAAATTGATCATGTGGAGATGCATATGAAGTAGTGGATGGAATGGGCACGCATTAGTGTCAGGACCACCTGCATCCAAAGCCCATTTCTGATGCGTATTGGCTGTCGTTGGTAGATTAGTAATTTCACTGAACCTTTCAGTGTCTCAAACAATTTTCTGAGAGTATAAATCCCAGAACAGTTGCCAGTCTGCATTAGTAGAAGGCCTTTATTCACCAAGAACTCTATGAAATCATAGGTCCAGACAAAAAATTATTATAATATGATACACCATAAAGAACTCATGGGTATAAAGAGGCAGAAATATTAAACACTTCTTTTATCAACCATAATGTAATAAAAATGACAAATCATGAGAAAAAGAAATTTGAATAAAAACTAAGAGCATAAATAACTATGTTGAAAAGAATAACAATAACATTTCATACCAAAATTTGTGTTACACAATAAAAGGAATTCTCAAAGGAAAATTTTATTTCTGAAAATGTCAAAAGAAAAAAGAAAACGCTAATAAATTCAGTATACAATTTGAAAACAGAAATATCTACAAATTCATTTCAAAATGAGTATAAAATAAGAAATCTTAAAATTAAATGGAAAATAAATAAAAATGACCATTTAAGACTAAAGAACTGAGTTTACAAGATTCTAACAAAATTGATTTATTATTAGTTAACCTGATTTTTAAAAAAAGAAAGAAAATCAAATTACCAAAACAATAAAAAGGCAAAGTTACAGTGAATAGAGAGAGAAGAAAAAGAATTGCCAAATATTAATATATCCAATTAGGTACTAGGAAAACTGAGTGAAAATTTAAAAGAAATGGATAATTATCAACAAAATATCCACATTAACAAAAGAAGAAATAACCATCATAAACAACATAACTTCAGAAAAGGGAATTTTACATTTCATAAATGAACATCCAAAAAGGAAGAAGGGGCAGTTAGATGGTGCAGTGGATAGAGCATTGATCCTGAAGTCTGGAGGACCTGAGTTCAAATGTGCTTTCAGACATTTAATACTTCTTAGCTATATGACCTTGAGTAAGCCATTTTAACTCCAATTGCCTCAGCCAAAAAAAATTATAATTATAATAATGAGGAAGGAAAGATTCTACTAAACTCATGCTGTTTTAAAATATGGATCTGGTACCCAAACAAGGAGAGAGAAATTAAAGAATTATAAACTACTTTCAATAATAAATACTGATATAAAAATTTTTTTAAAAAATTAAAGGACATTCTTATTCTGATCACTATGCTTTAATATAATGCCTTGTTGAGTTTTCCCACACTGAAAGGTTTTTTTTTTTTTTAATCAGAGATTGAATGACCATCTTTTAGATTATACTAGAGAATTCTGCATCAGGAATGAGATTGTACTACATGGCCTCTAAGGATCCATCCCCTTTAGATAATCAGAATTATGAAAAAATTTATTACAGAGAAGCTAAGTAAATTTGATCCAAAATAACTGAAAATTTTCCCCCTTTAAATTACACATAAGAAAATATTTTTCAAATTATTAACTTCACACTTTTTACTTTGAAAAATCTGTTTTTGAAAAAAATATATAGAAAGGCAGCTGCTTCTATTTTTCTCAGCTCTCTTCATAGCATTATCCTTCCAAAAAAAGGCCCTTCAGGGATAAAAAGGCTTTTCTTTTAAAAGGTGAAGCTTTTGTTGTATTTAAAGCCCCTTTTCTGACCTTCCCTAAAAAGCTAACAGTTTCTTCACTTGAACTTCCTTTACCATCTGAAGAAGACTGCCTTAAGCCTCCATTTCTTCATGTGAACATTAAAAGATGAAATCGAAAAAGAGTTTCACTACCATAATCATCCAACAACTATAGTATTTTTCTCTTCTAAAGGATATGTTTTCTGGTTTTGCCATTTAAAAGTTTCCTTTTTGAGATCTTCTTTTTAATGTGGAAATATACCTTTCTTATTTGGCTTAAAATTATATGGAAATTCATTTTAGAAATTTCCTTTCCTTAACTCAAAATAATCAGCAGGACCTGGTTGGCAAGGGTCCTTAGAATCAGAAGATCTTAATGGAAGGAGAGATGAGAGAGTATTTTTAACTGGAGTAGAAGAAAGGAGCATAGAATAGATATTAAGACAAGATAATTATCAACAAAATATCCACATTAACAAAAGAAGAAATAACCATCATAAACAACATAACTTCAGAAAAGGGAATTTTACATCTCATAAATGAACATCCAAAAAGGAAGAAGGGGCAGTTAGATGGTGCAGTGGATAGATCATTGATCCTGAAGTCTGGAGGACCTGAGTTCAAATATGCTTTCAGACATTTAATACTTCTTAGCTGTATGACCTTGAGTAAGCCATTTTAACTCCAATTGCCTCAGCCAAAAAAAAAATTATAATTATAATAATGAGGAAGGAAAGATTCTACTAAACTCATGCTGTTTTAAAATATGGATCTGGTACCCAAACAAGGAGAGAGAAATTAAAGAATTATAAACTACTTTCAATAATAAATACTGATATAAAAAATTTTTTTTAAAAATTAAAGGACATTCTTATTCTGATCACTATGCTTTAATATAATGCCTTGTTGAGTTTTCCCACACTGAAAGGTTTTGTTTTTTTTTTAATCAGAGATTGAATGACCATCTTTTAGATTATACTAGAGAATTCTGCATCAGGAATGAGATTGTACTACATGGCCTCTAAGGATCCATCCCCTTTAGATAATCAGAATTATGAAAAAATTTATTACAGAGAAGCTAAGTAAATTTGATCCAAAATAACTGAAAATTTTCCCCCTTTAAATTACACATAAGAAAATATTTTTCAAATTATTAACTTCACACTTTTTACTTTGAAAAATCTGTTTTTGAAAAAAATATATAGAAAGGCAGCTGCTTCTATTTTTCTCAGCTCTCTTCATAGCATTATCCTTCCAAAAAAAGGCCCTTCAGGGATAAAAAGGCTTTTCTTTTAAAAGGTGAAGCTTTTGTTGTATTTAAAGCCCCTTTTCTGACCTTCCCTAAAAAGCTAACAGTTTCTTCACTTGAACTTCCTTTACCATCTGAAGAAGACTGCCTTAAGCCTCCATTTCTTCATGTGAACATTAAAAGATGAAATCGAAAAAGAGTTTCACTACCATAATCATCCAACAACTATAGTATTTTTCTCTTCTAAAGGATATGTTTTCTGGTTTTGCCATTTAAAAGTTTCCTTTTTGAGATCTTCTTTTTAATGTGGAAATATACCTTTCTTATTTGGCTTAAAATTATATGGAAATTCATTTTAGAAATTTCCTTTCCTTAACTCAAAATAATCAGCAGGACCTGGTTGGCAAGGGTCCTTAGAATCAGAAGATCTTAATGGAAGGAGAGATGAGAGAGTATTTTTAACTGGAGTAGAAGAAAGGAGCATAGAATAGATATTAAGACAAGAGAATTTTGAAGAAAAACTAGTGTTTGCAATATGTTAAAAAGAAAAGAACATAAGACCAGAAATATCATGACGCTAGGAATCTTGGCGTAAAGTATGAAGAGAGGAGAGAGTTATATATAAACCTGAAAAGAGTAACCAAGCAACAAAGAATTCTTGTCAACAAAAGGTTAAAGAACCATTTATTCTAGGAAGGTCTTTGCAAGCTAATATACACAAGCAAAACAAACTAAGCAAAAATCGGTGGAAACATTCCATTCTGAATTGGCAACTCTTGGATAAAGTACTTTTCCAGAACTGTGCTTTCTTTAATATACACAATATTCTTGAGCTTCTCCCTTTAGAATATGAATTGAATTAATTGGTCTAGTATAAATAGCTCTGCACCAAGAGGAAAGAGTTTGTATTCCAACTTTACCCTAACTAATCATGTGACTTTGAACAAGTTATAGATGAACCTTCTCTATGGTCATAGTTTTGAGGAGATTGAACTAGATGGTCTCTAATGGATTCTACCACAGTGGTCTCAAACTCAAATAGAAAGTATTTCTGTTGCTGCCTATTGGCTTAGAAAACCAACAAAAATTTGTATTTTTATTTATTTTCTTAAATATTTCCCAATTGTCGTTTTTATGTTTTTTTTTCTGTTCATTCCTCTTTTTCATCCCATACTTTGATTTTTTTTTAATATCATCCTATTATAATCAATTCACACCCATGTCCTCTGCCTATGTTTACTGCTTTTAACTGCCCTAATAATGATACAATTCTTAGGAGTTATAAGTATTATTTTCCCATGTTAGAATGTAAACAGTTTTACCTTACTGAATATTTTATGAATTCTCTTTTGTGTTTACCTTTTTATGCTTCTCATGTATCTTGTATTTGAAAGTCAGATTTTCTGTTTAGTTCTGGTCTCTTCACTAAAAATACTTAAAAATCCCCTGTTTCATTAAAAATCCATGTTTCCCCTGAAGGATTGTACTTAGTTTTGCTGGATAGGCAATTCTTGGTTGTAATCCTAACTTCTTTGCTTTCTAGAATATCATATTCCAAGCCCTCTGATCCTTTAGTGAAGAAACTGTTGAATATCGTATGTTCTGACTGTTTACTCCATGATATTTAAATTGTTTCTTTCTGGTCACTTGCAATATTTTCTCTTTGACTTAGAAACTCTAGAATTTAACTATGATATTCCTGGGGTTTTCATTTTTTGCCTCTCTTTCAGGGGGCGATCAATAGATTTTGTCAGCTTCTATTTTACCTTTTGGTTCTAAAATATCAAGATGGTTTTCCTTGTTAATTTCTCCTTTTTTAATTTCATTTATTTAATATTTTCCCCAGTTATATTCAAAACAACAAAAAAATTTACATTTGTTTTTAAAATGTTTGAGTTCTAGGTTCTCTCTCTTATCCCCATCCACAATTAAGAAATCACATGTGAAGCTGTGTAAAACATTTCCATAAAACTCAAGTTGTGAAAGAAAACATAGATCTCCCATCCTAATGAAAATAAAAATCCTCAAGAAAAATTAAGTGAAAAAGAGAGAGAGAAAGAGAAAATGCTTTAATCTGTATTCAGAAACAGTCAGTTCTTTCTTTGAGTATGAGCAATTTTTCATCATAAGTTTTACATAAGAGTAATTGTAGATGATTGTATTACTGAGAATAGGGAAGACATTTATAGCTGGTCATTCCAGAACATTGCTATTACTTTGTATACAGTACTTTTCACTTTGCTTGAGTTTATGGAGGACATTCCAGGTTTTTTTTTTCCCTGAGAGTATTCTGTTCATCCTTTCCCATAGGACAAATAATATTCCATCACAAACACATATCACAGTTTGTTGAGCCATTCCTTCCCTGCTAATTTCCTGAAAAACAATGTCTAAGCTCTTTTTCTTTTCTTTCTTTTTTTTTTTTTGGTAGTTTTTTGTGCCTCTTTTATTATTTGATCTACTCTGTTTTTTTTTAAGTATTATTTTCATCAGTATTTTTGGTACTTCCTTTACCAAGCTGTTGACTTTTTTTTCATTATTTTCTTTCATCATTCTCATTTCTTTTTCCAGTTTTCCTCTACCTCTCTTATTTGATTTTTTAAAGTCCTTTTTCAGCTCTTCCAGAAATTCTTTGGGGGCCTGAAACAAATTCACTGTTTTTTAGATTTTACATGTAACTGTTGGACATTGTTGTCTTCTGAATTTGTGTTTTCATCTCCCTGTCACCTTAGTAACTTTCTATGGTCAGGTTCTTTTGCTGTTGTTTGCTCATTTTTCTAGTCTTTGTTTTAACTTTCAACTTTATGTTAAAGTTGGGCTCTGCTCCCAGGCTGGAGAAGGCATTATTCCATATTTCGATATTTTGTACAGCTATTTTCAGAGCTGGTTCTGGGGAGTCTGTAAGCTTTCATTCTTTCAAGGTAGTATGATCTAAAGAGAAAAAAATCTGTTCTCGTATCAATGAATCAGATTTTTTCTGCCTCCTAATTTGTCTTAGACTGGAAAGTTGTTTCACCCACCTGTGGCTTCTTCGAAAATTCTGCCTCTTCAAAATTCATTTGATGTATTATTTTTAACAATGTTTGGATGGGAATTTGGAGAATCCCTGCTTTTATCCACTGCCCTTCCCTCCAATTACATTTTGATCTAATAGAGTCATCACTTGGGAGTTTTGCTGATGGCTAGAAAGCTGGACCATGAAAAAGGCTGACATCTCTTTTCACCCAGTTTTAAATTACAAGATATAATATAAATTCATATAAAATTTTTCCAAAGATTCAGTGATAAGTACTGCTGTCAATCATACTTCTCAGCATGCAGAGAGAGAGATTAGAATAACTCGTTAATTATATGCTCAGCATAGACTTAGGGTATATAAAACCTGAGCAGCAATTTTCAGGAGCCTTATATAGGTTTTAGCTACATGAACAGAATTGATATAGTGGAATTTTACAAAGGTCAGAATGAGAAGGTCATGATTTACATATCAAAGAACAGCTAACTGAAGGGGAAGATCTATAATCAGGTAAAATTATAAACTGGTCAGTAAATAGCAGAAATAAAGCTGGAATTTGCAGACTAACCATCCACACCAGAGGTATAGCTGGTGACAGGAAATATTCATCTTAAGTAAATAGAGGTAGAAAGATGAACCAAAAATTCTCCTGTCACTCACCTGAACTCAAGCTTAATATCTCAGCTAAATTTTGCCTGTTCCACAGGATGACGTGACTTGCTGTCTCAAAGAAGTAACGGCAGTAGAGCCAGTTCTAAAGTTGTCTTACCACGTAGTCATGAGACCTACCAGTAAAGAAAAATCCTTTATCTAATTCCTGGCTCTGACACGCAATATGTGTGATCTTAGGCAAGTCACTCAGCTGCTTTAATCTTCAATACCTTCATTTGTAAAAGGGAGGTAAAAATACTTACACTTCCAGTTTCAAAGGTTTGTTGTTAGGAAGAAAATGTGCTATAAACTTTAAAGTACTATGTTAAGTGTGTTATTTTCCATATTATTTATTTAAAATATAATTTAGCATTCTGTAACTTCAGTACAAAGATGGCCACAGGTGGTTATTCTTGTTTGCCCTTCGTTCCCAAAGAGAACTATGATATCAAGGAGGGAAGACCATGACGTGCAGGTGAATTGGATTGAAGTGAGGAAGGGCTGGGCAAGGCCACCTGCCTCACTTTCTCCTCCAGAGCTAAATGGATCCCGTGGCCAGATGTAGATCAAGATGACTAGAGATGGCCCTGAATGAAATGGGAAACTTTGGCCTTTTTAAATTAAGATCTTCAACTAGTCTCAGTTTGACTGAGGCAGCACCCATTCACTGATTAAGAATAGGTAGAAATGGAGGCAAAAAATCTCCTTTTTGGCCTAGTCCAAAAAAAAATCTAAATAAATAAGATGGCAAACATATGATAAAAATTGTGTTTTCTTGGGATAAGAGAACTGCCTCTCAGCAGCTGTCCCTATCAATAAATTCCCATTTAATTTTTGTCACACAAACTTAAGAAATAAAAAAGGCTTACGGACTTCATAGGCATTTCATATGCACATACGTGTATATATATATGTGTGTGTGTGTGTGTGTGTGTAATTAATTTTTTGTTTTAAGAAGAGAGCTCTGCCCTAACTTTCCATTTTTATTACACATTACTCCCTTCTTCATATAACCAGCCTTCTTAGTATTCCTCCTACTCGTGCTGTGAGATAATATTCATCAAGTGTTCAGTTCCTGGCCCACAGTTCTGCAGTTCAGTAATGTCTGATTCTTCATAACCTCATTTGCCATAACTCCGTCTTTGCCATGAACTCCCTCCCCCCGACTTGGGGTTTCTTTCTCCAGCCCATTTTACAGAGAAAGAACTGAGGCAAACAGGGTTAAGTGACGTGCCCAGGGTCATACAGCAAGCAAGGATCTGAAGCTGGATTTGAATTCAGGCTCTCCTAACTCCAGTATAAGTGCTCAATCTACTGTGCTATCTGGCTACCCCCTGGTAGGCACTTAATAAATACTTGTTCCTACTCTTCTCACTCCCATACCTTTTTATTGTCCGTATCAGTGAATGGAATACACTGTCTCATCTTAACTCTTTGGAACTCCTGTTTTCCTTCAAGCCCATCACCTTCTGTGGGATACTTTTCCTGGTCCCCCCCAGGTGCAAAGCCTCCTCCCACCTGTCACCAGGTTACCTTGGATCTATTTTTGCACTACATGTGCTTATTATACAGCGTGTCCCAAAACATCCTGTTTTGGTGGAGTTTTAAGCTGTTGAAGTTTAAATGTTATGCAGATATTGTCTCCCTCATTTGAACATAAAGTCCTTGGGAATAGAAATCCTCTACTTTTCTTGGTATCTACCATCTTGCAGAACTTAATACACATTTAAACTTTCGTTGATTGATTGAATGAAGAAACCAAGTAACATAGATACAAATCCTGTCATATATATTATATATAATTATATATTAAATATATATAAATATATTATTAAAGAAAATATATTAATTTTTTTAAAGCTTTTTTATTTAATGTCTCGGAATTAAATATCATTCTTCTTGTGAACAGTCTTTTTCCCCCAAAAAAAAATTCATAGTTGGGTAACGGAACTCCAATTCAACCTGTTAAATTCTGTTTTTAAAGTTCAAGAATCCCCTCAAACATACTGGTTGAAGACTTTTTCCAAGTGTTCCAACTATTGGAGTTGCCTCCAGCAGCCCTCTCCTGACAGAGCCTGAGTGAACTCACCACATGGTAAATAAACTCAGTGTTGTTAGTTAGCATGATACACATCTTGCTTGCAGGAGCAAAACCCAATCCTGAAACCGTATCTTCAGCTAATGGAAACCTGCCAGGAAAACCCCTGAGCCACTGACAGGCTGTGATTAATGCTTAGATGTGCTGTATTATCTCAGTTCCAAATCACTTACTCTTTTTTTCAAAGAAAGGAAGTCCTTACTCCAAGGCCGATTAGGTTGTAAAATTATGACCACTGCATTATTCATTCCTGTTCCATTCAATGAGGTTTCAAAATTCTCAGCGGAGGTTTTGTATTATTTAGACAATTCCTTGTCTCGCCTGTATGCAGTGGGACAGACAGAAGCTTCTCCAGAAAGAGTTGCCGACTTCTGCCGGCGGCAGGTTTTAGGGATGTAGCGTGACTCTCTCTCACTCTAAACCCATCTTCCCTTTCCAATAGATTGGAAAGAGGAGGCTACTTAATGCCTTGGACCCCATCAGATCCGTGAGCTCTCCAGCAGTGCAGTTCCCAACCATCCATGTCTTCTCAGCCTTTGTGACTCTCCTTCCATACATCCTGGAGGATCATCTTTAAAGGACGTGAGGGAATAGGGCTTCTATAGATCTTTTTGTCTTGGGAATAGCAGTAGATATTGAGAGTTCCATGAGCTCACTATATGACCCGCTACCTTCCTTTATTGATCACTCATCTCTGATTTATATCACTTTCCCTGCCTCTCTTCATTGGTCTTAGACTACTTCTAGGCCATAAGACATCACTAGGATGTCAAAGCCTTTTTTTTTTAATGAGCCTTTCTTTCAAGGAGAATTCTGATTGCCTTTGAATAGCTCTTCAAAGGCAATCTAACCCATTTATTTTCTCCTAGTCAATTCTAAAAACATTTCATTTTCTTTTTAAATTTTTTATTAAAGCTTTTTAATTTTCAAAAGTTATACATGTATAATTTTTCAATATTAATCCTTGAAAAACCTTGTGCTCCAATTTTTCCCCTTCTTCCCACTTTCTCCCCTAGATAGCAAATAATCTAGTGTATCTTAAACATGGTAAAAATATAAAAACATTTCATTTTCTATCATATTCAGTACACACACTTCCATTAAGTACATATGTGCGTGTATAGATGGATAGATAAATAGGTAGACAGACCAATACTGATGGACCAACTCTGTGACTTCTTATGACATTATATATAACATATATATTATATTATATATGACATATATATAATATAATAATAAAATATAATATATATGTTAATGGTAGTGTTTTAATAGGCTGCATAATAAGCACTGTTAATCATTGGGAGAGGTTTGTCTGTGTAGATCAGGGGTCCTCAAACTTTTTAAATAGGGGGCCAGTTCACTTTCTCTCAGACTGTTGGAGGGCCAGACTATAGTAAAAACAAAAACTTTGTTTTATGGACCTTTAAATAAAGAAATTTCATAGCCCTGGGAGAGGGGGATAAACGTCCTCAGCTGCTGCATCTGGCCCGCTGACCGTAGTTTGAGGACCCCTGGTATAGATAGTTCAACCAAACTTTTCTGGGTGTTATGGATTTTAATTAGGAAGCTCTGTATTGTTCAGTGCTTGATACTGTCAGATCACTGTTACCTGCAAAAAGGAATATTTGGAAAACCTCACCATCTACAGTGAATCCTCCTTCCATATGGGCTTCCTAGAAGACATTCTCTAGGACACTAACAAACACCTCTGATGAACATATTTCTCCCTTTTTATGTCTTCATATTATTAGTCATAGGGATACACAACAAAATTATGTCTGTCACATCTTATTTTAACATATGCATAAAAGACAAATTATTGATGATAGTTCGTTCTAGCAAATTAAATGCTTTTTTAGTCAACAAATAGTAAATGCAGTGAGATACTTATTCTATACCTTAGTCAATTATACTGACTATAAAGATATAATGTCTTATTGTATTATTTACAAAAGCCTGCCTTTTATTTCCATCTAAGGTCTACAACATATATAGAGAGTATTCTCATAAAGCTTTTGTTCAAGTGGGAAAATGAGTGTTTAAGTCAGTAGTTACTGATATTTCCTAAGTCACCATATCTTGGTGATAATAAAATCCATGTTGTTTAGTAGAGTTCAATATCCTCCCCTTCTCCATATATCTGGAAACAGATGCATCACTGCCCTCAAAACTAAACTAGTTCCAGCTTGGACTTCCTCTCTCTATGTTTTATAGAGTCAAAGATTTTTCCTTTCCATGTTTATGTTTTCATATAACCTATTAGTCTAGTTGTGGTTGTTTCACTCTAATTGAGGGTAATGGGAAGCAGAAAAGAACCTCTTATAGAAATCTTTGCAGATCTTTTCCATTTTCATCAGCCTGTTGTTCTTCTCATCTTTAATATTCTCAGGATGATCTGGATTCATTGACTCTCTGCTCAGGCCTCTTATAAATTTGTTTTTCTTCCATAGCTTTCATTGATTTGTGGGGTGATTTAACAGAATAATCTGCCCATTTCAAATCTTTCCTGTTTAATTGCTCTCATGGCCACTGCATTGCTCATCAGTAGAGGTTATAAGCAAAAGAATACATCCATAACCTATAAAACCATTTAATATTGTCCTAAAATGAAATAGATTGTTTCATGAGACAATGAGGATCACCATGAAAGGAAGTATTTAAGAAAAGAATGTTGGAGATATCATTGAAGGTTTTCTTATGTCATATAGAAATTTGAACCTTTTACGGCCCCTAACAAATATGAGATATTTTGGGGGGATTCATGAGCATTAGGAGTTATAGAGCAAAATGGTTAAATGATTATGCTACAGATTTTGGAGCCTATTGCAAAATTTTGCAAAAAATAAAAATAAAAATAAAAATCCCTAGGCCATTCATTCCAGCTGACCTACCACATGGCCAGAGTCATCCTTACCCAGTCCTGAGCACCTGGGACTACATGTACTGGCAAAAATAGACTTTCTACCCCCAATATTTACTGGGTAATCAGGCAGAAGCTTTTTCATAACAAAGCCTTTCACTTTTCCTGTTTGGGATCTTGTTTAGTTCTTTTAGATTTGGTACCTTGGCTAGGTAATTAGTTTAGCAAGGGAGGGAGGGAGGGAGTAGCCCATGCAAGAGCTACCACAGGGAGCATCCCAACCAGTGGAAGACTCAAACGACCTCCAAAGAAACATGGGGTTTTTTGTAGCAGCCGAAAAAGATGCTGGCCAGGCCAGGAAGGGACATGTACAAAGAAGAGAGATTATAAGTACCAGATGATTGACTCCATGTGAGGAAAGGTCTTCAAGGCAGATTGGACAATAGAGAACATATTTAGTACATGATTGCAAAATAATGGTCACACACACACGCACGCCACCTAAGAAATCAACCTGACAATTACATCATTTCTACGGATTTTTCACATTTCTGTATATTTAATTTACATATAGTCAGAGCTCATTGATTTAAATTCTACAGCTTTGGAATTTGGGTAATTTTTGACCCGAACTAGAAGTCGTACTTTTCTTTTGTCTATGAAGAAAGGTTTATTTGTACAAATTAATAGCAGCAATAAAACAAAGTAGAGTTAAGGTGGCAAGAATTTTGCATATGAATGGATAGTACAAATAATTAATGTGCTAATTACAAAAGAGTCTTACCTATTCATTAAAGCAAACTGGGCAGAACATCTAGTTGGAGGCATTTTTTTAAAGCAACTAATTGTAGTAGCTGCATATATTTTAAGGCGATAATGATAAATTTGTCATTTTAATATTCTATAATTCAGACTGCTTTCCCCACTAATTAACCCAAATTAGTGAGCTTTATCAGGATCGTCTTTGTACCTCAATTGATGTTCACAATTTTAGTCAAGACAAGTTATGGCACTTGTCCCACCTCGGCTGCTCTGTAAATCTGTGAGAAGCTACTCTTGAGGCAATTACCTGGAAAAACCTTTAAAGCCAACACATTTTCTCACCTTCTTAGTCCCTAAGTGATGTGAGAGATTGACACCCAAATTTAGAGATAAAAAGAGCCTCCTTGCTTAAGTTGATGCTTAGAGGGGTTATTGTGCACATCAATTCTCTATTCATTAGTGTCAAGACTTCCAGAATTGGGCTTTGGGTCCAAGTATTAGCATTAGGCTATAACATTTTAAAAAGTGTATTGGGGGATCATTTTTCTTAAAAAGGCATTTCCTTGACAGTAACAGATTGTTCTAAGAGCTAAATAAATGTGATTCTTTCTTATTATTGGGAGGAGGGAGGACAGCCCATGTAGATTTTTTTAAATCCTTTTAAGTTTAAAAAGCTAATTTCTTCAAAAGATGCCAAGCAATTCCAGGTGTACAATACTTTGGAACGTGGAAGTGTGCCATCCACGGCACAATGAAAAGGCTGGCTGTCTGCGACTTTCTTTATGAAAAACATGTTCAGTGTTTCTAATGAGGTTTACTCTCTGTGTCTAATGGCCCTGATCCAAAACAAGGAAACTGGTGTCAAATGCAAAGATCCTGGAATCTCTAATATTACACACACACACACACACACACACACACACACACACACACACACACCCTATTTAAAGCTCTCATTTATCTAAACCATTAAGGGACTTAAAGAAGAGGAAAATAAAAAGCTATAATGGTGGACTTGCAGAGACTTTGGAGTATGATAGCGGAATCCAACAAATAATTTAGTTCTAGATATACACTTAATAAATAATAATTTATTTTGAAGGTGCTATGTGGTATAGTAATCATTTATACTTACAAGATTTTTGCATTCAATTAATTGTTCTTTCACCTGCTGACTCACTTTCTCTGATCTCTCACCCATATCGCCCCATTTTCCTTTACTTATATTTTCTTTCTCTTCTTCCTCCTCTTCCTCTCCCTCCTCCTTCTCTTCTCTCTGTCTTTCTTTCTTTGTCTCTTTGTATCTTTCTCTGTCTCTCTCTCTCTCTCTCATATTTCTCATTGGTTTCTGGAATTCCATGTGACAGCTGGGTGGTACAGTGGATAAAGCACTAAGCTTAGAATCAAAAAGACTTATCTTCATGAGTTCAAATCCAGCCTCACACACTTACTAGCTTAGTGAGTATTTGCCTCAGTTTCCTCATCTGCCAAATGGTCTGAAGAAGGAAATGCCAAACCACTCCAGTATCTTTCACAAAAACCCTAACTGGGTTCATGAAGAGTCAGACACATTTGAAACAACTAAACAATAGCATACTTGCTAGCTATCCCAGGCAAGTCACTTACCTGCTATTTGCCTCTGTTTCCTAATCTGTAAAATAAGGATAATAATAGCCCTACCTGAAGGGTTGTCGTGAGGATCAAATAAAATAATAATTATTAAGCACATAGCACTGGCACATAATAGGTGCTATATAAATGTTAACTATTAATATTACTAGTCTTATAAGGATATCATCCAAAAAGTTGCACACTGTCACTGTCGCATTAAAGAACATTTGTGACTATCAGGCTAATTAAATGTGAATAGGCTACAGAAAAAGGTTGTTAAGATTTTTGTCTTTAAAGATAATTAACAGTAGGGAAGAAAAACATCCACATGGTTTATAGATTGATCTGTCTGCTGTAGGGAACTAAGATAGATTATATATTGGGATCCCTTCTGACTTTTGATTTTCTGATTTTTTGAAATAGGATGAAGAGTCAATATGGTACAATAAACACTGAGTAGCATTTGAGATCCGGGATCCTGGATTCAAATTCTCACTCAGTCACTGCCATATGATCTATGAGACTTGATAAGCTTATCTTCTTGGGCTTTAGATTCCTCATCTGGAAAATGGCACTCCTTCAGATCCCTTCCATCTTTGAATCTATCATTGTACAATCGTGGAGATGGGAGACTTTGCAGGTTGGCTAGGGAGGAGAGAATGTTGAAGCAAAACAAATACAGAATTTAAAGTCAGGAGCCTTTGAAAACCACCTCTAACACTTACTATGTGATCCTTAGTGGTTGTAAGGAAAGTTCCTTTGTACCCCTTGAAGCACTGTAGAAGTTTGGCAATTTGGTCTCTACTTCCTCTGCCTTTTCAAGTCAGCCTGCTCTTCTTGTAGTTCTCGGTTCACATATTGCTAAAACCTCGTTTGAAGAATCGTAAACGCAACCTTGCTGCCGTGTGAAATAGTTCAGTAATTTGAATATTCCTTGACATTGCCCTTCTTTAAAATTGGGGTGTAAACTGGTCTTTTCTAGACCACTATCGAGTTTGCTAAATTTGCTGTCGTCCAGCACTTTAATGGCATTATCTTTAAATGGCTGAGCTGGAATTCATCATCCCACTGGCTTTATTTTTAAC
Source organism: Antechinus flavipes (assembly GCF_016432865.1). NCBI lineage: Eukaryota > Metazoa > Chordata > Mammalia > Dasyuromorphia > Dasyuridae > Antechinus > Antechinus flavipes. Next base: position 33,388,579 of record NC_067401.1, on the reverse strand, counting down.
ACTAAAGCCCACTTGACTTCATTCTCCAGGATGTCTAGCTCTTCATCAGTAACTGCACCATCTTGATGATGTTAAAATCTTGGATAGTTTTTCTATATATTCTTGCCACCTCTTCTTAATCTCTTCTGTTTCTGTTAAGTTCCTCCTATTTTTGTCTTTTAACATGCTGACTTTTTCATGAAACTTCATGAAAGTCCTTTCCCTTGATATCTCTGATTTCTTTGAAGAGATCTCTTGTCTTTCCTTTTCTATTGTTTTCTTCTTTGCATCGTTCACTTAAGAAAACCTTCTCTCTCCTTGATGTTCTCTGCTATTCCACATTCTGTTCAATAGCTCTTTCCCTTTTACTTTCCATTTGTTTTCCTTCTTTCTTCAACCTCAATATAAAGCCTCATAAAACAACTGTTTTATTTTCTTGCACTTCTTTTTCTTTGGAATTTTTTTTGTTGCTGCCTCATACAATATTGTAAACTTCTGTCCATCATTCTTCAGGTGTCTGTCTACCAGATCTAGTCCCTTAAATCTATACACCATCTCTACTTTATATTCATAAGGGCTGTTATTTGGGTCATATCTATATGGTGTGATGGTTTTCCTTACTTTCTTCCAATTAAGGATGAATTTTCAATAACAAGATTATAATCTGAGCCACAGTCATTTTCTGGTCTTTTTTTTTTTTTTTTTTTTGACTCAATTGGGGTTAAGTGACTTGCCCAGGGTCACACAGCTAGGACGTATTGAGTGTCTGAGTTCAGATTTGAACTCAGATCCTCCTGACTTCAGGGCTGGTGCTCTATCCACTGCCCCTCCAGGTCTTGTTTTAACTGACCGTATAGAACTTTTCTCCACCTTTAGCTGCAAAGTATATAATCAATATGATTTTGCTATCATTCATCTGTATAGAATCATCTTTTGAATTGTTGAAAAAGCGTGTTGGTCTCAGGCCAGAATGTTACCTTGACAAAACTCTGTTAGTTTCTGCAGTGCTTCATTTTGCTCCAAAACCAAACTTGCCTGTTATTCCAAGTTATCTTTTGATTTCCTACTTGAACATCCTAACCTCCTCTGATGAATCTGATATTTTTTCCAATGTTATTTCTAGAAGATGTAGGTCTTCACAAAACTGACTGACTTTGGCCCCTTTTTTATCAGTGGTTGGAGCATAGACTTGTATTATCGTGATGTGAAACAGTTTGAAGAGGTATCATTTTGGAGATTATGTCTCAGTACCGCCTTTCTCACCCTTCTTTTAATTATATGGGCTACTCCATTTCTTGTAAGGGATTCTTGCCCACAGTACTATCTGTGGGCACCTAAATCAGGTTCATCCTTTCCCAGCCATTTAAGCTCACTGACACCCAGGATACAAAGTTTAATCATTCTGTCTCCTGTTTGACCACTTCCAGATTACATTGGTTTATAGATCTTACATCCCAGGTTCCTATCCAGTATTGATCTTTAACAACATCAGACTTTCCTTTCATCACCAACACATCCTCAGCTCAGCTGAGTTTCCTTCTGGCTTTAGCCCAGCCAGCTCCTTGTAGTTGTTCTCTGCTCCTTCCCCGTATCATGGTGAACACGTTCCCATCTGAGGGGCTCATCTTCTGGACATATTTTGTGTCATAAAATATAACCCCCAAAAAATTGTCATATTTTTTCTAGAGTAACATACTGGACTGGTTTGCCATTTCCTTCTCCAATGGATCACTTTTTGTCATAACTCCCCATTATGATCCATCCATCTTGGGGTAACTCTGCATGGCGTAGCTTATAGTTTCATTGAGTTACCCAAGCTTCTCCACCACAGCTAGGAAGTGTTGCGTGTCTGAGTTCAGATTTGAACTCAGATCTTCCTGACTTCAGGGCTGGTGCTCTATCCACTGCCCCTCCAGGTCTTGTTTTAACTGACCGTATAGAACTTTTCTCCACCTTTAGCTGCAAAGTATATAATCAATATGATTTTGCTATCATTCATCTGTATAGAATCATCTTTTGAATTGTTGAAAAAGCGTGTTGGTCTCAGGCCAGAATGTTACCTTGACAAAACTCTGTTAGTTTCTGCAGTGCTTCATTTTGCTCCAAAACCAAACTTGCCTGTTATTCCAAGTTATCTTTTGATTTCCTACTTGAGCATCCTAACCTCCTCTGATGAATCTGATATTTTTTCCAATGTTATTTCTAGAAGATGTAGGTCTTCACAAAACTGACTGACTTTGGCCCCTTTTTTATCAGTGGTTGGAGCATAGACTTGTATTATCGTGATGTGAAACAGTTTGAAGAGGTATCATTTTGGAGATTATGTCTCAGTACCGCCTTTCTCACCCTTCTTTTAATTATATGGGCTACTCCATTTCTTGTAAGGGATTCTTGCCCACAGTACTATCTGTGGGCACCTAAATCAGGTTCATCCTTTCCCAGCCATTTAAGCTCACTGACACCCAGGATACAAAGTTTAATCATTCTGTCTCCTGTTTGACCACTTCCAGATTACATTGGTTTATAGATCTTACATCCCAGGTTCCTATCCAGTATTGATCTTTAACAACATCAGACTTTCCTTTCATCACCAACACATCCTCAGCTCAGCTGAGTTTCCTTCTGGCTTTAGCCCAGCCAGCTCCTTGTAGTTGTTCTCTGCTCCTTCCCCGTATCATGGTGAACACGTTCCCATCTGAGGGGCTCATCTTCTGGACATATTTTGTGTCATAAAATATAACCCCCAAAAAATTGTCATATTTTTTCTAGAGTAACATACTGGACTGGTTTGCCATTTCCTTCTCCAATGGATCACTTTTTGTCATAACTCCCCATTATGATCCATCCATCTTGGGGTAACTCTGCATGGCGTAGCTTATAGTTTCATTGAGTTACCCAAGCTTCTCCACCACAGCAAGGCAGTGATCCGGGAAAGGTGACCACATTTGCTTAATTGACTTTTTACTCCCCCTTCTCTACAGAGGAGCGAGAAATTCAGATCTTGTCTAGATAATATTGGCTCATCACTCCAATAGAAATGCTTTGGGAGGGAAAAAAACATTACTAAGACAGGAACTTGACACTCCTGGGTGTGTACTCATCTATTGCTCATTCAATGGGAGGCAGAACTTTTGAATGTGACTGTGATTCGTCACTGTCCTTGGGTGTTCACTATCATAAGAAACTGGTTAGGTAAGGAAAGGACAGAACAAGGCTACTGGAAAACCAGAAGTTGCATCAGAATTTGTCACTGACATCTGAGTATCTCACAGCCAGGTGAGCAGAATACAAGAGACTCTTGGTACATGTCCAAATTAGTCACTACTTAGTTGATTCAGCTTTTTAGCCTGGAGCTATGCTGGTCATATTCTCTATTAAGAAAGAAAGAAGGAAGGAAAGAGAAAGAAAGAAAGAAAGAAAGAAAGAAAGAAAGAAAGAAAGAAAGAAAGAAAGAAAGAAAGAAAGAAAGAAAGAAAGAAAGAAAGAGAAAGAGAAAGAAAGAGAAAGAAAGAAGGAAGGAAGGAAAGAAGGAAGGAAAGGAAAGGAAAGGAAGGAAAGGAAAGGAAGGAAAGGAAGGAAAGGAAAGGAAAGGAAAGGAAAGGAAAGGAAGGAAGGAAGGAAGAAAGAAAGGGAAAAGAAAGGAAAGAAGGAAGGAAGGAAGGAAAAGGAAAGAAGGAAGGAAGAAAGAAAGAGAAAGGAAAGGAAAGAAGGAAGAAAAAGAAATCTTCTCGTTTACATCATCACTGCTGAGAAAAAAAATATGATATTTCTTTTTCCCTATATATGTGCTGTCTAGAAAATCCTACTGAAGTTTCCATGCTGCTATATTAATCAGCACTGCAAGAGAAAATATTTCGGGCATAAATACATTTTACTTCTTCACAATATATGTCACAATGTACTGTTTAAAAGGACCCAGGAAGCCTGTTTGGGGAAATTACCTATTAGAAGGAAAAACAATTCGCTATCAGTTATCTGGGAAGGCAAGCATATTCTGAAAGTGAGCTTAGCCAGGGATTAGTAATGGGAGTATCTGATTCACTTAAAAAAAAAAAAAAATACAACAACAAATCCCTGCAAAGTTGAAAAATGCTGTGACTCAGCTCTCTATACCTACCAGGTCACTTCCTGCAGATGATACGAATTACCTGCAGGCCTCCTTCTTTATCTCTCCAAGAGATTACAAAAACGATGAGACATATTTGAGAATGATCTGAAACCACTTGCGATGGGGAGAGTACATTAGCAATAGAATCCCAAAGAGACAAGTTTCAATTGTGATATAATTAAATATTCAATAAATATTTATTATATGTTCGCTTCCATCTCCAACATTCTATAATTCTGTTTTTCGGACAGTGTAATTCTGGCAGCCATACGAAGTCATATGATAGCAGTTGAGGAACTATTACAGCAGTTCAAGCTAGAAATTGTTGTGGTTGGTTGTCCAGGGAAGTGATGTTATGACATAGTACTTTCCCCTCCAGAGCCTCTGAATCCAGCGGCCAGATATAGATCAGGTCGCCTAGGGATGCAATGAGTGCCCATAGAACATTCATGTGGTGATATCCATTAGACCATTAGGGATGTGGATTTAAAACTCAGGAGAATAGTTGAGTCTTGATATATGGAAAGTAAAAGGCCAAAGAAAGCCATGAGGGCATTAAGGGGAAGGGAAAAAGAAAAAGAAACATTGAAAGAGAAAAAATAATGAGAAGAATGAAAAGCTGAAACATAGTTTCTGGGTAATTAATGATCAGTTTATCAGTTAGGCTAGCTGATAATCAGTAAATTGAGGTCAATGGTTTTCCCAGAAACTAAAGACCCCCACATGGAGGCTGCTGAATGTTTAAACTCCCTTGTAAAGGGGTATCCCTAGGTTTGAAATTCAATTCTGAGTGATTAATAGTGAGAGAATTAATATTATAATGAGAGGTGGGCTTATTCTAATGAAGAGCTGGGGGGGACCTGGCTCTGATTTTGTCAAAGACGAAGAGAGTCCTCTCCACCAGATTATTTCACCGCCAGCATTCTATGCCAAAGGATCTAGTCTTCACAGAATCCTACCTGAATAGAACAATGGTGGAGTTACAGTAAGAATTTCACCTAGTTAAAATAATCTGAGTGGGGTGAATTTGGGGGCAAGGTCACAAGTTTCGTTCAGACTTTGGGCTTTGAATGAGTAAAAAAAAAAAAGAGAGACTCTTTGGGTCCCAAATCTGTTATTATTGTAGTAAGAAAATAATCATTTTTCTCAGTAGGATCAGCCATATATCAGAGGAATTAAGATAATATGAAATTCCTCCTCCAAAAAAAATGTCAGGGAAAAAAATCAACAGTTTCAAATAAAACTGAGAAAAGATCATTGGATTTGGATTTAGGTCACTGTTGACATCTTGGACAGAGGATTCAATAGGAAGTCGGGGAAGGAAGCCAGGTAACAAAAGATAGAAAAAACGAACGTGGTGAGAAAATGCTGGTGATCAGTATTGCCTGCTTTAAGATGTTTGGTAGTGAAAGGGAGAACTTTCAATGAAAGAGGAGTAGTGTTACAGGGAAAGTAGAAAGGGAAACCAGGAGTTTGTAAGCAGAGAGGAGAGAGTTCAGTGGTCAGAGTGAAAGGAAAGATTGAAGATACAAAAAAAAAAGAGAAAAGGAGGGTGGTTAGAAGGTGGTTCTGGAGGGGGAAAAAAGGGGAAAGGGAGGAAGCCTTCAGGTGGAAGGGTCAGCTTTGGACAGAACATCTCTGCCCCATCTTCTCTCTCACATTCTTTCTCCTATCTTCAAACCTTTCCATTGAAAAATTATTTTCTATTTCATTCACCTTAGGGAGCAACCAATGAGAAAACCTTGCTTTAGATCTAGTCTCCCCAGAATCCTACCTGAGTAGAACAATGGTGGGGATAGGAGATGAGCAGCTACTTTATAATAATCTGAGAGCATTTTCTAGGGCATTGAGAGGTTAAGGGTTTGCCCAGAGTCACAGAGTCATCACCCATCAGTGTAGACATGAGTCCAGATTGGCCTTCACCTTGCTGCCTCTGGTGGCTATTTAATCAAGCAACTAAGCATTAATTAATTTCATGTGAGGCACTGGGCTCAACCAAGCATTTACCACATTCCAGGAACTATATAAATATAGCAAAGGAAACTATCCTTTTTCTTAAGAAGTTTACATTTTAACAACATCCCAAATATACCTGTTATGTCATTACATTTTTTAAAAACATCCTTCATGACAAGTCTTCTACAAAACAAAATAAATCTGGAACTCTACCGCTTAAAAAGAGATAATCAAATTGTGTCTTTTTTTCTTTAGCTTAAAGTCGGAAAGATTCTCCCTAGAAGGATGGCATATTTGTACATTTGTGGAACCAAAATGGTTTTTATTTGGTCTTCTAGAATTAATATATTTAGGCCCTTTGGGGGAAGAGGGAGAAGATGAGGTTCAGAATTGATTGATGATCTTTTCTTCTACTGTGTCAGGCTCTAGGCTTAGAATGGACCTGCACAGAATTGATCTTATTAGGGGAAAAGAAAGTCTGCTATACCTAGTGGGATATAGAATATCCAACCAAAATGAAAAGATAGAACAATTAATCATCATTAGTAAGCACATGGTGTCAGCTTAAGAAAGAAGGATGACCACACGTGTTGACCTAGATTTCCAAATGTAAATGACTTTGTAAGGGAGAATAGAAAAATATAATGAGTCAAGTTCTTTTTCAGACTTTCTGAGTAATCAGAATTTCCAAATGAATAGTCACACGGGCCTGCATCTTCCACCTCATCCTTCTTAACCCTCCTGCCTGTAGACAATTAATCCTAATGGGATGGGACTCATTACTGACTCGAACAAACCAACATTACTGGCCTTCTTTGTCCCTAGCCAACATTTTCATTTTCATTTATTCCTATGAAACTATGTACTATATCTATATGACAGCTCCTCTGCACCTACTTGGGAGAAAATTATACCCAGAAAACTTTTCAAACTCTTCCTTGACATCACTAAGTATAGTAGATTATAGTCATTTTCTTCCTTCTCATGATCTCTTTACTTTTACTGTTTCATACTGATTCCAGCCCAGTGGGAAGCTAGTCAAGCCCAAAAAAATGAGATGTGATACTGTAATACTCACCGAGGTTTCTGGGACAATCTATACAGCTATTGATCATCTTAGGTTGCTACTTTGTGTTGGTCTGAGCTCTGTTGTCTCTACCACAGAGCTGAGGAAGAGGGAAGAGTCCAAGCAAGAAGGGAAGATGGACAAGTTAAACCACCTCTCTTTTCCCTCCTCCAATGCACAAGTTTATTCATGTTTAGTTATATAGTTGTGTCTGATTCTGTATAAACCATGGGGTTTTCTTGACAGATTCTGGATTGGTTTGCCATTGCTTTCTCCAGTATGTCCCCATTTTACAGGTGTTAAGTGACTTGCTCAGGATCACACAGCCAGAAAGTGTCTGAGGTTAGATTTGAACTCAAATCTTCCTGACTCTGCCCCACAATGCATTGGACCATGTATCATTCATGGTTTGGAGCTAGAAGGAGACGTCTGGTCTTCCAAAGCACTTTCCCATAGAAATCTTATTCCATATAAAGATTGTATTAGAGTCCTGCACTCCAAATATAGAATGAGTGAGGCTTTATGGGCTAACTACCACTTACAATATCCCAGACAGTTAGGAAATGAAGGGATGATTGGTCTGGGGGTCATCCTTAAATGGAGATTTGGGGAGACACTCAGCTTCATCCTTCATTAATCAGGCTCCCAGGAAAGAGGACTCTGATTAAATATGAATAACAATACTAATTTGATCTTACAAGACAATGAAGTTCCTGTGGGCATGATAAAATCCAAAGTAGTGTAGCCAGTTAGGAGATGAAGTGATTGCAAGGGGTATTGATCAGGGAAGTTGCTGATGGATTTAATGAGTGTGGATCTTTGGGATCAGGAGAGCCTCTTACCATGTAGAATGTGACCCTACCCACTAGTGCATCATTGAAATGATGTAGGAGCTCTCGAAAGGGCCTCAGAGACTGGAGCTACCCCAAGGTGCCTGATGGGCTAGAACTCAGAAAGAAAAACGCTTATAAAAAGCTAAAAAGGAAAACAGATTGTTCTCTGCCCTTTTTTATTGGGTTTAATAAATAAAGTAAATAAATTTAATTTAAATAATAGTTAAATAAAATAAATAAAAATTGGAGGAGGGTAATTTTTTGCCTGGTATAAGAATGGAAATTTGGATTTCCTCAGGAGCATGATGTCAGAATCTAGACTTTCAGTCAAATAATGGATATTACCTGGGCAATCCCACCCTTCAGACTTCCCAACTGAGAGCTAGGGAATCAAACATTCTAGAGAAAGCAGTGTCTCCCTCCCCAACAAAGAACAGGAAGTCTGAGATCTTCCACGGCCCTGTAGCCCCAGAAAGATAAGTTCAGGTATTCAGGAAAGAGGTCCTGAAATAGTTAAGCAAACCAATAGAAAGGAAGCAAGCTTAGAAGGAGAAGATGAAAAGGGGCAGAAGCATGTGACCTTCTGAGCGACCTGTATTTCCTCTCATATCCCTGGGAATTCATTTATTCCACAGCACAACCAGTGGGGTTTGGCCAAGAAGCCTTTCTCTTGTGAAAAGCGCGGCTATTTCTGGGCTCTCGATTGTCAGCAGTTGTGAGAGTCTGACAATAAAAACCCTTGAATGTGAAGAGATCTGTTTGCTGGTTTCAAACCACAGGTATGAGCACATGACGATGGCCAAGCACTCCTGCTCTTCTGTTGGCTCTCGGTGGAGAAGGGCTACTATAATATGCTTCCTAAAAGGGTGAGAGAAGGCTCTTTGAGTCAGACTTTAAAAGAAGGAAAAAAGCCATCCTTCCTCCCAAGAGGCACCTTCCCTTTGTGTTGTATTTTGGCAGAAACGTTAACCATTTGTGGATCGTAGTTCATTTTTAGCCAGATGGCGCATGAAGATCTCGTGGATCATTTTATTTCTGCCTTCCTCACAAAGTGGTGAGGGAATACAAGCATCCAGCATTTATATAATGCTTTTAGGTTTGCCAGTTCCTTTGTTCATATCTCGCTTTATCTCACAATAGTCCTAAGGAGTCGGTTCTATTATTATCCCCATTTTACAGATAAGGAAACTAAGGCAGAGTCATAGAGCTATCTAAGGCCAGATTTGAACTCAGAGCTCCCTAATTCCAGGTCTGGTTTCCTCTCCAATATGCCATCCAGATGCTCTGTAAACCTTTTAATGCTAGGAGCCAGACCTACCCAATATGTGGAATTTCCATTTGAGGAACTTCTGTCAATGCAGATGAAAACCTTTGCCATAGATACATGTCTGGGAGAATTGCCCAGAGCACTGTGGGGTAGTGACTTGCCAGGATGTATCAGAGGTGAGCTTTGAACCCAGAATCCACTCTACTATGCAGCCTCCCTTGCTGTGTTAATGATTATTTTGTAATATAAATGAAGTAACACTGTCAGAGGAAGACCCTCCGGGTCTGCACCTAGGATTTGAGTTGCTGCTCTAGTTTATGCTTGCTGTGAGTTTTCGGGAAGATCATTTATTTCTCTGTAAAGTCACCCTCACATATCCCACAATATGATCCAAAGTGGGAGTTAGGGGGGAAGGGGAACTTTCAATGTGAAAATGAATGACACCAGGACCCCAGAATGGCAGTGATGAGGGGGGCCTTATTCCCTACCCACACCGGCACAGGAATTCCTCCTACAGGGATCTGCATCAGGTGGGCATCCAGATGTATTTCAATCATATTAAATATAGTAATTAAAATAACAACAACAACATAAAACAATAAAAAAAAACAGACAGGTTAAAAACCCCTGCTTAAAAAAATAATAAATAAGTTTTTAAAAAAAACTCTGCTCAAAGTCAAAAATGTTCACCAAAACGTGGCCAAGGGTCTAGATACGCAGGTTAAGCTATTGGAGAAGCCCCTTCAGATCATGGGTCTGCTAATAGATGTCTAACAACTGGCTTTTCAGGAGGGAAAAAAAAAAAAAAAAAAAAGCAACCATGTGCCTGACACACTTTTAAGAGTAACCTGCATTATTCATATTTTCTCCATCACTTCCTTAAGCCTAGAACCTAGGCAACCAACCAGCAATAAATTAAGCCGTGTTTGGTAGTGTTTGTCGATCTGTGAGATGTACATGTTCACGCTGAATGTTTAACAATGGGCTCGGTTGAAGCCAGACAAGAATCCCGTAATCACTACTCTCTGGTTCAGTCATTCAACGTGTCTTTCCATCTAGTCCACAAAAATATTGTGAACGCCTCTGCCAAATGCCCTGCTGTATCATCTCTAAGTGCTAGTTCTTCTTTAACTGAGCTTTGCCGTCTCACATATTATATCCCCCAGCCCTTCCTCCGAAATGCACAAATTATAAAATGAACTAAGTCCATCCATCTTAACAGAGCATTTGTGATAGCATCAGGTACCTCCCCACACCCTTTCCCTGGGGAATGGCTTCTCTACTAAAGAAAAGCAGCCAGGTATTTCTTTCAATGCTCTCCAACATGACTACGTTATCAGAGACCCAACCCACAGAGTAGAAAGTGAAAAGTAGTTTCATTCCAATCTGTGTGATTGTACTGATTACAATCCAGTTTTAAAATTCACTCTACAACTCATTGCCTGTTGTAAGCTTTTAAAATTGCCATTTATTTTTCCCCTCAAATTACTTAATTTTAATGATGATGTTGATGATGATGATGATACTTTTGGATCTCTAGAAATGAAAAATATAAAACAAAGGAAAGGGAACATTTCTCCAGAAAGAACCTCTAAATTTCGTCGCTCAGGATATTTAGGTTTCAGACTCTGACATGTATACCCCCCAAAAGAAAAAGAGTTAGGAGTACCTTTTTCACATTCTTTCTGTCATATATTATGTTTCCTTTGGACTGTGTTAAATATTAAAATTAATTTGCTTTGCCTGATCATACATCAGCTGATACGATGGGGAATTGGAGAAAATAGACCCTGTTATGTTTTTTGATTTGGAACTCGAGATTTAGGAAAAGGTTAACTGCTAGCATTGTAATTATAAAAACATATAGTAAAAAGGTTTTTCTTTTTCCTCTAAAAACTGCTCATTCTTTTTTCTAATGAAACGATGGGAAACTTTTGACTTACTTGCTTATTTATACTAGTTAAAGCAAATATTTAATCCCCAACCGATTCTCTCATCATGTCACACATGACATCCCAGGGTCAGTACAAAGTATCATAAAGTTAGAGGTCCATCTACTTCTGTCACCCCCATTTTGTAGATGGAAAAACTGAGGCCTCAGTTGGGTCAATGGCTCCGCAAAGGTGACATAGCTAGTAATTGGCAGCATTAAAATTACTTAAATTAAATAAATAAATAAAGAATGAATGAAAATATTCTAAATCCAGTATTTTCTCCAATTCCCCATCCTATCAGCTGATGTATGATCAGGGAAAGCAAATTAATTTTAATATTTAACACAGCCCAAAAGAAAGATAATTCAGGAAGTCTACTACTACAGAAACAGAAAAATGTGCTTTTGAATTTTCTGGGGATTTTGGGATTCTCTGTGTCAGCGTCCCTTGCACTGAAGTGGATAAACAAGTGCCGACTGGCTACGTCTTGAGTCTCTGTGTCAGAAACGTATATCCTGGCAGCAGACAAGGTGGTGTTTTAAGGATAAATGGAAAGGCTGCCGAGGCTGAATCAGCCCTGGTGAAGTCTGAGGGACCAGGGAGCCCAAAAAGCCCTTTTCCTGTCTCTGGCGAGTGAGTCACTCTTTTTGTGCGGTTTCCCTAATCCAGATGCCTGAGCCTGGATGTCAATAAGACATATGTTCCAGGCGTGTTCGCAGAGCTGAGGAATGCTGCCCTAATGTCCGACAGGGCGGACATCCAGTCTGTGTAGGATTCGGGTCCACACTGTTTGACAAGCCTTTGTCTCCTCATCTGTAAAATGGGCATCCTCCTAGCTTCGTAGGGTGAATTTGGAGATCAACTATGACCTTAAATGTGAAGGGCTTTGCAGAAGTTAGAGCATGATGTAAATGGTGGGATGAGGTCTTCAATGTCCGAAGATGTAGAGTCGCATTTGGAAATTATCTCTGCAGACAGATGGCTTCCAAGGGGAGAAGGCTGAGTGAACAGAGCGAAGGGATGATAAAAAATTCCCCACAAAACACATCTGAAAGAAGCAAACAATGGGCTGTCTTGGGACTGGGGTTCATTCCTCCAAAATGATGTAGTCGCATCTCAGTGCTACGCTCTGACTTGCCAATTAAGACTACGAAAAGCAGTATAGTACCTTTGGGTAAAGGTTTGCTCCTGCTCCAGTAAACACCAAGGATCTGCCCTCATTATATTATTGCACGTTATATGATATATATACAGATTTTTATACATACACACATGTATAATGTATAATATAAATACATTTATTCTATATTCTATATTATAAATACATGTTTATTAAATATATATTTATATACATATATAACATGTATGTATGTATATAAACTTTTAAAGACCTGAATTCAAATCCAGCCTTAGCCAATAAGTCACTGTATGTGTTTGGCCAAGTCACTTTATCACTGTCTGCCTCAATTTCCTTAACTATAAAATGGGGATAATAACAGCTCCTGCCTTCCAAGATTGTGGAGAGGATCAAATGAGGTAATATTTTTAAAGTTCTCTGCACAATGTCTAGCACATAGTAGATGCTATTTAAGTTCTAGCTATCATTAGTTTTAAATAGGGCCTGAAAATTATTTTTAAATGAAGTGAAAAGATTCCTTTTTTTATATTTGTGGTAATTAGATTTGATCAGAGTTGATATTATTCCCCCAGAATTTTTCATCAAGTTGTTTTATAGAGAGTTTGTCAGAAATGACCAGGTACCGAGCATTATATAGACCTGCTCTGGATTTATCTAAATTTTTCTCCTCTGCACAAAACATCAGATTTGGAAGGGACTCCAGAGACCAACCAGTCAAATTTACACTTAAATAAGAATCAGCTTACAGCAAGCTGGCACAAACCCACACGTGTACACAACAAGACACCGGCTAAACTCCTTGAAGCTCTCTAGAGGTGTGAAACTCCCTCCCTCTTGGTTGGGCAGTCCATAAGCATTTAAGTGTGTACTGGGTGCCTAACAGGGTGCCAAACCACTGGGAATAAAAAGAAAAGTAAATGGTAGTCTCTGTCCTCAGAGAACTCTTCGTTTAATGGGAGAGACAACATACAAAGGCATAATCAGTAAAGGGAAGACAATCTATATCTAGATTGAGGGGGAAAGCAAAGAGGAAAAGCTTTTATTAAACACCTATTATGTACCAGGTTGTATACTGTAAAAATTATTATTGGCAAATCATAGAAGATGGGATTCACGGAAGTGAGGGAAGTCCAGAAATCAAGATTAAGAGGGAAAGTATTCAGTGAAAATGTCCGCAGTCTAAAGATGAAGTGTCCAGTGAAAGGAACAACAAGGAGGCCCTTGTCACTGAATTATAAAGCTCATTGGGGGTGGAAGCTCCCATTCCTCTTGTCCACTGCTCTTTTTAATTAAGTTTTTCCTTATGTCAAGCCTAAATCTTCCTCTCTTCAACCACTTTGGTTATTCCCCACAGAACCTAAAGCAATGATAAGTATGTTTGCTGTTGTTATTTATATTATTTCATTCATGTCCAATTTTTCGTGACCCCATTTGGGATTTTTTGGGCAAAGATCCTGGAGTGGCTTGCCATTTCCTTCTCTAGCTCTTTGACAGATGAAGAAACTGAGGCACACAGAGTAAGGTGACTTGCCTAGGATCACACAGGTGGTAAAAATTCACATTTGAATTCAGGAAGATGAATCTTCCTAGATCTAGGAACTCTATCTCCTGTTTAATAGATGCTTAGAATTACAGAATATTAGGGTTTTCTCACACTATTTCACTGAGTATAATGTCTTCCCTTTTGTCCTGAAAGTTAAGAGTATCTCTTTTCAGTCAACAAGGGCCATAAGCATACAACTTCAAAGTGCATTTACTGAGCTATATTAGCTTACATATTGTCACTCCATCAGGTCATACAATTAATTTGTGTATAGCTATATACAATTTTTTGCCTTCAAGAAGCTTACCAGTATAAGCAGGGAGAAAGTATTCAAAATGTTTCACGTAGTACCAATACACGACTACTTAATCCAGGAAACAGAACACTATAAATTAGAAGCTAAGTGGATGTTGTGGGATCACTAGTATTCTGTAGGCTGCCTCTGAATATTTTTGTTCCTAATTACAGTGACCATACCGTTATTTGGACAGTGACTTATAATAAAAACTGAAAATCATTTTGAAATCTTCCCCTAGTCTTTGATGAAGTAATTTTTCTTTTTTTGTAGTCAAAGTGAGAATATAACAGGAATTCCGGGAGGTCTTTTTGCTTAATCCAAAAATCTGAAAAAAACAAAACTTCCCTAGTTGGACTTTTTCCTAATGCTTTTCCCCCTCCCCCCTCTAATTTACAACACACACACACACACACACACACACACACACACACACACACACACCCTATAATGTGATTGGCATCTTGCCCCAGTTCCAAAAGGATTTCTACAAGTGATAATAAGCTAAGGCTAGAGGGAGGGAGGGTCTCAGTGAGCCCCTTTCTTGGCTTCAAGAAATATACCACATTATACTTGTAATTGTTTACATTAAATAACAGGATTTCGCATTATTTATATGAAAAAAGAATAATATTCTCAAGTCTATGTTTTACTAAATTCAATTCCACAAATATTTGTCAAATGTCTGTTGTATGTTAGTTTCTGAGATTAAAGATGGGAGGGAAAAGGACAGTATCTACTCTCCAGGTGTGCTACATGTTTGTCTCTGAGATTTAAAGATGGAAAAAAAAGGATAGTATCTATTCTCCAGGTGTGCTACATGTTTGTCTCTGAGATTTAAAGATGGAAAAAAAAAAGGATAGTATCTATTCTCCAGGTGCTTGAAATCTAACAGTGGAGAGAAGGTCACCATATAAATAAAAGTAACATAAGGTTGGGTGTGATTGGGCCAAAGAGAGTCCCCTAGAGGGGTCTAAAAAGGGAAAGATCACATCAGCTATAGAAACCAGGAAAGAGTTCACAAAGAAGGTAGAATTTAATCAGGATCCTGCAAAAAGGGAAGGATTTCAGTAAGTAAAAGTCAGGAAAAACATGGAGGAAATGCATACTACATTTTATTTCCTTATTAAAAGACATGATCTCTCCCTTCACTAAATCAGTATTTAATGACATAGGAGATTGTCCTCTCGGTCACAAATTTATCGACTTTCAATTAAGAATTTTAAGAGTGAAAATACTGATCCTTGTATTGTCTCTGGAACCCAAAGTACTAACCTTTGGATTTAGTTATGATCAATCTGGGTGTAACTTACCAAAGCAGGATCAGATAAAGGAATACAAGCCAAGCTAAGTCTAGGAGCTGCCATAACATTAATATAGAGTATTTCACCTACTTTTGACTTTTAGCCATCAATATTTCTATGACGAGGGGCAGGAGGCAGATATCATCTCCATAGCTTGAGATCCAAAGAGGATTGCCTCTATCCATCTTTTCTCCCCATGGGTAGGTGGGAAGGGCAATGAGGAGCCTTAGTTAAATCTGACATGTTGAGCCAACAGCAGCGTGGAGAAAGCACTAGTGCTCACCACTTTGCAATTTTCCCAATTGCTGGTTAATGGCCGTTGAATTTGTTCTTCCCAGTGGCTTGTTTGGTGTCTGAAATATCAAGAAGCACCACCAGGACCACCTCTGTGGCTTCCGAAGACATAAAGAGACAAGGAAGCAGTCGGTGCCCTTTATAAGAGCAGCCTCGAGAGGCTTCCAAAAGAACAGCCTTTGTCTGACTTTCTAGGATCTAGCGGATACCAAGCAAAGCAATTGTTCGGTGCAAGTCCAAACGTCATTAGCAAACAGCTTGGAAAATTGGAAGGCGGTGTGGACCAGCTGGCGGTGTGAACCGGCTCCCTCGATGGGAGTTATTTGCTAACCGTCAGATCGCGCCGAGCAAGGGCTCCCCCCTTCCCACTTAGGCGCAGGGAGAAGAGAGAGGGAAGGAAGAGCCCCCCACGGAAGTGCTCGGGATCCGCATGCAGTCGCACGTGGGGTACCTCTGTATTATTGGGGGGCTGAGAATGATGGAGCCAGCATCCTCAGGAAGAGACAGATCTCCCGAGCTAGAGGAAGGGTTTCCATGGCAATGGCATCAGCATCTGAATGACTTTCTGTCACAACAAGTTGGTGATTTAATGAGTTCATTACTGAATTCCAAAGGAAAACATGAAAGTAGATGAGCTACTGTTCAATCCTCAGAGAGCCAGAATCTATATGGAGGAAGGCATTTATAAGCAAGGCAGTGCTGGGGGTCGGCTCCATCTGAACTGGTTAACAGCAGCAGGGTTCCCATATACCATTTGCATCTAAGAGGGGGAAATTCAGTAATCCCCACCCTGTGCATCAGAAGCCATATGGCGCTGAAGGCATCATATGATGGAGATTCAGGGCTAGGAGGGGTACACGGCCAGAAGACTATCTTGTTAGCTTGACGGAGGGCAGAGCCAATGAACGGTGATCACAGGAATATACCTTGCAGTATATTCCCCTCACACAGTGGGGGTCCTTCACAGGTCTCCGAGTCTCCAAGACCCCTTAGTCCCGAGAAAACGGCTTTTAAAATTAAATAAATATGGCAGCTGTTTTAACTGAGCTGTTGGGATGGGGAGCAATCTTTGAAAAAAGAGAAAACTCTCTGGGGGGGAAGAGATAGCAGGAAATGAATGTGATATGAAGCAAATGGTAGCCATAAAACTTTTAAAGAGAGGGATGGGCTCCAGATTTCGAGCAATGAGACCGAGTAAGAAAAGGGGGGAGTGGAGGAATTGGCCCATAATTATGTTGAATAGAACTGCAATTCTGTAATTGTTGCCATTTTGTATATTGTTTATCCAGCATCTGTTGAACAGCCTGTAAGATAGTAAATATGGAGGGAAATATGGTCAGAAGCCAGTGAACCATCATCACCTCCAAACAAATACCTTAATGCAGCCCTTTCAGGCATGGAAAAAGCTAGCCAGAAAATAAACAATATTAAAAAAAAAAAAAGATAAAAGTCTGAAAAGTTAAGCTAAATAAAGATCTGAATAGAAAAGTTAGCTATAATAAATGTATGAGGATTATCAATTTACTTATTTCTCACTTATACATGGCAGTTTCACCAAAATTAAGCAAGTACCAGGGTTTCCCAAAAAACTGATAAACAAAACTGACCATAATGTTATAAAAATTATAATCAGTAAGGGCAATTTGAGGAAAGAAAGCATTAGTAAATTTGATTTTTTTAAAGGAAAACCAAATCACCATTAAGGGGGAAAGAATCACAACAGATGAATAGGAAATAAAAACAATTGTTCAAAATTATTTTGTCCAGTTATATGTCATCAAAATGATCACCTAAATGAAATAGATGAATATTTATACAATTATGAAACAATCAGATTAACAAAACAAGAAATAGAGTTTCAGAAGGGAAATTAGACAAGTTATAAATGAACTCTCTCCACAACAGACAATAACAACAACAACCATAGGCCCAAATGGATCTACTAGTTAATTCAACTAAAAATTAATTCTAAAATGACAAATTTTTCTAAAAATAGAAAAAGTATCCAACCATTTTTTCTATTAAACGAATATTATCCCAGTATCTAAACCAGGGAAATATAGCAGAGAAGAACAGTATAGCTCAATATTGCTAATAAATAGATACAAATATATTAAATAAAACATTTCCAAAGAAACTAGAACACCATATTAAAAAAGATTTCCCATCATGAATGACTGAATGAATGAACAGAAAAGCACATATTCTAAGCACTGTATCATAATACAAATACAAATACAAATACAATCCCTGACCTCAAGGAGTTTGCATTTTAATGGAAGAAGCAATACACAAAGGAAAGTCATGGCCACTTTGGTCATGAGAGTTACAGGGATGGTAAGTGGAGCCATAGAAGAGTAAATGATAGAGTTCATCAGGAAAAGTGGTAGAGTTGATTTGATTGTAGTTTGTGGTTCTAGAAGCAGAGAGGAACGAATAAGGTGGTTGACAAAACTGTGGAATAAATAATTGGAGAGTAAAGACTGAAGTGGAGGTGACTAAGGATAATGGTCTGGAAGAAACAGTCCCCAGTCTATACAGCAGAACCCCAAGGCAAAAGTTTCTGCTCATCATCTTCTGAGCCTTCAGCAAGCCATAATCTTTTTGTCGGTGAGGCTTTTGCCTGAGTATGGGTGGCTGTTGACTGATTAGGATGGTAGATTTCTTAACCTGAGACAACAATTGAAGTTGGTCATACTGGTTAACTCATTCTTTCACCTGAATACTTGGAGGCCATTTTAGGGTTATTAATTGGCCTGATTTCAGTATCTTTGTGTTTCAGGGAATGGGGAGGCCCAAAGATGGGGAAAGAGATAAGGAACAGCTGGTTGGTGGAGCAATCAGAACACACACAACATTTATTGATTAAATTCACCATTTTACATGGATACGGTTCATGGCATTCCAAAACAATTACAGTAGTAGCATCAAAGGTCACTGACCAAAGAACACCATAATAGATATAATAATAGTTGGGGAAAGTTGTAATATTGTAAGAATTACCAGAATATAGCACAGAAACACAAATGAACAGATGCTGTTGGAAAAAATGATTCTGATAAACTTGTTTGATGTAAAAACGCAGTATCTACAAAGTGTAATAAATCAAAGTACAATAAAACTAGATATGTCTGTACTAGAAAACATTGGAGGGAATGGACCTTTCCTCAAAATGGCAAAGGATACCTCTAAAAAATCAAGAACTTGCATTATCTGTGATGCAACAGATGAATAGGAAATAACAAAAGTGTCTCTGATAAGATCAAGTATACACCCTTGTCATCATTATTATTTAGAGCAGGAAAAAGTAATTTGAAGAATATTCATGGACAAAGAGAAAACAAAATTATCAGATTTACAGATGATATAATGCTTAACTTGAAAACTCTAGATATTCAATGAAAAAATTAATTGAAACAATAACTTTAATAAAGTTATAAGATATAAAATAAACCCACAAAAAGCTATAGCCTATCTGAAAATCATTATTAAAGCTCATTGGAATAAGAGAGAAAAAAGATATCTCATCATTCAAAATAAGTAGAGAATATATGAAATATCTGGTTATTCCTCTTCCAAGACAATCTCAGGAAATATGAATAAAACTAACAAGATTTTTTTTTTATTTAGAAAAGAAATAAGACATTTAACTGGAGAACTATTAATTACTTCTGTTTGGACTATGCTAATATAATTTAAATGCTATTACCTGAATTAATTTACAAGTAAATTAATTTATACCATACCAATCAAACAATCAAGGGGTTATTTTATAGATCTAGACAAAATAATAAGATTTTTAATTTGAAGAAACTGAAGTTGAAAATCTAAAGAACATAATGAAAAAAGTAGAAATGAAGGTGACCTTTATGTCTCAAATTATACTGCCAAGAAATGATCACCAAAGCAATTTAGTACTGGTTACTTGGTACTTAGGATGGAGTTGGTTGATAAAGCAGTGATTTTTTTTTTAAATCCCAATGAACATTTTCAAAGTTTTAAAATTTACATATATATATATATGCATATAAATTTTAAACTACAGAATCCACAGAAATGTAAAGTCAAATTGATTTAGGATTATTATTTCTTAAAAAAGAAAAATAGAATCAGTTGCCTGTCTATTGGCCTATGTAGGAAAAGCATATAAATACATGGCTCATTTGTCTTTATGCATGAAAATGTGTGAGAGATCACATCAGGACTTCCTGCTTTTCTCTTTCCCCCATCTCAAAAAACAATAGCACCTGCAAGAAACTCAAGTAAAAAAGCTTAATAGAGTTTGTTGACCATGATTTATTGTTACCAAAGATGACTAACCCAAGTCCTTCCCATCTCAAGTGTTCTCTGTAGGAAAAATGCGGGTAAGGTGGTTCCTTCATACTATGAACCCCTGTCCTCAAGGAGTTTAAAATCTGGGAGGCTTGCAGGCTACTTTGGCGGACTCAGCAATTTTTCTCTTTGCAGAATCACCCGTTTGTTCATTTATTTGTCCTTCCTTCTTGAAGAGGACCAGGACATAGGAAGGTGCTACTGTGACTTACAAGTGAATTGGATTTAAGTGAAGGAGGCTGTGCAGTCACCAGCCTCCCTTTCTCCTCCAGCTCAGTGAGAGAGAGTGGAGATAAAAGATAGCCTCCAACTATGATATGGATACAAAGAACAGAGCCCTCGGCCGTAAAGACATCATACTGACCAACTCAAATGTGCCTTTTCTTTGACTCAAATGTCATTGGGAAAAGCAGGATTTTTTTTATTTCATCTTGATGTCTCTGGCCCCCAAGCCAGCCTCCCATTGTTCATCTCACCATAAAACCGCCTTGGACCATCCAGAACCAACTGATTGCCTAGCCTATGCTGATTATCTGGGTTTTAAATACACACCCGGGCGCTTTGTGGGATCCGCCAGGGACCCAGGACAAACAAAGACATGTTGGAGTAAATGACTGTATGAAAGCACAGAGGCAGAAGAACATCCTCTTTATCATCATAACATTTTATAAAAACACTTTAAGATTTGAAAAGGGCTATGCAAGTATCTCGTTTATTGCTCACAATAACAATGAGAAGTAGGTGCTATTATGATCCCTATCTTATAGATGAAGAAACTGGGGTGGACACAGAGATTGAGTGGCTTACCGGGATCACACAGACAGTCAGTGTCTGAAATGGAATTTGGACTCAGCTCCTTCCTAATTCCAACTCTAGCCTCTATTCGTTGCATCATCCAGCTTGCCATAATACAGGAGGGCAAAGATTAATAGTCTGCAGCGTATACTGTGAAGGAGACCGGTGAAAAATAAAGTTGGAAGAACAGGTTAAAATGAGATTTTAGAAAGTCTTATACGCCCCCTTAGGAATTTATAGTTTATCCTACAAGAAACAATAGGGAAGCATGGAAGGTTTTTGAGTAGAATAGTAACGTGGCAAGAACTATTCATTAAGAAAATTGTTTTGGCAATTGGGTCATAGCTTAAATTAAAAGAGAGGGTGAGAGCTAGAATCAGGGAAACTAGTTAGGAGGCTTTTACAATAGAAGTGATGAGGGTCTGAACTTGAGTGGTAGCACTTTGAGTGGACAGGAAGAAGTAGATAATAGAGAATAAGGAGGAAGAACCAACGTTGGTTACTGATTAAATATGGGAATGAGGGAAAGGAAAGAATTAGCCAAAGTTTTAGAACTAGGAAGCATTATGATGTCATTGATAAAAATAGGGTTATTGAGAAGAGGGTCAAATTTAAGGGGAAAGATGGCTAGTTCAGTTTGGGCAGGACAAGCCTAGGGTACCAGCAGAACAAGGGATTTTCATCCTAAGAGTTCCAAAAGAGCCTGAGTCATTCCTAGAGGTAGCAAAAGGAAAATTCAGATAAAATCATATTGTAGAGATCAAGGAGGAAGATTTATAGAGAGGAAGGCGTGATTAAAGAGCTGTTTCCTAATAGAGAAATGCTTTGTGAATAAACAGTTCTCAAAATTGCCAATTATTAGGGACCACACTGAATATGGCTGTACATCACTAATAAGAGAAATGTACATCAAAACAACTCTGAGGGCGAAACCTTCCAAAGTGGCAAAGATGACAAAAGACAGACATGTTCAGGGCTGATGAGGCTGTGGAAAGATAACCAAACAGTGGGTGGGACTGGGAACTGGTCCTAACATTCTGCAAAGCAGTTTGGAATTATACAATGAAAGTCATGATACTTTCTCCCAGGAATTCTACTGTTATACATATACCTAAAGGAGATTAAGGGTAAAGACATTTGTAGTAGCCAGGAACTGGAAACAAAGTAGATTTCCATTAGTTATGAAATAGTTAAGTAAGTTGTAATGCATGAATGAAATGGAAAATATATGTGTATATATGTATTAACTACAACAGTATAAAATGGGAAGAACTATAAAAAGAAAAAACTGAACATTGTATAAATATGAAGACCAAGCTTGATTCTGAAGTAGAGATGAGAAAATATATCTTTAAAAAAGAAAATTTATCTTTTTTTTATTCTTTGCAAAAGTGGGGAACCACAGAATATTGCATTTACTGTTGGATACAGTATGTTGATTAGTTCCCCTGAACTGTTTTCTTCCCTCTTTTTCTTTTTTCTTTTCTTTTCTTTTTTTATTGTTGATTTTCAATACACATTACTTTATGAATCACGTTGGTAGAGAAAAATCAGAGCAAAGGGGAAAAACCATGGGACAGAGAAAAAAAAAGAAGTGAACATAGCATGTATTGATTTTCATTCAATCTCATTAGATATTTTTCTGGACCTCCCCCTTTTTCTTAAAGAATATAGATCTCTAGTAGGATAGGGAGAGATGTGTTTGTAATTGAAGGTGAAAGAGCAGTAGAACCAGAGTTCAGGGAGTTGAGGAGTTTGTTATGGTGAAGAATAGAGATCACAAGCAGAGACAGTCTTTCTCTAAGTCTAGCCATGTATGAATAAGGAGACAGTTGGAGGGGATAACAGTCAGGAGATTTACTGTATACCTTGATTAGGGCACCCCTTTGAGCCTCTGTTTCCTCATCTATAAAATGGGGATTGTTATATTAAACTACTTCCAAGAATGGTAAAGGAAGTAAACCATCTAAAGTGCTCTATAAATGGGAGCCATATTCTTTCACTGAAATGTGAATAGACTTATTGTGCCAAAATTGAAATTAACTGCCTGGCCAGTGTTAGCAGAGAAGGGATGCACCCCAGGATCCTGTCACAGTCTTTGGAAAGCAAACAGGCTAGCATGTTTGAACATGTGCTATTCAATTAAGAGAAGCCACAAAGCAAGTAGCACCAGACTCCCTGGCCCCAGAGAAAGAGGCAGAACAGTTCTGTAATCAGGGGGAAGCGGAAATAGCATGATTTATTTTCTTCTTCTTGAAGGGATTGGGTTTTGTGGTTGTTGAAGCCAAATTAAATTTAAGCAGAATCATAAAATTTCAGAGTTGGAAGGGACTTCAGAGACTATCTGGTCCAATCTTTACTTGCTCATGGATACTCGACAACATCCCTCGGCCTAAAGACATCTAGAAAGAGGGTACCCACTGACTCCCAAAGAGCTCTTTCCCTTTGGGGAAATGGTTAGGAAATTTTTCCTTACCTCAAGCTGAAATCTGTCTCTCTACAACTTATCCCCCTTGCTCCTCATTCTGCCCTTTAAGGTCAAACTGAACAAGTGTAATCTGTCTTTCCCCTGACGGCTCTTTAAATATTTAAGGATTACTATTATATTCTCCTAAGTCTTCTTTTCAGACTAAAGCACCTCAGCTCCTTCGGCCTATTCTCATATTGCATGATCTTGAAGCTGCTTACCACCCAGTCGCCTCTTCTGCACATGTTCTGACTTGTCAATGTCCTAAAACGTGATCCCCGGAACTTACTACTATACTCCAGAGAGAATCTGATCTGGGTTTATTTAAAAAAAAAAAAAGTGAGAATTGGATCACTCTAACCCCCTCACTGAGGAAAATCTCTAAATACAGCCTATGTCAAGGTCTCCACAGATGTGGGCAAGAGAGCCCCCCAAATCTCATACAAGCATTCAAGGTAACAGTGCATTTAGTGTAACACACAAAATATATAGAAAATGCTTTGAATTCATAGGAGCAAATTAACTAATGCAGAAAATATATAACGATTTAAAATAGCCTATAATCAGTACAATTGTCCTATCTGTTACTAAGTACTATTTTCCACCAGGATAGTAACATACTCAGCACTCAGTAATACCTCATACATTGGACTCATCTTGGAAGGAAACCAAATTCGGGATAGTCAACAGGGCTGTTCTTAACATTTCAATGAGTACTACTTTCCACAGGGATACATGCAATCCTCCCAGAATATTAGCATCATCCTGTAGTTTGGACTCCCTCTTTCCCCCCCAAGGAAAACACACTGAGGCTGTTAGGTAACATGCCTCCCCCAGTATTCTAATTCTTTTACCCCCAGAAAGACCCATATAGACATTTCGGCTTAAATTATAAATGTTCTGAGGGCCTCAATCTATTAAAAAGGAAATGTATTAGAAACTGTGATTTAGGTAGCCCCCTTCCCATTAAACGCACATTGTCCAAATTATTCATTGGATTTTGTATATTGAAATTAGTGTCTACTGATATTTAAAATCATGGGTTTTTTTTTTAAAGATTCTTTAAAAGTTCACTCTTCTCTGACTATAAGACTAGATTCTAGAACTGTACTGCCTAGAAAATCTTTTTCCCCACGATAGAAGCCCAACTTCCAGCTGGGTCCTACAATAATTAGGAACTCTCACCACTTCAAAGCACCATTGAGTAAGGTGACCAAATGGTGAAAAAGAAATGCATCCAGAGAAAGGGAACAAATTGACATTTTCTTCTAGCAAATAAGGAGCATTAAGAAAAGGCACATCCTGTAATAAAGATTGTAGATTGTTGTTAAGTCGTTTTTGAGAAGTGTCCGACTCTTCACGACCCCATTTGTGGTTTTCTTGGTAGAGACACTGGACTGATTTGCCATTTCGTTCTCCAGCTCATTGTACAGATGAGAAAATTGAGACAGACAGACTTAATTGACTTGTCCAGAGTCATACAGCTGCTAAGTGTCTGGGACAGATTTGAACTCATGAAAATGAGTCTTTCTGGTTCTAAGCCCAGTGCTCTGTGCACTATGGTAGCACCTGGCTGCCCCCATAATTACAGATACAGATAGCTCCCTCCCCTAACAGAAAAGAAAATGGGGGACTGAGAGGGAGAGTACAGAATGTTGAATATTTTGCCTAATGTTATTTGTTTTTATTTAATTGTTTTTGTTTCAATAAATCTGTTAATTCAGGGTGGAATCAGGTAGAATGGGAAGAAATCTAAAAATGATTGATTATAATGTTTTAAAAAAGGATAGGGAAATTAATAAAATATTTTAATTTTTTATATATTTTACATATGTATAAAAATATATTTAAAATTGTGTTTGTTAAATATATTATGTGTAAATAGAAATATATATATATACATGTTTTTTAAAGTATAATGGAGAAAAGATGTGACTTGTCCAACATGGTGAAAGCTTTCTTAGGGACCTATGACAGAGATTTTATTTTATCTCTTTTGAGGATCTAAAATAAAACTTAAGAAAATAATTCCAATAAATTCCCCCTAAAAATGTGGCACAGTAAATCACAGCAAGATCACCATATTGAGAATCCTTGGGGCATTCTCAGAATTCCCCACACGTGGGGAAGGAAGTAGGTACTGCTATTTACTTAAAAGTTGTATTTTCCTGCTTCTTCTGCATTCAATGAAACTGTCTAAAGAATATTTCACCGGCGGTAACCATTGTGTTCATATTGGTATCAGCATCAATCAGATGTTACTAGAAAAATAGCTGTCCCTTAGACCTGGGGATAGGAGGGAGAAGCAGAGGGCATGACCACTCCATTTACAATCCTTGACACGCCTGCCAATGCAGTGGGAGGCCCAACAAATATTCTTGACTGCCAAAAGGTCTAAAGCTGGCCTGGAGTAGGGGGTGGGGAGGGGGAGGATGAAGCAGGGAGAATGTTCTAAACCCAACTGAATTCCATCTTCAGAGATCTTTCAAACAATTCCCCTGAGACTCCAGTTTGGTGAATAACATCCTTTGATTATAGGTTCCGTTTGAGAGTCTGATGAGCCCTCAGAAGTCAGTAGGCCCAAACTCTCCATTTTATAGATAAGGAAACCGAGGTGAACAGCCAAGTAACAAGTGGCAAGGTCAGGATTTGAATCCAAGTCCTCCTACCTCCATGGCCAGTGCTCTGTGCACTATACCACACTGCCTCTCTTAGAAAAGTCCTGAAAGTGATAAACTGGCTGAAGTTACAGAGAGGCAAATTTAGGTTTGATGGCAGGAAAAAGATCCTTTAGAGATATCCAAAAACGGAAAGAGGATGGATTTGTCGGCATCTGAGGTCCCTTCGACCTTCCATGTTCTCTGCTCTTTCTCCCTCCCCATTTCCTAAAGTCTCTGCTCTAGGGGGCCGCCCCCACCTCCTCTTTTTCATCTTTGAGACTCCTCTTTGTAGTCCTCATGAACAAGTTTTTGTCTGATTCCATCTCACACCTTGACTCCTTCACAGAAAAGGTACTTGAAGTGTCTAATAGCTGATAATAGAGTCCTATAATTATGACTGACTGCAATCGACAGTATTTTTTTTAATGTAAAGAGGTGTTATATCTCAAACTTATAAAAATAGAAGTTTCTTGTTCATGTATAAATCCTATCATCTGTATTCTATTGTGATTATAAGTGATTCCCATGAAATTGATTCTAAAATGAGGTAACCTCTCAATCTGTTTTCATTGACATTTTTTTCCAAGTATATTTTCTGACCCATGGGTCATCATTAAGAGACTAGAAAAAAATCATAAATGAAAGAGAGTCAGGTCCCTTCCAACCTCCCTTTAGGCTCCACTCTTCCCCATTCCACAGGCTACAGAAGGAACCACACAAATCTTTGGGAATTTACCCATAAAGTATTGATGACCCCCATGTCACTGTCTTTCACTATTTAAATATGCAGAAAACTGTTTGCATCAATAATAGCCTTGGAAAAGGGTATTTCCTCACCCAAAACTCCCTACACCAGTGAAATCACAAGTTCAGGTTTTTTTTTAAAAATCCCTAAACAAAAATGATTCTCTGCCTTTGGGCATCTCCTGCTTTCTATGGGCAGGAATTGAGATCTTCATCCCTAACTTCTCCCCTTCCCCTGGTTCTTACATTGCATTGTTTCTCAGATGTTAAGTAGCTCCTTAACATTGATCAGAAACTCCACTCTCTAGATCTAAATTCATCCTGTACCCCTGGTCTTCCAACGGGTCCCAGTTTTATTGAGCAAAAGGGAGAGTTGTAGAAAACCTGGACCTTTCTGAGCTCTTCTGCTCTGTGCAGGTGGTGGCTAGCCCCATACTGACAATGGTCACCCATGTAGCAGGTGACAAAAGTAGACTGAAACCCAGAACTTCCCGACTCCAAGCTCAGTCTCTGAGCCATTGATACAGTTTTCTCAACTAGGAAACGATAATAGTTCTTCTCTACCTATCAGAGTATCGTTAGGTACAGTGATGTTCATTGTTCATGGTTGGGTAGCGCCATAGTGCTCAGAGCACTGAACCCAGATTCAGGAAGACTTCAGTCATTAATTAGCTGTATGATTCTGAGCAAGAATTCTGTTTCTTCATCTGTAAAATGGGACCACAATAGCACCTACTGCTCAGGGTCATTGTGAGGATCAAATATGTTAACATATGTAAAGCACTTTGCCAAACTTAAAGCACTATGTGAATGCTAGCTAATATTATTATATAACAAACCTATCAGAATTATCGTTATTCATAAATTTTAAACACTGTATACATAGATACACTTTGGATGGGGACTCTCCCTTGACAGCTAGGTGGCGCCATAGTGCATAGAGCCCCAGGGCTAGAGACAAGATTCTGTGAGTTCAAATCCAACCTCAGGCAGTTAAAAGGTGTGTGACTCTGGGCAAATCACTTTAACCTATTTGCCTCAGTTTCCTGTAAAAATGAGCTGGAGAAGGAAATGGCCAACCACAGCATTATCTTGCCTTCAGACCCCCAAATGGGGACACAAATAGTTGAACACAATTGAAAAAGAACTAAAAAAAAAAATTCTTCTATTCATAAAGTGCTTTATAGTTTTTGATTCTTTTTCCTCAAAATAATTCTGACAACAAACAGTGTAAGCGTTCTTATCCTCATTTTATAGATGAGGAAACTATGTAGGTATAAAGTATGATATAACATCGTGAACTCCTTTAGGAGAGGGACTGGCTTTACCTTTCTTTGTATTTCTAGTTCTCATCACTGTGCCTGGCATATTGTGGGTGTTTAATAAATGCTGGTTGACTTGAGATATTATTAATTCATAACATCTATTGATCCAGTTCAGCCCATTAGACCTAAAGGTCTAAAACATTGGCTGTCTTTGTTATAAATTCTAAAATGCAGTCTATATTTACATTAATCTGTTTTTGACCTCTAGTTTTGGTAACCAACTTTAAAACCCTCATTTTGTCCTCTAGTTGGCTGTATCTTGGCCCTTCTTAAGCTTTAGTAGACAAAGACAATTAAGAGTAAACTCAGAATCCTTGAGACACAGGAAATATGAGTTGTCTCAGAGCCCCAGGAGGGGAAATCCCTTTCTGAAGTTGCCCTCTCACATTTCCCTGGCCCGTGGGTAAATCGTGTCAGACGGAATAGAGAAATTCCCTTGAATCAACTTCGTTTTTTCTGGGTTAAAGATGGCCTTTCATCCAAAATTAGGATGGCCCCCAACCTCCACATCCTGCTGACAAGAAGTGTGAGCCTTCAGCCTTCTAATTGTGAAAGAATCCAGTTCATGAGAACTAAGTTTTGCATAATGAGATCTAAAAGTAAAATCTATAATCGCTGTTGGAAAATTCCCAACACTTAAGATTGGAGGAGGGGGGAACCATAGTGAATTGTTTCATTTCCTATGACTGTGACATGGGTCAGATTCTAAGATAGAATGTGCATATTAAAATTATCAGTTTCCTGACATCAGTCCCTTCCCCCTTCCATCCCCAAGTCTGATTTCCCAGCCAAATCCAAAATTCTGAGGAACTGATCGATCAGGGTTACTTTTGGCATTACCCCTCAGAGATTCTGGGAAATTAACTCAGCCCGTAAAACTCATCATTAACAAGTCCAGGCAGTTTTAGAATTCATTTAATTTGAGATCTGAAGCAGTTAGAAGGCACTTCCTTCACACAGCAGTGATAACAAAGGACAACTCGGTACAAAATGACCTTATGCTTAATGGGTGCATTTTTGTTGTTGTTCCTCCAGGATATTGCTTCTAAGTGAGTTCATGCTGGTCTCATATTTCTTTTCCCCAGAGCTATGGTGGGAAGGGAGAGAGAAGGAACAAAAAAAAAACAAACAAACATGAAATCACAATAAGAGTAGAAGATGCGGAGTTTCCAGCCAGCTCTGCTCTTTTTTATTATGAAGTGATGTGAAATAGGAGATTGTTGTTGATTTCTAGTGAAAAGTCCCGAGTTCAGATCCTGGTCTGGCTGCTTCCTTCTTGTTAGGTCATGGACACTTAACATCTCAGAATTTGTTTCTTCACCTATACAATCGTTGAAGGAACTTTGCAGCCTAGGTAAGGGCCATACTTAGAAAATGGAAAGCTTAAACCCAACTTTCAGATTCTTACTAGCTGGGTGATCTCTCCCCGCCTCAGTTTCCTTGATTGTAAAAGGAGACAGTTGGGCTAGATGGTTTCTGATGTCCCTTGTAGCTTTGTATTGATGATCCTTCCACTAGAGAGAATGACATTTTCAGTATCTAGCTCCAAGGCTTCTTGAGAATTAAATGAAATGATGAATACTGTAAGATGTTCCAACTTAAAAAAAAATGCTAATGTAAGAGAATCAGATCAATAAATATTTGTAGCACATACTCCTATGTAGGTTACAGGAATAAAATAGTCCCTGCCCCCCAAAAAACTTACATTCTAATAGGAAGAAATGAAACATATATATAAGTAGCCACAAGATAGGAGATGATAAAGGAAATGAGAAAACATTATAAAGCGTTTGATCTTCACAACAATCCTGGGAGGTGGGTGCACTTATTATCCCCATTTTGTAGATGAGGAAACTGAGGCAAGTGGGGTAATAAGTCTTGGCCAGGGTGTCACAGCTACTATTTGAGGTTAGTTTTAAATTAAAATCTTCCTGACTCCACTCTACCCACTGAGCTACCTGGCGGCCCCACCTGTCTGGCCATATTTGAGACGAGCCACCAGTTCTCACCTTAGCAGGGATTCTTCACCTGGGGGCTGTGGACTTGGGATTTTACTATTTTCATAGCTGTATTTCACTATGATTAGTTCCTTTACTTCATGCCTTTTCAAACATGGTTCTGAGAAGAGGGTATACAGGCTCTATCACCAAGGGATCCATAACTCAAAAAAAAAAAAAAAAAAAGTGACCCCCTGGACCAGAGGAAGAAACAGTGACTTCCAAAAGAGCAGACGAGGAAGCTTCATGATAGAAGTGGCTTTTGAGGATGGGTGGAATTTTAACAGGCAAAGATGGGCATAGAGATTGGTGTTTATTCCAGCCAGAGGGAGCAGCCTGGGAGGAAGCTTAGAGACAAGAAACTGAAAGACGTTTCTCATAAGTAAATCATAGACTTGTAACTTTGAACTCATAATTGTACTTTCTCTGTATCTGTGGAAATAGCCCTAAAATAGGGGTCTTCTATTTGCTAGTCTCTTCACAATTACTGAGGCCCTACTGTTGTAAGGTCCTCAAAGAAATAGAAAAATGTATTTATTCGAGCAAAGGTTTTTAATTAATCCCTTTTGTTTCAGAGACTCTTTGGAAGCCCATGAAACCTTTCTCAAAATAATATATTTAAATGAATAAAATAAAGTACATAGGATTACAAAGCAAACCAATTATATTCTAATAAGGATATAATTTAATTTTTTTTCCAATCCAAATTCATAGACCTTTAGGATCTTTTGTATTAAAGACATCCAGGCATATAGTGAGTAGAATTCTGGATGTGACATCAAAAAGGCTTTCTAACTTTCTTACTACAAGATAAAAGATGCTTCTCTTTGCTTCAGTTTCTCCATATGTAAAATGAGAATAATAATATTCCCACTTCCCCAGGGAGTTGTAAGAATCAAGTCAGACAATAAATGTAAAGCACTTTGCAAATCTTAAAATGCTATATAAATGTCAGCCATTATTTTCCATATATATGTACATATACATACATGTAAGTACCAAATTAATGTGAGCCTTATTTCATCCTCTACTCAGAAACATGTTAATGCTCCCAAAAGTCCATTTCATCCTCCGCCGTACATAGGCAAAAAGCTGGAAGTTCTGTCTACTATATTTTGAAGCAGAAATAAAATCTGATTTACAGATGGATGAGTAAGTGTGTATAGATCAGGACTTCTTAAACTTTTTCCACTCACGACCTTTTTCCCCCAAGAAATTTTTATGTGACTCCTGGTATATAAAATAGGTGAACAAATCAAACATTTCCTGATAATAAATCATAATTTCATGACCCCCACACACATTCAGTTATATGATTCAGTATTGGATCACGATCCACAGTACAAGAAGATTTCTGCTTAAGAGACTTTGGGGACACTTTGTTTATTGATATATTTTTAATGTTAGAAATATTTCTGTAAGCTGCAAGAATGGATTATTCTTTATAGAGATTGCAACGAATGGCATTTGAGCACCACTTGAAATTCTCTTAATAGCCTCCTGTTCTAATCAGGACTGAAATGAACCTTTATTGCAGATGGGGCAAACCTGGTTTCCTATGGCATAAAATTACCACTTTGATATATAAGAACCAGTGGCTCCACGAGCCTGACTTTCAGCTTCAGTGTCCAAGACCACTTTCTTCAGCTGTTCATGGGTTAGGTCTTTTAGCCGGACAAGGAAGGAGGTTTCACTTTTTCTGAGGGCCTAACTTTTGTATTTGAAATTCCTAGCCTCTATTTATAAGTCCGTGCACAGATTGAATGAAAGGACACCTGCTGTCCCCTGCTGACTGCAGCAGCAGCAGCTGGGGCTTCAGAGTTAACTAGGGGGTGGGTTTCTTTCTCTCTTTCTTTTCCTTTTTTTCCCTGAGCTCTCTCAGCTCCATTTCTTTCTCCAGCTGGTTCAATAATGCCCAAAGCATGTGCACACATCATGGGGGGCAGGGAGGAGCTGGGAAAAGGAGAGAAGGAAGGGAGAAATGAAGAGGGATTTGTTGGGGCTTAGAAACACATATCACCTATTGAAAAATGAGAGATTAATATTAGCTTAAACATTTGTCAGCGGAGCAGTGACAAGAACCTTCTCTCCTCCCGTCCCTTTCAGCTGTTTCTTACTTTTCACTCATCTGTTATAATGCAGTGACTTCATTTCAGTCCCCTTTTCCAGGATTACTTAGGAGATCGTACCTTTTAAGGAGACTTGCAACTGCCCATAAAATAACTGCAGCCCTTGCTGTTACCTGGTCTACCACTGGTCTTAATTTTACCTTGCCCCCGGGATGGGGATTATAGCCTCCAAGATCTAGGGCTGAAAGGGACCTTTGAGACCATTAATTGTACCTCACACACCCTCTTTTATTTTGCAGAAAAGAGAACCAAAATCCAGGCGGGTTATGTGACTTGGGGGTCACATGGGTAGTAAGAGACAAAGAAAGAATCAAGTAATTAGGCAATATGGTGGGTTGGGTGCTGCTCTTTGAGTCAGAAAGAGCCTCATTACCCAAGACAAGTTTTAATCACCTTCAAACTTCCATTTTTTCATCTTTAAAAAGGAAGGACTTAATTCAACCTCCAAGGTTGGAATCTGGTTCCATGATCCTAGGATACTATCCAATCTTTCTTACACTGATTCCTTATTTTTCTCCTTCCAGCAGGGATGACTTAGGATGACTGATCCTAAAAGATGTTATGAAGTCTTTAGTCTTCCCATTTTTCCCTTTCTTCCAAATATCCAGTATCCCCTTCCTAGCATGGTAAAAAGGATTTGCACACACTGATTCGCCTAAGGTATTAAGTATTTCGTACCTTACTCTTTTAACATTTATTTTCATTTTTAAAAGCAGATTTTAAAGAGGGTAATATTTAACTCAAGAAAGAAATCTCTAAGAGTGGGGTTTTTTTTTAGACACGAGGAACCCATCTAAAAAGAACACGTGCTGCTGAAGGACATTTTCAGCGTACCTCAAATTCAAAAATATCCTCAGCCTACCCATAAGCCCAACCTTGGACCAAATAAATAACATGGTGTTCTGCAAAGCCTACTCTGGAATTTCATGGGCACGGAATATACAAGGGCAGCACTTCTTTTTGACCAAAAACACAAGAGAACGTAATACTGAAAACTTTCAAAACTAAGTCACTCAATAAGTGTTTCTCACTAATTAAACATTCAAGGTACTTAAAAAGATTCAAAGAAGTAAGAGTCACAGTTCCTCCCCAAAGAGGTCAAATGGGAGAGGGAAGACAGAACACACATGAAAAAGATAAGCAGGTATAAAAAAAAAAAAAAAAAAGATAAAAATATATGAAGTAGAAGTTTGCAGGTTCTCAGAATTTTTTCAAGGGCTCTATAGTAGAAGCAGGCTTAAAAGAAAGCTTGTGTTAATGAGATCTGGGCAGAATTATCTGAATACTCAAATGATATTTTCCAACCTGAGGTTTGGTGTCAAGTCTTAGATTTGGGAAATTATCTTTGTTCCTTTCAGATACTCTGACTTTATTTCTAGTGGCTGGCACCCATTACCCAGGGGTGTCTACTCAGAGGAACAAAACTTCACCATTCTAGTTGAGAAGAAGTTGGGCCTATAATATGCGCTATATTCACCCATATTTTTTGTTAGGGGAGAGAGTAAGTTAAAAAAAAGATTGGCCCAAATATGAGCTGATGGTGTCCTAGCTTCTAAATATGGGGGATCTCTAAGATTCTGTGCTTTCCCTATCCACCTTCCCTCTTGGACTTTTCAGCTCCCATTGGTTTGTCATCTCTCCATAGATGACTCCCAGATCTATATATCCAGACCTCATTTCTCTTCTGAGCTCCAGTAACAACTCTCTCTTGGAAATTTCCAACTAGATATCTCATAAGCATTTTAAATTCAACATGCCCCAAACGGAATTCACCGTCCTTCTCTCCAAAGCTCTCCCCTCTTCCCAATTCCCCATTTCTTTCCAGGCCACCGTCATTTTTCAATCACTGCTGGAATCATCCTTTACCATTCACTCCCCCTCACCTCCCAAATCTAATCAATTGGCAGATTTCTTCTGCCACAACATCTCTTACTAAGCTATTAATAAATCCTCCATCTCCACTCAACTGCCAGATGAGTTTTCCTAAAGCACAGACCTAAATGTGTCATTTCTCTGATCAAACACAAACTCCCCTTTGGAGTGTCGAAAGCCCTTCCGAATCTTACTGCATCCTGCCTTCCCAGGCTTCTAAGATATTGCTAAGACATTGCTCCTTGCTCTCCCTAACCCAGCATGTCCAGTCACTTGCCTCATCTTATTTCTCTCCACACACACAGCTGCCATTCTAGCCAGGTCCCCAGTCTCTCCTTGCCTCTTAAATAGCCTTCTCACTGGTACCCCACCCCATAGCCCCAAAAGTGATTTTCCTAAAGTACGAGTCTGAATATGTCACTCTCTTACTCAAAAAATTCTAGGGGTTCCCTGTGATCCATCTTAAATGCTGCCTTCCACATGAAGCCTTTCTTGGTCCCTCCAGATGCTATATACCTTATCTTATATTTCTTTTTATATTCTTCTGTATTATGAATTCTTAACCTGAGGTCGATGACTTCACCTTTTTAGATATTTTAATAATGATAATATAACTGGGTTCCTTTGCAACCCCAGTGGGGTCTATACCAAAAGAAAAAAAAAAAAGTAACAAAATCATATGTACAAGATGTCTCTCCTGGCTATGTTGTAAGCTCTACCTCAGTTTTTAATCCCACCACCTGGTACTTGCCTAGTACACAATAGTCACTTACTAAATGCTTGTTCCAGAACTATGTTTTTACCTCTCAACAGAAAAACTCCTTCTCCTAAACAGACTCCTATAACCATATGGTCACACAGTGGGACCCCGAGCTTCCTCTCTAGTCTCAATGAAAGCTTATTATTGTTCAGTCTTATTGTTTTAGAATCAGTTCCACATTCTCCTCTTTCAAGATGTTTGGGGATTCTCACTTTCAGAATAATAGTATATCGCTGGGCTCCACACCTAAAAGTCTTTCTGTTCAATGGGCCTCTACTAAAATAGCCTTGAAGAAGCTGGTCACCTCTGTATTCAGAGGGGGAAAGTGTCTGTTCATTTCAAATTCAGGCATAAGACCCTAGACTTATAGGACTCTAATTATACTTAAAATTTTAAAGCCCATTTGTTGTTATTTTTCAGTCATGTCCAACTCTTTGTAATCCCATTTGGGATTTGGGCGGGGGGGATTTTCCAATTTTTCTTGGAAAAGATATTGGAATGGTTTACCATTTCCTTCTTCAGCTCATTTGGCAGATGAGTAAACTGAGGCAAATGGGTTAAGTGACTTGCCCGAGGTCATACAGCTAGTAAGTGTGAAGGTGAAGAAGGATTGCAATAGCAATATGGGCAGCTGCGACAGGAAGCCAGCCAGCAGAGGTGAAGGGGGATTGCAGGTGAAAAGGGGATTGGAGGTGAAGGGGGGTCGTGATAGCAATGTGAGCAGCTGTGTCAAGACACCAGCCAGCAGTCTCTCTTTCCACTTCCCTTTCCACTCCCTTGCCTCCACCCACCAAAATCATCATTTCCTATACAACACATCAGGACTTGCACAAAGAGTGGGTGGGGCCATTCTTTCTCCAAGCATATATAGTAATAGAGTATGGTCCAATTACTATTTAGCCTCACGTGCTTGGGACCTCAGTGCATCAACTCAAGCCTCAGCCCATTACATCTCCCGCTTTCTTTTGTTTTAGAACACAGTTGGTCATGCCATCCCTGACTCCTCAGGGAGGTCAGAGCCCCCAAGGGGAGGTGATCACACCCTCCCTGACTTCTCAGGAAAGGAGGTTAAAGCACCGAAAAGGAGGTGATCACGACCCCCCTGACATCTCAGGAAGAGAGGTGAAAAACACAAAGGGAAGTGGGCATTGCTAGTGGGTTTCTGGGCTGAAGGGTCTTATTAGAAATGGTATGCACAAACCCATCAGCATGGGAGGTATTACACAAGCACAGAGCAATAACTCAGAGGCTATTAGTGATGACTCTCCCCTCAGTCAGTGCAAGCTCGATGTGGCGTAACAAACATGAATTGTACACGCAAGTAGCGGTATAACAAACAATATAAATCAACATGGTGTTATAAAAGATTGCCAGAAGTCCTAGAAGGAGGGTATGTAAACAGCAGTCACACATACGCCTTCTTCAGCAGCCAAAAGATAGTCCAAAACCAATCTATTGTCCATTGCTTCACATGTCAGGGAATCCAATGATCCCCTCAAGTTTTTAAAGTCCTGCAA
This sequence comes from Antechinus flavipes, assembly GCF_016432865.1. Taxonomy (NCBI): domain Eukaryota; kingdom Metazoa; phylum Chordata; class Mammalia; order Dasyuromorphia; family Dasyuridae; genus Antechinus; species Antechinus flavipes. The sequence continues at coordinate 33,352,264 of NC_067401.1, read as the reverse complement.
CAGTCTTTTTATGTGTTAGGGAATCCAATGATTCCAGCAGATTTTGAAGTCCTGTAACAGTCTTATCATTTCTCAGAAAATCCAATGATTCCTGAGGGCTTTCAAGTCTTATGTCTCAAAGAATCCAATGATTCCTGAGGGTTTTCAAGTCCTACAACAATCTTATCATGTCTCAGAGAATCCAATGATTCCTGAGGGTTTTGAAGTCCTACAACAATCTTATCACATCTCAGGGAATCCAATGATTCCTGAGCATTTTGAAGTCCAATGATCTTCTATGTCCATGACTCAAACGCCATAACTGCCACGCTCTTTCAATGGTGAGCACAATCAGCAACAGACCCACCCGATATTTCTTGGGTCTTCTCCTTCGTCTCAAAGGTCTGCTCCGTCTCTCTGTGATGGACAACGCGAATACGGCTCGTTGGCACCCATCTGATTCCTTCTCCACCTGTAGAGATACAAGCAAACCCTCTCCCCCAAGCAGTTAGCCTATCTGGTCCCTTCCATTTACCTATTTCTGGGTCTTTCCACATCACCGGGTGATTATCTAAAGATAGTGGAGCTGCTCGCACTGGACACTGCCCTTCTGGTGGGTTATAAAACCTGTCTGCCGGAGCCAGTGCATCTTTGTCAAAAATCAAGAAGTTAGTAGTATAAAAGGTTAGAATTAGAAGTTGTCTAGGGTTACCTGTGGCTTCCCCTTTCTTTTGTTTTTGGAGCAGCATCTTAATGTCTCTGTTTCTCCTCTCTACTGTTGCCTGAGGGTATGCCAGTGGTGTGTAAAATCTTATACTGTGCACAAAAGTGTGCAAAATATTTGGAGGTGTATGCAGGACCATTGTCTGTTTTTATTGCTTGTGGCACACCCATAATGGAAAATGCTTGTGTGAGGAATTTAGTGACCACTCGGGCTGTCTCTTTTGCTGCTGGTATTGCAAAAGTGAATCCTGAAAAGGTGTCTACCACAATATGGATAAAAGACAGACGACCAAAAGATTTATAATGGGTCACATCCATTTGCCAGATTTCATTGGGTCTCAAACCACAAGGGTTCTTCCCTGGAGGCAGTGTAGGAGAATGGAAAGGAAAGCAAGCCGTTCAGGGTTTTATTATGCTCCTAGCTTCCTCTCTTGTTATTCCAAATTATAAATGTAAAGCTCAAGCAGCCTGCTGATATTTATAATGAGATTCCTGGGCTTCTTGGAATAAAGGCGTATTGACCAACATAGTTAGAAGGCTATCTGCCTTTGAATTACCATCAAAAATAGGACCTGGAAGTCCACTAGGAGAGTGGACATGCAAAATATAAATCTTACCTGAATGCGTTCTCACTTGCTCTTGAAGTTTCTTTAAAAAGCTGATATATATTAGAAGTTGCAAATTTTATTTGGGCTGTGGCAATTCTTTGTACCACACCTACTGGATAGGTCAAATCAGATATTATATTTATGTCTCCTGGATAATAAGTAAGAGCTAGAATGATCGCATACAGTTTATTCTGCTGAGTGGACAGAAAAGGAGTTCTGACTACTCTCTTTATAGTTAAGTAATGAGAGTATACAGCACAAATATTATATTTGGATGCATCTGTAAAGATAGTTGGTCCTTTAAGAGGAACTTTAGAAACTTTTTCTTCAAGAATCCATCGCCAATTATATAAAAGTCTGGTTATCTTTAATGGAGACCCATATGTAAAATTTGGAGCCATGGCTAATAAAATTTGCCACTCTGGGTTGGTCTCACAGCACACATTAATTTGTGTATTGGTGTAAAAGGTGTATATCTTGTCAGGTCTTGTCCCAGATAATTGTACTGCTCGCTTAATGGCCTTTAATAAAATTCTAGCCACAAGCACTGGGTAAGGAGTAAGGCTCTGTTCTGGTTGTGCCGGGAGGTTCACCCACTCTATCACACTTTCTCCTTGATGAAGGACTGCTGTGGGTGCCTCTTGTGTGGCAAAAACTGATATTTCCAAAGGTTTTTGAGTGACTCTTTCAACCACATTGGATAAAGCCAGTTCAACTTCTTTCAAAGCCTCTTGAGCTTCTTTTGTAAGCTGGCGTGGTGAATTTAAAGCACTGTCTCCCCTTAAAATGTCATATAATGGTTGTAATTGATAGATAGTGAATCCTAACACTGGTCGCATCAGTTTCTGAAAATCAGTTAAGGTGTTTAGTTTCTCTGTTCTTAAGGACAGTTTTTGTACTGTACGCATCTTAGGGTATACTTCGTATCCTAAATATTGAAAAGGAGCATGTCTTTGAATTTTTTCTTCAGCTATATACAATTTGTAATTCCTTAGTGTTTCTATGGTCTTTTGTAGACATGCTTCTAACATTTGTTCCTCAGGTGCACATTCCAATATATCATCCATATAATGTAATAGCATAACTTTTGGAAATGCTTTTCTTACTGGAGCAAGAGCAGCAGCAACATACATTTGACACATAGTGGGGCTGTTTTTCATTCCCTGTGGCAAAACTGTCCTTTCATATCTTATATAAGGCTCAGCTAAGTTAATGCTGGGCACTGAAAAGGCAAATCTTTTCACATCCTCCTTATCCAGAGGGATAGAATAGAAACAATCCTTAATATCTATGACCCAAAGAGGCTATTCTCTAGGCAATTGAGTAGGAGATGGGAGTCCAGGCTGAAGAGTCCATCTGCTCATTCACCTTTCTTAAATCAGTGAGCATCCTCCATTTTCCAGATTTCTTTTTTACAATGAACACTGGGGAATTCCAAGGACTTAGAGAAGGTTTTAAGTGCCCTTGGTCAAGCTGCTCCTGTACTATATCTAATAAGGCCTGAATTTTATTGCTACCTAAGGGCCACTGTTCTATCCACACTGGTGTGTCCATTTTCCAATGGATAGGAACAAGTGAAAGTGTTGACAGGCCTTCAACAGCAGCCCTGCTTAAAAAACTGAAGTACTCATTTTTAACCCTAATTGCTGTAAAACTTCTCTTCCCCACAGATTGATGGGGATTTTTTCAACTATAAAAGGAGTAAAAACTCCTGTTTTGCCTTCAAAAGTCCATCTCATGAGACTCTTAATCTTAGGGTCGTGGGTTCGAGCCCCACGTTGGGCATCAAATGTGATGACCATGTATTTAAAATCAGCCGGAGTCAGGAATTCAGGTTAAGGGGAAAATCTTCAATCTTTATTCTCAGTAGAGGTGAAGAAGGATTGCGATAGCACTATGGGCAGCTGTGACAGGAAGCCGGCCAGCAGAGGTGAAGGGGGATTGCAGCTGAAAAGGGGATCGGAAGTGAAGGGAAGTCGCGATAGCATTGTGAGCAGCTGTGACAAGACACCAGCCAGCAGTCTCTCTTTCCGCTTCCCTCTCCACTCTCCTGCCTCCACTCACCAAAATTGTCATTTCCTATACAACACATTAGGACTTGCACAAAGATTGGGCAGGGCCATTCTTTCTCCAAGCATATTATGGTCCAATTACTATTTAGCCTCACGTGCTTGGGACCCCAGTGCATCAACTCAAGCCTCAGCCCATTACAGTTTATCTGTTTTATATACTTCTATCTAAATCTTTGTCTCTACTACATCCACTGAAGTATACTCCCTGCTCCCCCATCCTCCCACTCAGTATGATGCTTTTGCTTATTTTGGCCCCTGCACTAAGAAAAAAGATGAGGAAGGCAGGATTGGTCATGATCTAAATCTGGTGCTCAAACTTCCACTACATTCCTGCTCAGATGCCCTATCATGACAGGCATGTGACCTTGAATTCTCAAAAGCTACCTCAGGAACTGTAAGCTCTGATAGGACCTCCCAGGCTAAAAATGGCTCAAGTATCCAGCCCCAGAGCTTGACTGCATGTCTCTGGTCTGAGAGCCCAGGCTCAGCTAAGATCATAGAGGCTCATGGCCATAAGCTTGGCCACCAGCTGATGGTCTATTTTAGTCACAACCACTCGTGAGATCTGCCTGCTAATGCTCAAAGGATTTGGGTCTGTCATTGGAGGAGTCACCCACCTAAAAGAAATCTGAAATTTAAATGCTGTGAGAGAGAAAGAAATTGCTACAGTGATCCAAAGGAGGGGGAGACCGCTTCAAACTGGAGGGGATGAGGGTATTTTTCCATATGTAAAACTTAAGGAAGCATTTGGGATTGTTTTTAGGGCACAGAAAGGATTTCATTAGGGATTAGAAGTGGAAGTGCAGCCCAGTATTTTCTTCCCTTCCAATCATCTCCTTACTCAGGTACAAGTCATCCTGAATCTACCTTTTTCTTCCCCAACTTTTTCTCAAAACAAGGGAGGTTATAAGTAAAAGCGTAGAGGTGGGAGGACATTGGGGAGTCATAAATATTTCATTTTGGCCGGAACATAAAATCTAGAGAGCCAAATTGTGGAGGACCTTTAATATCAGGCTGTGAAACAATACAATCAGCAGTTTCTAAGCTATGATGGTTGAACTCTATTTGTAAGTAGAGGGGAATCCCTAGAGAGTCTGGAGCAGAGGGGAGGTACACGATCAGGCCATGTACTAGGTGAGTTCCTCTGATGACACTATATAGGATGCATTGGAGAAGGAAAAAATTAAAGGCTTAAGTGATCAATTAGATTATTTTTTATTCCCTCACAAGGTAATGAACGTGTGAACTAGAATAGTGGTGATGGGAATGAATTCATTGGAGGTAGAATCAACAGAACTTGGTGACTGATTAGAGGTATACAATGAAAGGGGGGTGTCTGAAGACATCTAAATTTTGAGCTGGATGACTGAGAGACTGGTACAATCATTCAGAGTTTGGGCAACTAGGTGGTGCAGTAGATAGAGCACCAGAACTGGAGTCAGAAAGACTCATTTTCCTGAATTCAAAACTGGCCTCAGACACTAGCTGTGTAAACTTGAGCCAGTCACTTAACTTCAACTGCCTCATCAAAAGAGAAAGAGGGGGGTTTGGGGAAGGAGAGAAAAGAAGGGAGGGAAGAAGGGGAAGAGAGAGAGAGACAGAGAGAAAGGGAAGGAGAGAAAGGAAAGGAAGGGAAAAGAGAGAGAGACAGAAAGAGAGAATGAGAGAGAGAGAGAGAGAGAGAGATATGGATTAGTCAATCATGTCATATGGTTGGCCATGGCTACCATGGCCACAGATCTAGAACTAAAGGGAAACTTAGAAGTCATCATTCTACAGATGAGAAATCTGAGATACGAAGAGCTTAAGAGAGTCAGCCAGCTAGTAAGGGTCTAAAATGGAAACCCAAGAGTTTCTGACTCCAACACTTTCTCCATCTCCATTTCTACACTGGAGAATGAGAATAGAGGAAAGGTCAGTGGATTTAGGAATTAGGAGATCCTGGTGGAACAATTAATTGGAAATTAAATAATCTAATGCTAAAGAATGAAAGGGTGAAACAATAAATCATAGACATAATCACTAACTTCATCCAAGAGAATGATAATAATGAGACAACATACCAAAATGTGTGGGATGCCACCAAAGTGGTTATTAGGGGAAATTTTATCTCTGTAGATGCTTACTTGCATAAGATAGAGAAAGAGAAGATCAATGAACTGGGCTTACAACTAAAAAAGCTAGAAAAAGGAGATTCTGGTTGACCCTAAAGAGTAGGTATAGAAATAGGAACGGATCCACCCCAGAAAGGCTGTATGGAATATTTCATTTGGTGATCGGCATGGCCCAGAACTCTTCATTTTGGCTTTCCACTAGTCCTGCATTCTCCTTAGCTCAATCCAAATCTCTCTCTACGTGTTTCTAAGAGCATCCCTCTTGAGAGCACGAGTTTCTGCAAGATTTTAATAATGCATCACTTTCTCTGATGTTCCCGTTGGCCATTAGTGCCGACGGCTCCGATGGCTCTGATCCATGACCTCCCTGAGAGCTGTCCATCCGTTGCTGAGGTGGATGCCTGGAGGGGGCTGCAGTTCCTTCGACATGCCCTCATTCTCTGGTGTTTTCAGCCATTTTTGGTGGACTGGCTTGGCTGGATTGTTCATAGCTATTTGTGCTTGGTGCATACCATAAAATTTTAGTTTTGATGCCAAATGATGACACGATTAATGAGAGCTCCTGGGAGAGCTCGGCTACATCCACAAGGCTTTTTTTCACATCACTTATGCAGAGAATGTTGACAATGGCCACATCCTGGTTAACCTGAGAACCTGGAAAGGCCGGCTGACTGACTGACTGACTGGACTGGATACCGCTGGACAAATTAGAAGGAAAATTGAAGGTTCTCTTTGCTTCTGTCTCTTAGGGTAAATTTCAAGAAGCCAGAAAAGGCCACTTCCTTCTCTGAACCTCACCCTCGCCTTTCTAGCTTTCCAGTGCCAAGGGTTCCTCCCAAGGAAATACCACATACCCCACTTCTACCCAGCCCCAAAAGCCACAGGATCAGTTCTGAGGGCACCTCCCACCTCCACCCCAACAGGCCCTGAGCCCTACCCTTGGTAGAACTAGAAATACAATATCGCACTCCCCTCACTTTTCAGGGTGCAGGATGCCCGAGTTAGGGGATGGCTGGGACCCTTAGGAGAAGACCTTAGGTTTCAAGGGAAAGGTGATTGTTCCTCCTAAAATGCTCCCGACTTTCCATCTGCCTTTCCCTGACGCCCCCTCCCTCTTCCTCCCACCGTTTGTCCCTGATGCTCACCAGGAGCCCACCCTGAGGAAGCTGGGATTAAGAGAGCAGGACGTGGGATAAGGCCAAATTTTGTCTGCTCACAGCTTCTCTTTCTGGTACGTCTCTGTGAGAAAAGGGAACGGCTGATGGCAGTTCAGAGGAGGGGAGCTGTTGATTAGGAGTCAGGCTGTGCGTTTGAATTGGGGGTTTTGATCCCGGCACTGCAGGAACCGCCGTGTTCAAACAAATGAATGCTAAGTGTTGGCTGTTCGGATCTGTCCATCCTGCCTTATATAACGCTCGGGAGCTCTGAATCACAGGCCACATGCGCTCCTCCCACTTCCCACCACCCACCCAGGCACACGTGGACCAGGGCTCCAGGGAACACTTTCTTCAGATGCAGCGGCCCAAGGTGCGTCCCCGCAGGCCTCCGGGAAGCCCATAGTGTTCTCCTGTTGGCCGCCTAGTAGGGGGCCCCTTGTAGGCCCCCCTTAGCCCTGCTAAGACCAGGGGGGGCCAGAAGCCACGGCCCCTCAGGGGGACCAAGAAGAGAAAGTGCAGGAACTTACCCTGAGGGGCCTGGGGAAGGTGGAGGGGGATGTAGAGTAAGGGAACTCAGGCTGGGGCTCTCACCAGAGTTGGCTGATGTTTATAAAGTACATTAAGGGTCACAGAGCATTTTACATCTCTTATTTCCTTTGATCCTTTTTTTGTCTGTTTGGTTTTTGGTTTGTTTTGGTTTGTTGTTGTTGTTTTTTTTTTGCTGAGGTTAAGTGACTCGCCCAGGGTCACACAGGTAGGAAGCATTAAGTGTCTGAGATCCGATTAGAACTCAGGTCCTGCTGACTCCAGGGCTGGTGCTCTCCCCACTGAGCCACCTGCTGCCCCATTTCCTTTGATTCTTACAGTTAGGGAGTGGCCAGGTAGTCCAATGGCTACAACCCCCGCCTGGGGCAAAATCCAGCCTCCGATGCTCCCCTGCTTTACAAATACCCATGGGACAATACTTGTACAGTACCTAGTCCTGGGCCGCAGTAGGTGTGTGAATGCTCGTGCACAGCGTGGGGCACAGATCCTCAGGATGCAAATGGCAGCCCCCCAAGCCTTTCTCACAAATCCATTTGGAAAGAGAAGAGGTTGACCCGGGCCAGAGGGTTTGAGGGGGAGGAAAAGGAGGGCGCACACACACACACACACACACACACACACACACGTGCCCCACACGGGCACCACGGACATCCTCCTGTCACGGGTACATACATGTGCTCGCACACCCCGACCTTCAGAATGGGGACATCCGGCCTTCTCCTAGGCCCTGTCCGTACAATTCCACATCCCTAAATGAAGCCGTCCGAGTGATCCAGTTATCCAGACACTGTCCAGCGGAATCTTTTCCCATTTTCTTCTCTATTTTACTCAGGGAGGCGATCTCCACCCCTTAGTTTGTGTTAACAAACCTTTGGAGATTGCAGAGGGGCTGGAAGGGTTTAAGCTCAAAACTGCCCAGTGACTTGGAGAAGCCTCAACATTGTGATAGTGGGGAGGAAAGGGGCCGCCGGGCCTTGAGAGGGAATTAGCTAAATTAATGTTTGGTTCTGGAAAGGAGCAAATGGGAGAAAAGAAATGAAGGAGCCTTTCCTGTGTTTCATTCTCCCCCTACCCCTCTTCTCCGAGTGTCTGTCTCTCTTTTTCTCTGTTTCTCTCCCCCCCTTTCCCTCTCTGTCTGTGTGTGTGTGTGTTTCTCTGTCTTTGTCTGTGTCTTTTTCCCTCTCCTCTTCTTCTTCTCCCTCTCCTCTCTCCCTCCCTCCTTCCCTGCCTCTCTCCCTCCTCTTTCTCTCTCTCTCTCTCCCCATTTCTCTCTCTCTCTCCCTCTCCTTTCTCTCTCTCTCTCTCTCTGTCTCTCTCTGTCTCTGTGTGTCTCTGTGTGTGTATTTCTCTGTCTCTGTCTCTCTTTCCTTCTCCCTCTCCTCTCTCCTTTCTTCCCTCCCTCCCTCTCTCTCTCCATCTCTCTGTCTCTCTCTGTCTCTGTTTCTCTCTCTCTCTCTCTCTCTTTTTCTCTGTTTCTCTCTTCTCTCTCTCTTTCTCTCTCTGTCTCTGTCTCTCTGTCTCTCTCTTTCTCTCTCTCTTTCTGTCTTTCTTCCTCTCTCTTATCCCCGACACCAATGGCCTCTTCCTTCTGGGACTACATTGTATACATATCTTATAAGTATGTTGCATGTTGTCTGTCCCTCTCCCCCCTGGATGTGAGCTCCTTGGGGGCAGGTACCCTGGTTTCCCCCCAAGAATAAGCACAGTACCTGACTTGTAGTAGGTGGCTAACAAAGGCCTGTTGATGAATTGATTGACATAAAGAGGGACGTAGGGTATTGATGAAGGAGGGATCTTGGGAGGTTAAGAAAGAAAGGCAGGTGCACATAAAAGGAAAAACAAAGGGAAGTATAAAATTAGGCCGCTCTGCCTAATTGAGAAGCAGTGGGCCCCTCTCCTCCTCAGCTAATGCTTTTTTATTTTTTTTCTTGCTAATGCTTTTTTTAACTGCTGTCACTGGCGCAGAGCTAAAGCAGAGCCGAAATGGGGGCGTGCCGGGCCATTCCTGCAAGCTGTCCCCTTTCCCGGGATTGTCTTTCTCCCGTTTGGGGGTGTGCAGGCTGGAGAGCAGCTTAGCACCTTTAGGAGCACTTGGGGAAGCCAGAGGGGCCAAAAGGGATTTGTTAAGCTGTGTGTGAGCAACCCACTGAGCAGGTGCCCACGTCCTCCCTGCCAGCGTCAGGGAAAAGATCTGCTCTTTTCAGAACTGAGGAGTGTGGATCCTAAAGGTTGGGATGACTCTCCCTTCCAGAAGGAGAAAATGCAGTTTTTGACAGAAAGACGTTTAGCCTATGTACAGTGTTAATGCCGGTTTTCAGGTATTTGCTCCCCCCCCCCATATTTATTTCTACTAAAAAGGAACATTGAATGATCACTCCTTGTACCCAGAAAGGGAAAAAATGGATTATCTTTGAGATCTTGTGAACAGTAAAAAAGGAATTTCAGACAAAGTGAGAAATTGAAAGGAGCAGAATAATCACCAAATAAAGAATAAAGCAGTTCCTCACAGAGATGGATGTCACATTGTACCGGGCTCTGAAAAATCACGGAGGCCAAAAACACACGGAAATGTAAAACCGGGCCTAGAATAACACCTTTGGGTGGGATGGCCACAGCCCCCCACTTAGGAGGTTGGAGCAAGAGGTTCAGCTTCTGCTACCATTCCTAAGGACAGATGACATGATCATAAATCCCCGTTTTATAGGTGTTAAATTTATCCCAAAGGTTAATAAGCATTTATTAAGTGCTTAATGTGTTCCAGGCATTGTGCTAATTGAGAGAGAGAGAGAGAGAGAGAGAGAGAGAGAGAGAGAGAGAGAGAGAGAGAGAGAGGCAAAAGCTGTTTCCGCCTTCACAGACCCCACAGTCTAATGGGGAAATAACATGCAAACAACAATCCACAAACAAGCTCTAGACAGGATAAATAAGAGATAATCAGAAGAATGAAGAAATTAGCATTAAGGGAATTCAGAAAGGCTTCTTTCTTACAGAAAGAGAGCTTTTAGCTGGGACTTGAAAGAAGCCAGAAAACAGAAAGGAAGAACAAGTCCTCACCCAAATAAACAGTTTTCAGATCCAGAATTCTGGGTTTATTTGCTAATCTGTCTCCAGTTGTTGGGCTGCAGAGTAGAACACTAGATTCGGAGGTTCAAATCTCTCCTCAGCTCTGTGATCAAGTCATAAGGCTCAGTTTACATTTGTTTTCCTTTTTTTTTTTTTCAATTTTTTATTTTTTTACATTTTTAATATCTCTTTTATTTTCAAAACACATGAAAAGACAGTTTTCAATATCCATCCTTGCAAAACCTTGTGCTCCAAATTTTTCTCCCTCCTTTCCCCCCCACACCTCTCCCCTAGACAACAAGTAATCCAATATAGATAAAACATGTACAATTCTTCTGAACATATTTCCACATTTTTCATGCTGCACAAGAAAAATCAGATCAAAAAGGGGGGAAAAAATGAGAAACCAACAGTTTATTCTTTTAATAGGGTAGTAAGGATTATCAGACTACTTGCAAGATCTTTAGATATATTATAATATTCAGTAAATGTGAATTATTATTATTACTACTACTTCTACAAGTACCAAGAAAAAATAGTGAAATGAGCAGTTTGGTTGTAGGGTCAATGGCAGACTTGAGGCCATTTCAGCTCTATCACAAAAGATTTGCAACTCTAACTGTAAGGAAGACTTCTGCACTTTTGAAACTGAGACTTTCTACCAGATGGGATGAGGGGCCAGAAAGTAAGCCGACCCAGCAGGAAGTATGCTCCATTGATGACAGAAGTAGTTTTTGTTAACAAAGGGATGCTTTTCTTTATGTTAGGAAAATCATTGCAATTTTACACACCTGTCAGTACAAAACATTTTTTTTTCTCTTGTTTGTGTTTCTAGCACAGACTGAGACCCTTAGACTGAGCAAGTATACCTTATGATCAAAACTTTCTTCCCCCTCATCACTAACCAAAATCTTCCTGTCCTTTTTGTATGATTCTTCTCTCTGCTGGGCAACAAGGAGTGTTTATCAGATAGGCTAGTTCCCAATAATGTATTCACTAGCTAATTTAAAATTTTAATTAAACAATCATACCTACTAACTGTTTTAAGTCCTAGCGATAAAAAGACAGAAACAATAACAACAAAATCATTTTGGTTTTGGCCAGAAACCCTGAGGAGTTTCCCCTTCCAGATTGATTGATTGACTAGGTGAAGGCCGTTCTTTGCCTAGCCTTAATCACTGAACAATTATGACCTCAGTCAGACTGAGACCTGTAGAAGACCTAAGCTTAAAAAGTCCAAGGTCTCCCACTGCATCCGGGGCCATCTCCATCATCCTGATCTCTATCTGGCCACTGGTCCCAGATGGCTCTGGAGGGGAAAGTGAGGCAGGTGACTTGCACGCCTCCCTCACTTAAATCCAGTCCACTTGCATGTCATGGTGTCGCCTCCAGGATGTCATGGTCCTTTTGGAGAACCAAGGACCAACAACAATAACTAGATGAAGCAGTCTTCTAAGTGCTTCGCAAACCTTAAGGCATGATGGAAATGCTAGCTATTAATAAGCATCTCATTAAAATTAGCATTTGGGTGGCTTGGGAGCTACTTTTCATTATTTAAAAAAAAATAGATTTTTGAATGTGCTGTGCCTGCTTGGGCTTGCCCTTAGTCTAGATAGCCTAAGTTGACATTTGAACAAAGTAGAAATCACAAACATTTTCTCTGATGCTGCTAATGTCGAAATCTGCTGCAATATCATCCTAGGCGAGGCAGTTTGCTTTCTCCAAATTCTATTCCACTTGGAGAACAATAAGTATAACTGACCCTTACCTCTGTCACTAGCAAACTGAGCAATCGGTGGTGGCCAATTGACCTGACCTCTCTGACCTGTGGATTTTCTTAACTACAAAACGGGAATCGGATTTCCTATGTTGACCCTACCGACGTCAATGGGTGGTTTTGAGTTCTAAATGAGATCAAGTATTTGAAAAACTCTTTGTATCTTGTAAAACATTTGATCAATATCTGTAAGGCATTCTGGTAAAGACCTTCTAAATTATTGGTCCCCTTTTTATTTTCACTGTGATATAAATTTTATTATCACTTTGATCCCCAAAACAAGAGCTGCTCAGTAGCATTTGAAATTCATTTAACTTCATTCAGAATCCCCCTTTATGGGTAATCCATATCTGATTACGGGAAGGAAGCAGGATTTATGTGGCCATCACCTGAAAACACCAGACATAAAAGCTTCTGTGCTTAAGCAGGATTTTTAAAAAAAACCTCATTCTAGGATACAGATCCCCAAGGCTGTATTTTTGGCTTCTCTTGCCTTATCTTAGATTTGTTTCTAAGGAGTAGGTGGGTTGTCATGGTTTAGAAGAACTTCTAACCATCAGGATGGTGAAGTCCCAGAAAGGGTAACTACCAGCTGTTGTGCGATCGCTATCTCCCAGAAAAACCCATGAACAGCATTGACATCTATGATCTTTGGGGTCACAAAGAGTGGGACATAACTGAATGACAACCATGGAGGGCAGAGTGCCAGACCTGGAGTTAGGAAGACTTGTTGTGCTGATCATTAGCTGCGTGGGCAAGTCACTCGACCCACTAGGTCTGCCTCAGTTTCTTCCTTTGTAAAATATGAAAAATAATAACACCCACTTTTCAGAGTTGTTGTGAGGATACATTAAGATAATGTTCATGAAAACTCTTTGTTAACCTTCAAGCACTGTGCAAATGCTTGTTGTTGTGATGGTGGTGGAAGATGGTGATGATGATGATGATGATGATGATGATGATGATGATGATGATGATGATGATGATGATGGAGGAGAAGGAAAAGGAAAAGAAAAAGCAGGAAGAGGGAGAGAAAGAGAATTGTATAACATTAATATGTACCAGGAACTGGGCTGTGTTGGTATACAAAAAAAGGACAAAAACAGTCCCTATTCCCAAGAACCTTTAGTCTAATGGGGAAAACAACATGCAAATAACTTTGTACATATAAGATATACACAAGGTAAATTGCAGTTACTCTCAGTTAATGGTCAAAACTTGAATGAAAATCCATCTAAGGAGAGTGGAAAGTGGTCAGATCAGAGGAGACACAGGAGAAAATTGTGCCCTCCTCCCCCCCAAAGGGAAAAAACCCAAGAGAGAAGAGTGGGATGAAAAAGAAGGTGAACAGCCATCGAAAATTGCACAGAGGTTTAAAAGGACAAGAAGAGACCATTAAATTGGGCAATTATATCATGGGTGTCTGGAGAGGGGACTTTTAGTTGAATGATGAGTTCAGAAGGCAAACCACAAAGAGAGAAGAAAGATAAGTATACTAAAGAAAACCTCAATGATTTAAGAAATGAGATGCTATTCTATTTAGGACCATCTTCCATCCCTCCCCAACCCAGCTTAAGGATTCATTTGCAAAGGGAAGAGACCATAAGTTCCATGACAGCAAAGATTCCCTTCCCTAAACCTCTTTTCTCCCTCTAGCATCTCACACAGTGTGTTTAATAAATTTAAGGATCATATTTAATAAATGTAAATGTATTAAATTTTAAATTAAATTTAAAAATACATTTAATAAAAGTAATTTAATCATTGAAGGAATTCAGAGGCAGTCTGGTACAGGGGGTGGAGAACCGACCTCAGATGGAGAAAGTCCTTCCTCTCATACCTCCTAGCTGAATCTGGGCAAATTCCCTCAGTGCTCTAGCCAACCCTTAAAGACTTGAGACCCAGAGACTTTTTTCTACAGGTGGTTGGATATAATATCAAATCAATTCATTAAGTACCGTAAAAAGTTAGGAGATAACTTGAAAGGAAACCTAACAGAATTTTAAGAGGACAACAATTGGGGATTCCTCCAGGAAATGGTGGGAAGCTCCTACTCTGCTTCTACCCGCAGCAGCAGTATCTCGACCACCAGACCTTCTACCCTAGAATGTTTGAGTCGCTTCCAAAATGACCCAGGAACCGTTTGGGTCTGTTGGACTCTTATTAACAGAGAGTCGTGGATCTTCACCTTTTTGTGCGTCCTGGACCCTTTTGGCAGCAGTCTGCTAAAGTCTATACCCATCCTCAGAATGATGTTTTTAAATATATAAAATAAAATCCACAAAGGCTATACATAAAATACATGGGGAGTATAAAAGTGCCTTCTCCCCGCCACTCTCCTTTTTCATATGTTGTCTTCCCCTAATAGAATGTAAGCTCCCTGAGGGAAGGGATGTCTTCCCTTTTCATATCTCCCCCCCAGTCTCAGCATAGTACCTGGCACATAATAGCTGCTTAAATAAACATTTGCTTATTGACTTTTTTTTTTCCTTGCAAGACAGTTGGGTTAAGTGACTTGCCAGGGTCCTACAGCTAGTGTGTTAAGGGTCTGAGGCCAGATTTGAATGTCCATCCGGATGAAGTGGGAGTGGTCGCTCAGTGATGGAGGCCAACGATGGCCTCTTTCACCTGATCAGTCCCGGAAGGGGAATTCCTCTTTCTGGCCAAAACGGGGCAGGCGAGAGAATTGGATTTAAGTGGGAGGGGCTGTGCAGTTACCTGCCCCCTCCGGCGACCAGATCGGGATGACTGGCCATGGCTTGGGATGCAGTCGGACTGAGGCCGCCCCCCCTTCGGTGATTAGTTATTAATTGAGACAAAGAATTTCCTTTTTCTCCTAGTCTAAAAAATAAACGCATAGCTCTGGGAGGGGGAGACCCTTAGGGTTTCGGGCCAAAGCAGAAATATTGCCATTTACATCCAATCCGAGTCAGTCTGGACTTAGGCACTGACCAAGGGGGCTAGGCCTGGGAACTACTGCGGCCAAGCCATGAGATTAAGAGGGGTTTGGGTTTCTGAATAAAGAAAGGAAAGCGGCCTCTGGTCCCTTGGAGGAAGCGGCGTGGTTATGAGGTGGTACAGGATGTAACGTCTCTGGGGTCCGTCCCCAGATCTAAGCTAAAAGAGTCCCGGGGCATCGGGGTCCCCCTCCCCAGTCTGCAGCCCGGCCGTCGCCGCTACACTCCCGGGCCGGGAGTAACTTGTGCCACAGCCGCCTGCTGGGAGGGGCCCCTGCCCCAGTTCCGGGACGCTGACAACCTGGAGGGCCGGTTTGGGAGACCTGCGGCCACGCCCCCGGCCTGGGCTTTCCCTCACCCGGAGCTTGGCGCTGAGCTGACTCTCCCCAATGCGCCGGGACAGACTCCCCCTCCCGCCAGCCTTGTCCCGGCCCCGGGCCTCCCTCTGCCTCGTCGCCCATTTGTGGAGAGACAATGCTGGCAAAGGCCGAGGGGAACTGGGGGTGGCCTCGGGCGGACCCCCGCCTCGGCTCCGGGACCAGTAGCCTCGCTGAGAAAAGGGACCTGGAAAGGCTCAGGGCGGGGCTGGCAAGGGGAGGCTCTGGCGGGGAGCCAATATTGTTCAAGATCCCCATCCATCCGGGCACTTTTTTAAATAGTTTTTTGAAAACTGTGTCAGGATCATTGGTTCCCTCGGTCATCCTACATATCTTATTCAGCTCGCACAGCCATCCCGAGACAGGGATCCCGTTCCATAGAGAGGTTACGACCCCTCCCCATCATCCTATTGTGAGGGACTGGAGGGATGGCCCTTTCCCTTTCTCTTCCTCCTGAATGAGACCTGCCTCGAGGATGCGTTTCTTGGGGGATTTTTTCATTGCTCTTGCTGCGGGGCGGGTGTGTGAGATTGTGTGTGTGTGAGATTGTGTGTGTGTGATTTTGTGTGTGTGTGTGAGAGAGAGAGATTGTGTGTGTGTGTGTGTGTGTGTGTGTGTGTACGCGCGCGCCCGCTTCTAAGCCAGCCCTGCACTGCACCGAACGCGCATTCTGCTTTCCTTCTGGCCAAATCCACAGCCTCCCCTTGGCCCCGTCCCTTGGTTCCAAGCCCCAGACAATCACCTTCCCCAGAAAAGGCAGATAAACAAAAACAAGCGGAAGGAGGGGCGGCTCCGGAGGCTCCATTAATGAGGCATAAAACAACACACTCAAATGAGCCAGCGCTTGCAGGGCCTCCTCCGTGGGCGTGCGCAGGAGCGCACATGTTTCTGCCCACTGTACACAGCACCCCCCCCCTCCAGTCAGGCGGCAGAATCCTAATGTCAGATGGAATCGTTAATGTCCAGGTTGCCATAGTGACCGAGGCAGCTATAGAGCTAAAAGCGGCAGCTTCAGCTCCTCCCCCGCTTAACTCCCTCCACCCCGGCCAACCTCGCGTTCGCGTTCTCTGTCTGTTTCTTCTTCCCCCCCCCCCTTCCCCCCTACCCCTACTCCCTCCCCCCCTCCCGGCTCCCTCTGTCTTGCCGTGTGGCACACTTGGGATAATGGAGGAGCGGGGGAGGGGGAGCCCTCCGGTGCAAGGGATGCTCTCTGCTGAATAAGCTTCTGCGGCAGCAGATGTTCCCAGGTTGTTAGAGAGCTCACCACTGAACACTCGGGCTCTATTCTCTCGCCCCCGAGCAGGATGTGTCCAGAATGCAACGGAGGCAGCGGCAGGAACCCCCACAGCTGTCCGTGGGGCTGAAGCAATTTCACACACCCAGAATGCACGGCCCGGGAGGGGAGCCAGCACTTCTGGGTGCTACTGGGGTGGGCAAAACAAAAACTAGAGACCCCCCCCCGGGTTAGCTGGGGGGGGCAGGCTGCCACTGCCCAGAATGCCCCCCTCCTCCTCTCCCCTCCCCCAGACTCGCCGAGGACTTTGCTCCTCAAACTCCCCCTCTTCTTACAGGCTTGCAAACAGGAGCCCAGATTTTCTCCTAGATGGTTTATTTTTCAAAATGCTGCCCCATCCGTGGGGCTTTGCACATCTTAGAATTGAATCTGTTGAATTGGACCCTTCTTCAAAATAAAATAAAATTTATGCCAGCATGTATTATCCACAGTTACTGCCCTGCTCCCCCAATTTAACAATAAAAAATGGAAACCCTTATCGTGAAATATGTATCTCGTTCCATCAGAACCTTTCTTGATATAGATCTATAGCCTTGTGCCCACAGATTCACAAGCTCTCCATGGATTCATGGGTCAGAGATCTGTGACCTTGGAAAGGGAAAAAAAATGACATCTTTATTTCACTATTACTGGTTTCCTTCTCAATCCTGAGTATTTTGTTTTATGGATTTAAAATCGCTTTTTTGAGCAGGTCCATGGGGTTCACAAGACTGCCCCTGCCCTTTCCTTCTATCTCACTTGGCTGGGTTTCTTTCTATGATATCCAGCCAGTGGAGGAGATTTTAAGTAGACAGGAAAGGCAGATGGCTACCTAAGGAAACCGTGTGTGGGGCTCAGAGAGGTGTCAGTGGCAGCAGACAGTTCCTACCCCCGTGGTTTGCCCCGTTCCAGCCCTTCCCAGCCGAACACTCGCTGTTTTCCTGCAGACAGTAAAATGTGGCACATAGGAATGAAAACCAACAATTAAAAGGTCCGAGGAGATTTACTGCTCCCCCTCCGCTTCTTCCCATTGAATGGGAGTGGATGTCACATGGTGCCGATGAGAGCAGGGGGAGGAAAAGCCTTTATTCCTGGCTTCTATTCCTAGCTGTGTTGCTGATGCCCAGAGCCTCTCGGTACAGGAGTGGGAGGCAAGAGAGCAGAATTCCAATCCCAGCTCGCCGCCGACTGCTCCAAGGCTCTCCTAACCCCAGTCACCGGTCCCGGCATGACTCAGGGCTCCCATCCGGGAGATGAAGGGCCTCTGTCGGGGAGGGGGAGCCTTCAGGGGTCTGAGTGTAGGATAGAGAACAAAAGCAGGAACAGACAAGCACAGGATTGCCATTTTGTGAGTAAACAAAAGAGATTAGGGGACTTCCCAACAATGGGAGCCAATCACCATCCTCCTTATAATTCCTTCACTAAGAGCAACAGAGGACCACTGGTTCAAATTTTCTAGCTGATTCCTATTTATGGGAGCCTAATAGCCCCTCCTCGTGATGCTCTTTCCTTACCTAAGCAAAGGGGCTGCTCTGCTCCCCTTCATTAGCATCCAGGATCCATTATTTCATCAATGTTGTGTCCCTTCCACGTAGGCAGATTGCAGCCCCCTCTATCCCTCGGTTGACAGTTGCCATGAATTGTTGGAACCAAAATAAATCGGCATCAGGTCTGTGAGTGATCTTGATCCTAAGTCTCTCCAGCCCAGTCAGCTTGCTCCTCCGCCAGCGGTCAGTTCCTTGGGGGAATCACGAGAGAAGCACCTGCAGCTTGAACTCCTCAGGTAGAACTTTGCCTGGTCACCCCCAGGCCAGGATAAGACATACAGAAAAGGCTTCAGCCATAGTGCCATCTGCTCACAGGGACACTAAACAATGAATTGTCGTTCTCTCTTTAAGATTTACAAAATACTTTCTTATAGCCTGTTGTTTATACCCATTTTACATATGAGAAAACACAACTTCAGGGGAGTTAAATAAATCATCCAGAGTTAGAAAGCTAATAAGCAGCAGGATCTACATTGGAACTCAGCTCTGACTCCCAAGTTTAGTGCTTTTTAGTGTTACCATAGGACATGGGTCCACACTGTGATCTAAGGATAATTTTCCCCCCCTGAGGCAATTGGGGTTAAGTGACTTGCCCAGGGTCTCACAGCCAGAAAGCGTTAAGTGTCTGAGACTAGATTTGAACTCGGGTCCTTCCTCCTGACGTCAGGGGTGATACTGTATCCACTGCACCATCTAGCTGCCCCTAAGAATAAATATTAATGTGATCTCTTCACACCACATTCTTTAAAAAAAATCATATTTCATCAACCAATCAACAAGCATTTTTTAAGTGCCTACTGTGTGACAGGAGCTGGAGATACTAAAGCAAAATGAAACATTCACTGCCCTCAAAGGAGACAGCAGGGATATGTGAATGCACAGTGGACAAAGTCGTTAGAGGAAAAACACTAGGAGGTGGCAGGGAAGGGAGAAAACACAATTCAGAAAAGGTCTCGTAGAAGGTGGGAACTTGGAGGAGACAAAACATTCTCACAAAGGCAGAGGTAAGGGAGGAAGGAATTCTGAGTATGGGAGAGAGTCCCTGCAAATGCATGGGACAGGAAAAAAATGCCAAATATGAGGACCGGTGAGAAGGCCAGCTATGTTAGACCACAGGGTGTGTGTAATGGGTTAAAAAAAAAAAAAAAAAAAAGGTTGGAAAAGTAAACTGAGTCTCCATTATAAAGGGTCTTCAGTACCAAACAAAGGAATTTCCATTGGTCATGGAGGATTAGAGAGCCACTCAAATTTGTAGTTGTAGTTGTGTTTGTCCTTTGTTATCCAAGGGGACCAGGACATCACAGAAGTGATGCTATGACGTGATGTTACGACTTGCAAGGGAATTGGATTTAAGTCAGGGAGGATTGTCACCAGAGCCATCTGGGTCAGTGGCAAAATAAAGATCAGGATGCTTGCAGATGGCCCCAGATGCAAAGGGAGCCTTGAGAAGAGAGCGTGCCGCCTTAGGAATATCATTTTTGGCAGTTAGGTGGAGTGTAATTTGGCGAGGGCAGATATTTAAAGCAAGGAGGAAACTAACAATAAAAGTGGCCTTTTATTGGGTAGGACCCCAATCCATAGATGAAGAAATAAAAGCTCCTAGAGTTAGGAAACTAATCCATTGGTCACTCAATAAACATTTATTAAGTACCTACTATGTGTCAGTCATTCACATAACAAGTAGGTAGATGATTATATTCAGTAACTGACCAACTTTTTCATCCCATCATATTTCATGTCCTTTTATTGCTTCTCAGTAAGAAATAATAGCTAGTAAAGAGATGGACAGAAGAAGGGATGGAAAGGACAAAGATAATCGAGATTGTATTAATGAACTATGTGCAAAGTTGGCACCTCTCTGCAGTCCTAACTTTTACTCAAAAAACTGACAAAAGATAACTCAATATGGAAATTAATATTGAACCACGGAAGGGCTGCAGGAAGACAGGCATTCTAATGCATCATTGGTGGATGTGAATTGATTCTGATTATTCTGGAAAATAATTGAGAATGAAATCAAAAGAAAACAACTAAGATATCTTCTGACCTACCACTGGGCTTTTAGTCTAAAGAAATCAAAGACAAAAAGGTCTATTCATAGCTGCCCTTCATATAATAGTAAAGACCAGGAACAAAGTGGATGCCCATCGATTGGCAAGAAATCATAGCAGATGAATGTAACGAAATATTTATTGTTGTGTTTTAAGAAATAATGAATATATAGTATTGTGTTGAGAAGATTAAATTGATTATCATTTTTAATTGATCCTATTCACAATTAACTGATTTTGTCCTATAAATTTATTCAAGTCAGGGTTCTTTGTCTCTGTAGAGTGCAGAAATTCATTTGGCCTGTAATGGATTAAATTTAGAAACCAAACCATTCTTGCCTCAAATTCTGCTCTTTGGGGGGATACAGGGATGGTAGGGAGCTGGATCTGGTGTTTTTGAAGATATCTAGTTTGTTATCCCAAGAATTCTGGTCCGCCGTTTCTGATCTTGTAGGTAGACTCAAAAAATGAACATTTCTTAGTCATAGGAGAGGAGGAGGATTTTGCTAGACCAACAATTCTCAACTTCCAGCCAATCATATTATTCCCCTTACTTCAGCTAATCATACTGTCCTCAATCTCATGATGTCACCCCCTGCCTCCGAGTCTCTATTCTTTGTTCTAACCTTATAAAAAACTAGTCAGCTTGGGGTCTTTGGCAGGAGTGGAGGCAAGCCACTGACCCTTTTATTGGCCAGCAGCTCCCTATTAATGAAATATCATGCCAGGAGAATCATGTTTCAGTTGATCTTTTTGAATTTTACTCACAACATGCTGTAAGAAATGACCAAAAAGCCAATTTCAGAGAAACCTGGGAAAATTTGCATAAATTGTTACAGAATGAAGTAAACAGAAGTATGAAAATAATTTATATTATAGCCACTATGTAAAAATGAGTAACTTTGAAGACTTCGGAACTCGGATCAACAGTGACCAACCTCAATTCCAGAGGGACCAATGAGAGTAGGATGCATGTTTCCCACTTCCTGAGGTAGAAGTGACAGACTCAAGATGCAGAATAAGATATGGCCAATGCAGGAATTTGTTTTGCACGACTGTGAATATTTGTTAAAAGGTTGGTTCCCCCTTCCCCCTTTTTTCCCAGTGGAAAAAAAATTAGCAAAAAAAAATTTAAAGAAATTAATATGAGAAATTCAGAGAAACATGGGAATATTTTTATAAACTGATAAAGAGTAAACAGATCCAGTGTATGCATGTAATGACAACAGCAATATAATTAAAAGAAAAATAAAATTAAAATGAATTCTATGGAATAATAATAGCCAATTTTGGTTCCTGAGAAGAGATGAAAACATTCATAACAGTCTTCTTTTCCCTGGAGAAATGGGGAAACTATGGATATAGAATATTGCATTTGTTAGTGGATGCACTAATAGTATTTTAGTTGATTGGGGGATTTTTTTGATTGTTGTTTTAGTAATTTTCATATGATTGAAAAAAATTGGAAAAAAAAGATGTATTCAGAAATGAATGTGATGCAAAAACCAAAAGCATCAATCATTTTTTTCTATATTTTTAGAAATGAACTACATCTGCAGGTTCCTCAATTTTCCACCAGAGTTTTGACCCTCATGTTGAGAAAATGTTGGTATACCATCAACAAGGTTTACTCTCAAGTTTCTGAAAATTTGGATTCTCCCTATGATGTTATTCTTAGTCTTATTATAAGTTATGAAAATTCAAGGCCTCTTGAGCAGAGATTTGTGTAGACAGAGGCAAAGAACAGAACACTCCTCTTGCTCATCCCAAGTAAAGATGACATTTTTACTCCCTCATGATCTTCATTCCCCAACACACCCACAAAGGTGAAAAGAGGATGAATGAGGAAAGGTCATGGGCCTACTCAAAACCTTTAGATAAAATTTACATTTGCTTTTCATTTGCAAAAATGAGATGTGTCATTCCCTTTTGATCAGTAACACAGGGGGTATTATTTACTTTGTCATTTCTCTTCTGTTCCTAGAGCTTGTCTTTGCCCTGAAATCCCCCAGGTATTCTCCCAGGACAGCCATTTAAAACCAACACAAAACTGTCTAATCAGGGCACAAGCCTTTTTTTCAGGCTGGTCTGTGCAGTGCTGGCCTAAATATTAAGTAAGGGTTCTGATTTACCAGGCCAGGAGGAGAACAAACCTGTCAAACGCCAATACAGATGTACCAGCGTTCCTGGGCACAGCAGTTGCCTTCTCTATTGATAAATGCTTGGGTGGAGTTTTCATTGACTTATTGATTCTTTCATCAACTCACTTATATAGGCAATCAGCCTTAACAGTGTGTCATTGAGAACGCACTTTTCTCAAAATAAGATGAAATAAGTGAAGGCCAAAGATCAAGGAGAAGTGGTTCTGGATACCTGAATTCTAAGGTGGAAACTTGGAGTCAGGAGACTCCAGCAGAGTTCTGCCCCACTTCTGGAGCTTTTATGTCCTCATCTGTAGAATGGGGTCCTACCCAAGGCCCTTCTGACCTTGTAGCCCATTGAACCAAGTTTATAGGATAAATCACTTGAAAATGTGACCAGTAAATTTGGGTCACTATGGGTGGATTGTGCTCTTAGAACCAGGAGCCAAGACGATGTTGGAAATCCCTAAAACCATCAACAGCCCCAAGAGGAAAAATTGTCTGAACTGCCCATAGAAATATCCAGAGCAATTGGCTTTTTAATAAAGAGATATTCAAGGTCAGGTCCAATTCAGAGGAAAGTACTTGGGAATCCTTCAGATTGCGGTCTCCTGGTGGACGTAGAAGGAGGAAAATAGAGATTGCTCTTAAACCAATGATGAAGAAAAGAAGGAGAACTCTTTAGACAGGCAGTAAAAGTGCAGATGTGGCAAGAGAGCACACACACCCTTGTTTCCAGCCACACACACCCTAAGCTGGATCCAGACAACTTCCTTCTGGGGGAAGAAAAAAAAGCAAATCCCACTGTATCTTTGATGTGTCTACCAGCTAAAAGGCCAGTGTGGAAGAAGGGTCCTGTGATGTGGGATCCTCCTCCAAGAAGAGTTGGATTCTAGCCACTAGCACGTCTGTCATTCTAGCCCCAAAATAGATGCCCTGGCCTAGGAAAAAGAAAATCAAAGCTCCATGGCATGTTGTGTCCATTCGAAAAGCATCATAAGGGAGAGGGGTGGAATTTCCATTAGGAACAGACAAAGGGTTAATACTTTCCCAGGGGAAAGAGCTATATAACTAGAGTGCTTACATTCTGCAACGAGGTGAAGAAAAGGGGTACCTGGGACCTTGTTCTCTTAGCAAACTGCTTTAGATGGTAGAAAAATTTGCTTTTCGTTTATCTACAATTCAACTATTATATTTAGCAGCTGTGTACAAAATACTATGCAAGGTGCTAAAAGATTTTTAAGACTCAATCTTTAAAAAAAAACAACTGAATATTGATTCTTAACTTTACAACAAGGGAGATGTGAAATGTTCATAAATAAATACAAAATAGAATATAAAAACATTTTTTTTTAACTCACAACAAAACCCTAGGAGAGGGGACAGATTGTTTCAGTAAGATATAGGGGGAGATCATCAAGAAGGTTGCTGGCATATGAGTTAGGCCTGGAAGGATTAAAAAAATTTCAATAAGGAAAAATGTGAGAAAAAAGCACACTGGATGTAGGGGACAGTGTAAGCAAAAGTACGGTGGTGGGGAAGAATGAGATGAGGGTGTAGCATTCCAAATGGTCCAGTTTGACAGGATGTGGATGAGAAGTAAGCAGTTGTATGCAACATGTCCACAGAAGTGGGTTACAGTCAGATAACAGGGCTTAAAACCCAAACTAAAAAATTCAGATTTGTTTCAGGATCAAATGAGGAGAAATAATATGGTGGACAAGAGGCCGCAGGGTAAAATAGAAGGAGCAGCGTTCTTGAGTCCTGAAGACCTGAGTTTGATTCCCAGCAATGACAGTTTATTATTGATGTGATTGTAAGTTTAAATTATAATGAGCTTAAGCAGTAGTGGAGTTCCCCCTCACGTGGTATTTTTAATTCAAGCAAAAGCTGGATGACCACATTTCAGACATTCAGATATACTTAAGAGATTTTTATTCAGATGATGAGATAGATGGCTTGGCAACTCTAGGCTGCTGCCCTTATTTATGAAAAGGACTGAAGGGAGGAGAGCCCAGGGACCAAAAAAAAAAAAAAAAAAAACCAGTTTGACAAGAGTCAGCAAAATCCTGAATCAGACTTGGTGGAATGGAAATGGAATGGAGGATCCAAACTTGAGATAGTTATAAAGTCCTAGGATAGGGAGAGGGAAAGAAGAAGAATAATTACAGACCTTTGGTGGAAAAAAAGAAAAAAAAGAGACAGAAAAAAGATGGGAAAAAATAAGAGAGAAGAAACAATTAATAAAGTAATTAGACTAAAAGGAAATGATCACAAAAGCTAAGAGTGAATATGGGGTAGTTACCATTGTTAAATGTTATAGAAAGGTCAGGGAGAATAAGGGCTGCAAAAATGACAATAAATTTGGTGATGAGGAAAGATGGTGCCTTTGAAAGAGTAGTTTTGGTAGAGAATTGGAGCTGGGGTTAAAGTTGAAGTGAACAGAACAGCAGGTATAAACTCCTAATTCCAAAAGATGCAAATTACTTGGAAACTCCTTGATTCCCCATAGTATCAAATTCACCAATCATTTCTCTTTTTTGCATGTCTCTACAGCTTTAGTTTATCATACTAGTTATTTCTTTTTTTTTCTTTTTTTTTTTAATAACTTTTTATTGACAGAACCCATGCCAGGGTAATTTTTTACAGCATTATCCCTTGCACTCACTTCTGTTCCGATTTTTCCTCTCCCTCCTTCCATCCCCTAGATGGCAAGCAGTCCTATACATGTTAAATAGGTTACAATATATCCTAGATACAATATATGTGTGCAGAACTGAACAGTTTTCTTGTTGCACAGGGAGAATTGGATTCAGAAGGTAGAAATAACCCGGGAAGAAAAACAAAAATGCAAATAGTTTACATTCATTTCCCAGTGTTCTTTCTTTGGGTGTAGCTGCTTCTGTCCATCCTTGATCAATTGAAACTGAGTGAGATCTTTTCTTTATCGAAGAAATCCACTTCCATCAGAATATGTCCTCATACAATATCGTTGTCGAAGAGTATAATGATCTTCTGGTTCTGCTCATTTCACTTCATACTAGTTATTTCTAATAAATGTTCCTGATGATGAGTAATTTGCTAGGCTGAGCAACAGTAAAGCTGAGTTGAATTTTGTAGAAGGATGTCAGGTTTGAGGGGAGGAGTGCTATAACTGTGATATAAATAAGTTCACCCGAGTCTCTGGTCAGTAAAAAGAGCATTACAAATCTCTCAAAAGAAAGGGGGAAAAAGGGGTTCTCGGGAATCTCTATGGGGACTTCAGTCCTCAAAACAGTCTTGAAATAAGATATTTTCTTTGACAGTTGATGAATATAATTGTGGATAGGGGAAAGGGGGCTTGAGATAGTGAGAACTGAGTGACTCTCAGTTAACCAAATTTAGAATCACAGATTCTCTTGGGAATCATCCCTAGAAATTATAGAATTTAGAGGTCTTGTCTTTTTCCTGCTACTATGGTCTCTGAAGCGGTTTCCTACTCTTTCATGTTTTATAACTGTACTGCAAAAATGTCTAACAAATATTCATTGATGATCAGCCTTTTGCCAGGCTTGGCAAACACTTTTGATAAGCTAAGTCCCTAATAAGAAAATTAACCATATGGAGTTTATAATTATTATTATTATTCAGTTGGGAGCCTAATGGTGACCATATACATTCTATTTTCTGATTGTTTTTGTACCATCGCCATTTTAGGTAGCCACTGATCCCAGCACTCAGTTGGGAGTGAATCTCTATTTTTAAGCAAAGGTTCAACATTTCATTACTTAACTTTACCATCTGTTTTTTTTCTCCACCATCTCAAAGACATTCTAAAAAAAGATAAAAGAGTTATCCTGTGGAATTAAGATAATTATTATTACAATCTAACTCTTTGCAAAGAATACAATGAGTTCAAATTACCAAAATATAAACACATTTGCCTCAGATGTAAAGTTCAGAATGTTAAGGAAAGTACAGTCTGCTAAAATATATTGAAATTGCATAAGTAATAGGACCTTACAGTGACACTAAAGGTCTTTACAATTGGCCTGCATTGTCTTTATTTAATATTTTTTTCCCCAGTTACATGGAAAATAATTTTTTTTTACATTTGTTTTTAAAACTCTGAGTTCCAGATTTTCTCTCCCTTCCTCCTTCCCCACCCCCACTGAGAATGCACATATGAAGTTATGCAAAACATTTCCATAAAAGTCATGTTGCTAAAGAAAACATAGATTTCCCCCCTCCCCAAAAAAAAAAAAAAAAAAAAAGCATACTTCAATTTGTGTTCAGACACAATCAGCTCTTTCTCTGGGGATGGATAGCATTTTTCATCATAAGTCCTTCAGAGTAGTCTTGGATCATTGTTTTGCTGAGAATAGCAAAGTCATTCACAGCTGATCATCCCACAACATTGCTATTACTTTATGCACAGTACATTTCACTTTCCATGAGCTCATGGAGGACTCTCCAGGTTTTTCTAAAAGCATCCTGCTCATTGTTTTGTATAGAACAATAATATTCCATCATAATCAACAATTTATTCCCCAATTGATGGGCATCCCCTCAGTTTCCAGTTTCATTGCTCTGAGAAAAGAACTGCTGTAAATATTTTTGTATCTACAGGTCCTTTTCTTTTTCCTTTTAAGGGAAAACAAGCATTCTTTTCTCCTTTGTCTCTGTGATATCATCCACGAGAGTAGATAATTCCATTTGTGACTTTTCAGCCTATCGGATTCTTATCAATTATCAAATGAAATGTTTTGATATCATAGTATCTTACTAAGACACCGATAAGCACAATATGTAGCACAGTAGGCACTTAACAATGAGCTTTCCTTTCCTCTCCCCTTAGCCAAGTCTGTCATAAAATTTCTGTGGAAATCCTTCAAGAAACTCTCCTCTGAAACTTTTCTCACCCTGAGACCTTTGTGTAGCCCTGAGACAGGTGGCCTTGATTTTTCCCTCCCTTATGAACATCCCAAATTATTTTACTGCTTGTACCTGTCTCCATTGATTTCTTTGTTGCTATTTCTATCATGTAGCATCACCAATAAGACATCACAGGCTATTGAAATCTGCCATATGTCTGTCTTTCCTTGGCCCAATGGGTCACTTGTAATTTTGATTCTTCCAAGATGATAATATTTGACTCACAGCAACATAGCTTCATCAGGAAAATAGGAGTGTTAGAAATGAGATTTTGCCATAACTAATAGTTGAGGGGTCATTGGGAGTAATACGAATTTTCCTAAAATAACTCCAGACGTGTTTCTTTCTATTGTACAGTTCCAAGCCTAGATCTTTGTCCAGGGGACCTAAGTTCAAATCCTGCTTTTGAATATTGTTACCTGTGTGAGCTTGGGCAAGTCATAAGCTCCCTCTACCTCAGTTACTCCATATGTTTAATGTTGGAGTTGAACTGGAAGGGATATGATTTTCCTTCTAGCTCCAGATCCATGATGCTATGATCCATCCATATCACCCCATCCAAACTATAGATGTTACTAAATTTTAAAACAATACTAAAATTTGGGGGATTGCATCCCCCATGATGGATCTTTTCTGTGGGTCTGCCATCCAGCTGTATATCATCCTCTAAAATTCTTTGTCTCTTTTCCGTTGCTATGGATTTCACTGTAGAGCCTTTGGAGTATTTCAGAGCTGAATAACATTAAGGTAATCACTGACCATTTGGAGAACTTCCCTCTCATTGAGTAGGAAATTTGTAATTTAGCTCCGTTCTGCCAAGTATAGCTTTATGAGACTATAAACTCCATAGCTTAACATCACATATATAACCCCCCTCCCAATTTACTTTTCTTTATAAGTTGTCTCTGTAACCACATCTTTACAACCTTACATAATTTTAACCTATGGGTGATAAACACCTTGTTTGTAGAGAGCCCACAAGCCTACATTCTGTTCTATCGAGTCAAAAGCTTTCCCCTTATTAAAAAAAGAAGCCGTTAGCCAAGATTTAAATTCTCCATGTCTCTGTCAGTTGAGTAGCTGAAAAGCTAAGGAATGCAATAGAAAAATGTCTTTGAAGACCTTCCCATCCACTTTTCAGGTTTTTATCAAGGGCATCCTCAATGTATACAGACTATTCTGATAAATATTTTATAGCAAGGGAAAAAGTCAATAGTTGCTAATACCTTCTTGATTACTTCCTCCCTCTTCACCCTCCTTTTTTGTAAAAGCAGTGACTAAAAATCAGTTAAATTCAATTCCACAAACACTAACTGAGCACCTGCTGTGGTGCAAAGTCTCCTCAGAGAGCTTATGGGATCTTTTCCTTTTCTCACATTCTCCCATTATTCAAAGCATCTAGAAAAGCCTCAGATTGTTTCTCCTCAAAGTTTTCTTCTGAGTAAATCAAATCAGATTCTTCCCTTCTTAGGCTCCTCACATCGTACCTTAGGTGCTGAGCTGGGCAGAGTCCAGATGTGGTGTTGTTCAAGTATTTTCAGTTGTGTTCTTTTCTTCATCATCCCACATGGGGTTTTCTTGGGAAAGATGCTAGAGTGGTTGGCCACTTCCTTCTTCAGCTCATTTGACAGAGGAAGAAACTGAGGCAAACAGAATTAAGTGATTCTCCCTGAGTCACATAGCTAGTAAATGCCTAAGGCCACATTTGAACTCAGATCTTCCTGATGCTGTCCATTTTCGCTTATTTTAGTACTCATTTATTCCTACTGACTTACATCTTTTTGGCTCCAACTCAGTGCTCTAGTTTATCAACATCCTTTTGAATCCTGACTCTTCCTTCCAGTGTGAAAGTCTCATGTCATCTGCCCATTTGATACATATACCAATCTATACCTTTGTCCAATTCATTGATAAAAATGTCACCTCCTTTTCTTAGATAATAGTATTCGGAGCTTGTCAAATCCAATGTCCTTCTACTCTTTCTCTGAAGAATATAATCATAATTTACAAGCATAAAACTTCTCTGAGTTAACCTACAAGACTTTGACCTCCCGAATTTCTTATTTTCCACCATAGTTTTCACAATTCTCTCACATATCAAAGTCACTCATCTGCCCCGTTCTGTCACCATCTCTTTGCAGATGAAGAAAGATTCATAGGATCATTGACTTAGATTGAAAGGAAACTCATAGACTATCTAGTCCAACTCATTTATTTTCAGAGGAGGAAACTGAGATCCCAACAAGTTTAAGTGACCTGCCAGGATTGTACGGGGAGTCAGAGGAAGGCATTTGGGGGTCACCTGTACTACCTGCGGGCTAAGCCCCTGGGGATAAGTTCTCCAGAGTCGGCAAGGCTGGACCTCAGAAAACAGTCACAGGCTTTTCCCAGGCTCACGCCGGAATCTTTTCCTGCTCCAAGTATTTCTCAGAGTGTATTTTCCACTGGCACTGATTCCAGGAGCCCCCGGTCACGTCTGTGTCTCCAACAAGATCTAATTC
This sequence comes from Antechinus flavipes, assembly GCF_016432865.1. Taxonomy (NCBI): domain Eukaryota; kingdom Metazoa; phylum Chordata; class Mammalia; order Dasyuromorphia; family Dasyuridae; genus Antechinus; species Antechinus flavipes. Next base: position 33,322,464 of record NC_067401.1, on the reverse strand, counting down.
CATGGCAAGATTCTGTTCCTCAGCCTTCAACAGTGATCAAACACCTACCTACCTTCCAAGCCCAGAATCCTATGGAAATATTGTCTCTGTTTAGGAGCCTTTCAGGGATTGGGTCTAGATGTGATCTGCTTTAAATAATCAACTTTTTTGAGTTATTAAGGGTAAAAATGATGAACTACTAGTCCCTTTCCTTCTCCTACATCTTCTTCTTCCAGCCCCGGAAGAGAATGAACCCAAAATGCTGTTTGATGAGAAGGAATAGAATCAATGATATAAAATGTTGTTCCTAATAAGTCATTCCAAATCACCTTCTGTTAGAAGCGAGAAGGGAGGATCTGTTGGGACTGAGTTCGATTCAGCCTGCAAGAACATTAATGATGTGAACAGCAAGCAAATAACACGCTAGCAATGTTCACAGATGGTGCTAAATCGGGAAGTGCTGTTAGCACCACGGCTGAGAGAGGGGGAAAGGAGGTAGAAATGTGGGCAGGAAATAACCAAGATTTAAAATGTCACTAATAGAACAAAGGAGGAAAGAGCCTCAACAAAGGGAAAAGAAAAGCATTTTATGACAGATTAAAGCGTGTGTGACAGAATGGGCGAAAGCAGCGAGAGAAAACGGCGCTGGGGATTTGAGACCCTGGAATGGATCGGGACCAGATCACCCTAATTCACAGATTAAGAAACTGAGGTCCAAAGGGGGGGAGTCGCCTGGTCCGATACCCGCCAGTAAGCCGAGGCTCCTCACCTAATGTTCTTTTCACCACACCATGATTCAGCTTGTCTTTATCACTTCAAGCCACATAATTTCAGAGTTAGAAGCTGACCCCGGAGATTACGTTCTCCAAGCTATTAACCCACTCGCTAGAGAAAATACTGCTCTCTATAGCTCATCTTGGCGGGCTAGATCCCCAGGCAAACCTAAATCTAACAAACTAAAAGAAATTTAACTAAAAAGGGATTTACCTGAGCTTTTCTGAGAAATGCCACCCTTTGGCCATATTATTCTTATATACTTCAGTGACTTCTCTTTTCAATTTCATTTAGAATCTTTATGACCTACGGAAAGCCTCTAGGTTGCCTTGAAGGTTTGTCATACTTGCACCGCAATCTAACTATTTAGAATTCTGATGCTCTTTCCCTAGTCTAAAGAAATGAAATTATCCTTTCAAATTATTTCCCCAAAGTTTCTTCAAAGCATCAATTTTGTATAAATTATATGATTGTTTACCATTTAAGGGAAAGCGAAGAAGGAAGGAAAAGAATTTAGAACTCAAAATAAGTTTTTAATTGTAAAAACTGTTTTTGTGTACAATTGGGGAAAAATAAAATATGATTTAAAGAATAAATTATATATTATAAATCATTAATTTTAATATTTGGAGGCTCAGATTCCAAAGTTTATAGAGGCAGTTATGGTAGTCATCACTGTCTGTCCCAGTGAGGGAGAGAAGTCCAGTCAACAAAAGCTAAACAGCTTTTTCCTAGGCCCTCCATTGAAGTTGGGTGATTCAGTAAGGGTGAGGGAGTGGCTTGGCCCAGGAGAGCGAAGCGGGAGAATGCCAAGGTGCCACCCAGCTCTGCATTCAGCATCTCATTCTAGATCAGGAGGCTTAACTAGGAGCAATGATCTTCTTTATTTTTAAAAAATATTTTAATAACTTTATTTCAATATAACAGCTTTCCTTTGTAATTTGTAATTGTAAATATATATATATGTATTAATTTTATGCATTTAAGAACATTATTTAATAATAATAGTAAATAAAAACAAAAATGTTTAAAAAAATTTTTTTTAAATAACATTATTCAAAGAAAGGGTCCATAAACCTCACTTGAGTACCAAAGGGAGTCTATGACCCCAAAAAAGGTTAAGAACCACCAGACTAGAGTTGTCTAAAGTGCAGAGGAAGTAGAGGTCTATTAGTTGCCAAAACAGGATCCCAAAACATGATAGAGGCCACTTATTCCCATAGAGACATGACCTCAAAAGCCAGCATCCCTTCAAGAGCTAGACACAAGATGGAGGCCAGTCAAAGAAATGAGGAAGTGAAATCAGTCTGCAAAACCCATCAATGCCCTCTCCCTACAAAGCTACGTAGAGAGTCTTTGGTTAGATGAAACCTAAGGACAGGTAAGCATCAGAAATAGGTTTGAATATATTGGATTATTTGCTGTCTAGAAGAGGCGATGGGGAGAAGGGGGGGAATTGGAACATAAGATTTTGCAAGGATTAGTGTTGAAAAGTTATCCATGCATATCTTTTGAAAATTAAAAGACTTTCATAAAAATAATTTTTTTTTAAAAAAAGAAAGAATGAAATAGGGTTGAAAAAAGGCAGATCCTGGGAAAAGAGAACTGCATGGGGCCAAATGTGTTTGTATAAATATAACTTTTTTTATTAAAGCTTTTTAATTTTCAAAACATGCATGGATAATTTTTCACATTAACCCTGATGTATCAATTTTCCTCCCCTTCCTCTCACCCCCTCCCTTAAATGGCAAATAATTCAATATATGGTATGAGCTTTGTCACAATTATATCCATCCACCCTTAGTATTCTTTGCCCTTACAGGCAGTGGGGTATGGTAGGGAAGAAAATAAGTTAATTTGAGCCAGTCACTTCATCTTCCTCTGCCTCACTCTTCTCATCTGCAAATTGGGCATAAAATTCTCATGGGAGAAGTGAGGAGGAACCACCAAGATACTGTAAGGGGGTCCCCGCTGCTAGGGGACCAGTACCATTAGTGGTGAATGACAAGAAGCCAGTATCCCCCGCAGTGACTTGTCACCCTGTACATCCTGCTGCCTCCAGGTAAAACTCCTGCTGGGACTGGTCCAGCTCAGGTGTGACTCCTTCCTCTCTTATCTAACAACCCTCCCAGAACCCAGAGGGAGCAGAGTCCCCCAAGGCAGTGAACGCCAGCTGGGACTAGAAAGCAAACCCTGGGCCGAGGCTATCCGAGATGCCTCTGGAAGGTCTGCCTGGGGCTGGCTGTGAAGCCCTCCTTGTCAGGATTCCAGAAACCGGGGCCAGCTGGTACCCAGCGCAGCAGTGTGACCTGGAAGCCAGAGAGTCCTGGGTGCAAGTCTCACCTCTGACCCACACTGGCAATGTGGACCTAGAAACCCACTTAATATAGAAGTGATCTGCTCAACTCTTAGTATAAATTGCAAATGTAGAACCAATTCCCATTGGCAGAGGGGAGGATTTCTCTCCTGAGAGTCACCCACGCCAATCAAATCAGAGGCTGTCAGACAGAGCTATACATTCTTCAAATTAGGTAGTTCATCCCAAATCTCACTGAAGAAACTCCCGCCTGCTTTAGCTTCTGGCTGTATGGTACTGGGCAGGTCACTTCTTAGAGCTCTGGGTAATTTTTTAAGAGCAGGAGTTGCAACAAAAGCACCATCCCAAACTGGTCAAGGGAATTTCCTCACTCCAGAATTCTCCATAGTCTAAGGTCTAAATCAAGAAAATCACAAACCCAGGCCCCATCCCCTGTCCAACATTTAAAGACTACATAACACATGGGCTTACCTTGATTTTGAGCAAGATCCAGTGAAAGTTAATTTTTGTAAATAACGTAGTAAATTAGAGTGATTATTTACCCTACAGAAAGATCCTGGTTCACAAGCCCAGAGCCCATCCCCTGTCCAACATTTAAGGACTACATAGGACATGGGCTTACCTTCATTTTGAAAGTTAGGTTTTGTAAAATAAGGTACTAAATTAGAGTGATTATTTACCCTACAGAAAGATTCTGGTTCACAAGCCCAGGGTCTATCTCTGTCCAGCGTTTAAGGACTGCACAGCACATGAGCTTACCTTGATTTTGAGCAAAATCCAGTGAAAGTTCATTTTTGTAAATAAAGTAGTAAATTAGAGTGATTATTTACCCTACAGAAAGATACACAAGCCCAGGGCCTATCTCTGTCCAGCATTTAAGGACTACACAGCACATGGGCTTACCTTCATTTTGAAAGTTAGGTTTTGTAAAATAGGGTACTAAATTAGAGTGATTATTTACCCTACAGAAAGATTCTGGTTCACAAGCCCAGGGTCTATCTCTGTCCAGCGTTTAAGGACTGCACAGCACATAAGCTTACCTTGATTTTGAGCAAAATCCAGTGAAAGTTCATTTTTGTAAATAAAGTAGTAAATTAGAGTGATTATTTACCCTATAGAAAGATACACAAGCCCAGGGCCTATCTCTGTCCAGAATTTAAGGACTACATAGGACATGGGCTTACCTTCATTTTGAAAGTTAGGTTTTGTAAAATAGGCTCCTAAATTAGAGTGATTGTTTCCCTACAGAAAGATTCTGGTTCACAATACGCTTCTTAAAATGATGGGTTTCCTGAAACCTGATTCTGTTGTACACAACTTTTCACAAGCACTCATTGTATAAAGTGAACTCCACCTTATATGGAAAGCTGTACAGTATGTCCCAATTTCCTGGTTTCTTTCAGGCATAGCCTTATTTCTATTTTGGGACCTTGGTCTCTACTCATTGTTCCAGCTCATGTTGACCCTCCTTTGGAGAAGATCCTCTCATTTCTCCAGTCAGTTCTTTACAGAGCATTCAGCCCATTACCGATATATGTCATCTGGACCAAGGATGTTTACTATTGAAGACTCAGGATGTGCTAAGGGTCAGGAAACATGAGATACACTTCCTCTTCCCTCCTCCCTTCCAGGGCTAAGGAGGGTAGGAACTTTCCTTTTCTGCATAAAAAGTTTCTTTTCCACTCCCCTTTACCAGATTTTTAAGAGCTCCTGGGGACCAGGTGATGCAAAGCCATCACTCTCAAAATTGTGTGAGCTCTGGAGTTTTGGTTTCAAAATTTAACAGTTTAAAAACATTCTCACTGATGCTGAGAAAATACCAAAATAGACTTCCTTAAGGCCGGGTGTTGAAAGAGATGCTCTCTGTGGTTTGACATCAACATCGGGGCCTTTTGGTGCACTTTTTAAAAGGAAGTGGGATACAGAAGTGGGCAGAAGTCAATATCAAGAGCTCTTTGTCATTGGAGGGAACAACAAGGAGTAGATTTCCTCTCACTGACACCGTCATGGGGGGAGAGGGGGAGAAAAGCTTCTAAATTATAAATCCAGGGTTTGTAAGGAAATGTGTTTGCTAGCGTCATCGTTTCCAAAAGCATTTATTTAAGCACCTGCCCGTACTTGGTGCCAGGTTGGACATTTCACTGCAACGGTTGTAGCCGAACAGGAAAAAACACTGTACTCATCTTGCAACAAACAGAAAAGCCCCCTGGATTCCCCCAACGTTCACCAGTCAATGAGATTTGCATTGGCCCTCCCAGACTTGCTAATCAGTGCCTTTCCTGACTCACACACAGCTTCTCACCTTAAGATAAGAGTTTATGGGAAATGCCAAGAAAGAAAGAGAAAAAGGGAAAGGAGGAAAAAAAAGGAGGAGGAGAAAATGAAAAGGAGAATGAAATGAAAGAGAGAGAGGGATGGAGGGAAAGAAAGGAAGGGAAGAAAGGAGGAAAGGAGAGAGAAAGAAAGGAAGAGAAAAGAGAGAGATGGAGGGAAAGAAAGGAAGGGAAGAAAGGAGGAAAGGAGAGAGAAAGAAAGGAAGAGAAAAGAGAGAAAGATGGAGGGAAAGAAAGGAAGGGTGGGAGGAAAGGGGAAAGAGAGAGAGGAAGAGGAGAGAGATGGAGAGAAAGAAGGAAGGAGGAAAGAAGAAAAATAAAGGAAAAAAAGAGAGAGATGGAGGGAAAGAAGGGAAGAAAGGGAAGGAAGGAAGAAAGGAAAGAGAGAAAAAGGAAGAGGAGAGAGAGATGGCGGGAAAGAGGGAGAAAAAGAAAGAGGAGGGAGAGAGGGAGGAAAGAAAAGAGAGAGAGAAGGAGTAGGAGGGAGGACATAAGGAAGGAAGGAATTTGAGTTTATTAGAGTTTCTTTATGTCTTTTCTTCTAACACATGTAAGCTGGTCTGATTTTCATTTGCCCCTAAGCAAGAGCCAATAATAAGTATAATAGCTAATATTTATATAGCACTTTCTCTGGTCCTTGGCACTATGCTAAACATTTCACATTTATTATTGCATTTGATCTCACAACCACCTTGGGAAATGGGTGTTATAAGGATCCCCATGTTACAGATGAGGAAACTGAGGCAAACTAAAGAGTTTTCCTATTATTATTATTAAATGTTGTCAGTGAGGATATTAGCTCAGATTTGGAGGCGCCAGCAGAGCAAAGAAACTGCTGAGTTTTTGTGTGGGCCGTTTCCCGAGGAAGGCTCAGGATGTACTGGAGTTTGAGAAAACATATGCAGAAAATGTATTCTCTAGTCTTTCAGTAAAAGGGACAACAGAAATGTTGATTTGGTAAACAAAAAGTAGTTTTGCCTTTTGCTTGGTAGACAACTAAAAATGTCTCAAAAAGGGTGAGACATCCCTCCGTGTGACCCTCAGGAGGCGCAAAGCTCGAATGAAGTGATATTTGTGAAGTATGCTAAGGGAAAGAGGAAAACAGGTATAGGGGTTTGTCTATTTGTTTCTGCTATCTTAGGGAGAGAAAAAAAATCAAAGAAAGCTTGGGACGATAAAGAGAAAGAAAAATGATTGCAGTTTAGTCTAACAAGAAAAATGATCTCTATTAGAAGCTATGGATCAAACGATTAATAGAAAATTGGCACCCAAGTTTCATTCGGAAGAGGATGAGAGAGCACCTTAGTTGCCAGCTGAAATTTGTCACCAAGCCTCAGTAATTGCATGCCAGGATCTCCAAAGATCTTTGCCACTTGATTCCTGAACTCCATTTAGAATGTGACTCAGGGTGCTGGAGAGATGCTGCAGGGTTGAGGACTTAAAAATGGTAGCCCAAAGAAGGATGGAATCTTCAGCTACTGTGACAAAAGCAGACTGACCAGAATAAGGGATTTTGATGAATTTCCAATCTTGACCCTTGACCCATCTTGCTAATATCATGTCGATCTGGACACCATATTTTAGAAGGGACATGGACAAGCTGTTGTGTGTCTCAAGAAGAGGGAACATGATATAGTCATGGGACTTACCCAAAAGCAATTTTAGAGGAGCTAACTTAGTTGGCAAAACCCATGGGCTTTCAGAAATATTATACTAGGAACAACTAGGAATATTAAGTCAAAGAGAGTCTTCAGGGAACAGGAAGGGCCATCTTGTGAAAAGGGGATTAGGTTTCCTTTACTTGGCCCCTGCAGGAAAAACTAGGAACAATGGAAAGGGGAGAAGCGCATCAAAGCTATTTTCTGCTTAATAATTGGAGGGGAAATTCCAACTCCAACAGTGGAAAAGGCTGCTGTGAGAAGTAATACCTAGAGATCTTCAAGGCTAGATGGCCACTGATCTAGGACGTTGTAGTCCAATGGTGCTTAAAACTGTTGGTCTCGGGGATGAGGTCAGGGTAGCAACAACCCCTTATTCAAAATAAACATGTGACAAATTCATAATGACCATTCTCTTCGCCAAAAGGGACATTTATTTAGGATAAGAGCCCATAGACAAAATGAAGAGACATAGTAGACACCAGGAATGGTAAATATGGAATAGATCTGGGAGCGTGTTAACAATCAACAATGGAAAAGACAAGTTCCCTAGTGGAATTCACAATTAGCCAGGAAAAAGGAAATATTCCATCAGGTGAGAATATGGTATTGACTGGCAGGCTGAATCCATAGAGGAGTTGAGAATCCTAAAAGAGTTAGTTAACTATAAGATAGAGAAAGATACCAAAATGCTACAGCAGGGTATTCAGCAAAGATGATGTGGGCTATAGACAGATTTATAGGGGAATTTGACGTACTTGGCTTTCTGATTGGGAACAGTAAGGTAGGGTTACCCAAGACTTCCACAGGGGTGGGACTGTAAGGCTGAGTTGATCCCCATCAGTGTCCTTCCTTGCTTGCCTCAGGGAGTATCATTTTCTTCTTCTTCAGGCTTTCTTCTTTCTTGTTCTCCAGGCTTTCTCTACCAACCTCCTGGTAACCCAGGACCTCCTCATCAGGACTCTTAACACTTAATCAATCAACATTTATTATAAACATTATTAATAGACATTTGAATAATGTTAATAATAAAAACACTTGACCAATCAAATTTATTATAAACATTATTAATAAGCATTTGAATAATGTTAATAATAAAAACACTTTTAACCAATCAACATTTATTATAAACATTATTATTAAGCATTTGAATAATGTTAATAATAAAATGGACAACATTTATTAAGAGCTGTCTACATTCAGACCAGTTCCAATGATCTTGTCATGGAGAGAGCCATCTACACCCAGAGAGGGGAGTGTAGGAATTGAATGTGGATCACAACATAGCATTCTCACTCTTTTTGTTGTTGTTTGGTGGCATTTTATTTTCTTTCTCATTTTTTTCCAATTTGATTTGATTTTTCTTGTGCAGCAAAAGAATTGTATACATATGTATGCATCTGTTGGATTTAATATACGTTTCTACCATGTTTAACACATATTGAACTACTTGCCATCTAGAGGAGGGGGTTGGACAAGGGGGGGAAACTGGAACACGAGGTTTTGCGAGGGTTAATGTTGAAGAATTGTTCACGCATGCGTTTTAGAAAATAAAAAGCTTTAATTAAAAAAAAAAAAATTTAAAGAGCTGTCTACAAGCCAGGCTTTGTGCTAAGCTCTGGAGATACAAATAAAAGAGCAAAGGGCAGTCCCTGTTTTCCACCTAACCAGGAGACAAGATGCAAACAAGCATATACAATGTCAGCTTTATTCAAAATAAATAGGAAATAGCATTAGAACTTAAAGGGATTAGGAAAGGCTTCTTTTGGAAAGATGAGATTTTAGCTGGAGCTGAAAGGTAACCGGGGAGTTCAGCACAGGAGGGAGAGCATTCCAGATATGGGAGACAGCCAGAGAAAATGCAGGGAACTTGCTTTTGCTTTTATAGGTTAAATCCGTCAATACTTATTGTATTAAAAATTAAGATGTGTTATTATGAAAATAAATTTCATCCTAATGGGCTCCTGAAAGAATCCTGGGAAACCCCAGGAGTCCCCAAACCACACTTTGAAAACTGTTGCTGTTGAAGGAGATTCCTGTTCATGTACAGGTTGGACTAGATCAAGGATTCTTAACCCTGGGATTCATGATCTGGTGAGGGGAAGGGATTTTGAGGACTACGTTTTAATATAATGGGCTTCCTTTGTAATCTTGTGTATTTTATTTTATACCTTTAAGAATATAATTCCAAGAAGGGCCCCCCTGGTTCTGCAGACTACTCCCAAAGGAGTCCATCCCATGTAGAAATTCCAAGAACCTTGGGTAAGGGTCTGTGAGGCTCCTGTTTGCTCCGGGGCTGGAGGTCCAGAGCCACAGGCTCCTTTCTACAGAACTTCTGACCACTTGAGACTCCCCACCTAGGGAGAAGCCAGTGCCTAAGGTCCTCCAGCTCCTTATCTTAGGGCCATTTCCACACACACCCGGCACTTCCCCTTCTCTGCTCTGTCTGCTATCGCACACAGACACACCACAAGTGTCGAAACACGTTTAGGCTTAACACATTATATGAAAGTGTAAAGAAATGCAGGGTTGACCCTTGGAGTCCTGTCAAACATGGAGCAAAGGCGTCCCTCCAAAAAGAAGGGGCAGGGAATTGGACAAATTGGCCACCGTAGTTTAGAGCAGATTCTTGAAGTTATTAGGAACAAGTAAAAGTGAGGGAACACAAACATAATCATCAATCAATTATTGTCACTTGCTTTTCCAAGTTACTAAAGGAAACCACGGTCCTTCTCCTCCTCTCGCCCCTCTCCATCTCTTCTTGTCTTCCTTTCTCCTTCCCTCTTCCTCCTCTTTTCTCTCCCTCAGCTCCATCTCTGTCTGTTCCTCTCTCTGTGTGTCTCCATCTCTCCCTCTCTCTCTTTGTCTCTGTCTTTCTCTCTGAGTTGAGAAACAGGCCTCTCCCCCAAATCCCCTAAAACCTTTTTTCCCCATGAAAAAGCTCTAAAGAAACACCTGGTCGATGCTATTATGAGGACACTGGAGGGAGAGGGACCTGAAGTCCCCTTCCTGGTGTGGCCATTTCCTGCCTGCCGACCAGCCTCTGCCCAGTCCCCAGCAGAGACACGAGTAACTCCTTCGTCTCATTTTGAAGGGTTTAAGGAGAGGAGGCACCAACTTGCCCTTCTTCTCAGTCCCAGCCAAGCCAACTTTTTGCCTCCTAATGATAAGCCGGGAGGATGGTGTGGGGAGGAAGACCTGCAGATCAGCCCTGTAGAGCTCTAGGAGCCCCAGGCTGCCTTGGTGCCTGCTGCACCCCTCTTCCCACCTTACAGTTGGGAAGTGAGGGGGCTCCCGTTTCTAGAGTAGTTTTCCTGGTTTCTGAACTGCCCCTTCTCTTCCCACTTGGTGAGGGTACAGGCTTCCTCAGGGGGCCCAGAAATCCTCTCCATGGGCCCTGCCTGGTAAATCCACTCAGCAAAAGACGATCAATCCAAACGACGGACTTGTCTGTCAGCCTTCCGCTCGGCTTTTGGCCTTCGCCACTCCGTCTCCTGGTTGCCAACTGGACGCGCGCATCGGTTTCCCTGTATAAGCTGGCAGCGAAGTCTCTCCGGGTGAAGAACATAATTGTGCAGGACTGTGGAAAGCAAACTGCTGGGCAAGTGTCCTGTGATTGAAGGATCCAGGTTGTGAGGATGACAAGCGGCCTGACCCGTTTGAGATGCCTGTGGCGGGAAGCAGCCGAGGCAGAATACTTCCCGTTCGCAACTAACCTGTTCTGAGACTCTGCTAAAAAAAAGGGGGGGGGTCTGCTTCCAGATCCTCCAGAACATGGAGCCCAGAAAGGGCAAACATCCAACAGGACAATGGGCCGCTCCTCAAGGGCAGCTGCGGAACAGAGCTCACCCTTGGTCTCAATCTCTTTTGTTGAATAATTAATCCTTCTCCCACCTGGATGAGCAGCCCTAGAAAGGTTTAGCAAACCCTCACCCCAGAGCTACTGGTCCTTCCTGCCAAAGAGCTGTCCGTTCACCTCTGGTGTCCACCTTCGTCCAGTTTTATTTCATTAATAATAATAATAGCTTTTTATTTTTCAAAATACATGCAAAGATAGTTCGGCTCCTTCCATCCCGAGTCTGTTGGAATTGCCTCGAATCACCTCATTGTTGAGAAGAGCCAAGTCCGTTGCAGTGGATCATCACCTACTCTTCTTGTTGCTTCATGCAACTTTCACTTGGGGCTCCAAGAAACGTGGTCACACCCACTAAGCCATCTTGGCAGACGGGCTAAACCAGGTGTTTAGCACTTAGTAGGCACATAAATGCTAGCCATCGTTATTATTAACAACTCTTTCCCTCACCGCCAAAGCCAATCCACTCACGGATCTTTCACCTATCCAAGCAAACTGGCCAGTTGTGACAATCCCTTATGCCAGGGCTGGATAGAAAGGATGCTGAGCATTAAAATATGTAATTATGACATCCTCTTCTTTACGTTGCTACAATAGAGGCTCTCATCACCTCTCCTTTGGACTATTTCAACAGCCTCCTGATTGTTTCCTCTGCTTCCAGCCTCTCCCCTCTCTAGTCCATTTTCCACACAACTCAATTCATCTTTCTAAGACATAGCTAGGACTATGACACAGAAAATTAGGTGGAGAAGGAGGAACAGCAAATTAGTCATTTGTGACAATCCCTTATACCAGGGCTGGATGGAAAGGATGCTGATCATTAATACATAATTATGAAGTCATGGTTCTTTCCAAGTAATATATAAGCCATTGACCCCAGCTTGGTTCCCTGGAAGAGACCAGATTCAGAATTAGGGGCCCGGATTCTAGCCTCCATCAGACACTTCTTACCCGTGTGATTATGGACATGACGGCTTTTCTGACCTGTTCCTCTTGAAGAAGAGAATGAGAAGGTTGGATCAGGTGACCTCAGAGGGCCCTTCCAGTTCTCCATCTAGGATCCCGGGATGATGCCATAAAAGCTGAAGTGAAGTTCTTAAAAAATGTGAGCTAGAGGAGCATCATGAAGGAAGCGATTGCCCTGAATTGAAGCTGAGAAAACCCAGGTGTAAATGAACTACATTGTAGAATGACCGTTGCTTGCCTGGGCTTGGACCAGGAGACCAGGTTGGCGGGGCTGGAGGGGTCATGGCGGCCTGTGCTCTGGTTACTGGGTGGGGCCTGTCTTGGACCCAGGAGGGTCCCCAGGCATTGCTTGCCTTCTGTGGCCGGTGCCAGTGGCCGGCTTGGCAGCTGATGGCTGAGCGGGGGAGGCTAGAGCCCTCCCGAGTCTACCTGTCTAGAGGCAGGTGGCCCCCATTCCAAGCTCTAATGGAAAAATGCCTGAGTCACTGCCTTTGATGGGCTTTGCTATTTTTGTGGCCAGGCTTGGCTAAAAATAACTCCCTAAGCCAAGATTTTAGCTGCAGCTGACTGAAGCAAGAACTCATTCGGTATTAAATACCTGGCATCCCATCAATGTGAGAACCACATGTCTTTTTATGGCCTGGCCTCTGCCCCCACGGCACACACAGTGAGGGAGATGAACGCACCCTACGGTTCCCAGGCTTCTCTTGCCATCCCGGTTGATCGGCACGCCCGCGGAGCACTGAGAGAAAACCGGCTCCAGGTTTGGGGAGCTGGTCACCTTCCAGACCCTTTGTTCTCAGTGAGACCCAACGGAACCGTCGGAGAGGATGTGGAGAGCTGCTGCCATTTGCAGGGCCTTCCACTCGCCGGGAGAGCTCCCTGACCGGTCAGCCCTTTGTGATGGGCCTGTTATTGCTACAGCAGAAGTGGCCATTGAGGATTTCAGACCCAAACTCTCCAGCTCAGTGGTCAAGATGACCTAGAGTGATACTGAAAGCTACTGGACCAGGAGCCTGATGAGGGCAGACACTAGGTCTAATTTATAACCACTGTCTCCCCCGAGGTGGGTACCAAGGATACCAGCCCAGCATCTCACCTGGTATAAGTGCTCAGGAGTTAGCCTGTTTTAACTGATCACATGAAATGATCTGTTTTGCCAGCCTTAAAGTGCTATACAAATGTTAACAACAAGTAATAGGAGTGCTGCCTTAATAATAATGATAGTTATAGCTAGCATTTATATAGTGCTTTAAAGCTTACAAAGAATTTTACAAATATTATTCAGTGCCCACTGGGAGGTAGATATTATTATCCACATTTTACAGATGAGGAAACTGAGGCAGGCAGGGGTTAAATGACTTGCCCAGAAATTTGCTTTTCTCAATGATCCATATCTGTTATAAGAGTTTTGTTCTTATTTCTTTTTTCAGTGGGGGAAGGGGAAAGAAAAGAAGGTTGATTTTCACTAATTAAGGAAAATAGGTAGACTAGTAGTTTTTATATTATCTGTCCTGGATCTATTTTCCAGGAAAATAAAATTTAATATTCAAAAATGTTTTTAAACAAAAAAGAAAGAAGAAGAAGATTTTCCCACGCCCAGAGTTACTCAGATAATGAATGTCTGAGGCCATATTTGAACTCAGGTCTTCCTGAGTACCAAGCTATCCCCCCAAAAGTGTTTAGGATGAAAAAAGTGCACTCTGCCCTAATCTGACCACAATTGGAACACTTTGCTCAATTCTGGGCACCATGTTTTAGGAAGGACTTGACAAGCTAGGGAACATACAGAAGATGGGACAACTGGGATGGGCTGGTAAGAGGATGGCCTCAGGTGATCAACTGAAAGTATCAGGACTGTTTAGGCCAGCTACAAGCCGTCTTCAAGGAACCATGAAGGCGGTACTTGAGTATCTGAAGAGATGTCACGTGGGAAAAACGATTCAATGTATTCACTTTGGCGCTAGAAGCAAGATGGGGTAGAAGTAGCAGATGGCACATTGCACAAAAGGAAAGACTAATATTTAGAGCTTTGGGAGGTGGGAGGCTCCCTGTCATGGCAGAGTTCTGCAAGCAAAGGCGGGGTGAGACCCAAGATGGTGACCATTTGTTAACTCATTAAGGAAGCCCACTGTAAGTAGGGATTGTTTCCTTCTTTGCACTTTTAGCCCTGGTGTTCTGCCTGTATCTATCTTACATTAGGTGCTTAATAAATGCTTATTGATGAATTGGTTGATACTGTAGAAAGGATTCTTGTTCAGAACAGATACAGGGCGGATTACAAGTTCCTTGGAAGTCCCTTCTTCCTCTAAGGTTCTATGATTGAAATTTGTTTTCTGCTAAGAGGTTTTGTATCTGTCAACTGATAGAAAGTAGAGTCCCTGACTCCAGCTAAAACCCAGGTTCCCCAGAGCTGTAATACATTGGTACAAAGCTCTGTGCAGTTCAGGGAATCCAGGTGAACACCCAGAGGAAGACCTGGCTTGGATCTCTGTCTCCGTCTCCCTCTCTCTCTTCCTCTCTGTCCCCCTCTCTGTGTCTCTCTGTCTCTCTCTGTCTCTTTGTCTCTGTCTCCCTCTCTGTGTCTCTCTGTCTCTGTCTCCCTCTCTGTGTCTCTGTGTCTGTCTCTTTGTCTCTGTCTCCCTTTCTGTGTCTCTCTGTCTCTGTCTCCCTCTCTGTGTTTCTCTGTCTCTGTCTCTTTGTCTATGTCTCTGTCTCTCTCTTTGTCTCTGTCTCCCTCTCTGTGTCTCTGTCTCTCTGTCTCTGTCTCCTCTCTGTGTCTCTGTCTCTTTGTCTATGTCTCTGTCTCTCTCTTTGTCTCTGTCTCCCTCTCTGTGTCTCTGTCTCTCTGTCTCTGTCTCCCTCTCTGTGTCTCTCTGTCTCTGTCTCCCTCTCTGTGTCTCTGTCTCTCTGTCTCTGTCTCCCTCTCTGTCTCTCTCTGTCTCTTTGTCTCTGTCTCCCTTTCTGTGTCTCTCTGTCTCTGTCTCCCTCTCTGTGTTTCTCTGTCTCTGTCTCTTTGTCTATGTCTCTGTCTCTCTCTTTGTCTCTGTCTCCCTCTCTGTGTCTCTGTCTCTCTGTCTCTGTCTCCCTCTCTGTGTCTCTCTGTCTCTCTGTCTCTGTCTCTCTCTCTCTCATACACACACACATACATTCATACATCTGCAAATAATTAGAGACATTAGAGCGGGGAGATCCGTGTCCCATACCAGGCGGGTTGAGCATCAGCACTGGAGTCACAGGAGGACCTGAGTTCAAATACCACCCCGGACACTCTCTAGCTGCGGGACCTGGACCAGTCCCGACCCCAGTGGCCTTCTCACACACAAGAAGGTTCTACGCTGCAAACTAAAGCCCCACCGAGCCCCCACCCGCGTTCTGACCGAAGGCCTCAGGTCTCAGCCCATTTTGACAAGTTTCTTTGTCTTGTTCCAAAGCTGCTTAAGTATATTCAGTGATGGGGGGTCCCTCTCTGTACCCCGAGAAGGGCGGCCTTTCTCAGCGCTTTCCCCTCAAGCCTAACCCGAGATTCCAGCGGCTGAGAGAAGCTTGACTGAGGCGACAATTTGACATCACCAGGGCCTCCGCCATAGACAAAAAATAGGTCTGACTCCGGGCACAGCTGCTCGGCGGGATCGAGGAGGGGAAAGGAGGGCTCCTTCCGCAGGCCTTAGGCCGGGGAGCAGAGCGGGCCCTCGGTCCCCGCCGCCCGCTCTTTCTGCGTGTCTGTGGCCGCGGCGGCGGCCGGCTCCAGCGGGACAAAGGGGCCGTGCCCTTGTTCGGGCTCTCGGCCGCAGAGCCGGCCCAAACAATTGGGAGGAGGTGGAAGAGACGGGACGGTTTGGCTAAAAAGGCCCAAACGCTACTGCTGCGAGCGTGCGAGCGGCGGGAGCGAGCCCCGCCCGGGCCCCCTCCCTCTCCGGAGAGAAGCCATCTGGCTCCCCGCAGGGCTCTGCCCCCCCAGGCTGCTCCCCGTCAGATGGGAGGCCCATGTGGCGGCTCAGCCCGGAACGCCCTGTCGGAGGCCGCCTCCTGCTCCATCGGCCGGGCTGGGCGCTCTCCGGCCCCCGCAGCCCGGGCCAGCCCCTGGACGTTTCCTAGAGCCTCGCTGTGGGCCAGCCGGCGGCTCTCTGTCCGCGACCCCCGGAGAGGGCTGACCTCGCCTCCCCCGGGGCCCGCTGGGAGCCCCCCTGCCTCCCTCAGTCTCCCCCTCCCCAGCGCGGCTGGCGGAAACTCGCCGGGCTGGGGACGGGGAGGGGGCGTTGCCCTGAAAAGCTGCCGGTCTGGTCCGTGGGTTCGGGGGCTCACTTGTTGTCGTTGTTTGTTCTTTCAGCGAGAAGCGCCATTTACAAGTCACTGTCAACAACCCGGTGCAGTGCAGCCTGCACGGCAAGAAGTGCACGGTCTCCGTGGAAACGCGCATCAACCAGCCGGAGCCCGACTTCACCAAGAGCCGCTCGGGCTTCACCCTCAGCGTGCCGGGGAACTAGCTGGCCGCCCCCGCCGCCTGGAGATTTGGACAGGGAGGGAGGGGCGGGGAGGGGGAGCGGCGGGGGCCCCGGGAGCCCCCGTGCCCAGCGCCTGCCTCAGTCTAGCCTGCAAGTTAGGGAGCAGACTCCCAGGAAGCTTTTTGTCCTTGCTAAGCATAATAGAGTCCAATCTAATCTGCTGAATCGCCTGCTAATGTAGCTCAGGCAACCTGACTAGAAATTAGCTCTGAATGGGCTTTCGGGGAGGGGGAGCGCTCTAGGGCTGCACTTCCTCTTCCCTCCCCCCCCTCCTCCCGACAACCCAGGACCACTCCTGAGAGGGAACTTTTCTCCTCCTGCCTTTCCCTTATCCCCAACTTCCCCTTTCCCAAGCTTCTGTCACCCCACTTGAGAAACCAAAGAGCTGGGGGGAGGGGAAGGAGGGGAAAGCTCACCCAAAGCAAATCGGGGCTAACCCCCAAAGCACAATGGCGGCTTAGGAGCCACTTAAAGGTGACGGGAGTTCCCTAAGCCTGCCCTTGCATGGAGACAGATTGCTGTTTCTAACCGGTGACCCTAGAAAAGGATGGGCAGAAGGATTCCCTAAATCTCAAAAGATGCTCTTTAGAGAGTCGATCAAAGAAATGGAAGCTGTCCCCCTCCCCCCAGCTCAGCCTTGAAACTGAAGGCTGCCCACCTAGCTGGGGCCTCTGAGCCTCCCGTCCCCTGCCAGGATGTCCAGGTGGCAGGAATCCCCACCTGGGAGATGTGGCTCGGGACCCACAGGCTCGATGGGAAACTGAAAGCCATACCTGGAGCTTTGCCTCTCACTGGCAAGAAGCAGCTCCAAGCCATTGTGTTCAGAACCTAAAGCCCCGCTCTGAATCTTCCCCAGCGCAGACAGGGCCGAGGGCCCACTTTGGAGATTCTGCACTTTGCAGCACCTGCCCACGAAGCTCACAGCAGGCTGGCTGCCCTCCCCCAGAGGCCTTCTCGCCCACCTGTCCGACAGCACGAGTGGGCGCTGCTAAGAACCATTCTCTTTCCTTCCCATGTAACCGTCTCAGCCTTTTCTGGTGCGAGGGTTTCTCCATCACGTGCCTTTCCTGTAAAACCCTTTTGGTCTGGAGTCCTGATGAGAGGCGTGAGCTGGGGGGAGCAGAAGGGATGGGGCTGGGAGCTCTAATTGGGTTTGGGGCTTATTTTGAAATCTCTGAATGGGGTAGGAGGGAAGTAGCATTATGGGATTATGGAAAGGGGAGAGATTAATAAGTAATTCATTAATAATTCGAGATTAGTGATGGATCCCGGCACTGCTGGCCAGGCCAGGACTCCCACCCTTCATGCTGCACAAAGCCTGATAATACAAAACCAGGCAAAGAGAGATTGTCCCAGAGAAATGCCACCGTTTTGCCATCCCGTGCCCAGCCACGAGTACGCACCTTTCAGACCCAAGCAGGCGGGACGGCCCTCCAAGGCTCCCAAGTGTCTTATTTTCTGAAACAACCCTGGGAGTGGCACAAACCTGCCATCATTAAACCTGGGACGGGGCTCTCAGATGCCACCATACAAGACAGTGCTAAGGGAGGAGGGATGGCTCATTAGCATCCCAAAAAGAAGGAAAAAACAGGATTCTGCATCTGGGAACAGGACTAAGTCACCAGGCCCTGGGAGCTTGGATGATAGGGAGTGGGGCGGAAAAACAAAGTCTTCTTTCCCCATTTACCCGGGTTCCTCTAGATCCTTTCCCCACCCCCAGCATTCCTTCTGTCCCACAAGTGCCTCTGGGCAGCCCAGCCCCAATACCTGCTGGCCCCCTGACCCTAAACTCGTCACCCTTGCACGGGAGCAACCCCAGAGGTGACCACCCACATTTGCACTGCATGGGATTCCCCAATAAGGAATCCCATTGGCATTCTTCTTGTCTTTTTTTTTTTTTAATTCTTATTAAAGAAGCCATATCAACCATTAGCAAATAGAGGCAAACCTCTCACCTCTGCTTTAATAGCCAGTGCCTGCTAGGCCAAAGTTTAGCAACTCTTAGTGGTGCCAATTGTAGAAGAGACCAATGGGAAACTTTCTCTTTTCCATATATTCACCCAAGTATCTTGCTTTGAATTACCTATTTGTTAAAGTGCTCCCCAAATTTGTTAAAACGAGCCATCCTCTTCTAGGCCAGTGTGAAGGAGGCCTTTCGGATTTTTTATTTTTAATTCTTCCTGACAAACAAAACAAAGGGAGGCCGGCCCTTCTGCAGATCCATTTTGGTTCTGCAGCCCAGCGCCAGAGTCCCCAATCTGGGACGCAGCAATCGGGGCTGGAAAGCACCTGGCTTTCAGATGAGCTCTGGCTTCTGATGGGGTCACAGGGAACTGTGACCAAAGGGCAAGCTCTGATCATGCCTTTGCATCTGGACAGTGGTGGAGGGAGGAAGAGGAAGGAGAGGAGAGGGATCTATATGGTGATTGATTGTATGTAATGAAGTGTTTCTCTGATTAAATTAAATGCAGTTGTTTTTTTTTGTTGGTGGTGCATATATTCCTATTTTCATTAAATTAACTTTATTTCCAAAGCCTATTTTGATTCACCACAAAGAGCAATAAAGCATTGAATCTTATTTTTAAGGTTGTTCCAGTTGTGTGTCATTTTTAAATGGGGGTGGGGGTGTCTTATAAATCAACAAATAAGTTCATTAAATTAACTATTTCCAAAGCCCATTTTAATTCACCATGAAAAGCAATAGCACATTGAATTCTTATTTTTAAGGTTGTTCCCATTATGTGTCATTTTTAAATGGGGGTGGAGATGCGTGGTTTTTTGGTTTGTTTTTTTTCGCTGGGTCAATTGGGGTTAAGTGACTTCTCACAGCCAGGAAGTGGCTGGATTTAAACTCAGGTCCTCCTGACTTCAGGGCTGATCCTCTGTCCGCTTATGTGTCATCTTTAAATGGGAGTGGCGGTGTCTTATAGATCAACAAATATTTTCATTGAATTAACTTTATTTCCAAAGCCCATTTTGATTCACCACAAAAAGCAATCAATAAAGCACTGAATCTTATACTTTTAAGGTTGTTCCAGTTGTGTGTCATTTTTAAATGGGGCTGGGGGTTACAGATCAACAAATACTTACTAGGTACCTACTGTGTACCAGGCATTGGGGTTACAAAAACAAAGAATGACAGGATCCAGACTGGCCCTCAAGGAGCTGGCCAGCTCCCAGTCATCTGAAAGACAGAAGGCAGGTTACACAAAATGGAGAATTAAGTTTGTCTGAGGTTTTCCAGCAAAAAGATTAAATGAAAGAATAAAGTTAGGTAATAAAGACAGTGCTAAATTCAGCAGCTTTCTTTCTTCCACTTTGCTGAGGTCTCTCCTCTGAAGAGTCCCTTTTTCCAATCCCTTTATGACAACAACCCATTTGAAGGATGGAGGATCTTCTCACACTAAAAGGATGGGCCCAAATTGCTTCCAATTCCTCCCAGAACACACCAGGGAAAGCTTTGGAGGAAATCCAAGCCGTTACCTTGCAGCCCCCCATCAAGGCAAAGTGGGCACAAAGGGAAAGGAGGAAAAGCAAATAAACCTGATTTTATGAGGTTGAAAAGAGGGGAAACTGGGGGCAAGAAGGTGGAAAGGCTGGATCTGCTATTCCCTCCCTCCCTCAGTTACCTCGTAATGAGGATTGCCCTGGGAAAGCCTGGTACCTCTCAGACAAAGACCAGCTCCCTGCCTTCTCCTGCGGCTCTCAGATGTGGGCATCAGTGCCATCCAGCTGTGTTGGCGCCTAGAGTGGGGATGCTGAGGGCAGGGAGGGGCTGAGGGGGAGCTCCTCATGCACTGCTCTTACCCACCAGCCCAGGGGAAGCTGAGTCTTAGGGAAAAAAAAAAAAAAAAAAAAGATGAGCAGGAGCTTAATTCTACCTTGGTGCTTCTCCTAGAGGGGCAGGCAGATGGTTTCATTGAAATGTTTTAAGGACTTTGAGTAAATGATGGCTATCAGAACTGGGGAAGACAAGGGCTTTTCCTTATCCCCATTTTTGCTTTCAGGATTGGAAATGTGGCCACAATCACGGGTCCTTTAACCTCCAGGTTATGGAGCCATAGTGAGACTCCTAGACCTAGATTTTAGCTTATCTCTCAGGGATGGCTAGAACTGAACTGACAGACCCAGGAGGGTCATATCAAAGAGACTCAAATCCGATTCAGACAGAGAATCCCCTGGGAAGAAGGAAATGGCAAGAGCCAACAGTGCGGGGAAGCAAGCAGCACCTGGAGCGGTCAGACCCAAGTCTCAGAATGGGAGACAGACACAAGTGTCACCCTCCCTCCCATCAGGCTGAGTGGAGCCAGCCCTTAAACCTCCTTAACAGCTGCTCAGCCATGGGGGTAGCCCCTCACTCCCACTTGGCTCCAGGTCAAATGGCTCGGAAATACCTCCCTTCCTTCTTTCCTGTCCATTTGGAGATCCCATGTCTCCATCCGGGCCTTCTTGCCTCAGATATCAAAGCCCAGGGGACTGAAGCTGCGTCCCCTCCTTTCCCTGGGACTCCCTCCCTTTCCCTAGATCAAGGCTGAGGGAATCAATTCCCCACTCTCCCCCACCCATACACATACCCTGAATAACCAACCACAGAGAGGGACCTGCAGCTGCATAATGGATGGTCAGTGCATTTTATTTAATCAGCACGGTACAAAAATAAATAAAAATAAGGGGAAGGAATTAAATTACAGCCAGACTGAGCTTCATGACTTTGTCAGATTATAAACCACACATACTTACAAACACGCTACACATACATACAAAATGAGACGAATATAAATTAATATTAACAACACCCACAATTTGGTCAAAGGAGATCTACAGAGGAAATTGCACTAAAAAAAGAAAAACCCAACATACACCGCACGCACATGGGTAATTAGCAGTTTCAAATATACAGCTGTGGATCATTTCAA
The DNA here is from genome assembly GCF_016432865.1 of Antechinus flavipes. Taxonomy (NCBI): domain Eukaryota; kingdom Metazoa; phylum Chordata; class Mammalia; order Dasyuromorphia; family Dasyuridae; genus Antechinus; species Antechinus flavipes. The sequence continues at coordinate 33,301,163 of NC_067401.1, read as the reverse complement.
GTAGGGGGAGAAGAGGAAGAAGGGGGGAAATGGCACATTTTTTTTTCATTGCAAGTTTAACAACTTCTGGAACCAAACTATACCCTAAAAACTGCATGGTTAAGAAATCCATCGATCCCCCCCCCAGGGCTGATGGGAAGAAGAAGGGGGAAAAAGGAGAGAAACCAGATACTGAGAAAGATTCCTCTGACTTGGTTTGTGCATGGGTGTAAATGTTCACAACCATCTGTTCTAAGATTATTTTCTGAAGACACAGAATGCGCCTGTTTGCATGCACAAGATCACTGTAAAAGCAACAAAGAAGAAAGGGGTTTTTTTGTTGTTTTTTTTTTTTTTTTGTTGGTTAGTTTCTTTTTTTCTCTTTTTTTTCTTTTTGTTCTAAAAGTATTCTTCATAGCAGCATGTCAGTTGTGTTCATTGCTTGCACACTCAAGTATATCAGTTGGTCCTTTACACAACACTGGTGATTGGTGCAGGGAAGGAGAGGGGCAAGAAATATACTTTACAATGATTTAACTACATGGTTGATTTCTTTTCCTTTAGGCCCCCCAACTACCTTTGAAATTTGCACCTCCACCTCCTCCTTCCCTAGGGGAAAAAAAATAAATAAATACAGGGAAAGAGAAGGAAGCAGACCCAAAACTGAAATCCAATCAAAGGAGCTCAACCAGAGAGTCTCAGTCCAGGCTCTGCTAGCTGGACTTAGGATTGAAACAAGTCACCCTCATTCCTCTTTCAGTTCCTCGGCACCCAAAGCTCCCTCCTTTTGTGCCACGTGAGGGGGAGTCCGGGTCCCACACCAATGATGTGGGAGCAGAAAGGGAACAAGCCCCAGGAAGAGTCCATCAAAGGAGAGACTCCAACTGTGCAGCCAAGCGTCATGCTGGTCACTTTGCAGAAACTCCTTCTTCTTCCAGTTCCACGTCCAAAAAGTATCTTACAATCCACGTTAATGGCTCAGTTTAGGCCTCGACGCTGAGGCTGGGCAGACACTCTCCTTCCTTACCTGTGTAATCCGGACACCCTCGCCTACATCCCTCCGGACGCCACAGTTTGACTCAAGTTGGCTGCCTGCTCCAGACATCATAAGCCAAAGGCCTCAATTTCACAGCTTTCTCTTCTTTTTTTCTTTTTGTTAAAAAAAAAATACATTTTGACTTTTCAATCCAGGAGTGCCTGCTGCTGACCCCAGCAGCCATCTAATTAGTGTTCTATTTGACCCTAAGCAAAAAGACCTTTTATCTCCTATTCTGTAAGAATCCAGCACCAACAGGGTGAAGTTTCCCCAGGGTTGCCAGGCCAAAGAGAAGAATCTTTTGTAGTGTTAGCCACCTTTGTTCTCCCCAGCCATGGCAGGGGTTACTGAAACAGACTTGCTCCCTCCTCTCCGTCGTCCCCAAAGTCCCAAACTACTAAACAGAGAGCCGAGCATCGACAATGTCACAAACTGGTGTCCATGGCAGCCACCGGAGAAGAGGAGAACCAGTGCTTTTAGATGACACACTGTCAACACACAGGCTCCAGGAGCCATCAGGGTGTGAGTCCAGATTTCATAATTGTCTACAAGATCCAACTCCCATCCTGGGACCCGTGGGGGCTTCGCACAAGCTGTTTGGAAACAACTTGAAATTGGCAGGGGCGAGGAGGGAAGCAGGGCACCTTGACTCCAGGGCCGGCCCAGATCAACTGAACCAGCTGCTTGAGCTCTGTAGACTCTGTGCCATGTAGACCTGCAAGTGGCACCAGTCCTGAGCTCAGCACTAACTCAAGAGTCCACTGGGCCTTCCCACAAGGGAGCCAGGCTGCTGCCAGGCAGCTAAAGCGGTATCTCCCATCCCCAGGTGTGACACACCAGGTGACTAAGTGGAAATATTCAGATAAATTATTCAGCAAGAAAAAAAAAAAACAATAAAAAGACAAGTGTCCTTAAGCACAGTCCCACCCCTTTCACTGGGACTCACAAAACTACTATCATAATCCAGAGAGCCTAATGAGCTGGGCTGGCTTCACTAGCCAGGAATGAATACCTAGGACCTGAAATAAATAAGAAGCAAGATAGGGAGAATGGAATTCTAAATTACAGGCTTTCCCTTTTCCTACTCTGAGAAATCCACCCTCCCCTCCCCCCCCCAAAAAAAAAAAACACCCAGCAATAACATACGGTTAAAAAAATTTTTCAAGACTGATTTTCCTCCCTCTATCAGCCATTTTCTGTTACATTAGAGTGATGTGGGCTACAAGTTGATTCCAGGGCAGCCAAGAACTGAGAGGTTCCAGCTCAATGTATTAATTAGGCCCAGGATGGTATCCTTGGGAGAAGTCCCCTGGTCATTCCTGACACAGCTGCCACTTGGGGAAATGAATTCTTCCCCTTCCCTGGGATTGGGAGGGGTAAGGGTAGAGCTGGGTGAGTAGGGGGACTTCAGGCAGGAAGAGTCCATTTCTAGGACAAGGGGTCTCTATGGGATAAGCTAAGGCCTCTCCATCTCAAAGTTCAACATCTCTTCATCTCACCCTATTCCCAAGACCAGGTAAAAGGGAGGGGGACAAAAGGGGTGTAATGAGGGGCAAGAATAGTCAATCCTTCAAAGTTATGGAGAGCAAGCTTCCAGTGGCCAGAAAACAACTGGGAAATCAGCCCCTAAACTTTGCAAAGGTTCCCAGACAAAAACGCTCCCCAGAGCAGTCAGAAATTAAGGACCAGGGCTGGACTAAACCAGGGGTGGGGGAGGCCCAGAACAGGGAGGCCCTTCGGTGGCTTTGCTAGACACATATGTTCACAAAACTGTGTGTTTAATAATAAATTAAAAAATGTACTGTTCCCGTAAGCCGCATACGCGTGAGTGGAATTCACCGGTCGAGCCCGATAAGGAGCCGATTCTTGTCCTCCTGACTGCACTCATTCTTCAGGTCAGCAAACACCTGAGTGAAGTAGTGGGGGTCAGCATTAATCTGGAGCATCTTGGGGCTCATGAGATTGATAATGGAGAGGCAGCGGTCCCAAAATGCCTCCTTACAGCTCTCCACCAGGAAGGGCTTCAATGGGTAGGAGATCTCATTGCCCATGTAGGAATAGGAGAGGTACAGGCAGGTCAACAGGACAGCCTGGAGCTCATGGTCTGTGGCGACCTCGGAGGAAATGACGTCCCTGCAGAGCATGTACAGGAAGACCACGTTGGCCGGTGTGATGAAACCCTGGTCCTGCCAGCCTTGCAGGAGCAGCGAACGGTCCACGCTTCGCAACCAGAGCACTGGGTCCGTGGGGGACAGGTGCTTCAGGCGGTAGCATCTCCGACACAGGAACTCCCCCAAGCACCGCAGGAGTTCGCTGGTGGAGGCCTGGACGATGACCCGCTTGGGCGTCCCAGGAGCAGTGGAGTTGGGGTGGGGGGCCTTCTTGACGGAGGACACAGCAGTCTGAGAACCAGAAAGCTGGTTGGCGCTGGGGGCCGGAGGCTGGGCGGGCTGGGGCTGGGCGAAAGTGGACAGGTTGGCACAGGAGAGAGACTTCTTCAGGTTCTCATTGTTCAGGTGGGTGATGTTGTTCTGGTAGCTGCTGTTGGGCTGGACCTTCTTGGAGTTTTTCTTCTTGGCTGACACAGCTACAATCCTCTTCCAGGGCAAGACAGAGATGATGGAGTGCCTTTTTAAGCTCTTGTCCTTGGCGTTTTTACTGTTTTGCACAGCAGTGTAATGGCCCACTGTGGCTGAGCCATCCTCAAAGATCGTGGCCTTCCGGTAGCTGGGGGACAGGGACAGGACGGTGCCCATGGTGTCAGGTGGGAAGCACAACCGGAGGCTCCGAGGCAGGGACAGTCCACCTGGGTTCCCTGCCTGCCAGGGCCGGAACCCCGTTCAAGAACACCCACTCCTTAGGTGCCCCTGGATTGGGGGTTGGGACTCAGGGAGGGGCTGCGGCCCCCTTCAGATCTGCAGAGAAAAACAAGATGGTTTCTCTTAGCACCGGGAAGGCTGGGGCCGCTCCGCGCCCACCCTGCTCCACAGGGAAGCACTGGGAGACGAGACTGGGGCGCAACCGGAGGCCGGTTTCCCCTCCCCAGCTCCTGGGGGCCCCCTGCCAGCCTCTGAGCCCTGCCCGCAGCCCTCTCGGGCGCAGCATCTCTGTCTGGCCTCCACTGACTGCAGCATCTTCCCTCCCTCCTCCCTCCCTGCATCCCTGGCTGCATCCCTCCATCCATCCGGGAAACGCTCCGGGGGGCCCCGGCGCCGCTCCCTCTCCCACCCCGGACTCCCCTTCCTCAGACCCCCCCCCCCCCAGGGAGGCTCGGGCGGAGCTTAGCTTACCGAGAGAGCAGCCCCCGCAGCTGCAGCACAGCGCAGCGCGGCTCCTGCTCGGAGCTGGCTCGGCTCCCGCCCTCCGCAGTGCGCACCCGGAGCCGCTCCCTCTGTGCCAGCCCGCAGGGGCGGCAGAGGCAGGGGCAACGGCCGGGGCGGCGGCGGCGGCAGTGCGGAGGGGCGCGCGGGGCCGCGGAGAGGCGCGCGGGGCCGCGGAGGCGCGCGGGGCTCCCGGCTCGGGCTCAAGCTTCTGTCCAAGGTTCTGCAGCCGACGGCTCCGGCCCCGCCCCCCGCCGTGCCCCGCCGTCCCCCGCAGCCCCCCGCCGCCGCCGCCGCCGCCGCCGCCGCCGCCGCGCTCCCGGAGCCCAGCGACCCGTCGGGGCCGCGCGCCCTGCCCACGCGCCGGCCGGCCAGCTCCCGGGCCTGCCTCGTTCCGCCGGGGAAGCCGCTGCCGTGGCCGTGGCCGTGGCCGCTGTCAGGGCTCGCAGCCGCCGCTCGGAGGCCGGGGCGGGAGCCGGAGCCGGAGCCAGAGCCGGAGGAGGCGCCTCTAGTGTCCGCGTTCCATTTCAGAATCCCGAGACACCCGCGGCGGCGGCGGCGGCGGCGGAGGAGGCGGTGACAGCAGCAGCACGCGGCCCCGGCCCCGCCCCGGCCCCGCCCCCCGGCTCCGCCTCCTCTCCGCCCCTGGCCGCCGGCGCAGCTCCCGCAGCAGCTGCCGCATGGGCCAGGGGTCCCCGGCGGCGACCGAGGAGACCCCGCCCCGCCCCGCCCCGCCCACGCACGTGCCGCCTTTGTTCCCACCCGAGGCGGAGCCCGAGGGACCGGACCGAGCGAGCTAGGGGGGCCCAGCCCCCGGCGCAGTCCCCTCGGCCGGCTTTGGGGGCTTCCTTCCCCGCAGCAGCCCCGCCAGCCCGGGCCGCCGGGCTCCCTCTCCCCTCCAAGTCACCCCTCCCCGCCCTTGTCACCTCCAGAGCCTCTCGGGCCAGCCGGGCCGGCGATCGTTAAGGGTTAGCGAAGAAGAACATCTGGCCCGGGCTACGGGCGCTGGAGTCTTTTGTACTGGGCTCTCCTGGCTCATAAGCTCTCCAAAAACAAAAGGAAAACCCCTTCCCTACTTCCAGCCTTTACGATATCTCCGAGACGAAACCTATGCGTCCGTAAAGAGCGCTGGAGGGATTCTAGAGCGCCCGGGAGCCTCCCGCTCTCTCGGGGCTTAGCGTTCCTCCTTAAAATAAGGGGGCTAAGTCAGATAATGGGTGAGCTTCCTCCAGCTCGGGATCGATGATCCCTCTGCAATCGAGAGGCAAGAGCCGAGGTGGGGCTCCCTGGCTACGAGCTTCTCAGAATTTGGGCAGGCTGGGCTTGAGACAATAGACCGACCCTGGGCCAGCAATCAATCTGTCTCTGTCTCTGTCCCTGTCTCTCTCTCTCTGTCCCTGTCTCTCTCTCTTCTTTCCTCTCCTCCCTGTCTCTCTCTCTCTCTCTCCCCTTCGCCTCTCCCTCATTCTCTCTCCTTTCTTCCCTCCCTCTCTCTCAAACACACACACACACACACACACACACACACACACACACACACACACAATCTCACAGCAGCTGGCAAGATGCTCCTCACATAATACTGAACACATTTAAGGTCCTTTCCACCCCTATATCAATGACCCTGCAAATAAAGCACCATCTTCCCCATCTCTTTAGAGCATCCCTTGTCACTCACAATAGGACAGGGCCTCCACCCAGTCAGAGGAGGCTAAATGTAGTTTGAGGAACAGTTCATAAAGAATTCAGGTACAAATCTAGATTTTCTATAGCATATACTAGAATAGGCCCAAGCCTTGGCACCCAGAAATTAAAATCCGAGTGAATGTGTACCATGTTTGCAAAGAAGCTAATAACCCTGAGCCTCCCATGTGAACGTGAAATCGGAGGTTTCTAATACAGGAGTCTTAAGGCCTTGAGCTCACGTGGTGTTTCTATGCTGCTGTCCAGAGGCAGTGTGTGGTATGAGAGCCAGCCTAGTCTGGAGAAGAGCCTTGAGTTCAAGTACTCTGAGAGGTATGGAGGTGTGAATCAAAAAATCATTTCACTTAGCTTGCTCTAAGTAACTCTTAATTAAGACCATTAAATTGATTGTATTGGTAGAGGGAGGTTCCCAAGACTAATGAAATAAGTCCAGCTCCTAATCACCATCTTTTTCAACTAGCAACAGACAATAGTCTGTTCCTCTTTATTTCACAAAAACCAGACCCTACTGCCTCTCTTTAAAATCACAAATGAATTTATTAATTTTTTTAAAAAATAATATGTGAACCGAACCAAAAAATACCTTAAAAGTAACCTGGTCCAAACTCATTTTAGCAATAATGAAACTAAGACCCAATGAGAAGCTAGAAGGGGCCAAACTAGGCCTAGAACTCGGGGTCTCTTGACTTTTATGCCTCAGACCCCTTTCTATGCTACTTTCCTAGTGTCAGGTCTGTCCCTTTAATCTAAGGGGGTCAAAATTAGGAAAGAGGTATGATGAAATATGCAAAGTTTATTGATTTTGCCATGAAATTCAGCTACATTAGAATTCACTGCTCTACAAGCTTGAGTTTGCTTTCAATTCAATGGCAAGAGAGAATGAATTTCTACACTCTGAAATAAAATACCCTCCCTTTTCCCCTCCAAATCTTCTCACAAGGCACCTTGGGAAAGGGTTCCTTTTTCACATGCCCCTAAGCACATCAGGATTGTTTTTGTGACATTTTCAAATCCCATAACATCCTGACCTAGAAGAATGAGACATTCCTAGGCTGAATCTGTGCTTTCTCCAAATAGGCATCCTTCACGATCTATCCCCACCCCACCCCCCAAAAAAAAGTAAATAAAAAATAACCTATTCTGTCCTCTAAATTCTATAGGGTGCTCCCAAAGTCTTGTGTTGTTTTCTAAGCTATTAAAAGATTTGGCACCTTTGGAAGAAACTGGATTAACTGCCTCAGAGGTTCATAGGAATCAAGAGCTGGAAATATAATCTTGTCCAGTCATTGCATAGAGGAAGAAAATGAGATCCCAAGAGTGGAGTGATTTCCCCAAGTTCCCAAAGGTGAATCAAGTAGTAAAACCCAAATTCCAACAAACCCCGGGTCTTCCCAGATTCGGATTCAAATTCCAGAAGTCTTTCCACATTCTATATCTACCTGCCTGCAGAGGAACAAGAGTTAGTCAGCACGCCACCACTTTGTCCAAAAAACTATCCACTCTCCTGTTAAAATCCAACCTTGGCTTTTATGCCCCTTAAACAACTCTAATTGATTTCTCCTAGTATCGCCTCGGTGGAATTGAGCCCACTCTTCACAACAGCTTCTTGTGAAAACACATACGTACCACACACACACACACACACACGATCTAGAAAAAGTAACACAAGTTACAATGCAGCCAGAAATGTCTGAATCAAAGACCCCAGGGCAAAACTGTCTATTGGGCCTGCTTTTGTCTTCCCTAGCCTCTCTCGAGAGTACAGGACATTAAGCTCCCTGAGGCCCATCTCCATAAATCAGGAAAGAAATGAAGCCCTTCACCATTCCTTGCTTCCCTTACCCCTCCCAGCCACACCTCCAGAGCACTGTTCCTACTGGGATCCTAGGACGCCATCTAGTGGCTCTTTGGAGCACTCGCCACGGAAATGCCACATGTATCCATCCCATGAGCCACACGGCTTGGCCACTTCTCCCTGACAGCACCCTGTTCCCCTCAGAGCATCCTGTGGTTTATACCCAATGGAGTGCCTCATCAGCCTGCCCTTCACAATAAAGCGGAATTACAGATTAGTCTGGTCCCAATCTCCCAGACCTCACAATTCAAGACCTGTTGTATTGAACTGGATACAAAAGTTTAATTTTGCTCCCCAGCTAACTTATAGGTCTTCCGGACAAATTCCCACAGAGGAACAAAGAATGAAGAAGGCTAGGGACTTGAATAAGGAGAGGGGAAACCTAAGACAAGTCCGGAAGATACCTGATACTTGGTGAGAATTCGACTGACTTAACATCTCACACCCTCCCCAGAGATTCCCTTTAGAGTATGTTCAAAACATGAATGGGAGTTATATGAGAAATTCTGATATATATTTCCCATCTAAATTATTTCTAACATGCAATTATGTATCAAAAACGGTTTTTGACATGTCAATTTTTTAGTATGAAAATATGCTTCATTTCTTCCATTTTTTAGACCCGACCCCAATACTCCTGGATTCAAAATGTACAAGTTTCCATCAAGCCCAAGAGGATTCTGTGGCTAAATGAGGTTGGAAAATAATGCTTTCCAGGAGTCTCGATGAAAAGATTGCTCACCATCGGGGATTTTCAGTTTAAAAGCTTCTTCCCATACCCTGGTTTGGGCTCACTGATCTCACCATGAACCCTTCGTCATCCACTGTCCTATTAACAGAATTACATCTTTTTTTTTTTCTGATCAGAAATACACCAAGGACTCAAGATTCACATCCAGACATGTCAGGGTTTCCGAATGCCCAGCAGGCACTCTGGGTTGCCAATACTCAAGAAATGACACTGGTTGAAAAAAAAATTCTTTTTATTGGAACTCATCTGAACATCAGATATACCTGGTGTTGGTTAGCAAGAACCGTTTGTACATTTGATATTGATGGTGCCAAAACCAAAACAGTGACTGGACATGATAGGGACTGATAAGGAAAGGATAAAGGTGACGGTAAGAACAAAAAGAAATGATTCTGGGGAGAAAAGGAAGGGGAGAAGGGGCAGGGAGGGGAACGACGGGAAGATAAAAGGAATATAGCCAGTCAGAGATTAAGTGAAGATGCAAAACTGGGTACAACAAAATCCTTTTACAAAATATAAATTTATTAAGAAAATCTGGGTGAGAAAAAGGGCCAGAGAGTAGGAGAAAGAAGGAAAGAGAGAAGGGGAGAGGAGGAGGCAGAAGAGATGAGAAGAGATTAGACCAGAGAGAGAAAATGGGCACAGGTGAGAAAGATGAGGAAGAATAAGAGAATTCAGCACAACAAAGATGCAGAAGCTTACACTGCCCAAATGGCATTAAAACCTTGCTGAGTAATCTCATCATAAAACAAAACATGCTGGAATACAGTGCTCCGCCTCCCACCAATTTGATTTTTAAGAGGTAAATAAATAAGCTCCCTGGGAGGGTGACATGAGGTTATTTGAAACCCCATTCCCACCCCACCCCCAAAAAATGGTTACAAAAAAAAAAAAAAGAAAGAAAAAGGAAAAACCCTAAAGACACCCCCACAGTCTCATTTCCAATGTTCATTGTTTTAAAAAAGGAATAAATCCATTTGACAGCAGGAGAAAGGGGAGTAGAAGAGACGGAGAGAAGCCGGTCGATTTCAGAATAGCCTCTCTCCACCACGCAGAGACTGCCGGGAGAAAGGAGGGGAGGAAGGAGACATCAGACGGCCTCCACTACTGACTGAGGCGTGGGGTGTGCCGGGGCAGAGGGGGCCGTTAAAACACTGAAGTCTAGTCTAGTTTTTCTGTTCGAGTTTTAAAAAGAATAAGAGCCACATGCACAGCAGGCCCCAGGGGGCTGGAGGGCCTGCAATGATCCCTCGAGTGGCCGTGCCGGAGGCCGGCTCCAAGCCCCGCAACCTGGAGCTGCCAGGCCCTTCAGGACAGGGTGCTGGAGCGGCGTTCTTGGGGGACCACGGGGTGGGGAAGCACAGCAGGGGGAAAGAACATCGAGATGCCTCGTTTCCGATAGAAAAGAAAAGAGCAGTCTACACACCGTCGCTTGTTTTGGTTCAGTACAAACAGAATATAAAGTTGGCTGCTTTGGACGGTCGGCAAATATCCAATTGACAAGAGGAGGAGAGAGACAGCCCAGCGGATGGAGCCTGTACCCTGGTGGGTGGCCACGATGCCGCCTTTGTGGCCCTCTCCCAGGAGGCAGAGAGCACAGCTATTAGGTAGTGTAAGCCTTTTTCTTTTTATTTAGAATAACCTCTTTTTTTTCTTTTTTTTTTTTTAAACAATATTCCCCACTCCCAAGTTGGGCCAGTAAAGATTACATGGAAACTGGCACACCTATCGGCTGGAATACAGATGCACCGAATGAGGAAATTTAAAAACTTTCCGAGCGAAAAGTAGAACAAAAAGAAAAAAAATCTCCTAGCATTTTCCCCAAAGGTTTCACTCTCCTGCCACACACACTCTCCAAACGACAGCTACCAAATCCAACTCTGCAAGAGAAGACAGAGCAGTGTCAATCGGGGAAGCCGCAGGGGCATAAGGAGGAGGCATTTGGTCTCGACAGGCAGAAGACAGGACACTGTCGCTAGCCCTGGTCCCGGAGCCAGCACTCACCTATGTCAGTTTCTTGGCTTTGTTGTAGAGTGAATCCACTACTTTACTCATATTCTGAATCGTCTCCAGAGCGGCTTCGTAAGTTTTATCTACTGGAGGTTCATCAAAAATAATCAGGACTCCCTCCCCCTGGTCCAGGATCCCTACAGGAAAGACAACAAAAGTATCTAAGGTAAGAAACACGGTCCATTATGGGAGATTTCCACATCAGCAAATTAGTTACCACTACTTTCTCCAGAAATGGACACACACAGGTATCCCATTCACACTGGACTTCCTGACATATTTACCGATCAAGCATACCCACATTCTATATCTTATAAAATCAGCCAAAAAAAAAAAAAAAAAATGAGAGGACCAAGCCAAACTCTAAAGCCCATTCAATTCATTACTGAAAGTGTCCATGGCTTTGTCATGGTGTGGACAGCACAGATAACACTGTGGTAATCTCCTCCTCTTTCGCTAAAGCATCCCAGATTTCTCATCTACAATTAGCCTAAACCACTCCTGAGTGTTCAGGGTGTAGAACATCTTAGGATGAGAGGTGTGCTTACTGTGATACACCTATGGGACACTCATTCCCCTCAAACCTTTTCTCCAACGAAGACTGGAACCTGACACTTTCCACTCCTTAAGGACTATGCCTGTGACTCCCCTTCTCAAGCACCTTCACTGTCATATATGATCTGCCTCTTGGGGGGACTAAAAGGGCTACTTGCCCAGAGTCCCAGGGCCTATGTGCCTCAGTCTGATATTCAACCCAGATCTTCCTGGCTTCAATGCCACGTCGCCTCACCAAGAGCACAGGTGATGCTGTATACACTCACGGAGTGGCCAGAGCTAAGAGTCTGGCTTTTTATATCAAACTCCAGCAGCTAAATTTGTATCTCTCTGCCTCAGACATCGCCCCAACCACCATCCAGCTTACAAATACTTCTTTCATATACATTCTGCCTAAAGACCAACACTGCCCTGGCCCTTTCTTGTCAACACTCAAGAGAGATCTGGTCAAGAAAACAAGGCCTCGCTACCAGAGAGCCAAACAGAATGTGAGTTGCCTTACAAATTACTATGTGAGGGGAGTGAAGGGGGAAATCCAACATTCGATACACCAGAGCTGTTGCTACTCAGAGGAGGATGAGGGATATATACCTTTAAAAAAGCATAGGGAAAACCTGCTAAGTAATAATAGCCTCTACCTCATAAGGTTGTTGTGAGGACCCAATGAGGTAATCTTATGTACAGGGCTTTCGAAACTTTCAGGCACTTTATAAATGTCAGCTGCTGCTATTATTATTATTATTATTATTATTATTATTATTATTATTATTATTATTATGAGAAGGAGGAGAAGGAGGAGGAGGAGGAGGAGGAGGAGGAAAAGGAGGAGGAGTGCCCTGGCCCCATTTCATTCACTCACCATGAAATTTCTTGTCAAGAATCATCTGTGACAGTTTCCTTTCCACGTCGGCCTAAAATCAAAGCACAGGATTAAGGAGACAGGTCTGCAGACACTAACCAGACAACCCAGGTTTGTGCACAACTGATAGAAAGGGCCAAAGGCAACTGCAGGCCTCAGCAGCAGCAGAGAGAAGCGGGAAGGCCCAAGCAGGCACAAATGGCACCTGTTCCTCCCACTCCCAAACCCTCTCCCAAGGGGGCTTCAGAAGTCTTCCGCGTCGCTGACTTACCTTAGAGAGTTTGATGAGACTGGATATATGTTCAATCTAAAAAGAAAGGGAACGGCATCAATTCTGAAGTAGAAATTTATGCCAAAACCAGAAGCAGGCAGCCAAAGGGGACAGAGGGAAAAGCAGGGCAGCACTGACTCAGTGGCTCTCTACAGCTTCATCCTCCGAGGCCGACCTAGAATCATATTGTCCTCGGATGGTTTTGGACCCACTTGGGCCTCCCTTACCTTCTGAACTTAGTGATTAACACTGGAAGTTTCAAGTTGCCCCAGGAGACTGCCTACATGGAGAGGAGCCCCCAGGAGTCAAACTGCTCACTTCAGAACAAAGAGAGAAGGCCTTGGGCACTGTTCTTTCTCACTGAGCCTCCAATTGTCTTGTCTAGGTGCATGTTTATCACCCTCTAAGATGTGAAACATTTCTCCCTTACAATGTTAGCCCCCAAGTACTCAGACAGCCCCAGGTCTGACTCTGCAGCAGCCTCCCTATCTTTCTGAAACAGTTTGGCTGCACAGTGCCCTTTCCCGCGCCCGCCCCCCTCCTTTTTTTTCCCAATGATCCAGCCAAGGAACCATCTTGAACCATCAGAGTCCTTCATTCCAGAGGGCATACCAACCAGTGTTAGTCCAAAAGCTACCACCAGTGGCTTGGAGAATGGGTGAGCCCTGGGAGCGGTTGGAGACCTGACTGTCCAGGTCTGTCTTCCATGCCATCTGACCGCATGTAACTTCCACCCACCTGGTCCCTCAACTGCTTGTTGTCTTTAGGAGAGTTTTACCTGGACTCTGGAAAAGGGTTCAATAACCCGGATCAGATTCTGTTCCAATAAGTTATCATACAGCTTGGCCAGGTGAGTGTTGATAATAGGGTCATCCCGGAGTTCTACCCGGTAATCCGTCAGTGCCTACGGGAGAAACACCACAAACACAGAATGACAATGAAAGTCACCACTGACTCCCACTCAGTCTGGATCTCTCATCCCCCAGGAGGAGAAACGGCTTCCAGTCCAAAGACACTGACCAAAGACCCCTCAGAACGGCTGGGTGCGGTCCTCCCAACAATGTCTCTTGTATCGATGTACTCTGTCTTAACATGGACACGGCATCTCCCACTCTAACTGAATGTAAGCCCTCTGAGGGCAAGATTGTTTCATTTTTGTTTTTGTATTCCCAGGACATAGTGGCAAACAGCAAGCATTTGGTTAAGTGCTTAAATAAAAGTGAAATGAGCTCACGGGTCCCAATCAACTTTTCAGGGCCAATAACTGCAATCCCTTATGACATGGAAGCTCTTTTACATAACAACACATTATGTGGCTAAGGCTCTGATTCTCTGACTACACTGGCTTAAGGAACTTCCAAGAGAGGAAAAGTCCTCCACCAAGGCAGGTCAGCCAGCACTTCTCTGCATCTTAGAGCCTTTCCCAGAGCACAAGAAAGTAGGTGATTGCCCAGGGCCACACAGTCAGTATTCAACTTGGGTGAAAAGGAAGGGTAGCTCTTGAACCCAAGTCTTTGTGGCTCAAAGGCTCGCTGTCTACACCATGCTATCTAACGTGCATTCAGGATGCATTGGATTTCACTCTGAGGCTCAAAGCTTTTCTGCCTTTGTCTACTCTTCAAAATTTCTTCTTTTATTAAGGAATAGGTCAATCATTTTCTGGAGCTAAGATACCTAACAGGGATCACAAGAGATGAAGATAATTCCTGAGGCCAAAGGAAATGGAACAGGAAAGTTTAGCCTATGCCTGAGTCACTCTTTATTCCAACAGATTTTTCATGAAAAAGCTTAACTTCTAAAAAATCTTTTAAGTATTTATTCTTTGAAAAAAAAATCACTTCCATTTAAATCATTATTTGCTCTGGGAAAGAGCAATGTTGAATTGTGGATTATGAAAATGTATTGGCACCATAATAGTACCACCAAGGCTTCTTTCAGTAAGGCAAACCTAGAAGCAGATGCCAATTTACTCATAATTATCAAACCACAGTTTTAACTTTCTTTTCTGCTGCAATCTTTCAAATCCATTTTGTTTTTCAGTCATGTCTAACCGTTCAGTTTTCATGACCCCATAAAGAGTGTTCTTGACAAAGATGTGAGAGTGGGTTTGCCATTTAATATCCTCTCCAGCTCATTTTGCAGATGAGGAAACTGAGGCAAACAGGATTAAGTGATTCACTTGGGGTCACAAAACTATTACATATCTGAGGTAGGATTTGATCTCAGATCCTCTGACTCCTGAGCCAGCACCTAGCTACTGCGTTACCTCACTATTCAAAAGTCCATGCCCACCCAGTCTGGTACTACCCATTAGCTCACCTTTTCAAAGTCTGCCAGCGATCGATTCTTGCTAGCCTGAGCCACACATTTTAATGCTTCTGTCTGCAAAGAAGGAGAGAGTCAAGGTGATCTTTCTGCACATTCACATACTCATCCAAACACAAATCTCTTGGGTTTCCCTCTTCTCTTTTTTCTTGGCAGTGTGATTTCTATAAAAATTTTGACTACAAAGACAGAACATTCAATCTGGTTTTCCAAACCTGGACACAATAAGAGAAATTTGACACGACCTCAGTGAAAGTAAAAACACAAATGACATGCCCACTATTCCCTAAAATCAATAATCTCAGGTGATTTAGGAATAGATAAGAGCTAAAAATAGGAATAATTCTTTTAGCAGAGTAAGCAATTTATTCCCCAATCAACCAAAGACCAGCAGCAGGGATGGCAAAGCCAGGCTACTCCCTCAAATCTACCTTCATTCTATCTGTGTCTTTTAGATTTATACTACATAATCTCTAGGGGATAGAGTGAATTCTGGGTTTAATCCAAGGTCAGGAACGTTACTGGTGCTATTCTACTTGCTAGAAAAGCTACTGGAGGGCTGACTTAGGATAAGCTGTCACAACCAAGAAATTAGCTCTTGACAAGATCCAGTGCTAACAAGTTTACCCACACTGGGATGATGATCACTCTTTACTCCAAGTGAATATTTATTTTATATCTGGGCTAACAGCATTATGTTCAGATTATAGAAAATCTTACAAGGTTGTTTGTTAGGTGTTAAAGCCACCTACCCAACCACAATGCAAGTCAGAATGTATTTTGTTCTCAGCAGAAAGCTGATATAAGAAGACAAGGAAAGTTATTTTTCAGGAAAAAGTTAAAAATGACCTTTTTTTTTTGCCCTAAAGTCAAATCACCTAGAATAAAGAATCATACAGAAGGAGTCTCCTCCTGACCCACCCAGAAAGTCACTCTATCCATCTCTAACCATCTTTTTTGAGTGTGGGTATGTGTGAGAGGAGAAAAGGAAGAGGAGAAGAGAGAAGAGCTAGAGAAAAGAGAAGAGAACATGTCCAGTCCATTATACTGAATCTGGGTGATTTACTGCCAATAAACATTTAAATGTGGTGAGGCTCTCACCACTCTAATAAAGAGTGCGGTTGTGGCTGACATTAGAAGCATCTCTTAAAGTGTTCCTGATCAAAAGTCAATTAAAGTTCTATGTGGAGAAGAGGAAAAATTCTTGATTATGCCATCTGTGCTTCCCTAGAGAGCAAAGTGATCCCTTCAACAGATCACCTTCAGCTCTCTCATCTGACTTTGGAGTCCAAAAGGACCAAGAGGGTTCTTCAAATCAGAGATGGAAATGGGGAGATATGCACAGAAGCAGACATGAGAACACAATTTTAACAAGAATTAAGATATCACTTTTCCAAGAAAACGATTCATACCAATTCCAGGATTTAGCTATTGTACACAAGAACAATCAGTGTCACCTTTCTTTTTTAATCACACCCAGCCAAAAGGTACAGACTAAGTTGGGAGGGACAGCTCCCCAAGTGGCACCAGCAGCAGCAATATTTCTGGGGAGCTGCACGTACAGTAACCCTAATGCACCAGATCATGGGGTCAGAGTAGCATCAGTGAGGTCTCTACAGCACGCTGGATCACCATGGGCTCATCCACGATTTCACAGGCTGAACACATAGAGCTACCATGACCAAGCCATTAAGGATGAAGGTTTGGATAAAAGTGACTGGGCTGGCCTGACCTGGGGCAAATGCTCATCATATATGGGCCTGTTTTGTGATCCCAGTACTTACTCAAACTTATAATCACAACAGACCAGGGCCACTTTCTTAAGAACACGAGACGCTGGACAAGAATCAGAGAAAGTCACAATAGCTTGAGTTTGGGGAGGAGGGAAAAGGAAAGAGTTGCTGAGGGAATGAAAGAACATGGCACTGCCCAAATTTTTTAGCCTTTCCAAATGTGTCTAAGTTAATTGAGCTCTGAGCCTCACCAATAGGGGGCTCACCAAGAACATAATAGGTCTTCCCTACCTGCCTTCCTGCGTACCGCAGTGCGAGCTTCCCACTCACTAAGGCTTGAACATCTTCTGGCCTGAAGGAAAAAAAAGGAGACATCCTTTTAATGGGTCACTTACCTTATTGAACATTCAAAGCACTGATCTTATCTGAAGTGTGATTCCCCCTGAGTCCTAGTTGCAAGACTAGACTTGCCAGCCTCAGACTCTCAATCTAATTTGTTCATTACAAATGCAAATGAGCCCCTGAATTTTTATGACTTCTCTCAGCACTGAAGAAAGAAGTTTTGGACAATACAAGAGTTAACAGGTCAATCAGATGACAACAAAACCATTATAAAATGAAATGTAGTTATTTCAATTTTTATAACAATTTTAATTTCAGTAGAGTAAGCATTTGGGAGCTTTTTAGCAATGCTTTTTGATCAGCTATCATAATTAATTCTGCTATAAATTCTCCTTATCTTCATTCCAAGCAGTATGAGCCCAGGGCTTCTGGAAAATAATCCCAAGCAAGCAGGCCTCAGCTAACTTCGACAGAATTCCAAGCTGGAATCTCCACCAGACATTCTCAAAGTATGATCTGAAGGCCTCTAAGGGTATCCAAGTCTCTTTCCGGGAATCCATGGAGTCAAAACTCTTTTCATAATAGAAAGACATTTAATTTCTACTATGATAATGTCTCTCATATTGGGGAGATGCTCAATAATTGTTACTGATGTAAAGGAATCCTGTGATCACAAAGTGTGATCTAAACCAAGCTACCCTCTCCTCCTCTCTCCCCCCCCATTTTATTTAGGAGAAAGACTCAGAATGGGGAAGAACTAACACTTGAATCCCAACTCTCAGACTCAATCTTCAGTGCAATTTTTTACCCAATGTTCAGCACAAGATATCTACCATATAAGAAAAATTGTGCAGCACAGGTTTCGGTAACAGTTTTGGACACTGCCCACCAGAGAGGCATGCCCTAAGCAACAATGGAGGCTGGGAGAGCATGTTAACCTTCTCCTCTTGCCCTGCCTGCCCCCTCTTTCCCCACATACAGTCGTTCCCACATCTCATCTGTTCGATCACCTACGTGTTGAGCATGATTTTGCAAAGCAGCATATATTTCAGTGCTGTGATGGCCTTGGGGCTATCGATGGAGTCATAGCCCTCAAATGCCTCATAGAAATAAGAATATGCTGTTTTCCAGTCCTTCTCTTCTGCCGCATGGATGATACCTAGGCACAAAGGAAGACTCGGATCAAAAGGAGCTCACTCAGCTTTTACACAGGATCTTACAATAAAAGTTATATCAGTAAGACAAACTGATATTGTCTCACTCTCACAGCCAAAGACAGAAAAGAGAGAGCTAAAAAAGAAGTTAGTACATTTTAATTTAGTCAAATTTAATTAAAGATATAGAATGTGACTTCCAGAACTGGTCAGTGAGACTTTTTCGGGTCATGGGTAAACACGGGTCAAGCTGGAGAGAAATTATAGGATCACAGTAACTTTTGGTTAGCCTTCAGAATCTCTGATAATGTTTTTATTTTATCTGTAGACAAGGTGACTCAGCTTGTTCATCATTTTTCATAGAACAATAATATTCCATTATCTTCATTTACCACAACTTTATTCAGCCATTCCCCAAATGATGGGCATCTACCCATTTTCCAATTCTTTGCCACCCTGAGTTGCTACAAACATTTTTGCACATGTGGGTCCTTTTGTGATTTCCTTGAGATACAGCTCCTGTAAATTCATTTAAAATAAATTTATTTCTGAAACTTGCATTTTTATTGGATAACTTAGGAATTTTGAGTGAAAATTGAAAGCCTTCAACTTCATATTTCCCCATTTAAGAAGACATTTGCCTTACACAACGTGCCCCGCAAAGAAATCTCACTGGTCTGTGACATCCACAGGACCCTGCTCAAGCAGGGCCAGCCAAGCCTTCAGTTGGTCACCACAGGCCAAACAGCAAGCAAGACTGCTCATGCTACTCCCTCCCAGGATCTCTAAACACTGTCACATTCCCCACTCCCCATATCTGGCAGCTGCCCACCATCTTCAGTCCTTTAGTTCCGTACAACAAGGTGGCAGGGCTTAGGTCTGTGCTGGGCAAAAGACATCTTTCAAATGGTCTCAAAACGATCATTAATGTGAGTTAAATGATTCTGAGATAGAAAGCTTAACCAAAGCTAGAATTCTGGGATCTAATTTCTAGTTTCTTCCTCTAAACATGAAGCTCCTTGGCCAATCACTTATGAGAGCTCAAATTACATTGGTCAGGTAAGAGGAGGTAGTAGATACCTCGCAGGTAGTTAGGAATGGTGCAATAATATGTTCCACACATACTAAGTGCTTAAGAAATGGTTTGGGTTTTTTTAATTTGAACTGAATTGCAAAATGCTAGTACTCCTCAAATAGTCAAATTAATTGGTCCCTCTTCTCCAACTCATAATAGTAAAACAAAGTAAACCAATAAGGCAAAATGGCAAAGAGTTTCTCTCTCCTCCCTTCCCCTCTCCTGTAATGGAAAGAGTGAGAAATCATCAAAAAGAAGTGAGTTAGAATTGCATCACTGAAAATCCAAGACAATGGCTCCCCAAGAAAGGTGAGAGGCTTTTACCTGACTGCATGTCCAAGGTAGCCTGCAACTTAGGAGGGCAGTAGATGGCATTTGCTGTGGTTCGAGCAGACGTTAAGGCGGCTCGCGCTTTGGGAAGATTGCTCAGGGCATGGTATGTTTTACTCTCCAAGAGCTGCACTTCCACCAGAAGGGCCTTGTCATCCATTTTTTTTAACTCTCTCAGCAACTGAGAACCTAGCAGGTAAAAGATGCATAACCATCTATTAGATTCCTTTCAAACAATCACTTATTAAATACTGATTAAGTGCTGCTTCTCTTCCTCCCAAAGAAAATTCCTTTTCAGGCTCAGGCCTGACCAAAACACAAAAGGAGTTCCACACCCCCATCTTTATACATTCATTTGTTTGGTCACTAATAGGCCTTCGGATTTCTTCCCCAGGACCCAGGAAGTTCATTAGGAAAACCTCATCATCCTTCTAAAACCCTACAGCCCTGGGACTACACCTCTTCACTGCCCTCTGCTTCTTAGCTAGGAGGCTGGGGCCATAGCCTCCAGACCTCAGAATGTCTTTCTCTGGCTATCCTTCTCTGATTTTCCTACCAGGTCCCTTTTAAACTCTATATCTCCTCAACACAGGGCCTAGCACACATTAATAAATGTTTGGTGACTGATGATTCAGTACGTACAAGACACTACTCTAAGGAAGGCAGGGAAAACAAAAAGGATTAAGACAAGGTCTTGCCTGGACCCCAAAACAGAACTATAAGGCCCATAAGCAACAAGCAGCATGTAAGGAGACATTGCTGAGAAAAAGGATGAGCTTCCTAATGAATCTATGCTCTTGAGAGTACCCTGTATTTTCTAATGACAACCTAAACTCATTAACAGGCCCATCCTAGGATTTAAAGATAGTGAGAACCCCCTAATTTCACCTGTGAGAACCCCCTAATTTCACTTGGCACCCCCCATCTTTGGATGAGAAAACATGAGAAAACAATGAACCAAAGGCTGAGACGACAGGGAAATTTTCCAGGTGCTTACTGTCCCTCCAAAGAACACTTCCTCTCCATCTAAGGAAACCAGATCCAAATAGGCAATTCTGGGGCCTAAAATCTTTTTGGCCTTAACAGCTATGGAAGTAATAAAAAATAAAATATTCAAAATGAGTTCAGAAGTAAGAGGAAGGTGATGTACATAGAAATCCCAATGAGGTAGCACAGTGCAAAGTGGACTATACTTAAAAACAGGAATGCCTGAGTTAAAAGCCTTGTTTCAAACGCTTACTAGTTGTGTGATCCTGGGCAAGTAACTTAAACTTTCTCAGCCTTGGTTTCCTCATCTGTAGAACAGAGATATTGGCACTTACCTCCTAGGGCTGTTGTGAGGATCAAATGAGAAAATATAAGTGTTTTGCACACTTAAAAGCACTGTATGAATATAGTAGCTATGAGCCTACATTATCAGAATGAGGGATGGCTGGGACTCCATAGTTTGCCAAGAAATCAGGACTCATTGGGAGCCTCCACGAGGTGTAGTTTGCTAGTTCTCCAGATGGTAAGTAATAAATCACTTTACATTATACTGACTGGCTAAAGTGTTTGCTCTAATTCTCATACAATCAGTTAACCAGGCCATCAGTGATAACTAGGCCATACTGACACAGAAATAAGGAGACATCACAACCAATCTTTTTCTCCCCACAATCCCTGTTCATTTTCCCCAACAATCATTTGAACTAACTATAAACCCACAAATAACGATGCTTTCCAGAACAGCTACTCCCATCTGCCTTTGCAAGAGGCCACAGAATTATAGAAAACATTCTTTTCTATCTGGATCATAGGATCATAGCTCTGGAGCTAAAAAAGACCTGAAGGGCAATTTCCTCCATCTACTCACTTTATAGTTGAACCTAATGCCCAGAGAAGTTATTAAGTGACGTGGCTCAAGATCAGACAAACTGTAAATGGCAGAGGTATTACTCAGACCTGGGTCGTCTGATCTCAAACCCAACAATGTTTCCACTGCCATCATCAAAGTCTCTCCCGTGACAAGTCACACAGCTCAAAACCATCCAGAATCAAAAGCACGTAATGCTAAGGCTTAGAGTGCATGAAGGCTTCATGGACTCAACAGTAACTGACTGCACAAGGAAGGAAGGAAGCAGCTCCATACAAAGCAATGAGCAGAGATCCATTAAACCTTGTTGATTTCCTTGTCCCAAGTCTGTAGGATTTTTAAAAACACAAATGTGGAAAAAGATGTCATTATTCCTTTAGAGTCAGAGATGAGGCAAATGTGCAAATTAAAGATCTACATTCAGGAAAAATTTTAATGAAAGAATCAGTCTTTGCTTCTCTAAACTTGGGTTCATCAGGATGCTAATCATTGAGATCCCTAAATTAAAAAGTTAAGGGGAGAGGGAGTTTCTTCCAAGGGTTTTACATGTTACATGTTGAACTAATACAAATCCTGTTGCTTTCTGCAAAATCACTTACCCAACTGTAATGCTTCTTGGTACCTCTTCGTATCAAAGTACAAAGATACCAACCTCGCCTGAAAAAAGAAAAATAGGACTGATTTGAGGGAGGGCAAAGCTGGAGAAAGGAACCAGAGAGTGCTAATAATGAGTATGTAACTCCTGCTGAGGACATTCAATTTCAACCTAACAAGTGATAGGATTAACAGCAGCAACTCAGAAGGTGAGGAAGACTCAGTACCCGAGGCAACTAGAGTGCTACCAAATCTGGACCCAACAGTGAAACTGGTTCAACACTTGAACTGAACTTCTTGAACTTCTAAGGAGGAAAGGTAAAATGTTTATCATGCTAATTCCAAAAGCAGTATAGTGCCTGACAAGTTAATCACTCAAGCATTCCTCACAGCAGAACATCCTGTTAGAATCTATAATTTTCCCAAATAAAGGAGATCTGGATTGTAAAAAAAAAAAAAAAGGTTAAATTTCTTTTGAATATTCAAGAAAGATTAACTATGAAATCAACTTAATACATTGAGTACATTTGAGGCCAATGTCTCACTTACAGGCTTTTAATTTACAGTCCATTTGGCACATACCTCCAGAGCCTGACGTAAGAAAGTCCTCTTCTCAGATTTGGCCCACTCAATGCACTCTAAGCATAACTCAACCTACAGTGGGAAGAAAAAACATATGCAACAATCCTAAGTCCCATTGTATAGTACAATTGACTCATAAAACTAATATGAGGGGTAGGACCAAACCCCATCACTACACACTATGTGTATGCTTTCTAGTTTCTGTCCCAGATTTTCACTACATACGATATTCAAGCCATGTAACAAGCTATGTTACAATGGGGTCCTACTATGCTGTTTTTGTTTTCTAACTATTAAAAGTTATTTTGATTAAATAGTAGTCTTTTGTAAATGGGCAGCTCTAGCACCCTACCAATCCACTTCCCTTTCCTGCTGAGATCCTTTTAGCACAAACAGTATGAAAGGATCTAGAAGTAGTTCTGAGGAACCTTTCCAGAGTTGGCAAGTCTTAGAAATTTGCAATGAATACCTAAAGTAAAAATGTTCTCCTCCAAATGTCCATACACTATGAGTAAAGAGCAGAGAGTCACAGCTCTAACATAAAGACTTTTGTTTCCAACAGCTGCTTCTAAGACTCAAAAGGCCCAGCTGGGCAATTTCCCCTTCATATTCTGGACAGAACAACTAGCCAATTCATAGGCACTCTTGTGGACATACCAAACTTAGCTGTTTCTTAAATAGATTTTTAAAATTTTCTAATAAATTTACCCCAAAAAAGCTTTTCCAAGTTTTATTTAAAAGTCATCTGCATTTCCTGTTGCATCAATTGCCCAGGCAAAGAAATGTCAATGACCTCGCAAAAGAAAAAACACTGAGGCAACGTTGGAGATTAACTACTTTTTAACCAATCTCTAAGAAGCAGATATGTGATATAAATTTTGGCATTTGAAGAACTACTGCAGCTGAACTTATAGGACAGAGGAAAGACTCAAGAGGCAGAATGAGCTTTAGAACCAGAGGAAAAAGATACAGATCATTGGATTTTACCACAAACACAGACTCTTAAACTTCAAACAGAAACAGGATCAAAAAGAGGGTTAATGGTTTTGCTGTTGGCTCTACTGTTAGCATTAACTTTTTCAAATTTATTCCAGCATTAAGAACAAAAACATTCATCACTTTGATTCTGTATAATGTATCACGACTCTTAATTAGGAACCATCACATAATTCCAGATATATCAAAAGGTTAGTCTTATCTAATACAATAATTTCTCACCACATTTGGGGATTCCAGAAGAACCACTAGAAGGAGAGAGGCTAAAAAAATAAGTCCTTATTCCATGAGACTGCTCATTGGTCATTAAATCACAGGCAAAAAACTAAACTTAGCAAATAACTGTGACATTTTGAAAGTACCCAATACCACAGTACTTCTCCAGCAAGATGAGATCAATTAGCTCTAATTCTTTATTAGGGATACCTTTTGGTCACTGCTTTAAACTGACAAAAACTTGAAGTAGCTTTTTCAGAAGCTACTTAATCCTGATTTTCTAAAACCACCACTCCAAATAACTATCAAAACAGAAAGGTGTTGAGTAATAGCAACATTGTGCAATGATCAACTATGATAGACTTAACTCTTCTTAGCAATGCAATGACTCAAGGCAATTTCAAGGGACTCAAGTGACAGAAAATGCTGACCACATCCAGAGAAAGAACTTTGGAATCTAAATGCAGATCAAAGCATATGAGTTTCAATTTTTTTGTTTGTTTTTTTCTTTCTTATGATTTCTCCCTTTCGTTCTGAGTCTTCTTACACAACATGACTAATGTGGAAATGTGATTAATAGGACTATATCTGTATAACCTATATCATATTGCTTGCTATCTTGGGAAGGAGGCAAGAAAGGGAGGGAAGGAGAAAAATTCGGAGCTCAAAATTGCATGTCTTTACATGTAATTGGGGGAAAAAACCTATTAAGTAGAAATTTTTTTTTCTAAACAGAAAGGTGTTTTGATTCAGAAACTTAGTTACACTTTCACTCCTGCCTTTAGACAAGGGGAGTTCAACATATACAGAGACTCTCTCAAACACCCTAACTTTCCAATTCCTCAGCTTATTGATTTCCCATGACTAGCTGCTCCCCTCACTTCAGCTACACAAAAAGATGGCCAACAAGACACTTAATAACCCATGTATTCCACTTCCACATTCATGAACTCTTAAATTCTTTTATCTCATAATTTGTTATCATTCCACCTTTCTCTCTGCTTTGCAACTCTGACCTTTTCTTCATTCTCAATATAATCTCCAATCCCTTCACTTCTTAGTTCATTCCCAAACCATCACCCTACATTTTCTTCTTCCCCAATGTTACCCTAGTGGCCCAGTTCAAGTCCATAATGTCCTCCTCCTCCTCTCTCAAGTCCCTGGGCCCCTTTATCTTACTGAAGATCTTGACCCACCAAACTCCAAACCTGGATTATTACTACTCTGTCTCTGCTCATGCCTACAGAAACCAGAGAAGATCAGGGAACTGTACTGAAGGAATCCACTACAAATTCATGTGACATAATCTCAATGGGGCCCTCACCACAACAATGCAATCCTTTTATACCTCCCTAACTAAATCACTTTCTCAAGCACCACAGTGGCTCTTCCACACCTTTTCAACCCTCCTCAAACCTGCCAAAGCTCCAATACCTACTCTGCCTCAGAGTTCAATGAAAACACTGAAACCCGTGGCTTCTCCCCTTCTCTTCCTCAGTTCACACCTTCACCTAGATACTCCCACCTTCTCTTTCCCTCTGTCTCACATGAAGACCAAGGAAAAACCCTCTACACACTCACGATTGCATTCCACACCATCTTCTCCCTTCTATTCAACCTGTTCCGTCTTCTGGCTGCTTCCCTCCTGTTCACAAACCTGTTCGTGTCCCCCTCAGCCCATCCAAAAAAGAAATGAGTTCTCATTTGATCCATCGATCCCCACTGATTATCGTCTTTTGTGTCTCCTTTCTTTTACAGCTAAATTTTCTGACCACTTCCTTTCTTCTCACTCTCTTACTGCAATCTGGGTTGCAACTTCATAATTTAACAGTTGCCTCTACAGTTCTAATGTTCGCTTAATTTTTCAATCTAATGTCATTTTCTCAATCTTCATCTTCTTAATCTTCTCAGTAGCCTCTGACAAAACTGATTTTTCTCTTTCCTTGGATACTCTCTGCTCTCTCCTGTTTTTCCTCCTTCCTATCCACTTGCTCTTTCTAAGTCTCCTTTTGCTCCTTTTCATCTAGGTTGTACCCACTAATGGTGGATGTCTCCCAAACCTGTCTTGGACCTTCTTTTTTCTTCCAGCAATACTCGTTTATATGACAATCTAATAAGTACTATGGATTCAATTATCATCTCCAAACAGATGATTCTCAAACATTATCGACACTCTCTCCTGACATCCAGAATCACATCTCTAGCTGCCTATCAAAAGTCCCAGACATCTTAAACTTATCATGTGCAAAACAATTGCTATTCTTTCCCCTAAAGCTTTTCTACTTGCTAACTTTCCTCTCACTGTCAAGGTCATTGAGGTTCTCAATCTAGATGTCGGTCTCTTCAGCTTCTTTCTCTCCCTCCCCATTCCTATATCCAAATGGTTGCCAAGTCCTATCAATTCTACCTTCCCGATTATCTCTGGTATGTTCTCCACCCTCATTACCACACAAGCTAACTGTTTAACAAGTTTAACAAGACTTAAAATATACTGCTGGTTGGTCTGCTAGCCTCTCCCCACTACAGTGGTCACTTAGCTGTCAAATTGATTTTCTTAAGGCACAAATCTGACTCTTACTTTTCCATTCAATAATTTCCAATGGCTCCTTCCTACCTTTACAACCTGGGCCCTCACTCCCTTTTGCTTTCTTCTATCTCTCATCCCTTCACAGATTCTTTGAACATGCTGGCCTCCTTGCAGTTTCTTATATGATACTCCTTCATCTCCCAACTCCAGCATTTTCACAGACCATCTTCATACCTGGAATACTTTCCTTCCTCATCTCTACCTCCTAGTTTCCTTCAAGTTTCAGTTGAAGCCTCACTTTCTCCAAGTTTTTTCCAGTCCTTACTCTTTGTACCTTCCTCAAAACTAAGCCCACTTTATCCTGTATAAATTATGTTTGTACACAGTTGTTTACTTTTTTCTTCATGAGATTATCCATTCATTGAAGCATGAATTGATTTTTGCCTTTCTTTTACTCTCCAGCACTTTGTACAATGCCTGGAATGTGGTGCTTAATAAATGCCTACTCGTTGACTGAATGAATGAATGACACAGGAAAAATCCAAGTTATAACTCAGGTAAGAAATCTCTCATCAAAACTGGCATGAGAATTCTTACAATTCATTCAACAAATGCTACTATGCCTTCCAATGAGTCAGCTCAATGCTAAGAAAAGAAAGTCAAAGATTCTAAGAAAACACTTAGCAATGGCAAAAAACCTTCTATGAGTTTGTGTAATTCTGCTATGCAGGGTCAAAATTAACACTGCATTTAGTAAGTCCATCGGCCTATATTAAGTTTTGATATTCCAAGTAAATGACACCATTTAATTAACGAAAAAAGAATAAGAGAGGGTCACTGGAAGTCAATGAACATATGATTATTTCTAACAATGCTATTTTTATTTGAAATTAATCAAAATACATTTTTATACTTTCATCCAAAAAATAAGCATTTAAGAAGTTCTGTAAACAAAATGGCTTACTACACAATATGACCCTGCCAAAAACAATATAATTGAATTTGGCAACTAATTATTCTAAAATTAATTTCTTCTGAGTACCTGACATATTAATTAGACTTCAGTGAGCTGTCACAACAAGAAATCGTTTTGTTTCATTTTTTTTTTAAGTTGGGAGTTCAAGATGAGGTCCTGCTGGTTTAAACTTTTCTACAAATCTTTCACCATTAGAACTTCAAAACTATGGCCCTATAAATAAATGAGACTTTTCCTTTCTCTCCTATGCCACAGAGAAACTAATTACAATTTATCTCCACAACCCAAGACCACTAATCAGCTCTACCTCTACAACAGACTCCAATGGCATCAGGTCTACAAAAAGAAACTAGCAGCCAAAATGAACCCATAAGCGCCTGCAGCATGATTTTTGCTTTGTGACTTTGTAATTGTTCACTTCTTTCTTTCTGAAATGAAAATACAAAGCAAAACAAAACAAAACAAAAAAACTGGCAGTCACCTTTGGAAGTGTGAAAACAGGATCACTGGCCTCCAAAAGTCTAATTTCATTACAGCCCTTAGACTAATTTCATGGACAAGAATCACTCCTGTAGAGATCCACACAGAAAGATGCTTGATGCCCAGTAAAAGGCAGAGCCAAGGTGAGAAATATTCCAAAAAGATACAAGGCAAGAGTTAATTAGTGTTCCCAAGAAGCTTTGTGACAGATGATGAAAGGTTCCACAGAAGCAGAAAACACTACAAAGGCACAGCAAAATACAATACCTCAAAGACAAGAATCTGGTTTTGACCCTGATGTAATGAGGATTCTAGGGACCACTGGCAATCTCCACTTACAAAGCCAAGCATGGAACAGACCCAAAGTATCAAATACCCTGTAACAAAGGGATACTGATGTGATCAGTCCCCAGTCTGCCTTTCCAGTTGTCGCTTCTATAACGGCACCACAGCCAAAGCAAACAGCTTCAACCAAACAGGTTCTCTCTTTCTTTATTCCCTGCAATCAATGTGGCTCACCTCCTGCCCTGTGGCTGCTTCCATGTCAAGGAAGAGGTCCAGCAGGGATCGGACCAGACGAGCCGCCTTCGCCTTGCTGATGGAGTTCAAGAAGGGTCGTACATACTTCAGGAGCCCCCCAAGCTCTGTACATAAGGCAAATGAGAAAAAAGAAAACTGTCAGTCATTCAAGGTGTAATGCAAATACCAAACTGTCCAGAAGGCCCCACCTCTTCCTTCTAATCTCTTCTAACTTGATCTCCCCACAACCTGGAAATGAGAGCTAAGTAGGTGACTTGTCATCTTTAAGTCTCTCATTTTTATTATGAAGTTTTTTCAGCTGCAGCATACCCTACAATAGTAAAGATATTTTTTTTTTTCAGGGATGGGTCGGGCTGGCTGGTCAGCCTCTATCGTTTCTACCTCTGAAATTTCTTGACTCTCTTCCTCTTTGGGGAATACCACTTCTTTTCTTAGTTATCTTCCTGCTTGTCAACCTTTAAACAGCTATGACATTCTTTCAAAACTTTCCATTTAAAATGTCAAACACAAGCCTTCTTAAACAATGATCAGTATTATCAGTTACAAAGTTTTTATTTAAAAAAAATAGGTCAAAGCAAGAGTTTTGCTTATAAAAAGTATAAAACTTCGAAATTGGTTCGGCCAAAAACCTCAAGAATAATGATCTTTCACTTCAATGAAAGAGTCTACAGAAACCTAGACTACAAACTAACACCACCTTGATTCATAATCCAGGGGATCCAGAGCTCAAATAATGAGTCTTCAATTTAATGTTTCTCTCTGCAGATCAAGAAAAACCTTATCCTTCCAGTTCAGGGACAAGTTCTATTCTTACCACTAGGTCCTTGGGGTCCTCATTAGTCAAGACTTAAATAGCTAGCATATGCTAGCTATTTACAAATTGTATTAGTAGTGTATCACAAAAACATATTGTACGGTAGTTTATTAGGTACTACAGAGACTTGGCAAACAAAGAACGAGAGTCTGATTCTTCCAAGTGCCCAACCGGCTTTGCTCTCAGGAAGGTCTGCCTCCTAAAAGGTCCTTCTTCACATTTTTGTTTACAATGTTCCTCCCACCTGAAAATCTGATGACTTGCTTTAGTTCCTGCCTCCCCTGAGGTCTTTCTTGATGATCATTCCAAACACCTTTTTTATTTATTGTCGAAACTACACAATTCAGTGCTTTATTACAGAGTAACCCACTCCTTGAATTGGAAAGGACCTCAAAAGTAGCTTTTCACCCAACATAGAAATCCTTTTCCTGACAGTCAGTCTCTGAATATTTCCAGGGCCTGGGAATTCACTAGATTGGCTCACTAGACAGTTTTAATTGTTAGAAGGTTCTTTATACTTAATCAAAAATTTGCATACTTAAAGCTTCTCCACAATTTGTCCTTAAATTTGTTACCTTAAAGACTAAGCTACTATTTTCTTCCAAATAACAGATCTTCACTATTTGAAGGCACTTATGAAATTTTTCTCTCACTTCTCCACGCTGGGTAACAATTCCTTCAGCCCTTCCCTCACATGACAATCTCCCAGATCCCTCTCACTCCACTGGCCACCATTCTCTGAATTCTCCAGGTCCTTACCAGTCCACTTTCATGTGTAATATTCAAAAGATACATGACTCCAGGTATCTGACTAGCACAGAGTACAATAGAAGTAAACCTCCCTTGAGGTGAATTTCTTTTCACACACTTAAAATGTGTATTCCTATACCCCAAAATTGCACTAGCTCATATTTAGCCAATGTCTTTTTCACACAAACTACTAAACAGTTTTTTCCACATTGACTGAATTATTTTACTTAAATATATTGGCTTAAAATTTACATTTCAGCCAAAGAAGATTCTGATTACCTTCATCTGATGTATAGCTCTCTCTCCTCCCACTTCCTACAAGAAATAATGTAGTGTTGAAAGTGAAATCAAGAATGAATTGGGTCTAAATCAACCCAAGATGTGTGACCAGGGCAAGTCACTTAAAGTTGCTCAGCCACTTCTTCATCTGTAAAACAGTATCACTTGTAGTATCCGCTTCACCAGTGTGTTTTCAGGGACAGAGGAGCTAATAAAGACCAGCTATTATGGTTTAGTATCTCTCAACCATTCCAAACCATATTTCTTTTTATATTCCCTAGTAAGAAATCATGCCTCATTTTTCAAAAATATAACTTCCTTGAAGTCACTTCTCTATGCTGGGTTACAATACCTTCAGCCCTCCCGCCTCGCATGACAATCTCCCAGATGCCTCTCACTCTACTTGTTCCTTCCTTAGAAATTTTGACCTCCCAAATGGCACAGTCACTTTCCCCCAAGATTCTATCACTTCCAGATCATCAAATTTTGTTGTTCAGAATTAAATCCTAAGTAGCTGCTTTCCTCTTGCTGCTTATACCTTCTGGGACAAAGTTGGTAGTATGTAAAGCAGACACATAAAACACTGCCTTGTTCACTGATGGATTCACAGATGCTTGTAGTCCCCAAAATAGACTCTAAAATCTTTGTAGGTATGGAATGTGTCACGTCATGTGTACTTCATATAGTAGCAGGCATATAGAATCTCCTAAGTATTTGATGAATCATTGATAGAAAAATATGGTTCTTACCATACCTACAAAAAGTTTAGAATAAAAAGAAACAAGTTGTGAATATATCTAGCTGCACACACAACAATGAAATAAGATTCATCACAAGAATATATACTAATATTAGTCATATTGGCCAAACTATGACCCCAGAAACAGCAAACTTTCTAGCAACCCTTATTCTTTTCACCATTCCCAACTTCACAGGTCTCAGTGTTAAGTGAGAGTGAATGGGACAGATGAGAGAATAGAAGGAACAAAAAACTTTAAGGATCAGTTACAATCCTTTTTATTGAAAAGTGTTTGACAATAGTATGTCTTATACTATTAATTCTTCATTATTCAGGTTAACAGATGGCAGTAACTCAAAACAGACATTGTTATTTTAATTATGGTTTAATTTTACAAATACTCATATCAGTTTTTATTCTTTAAAATCAACTGAATACAGTGAGAAGTGGCTCAAAAGCAGAAACAAGCTGATTTGAGATTAAAATTTTCTAACAATTCTTGTAACTGAAAACTGACTACACAAGCACAGTTAAGTCGCATGCAGAATAAGAAGCAAATTTCACAAAAATGTACCTTGTAGATTATTTTGTCTTATAGCTACCAACAGAACCCATTTGTATGAAGTGAGTTCCGTTCTACTACAATTCAAAGTATCAAAATCAAGGGAAAGTGACAATTTACAGGATCAACTTTTAAACACTGAATTATGATCTTGAGTAAATCACTAACGAAGTTACTTTTTTGAAGTTACTTTTTTGCACTTATTTTTTTAAAGAGGTGCCAAACTTCCTTTAAAGTTAGCAGCACTTACCTGATTTAGCTGTCCTATCTCTAACTCCTCACTAAGAATTGAGCAGGACTTTTCAAACTTCAGGAATGTCTCTATCTGAAAAAAGGAGCAGCACCACTCTCTGAGCTCCAGAGCACCCCAGGACCAGTGCCTGCAACATCTCTCAATGAACCCGAAGTCATTCTCATAGGCCAATGAGCTAACTCCAAGAGCAGTGTCAGAGGAGCACTGAGTCCCAATGTAGAAGTTTCAGGAAAGCTTTGTCCAACTAGAAGCTTACTCATTTTGTACCAGTAAGGATGATGAGTCACACAGAAATTCGAAATCCCAGCTATTTTACAGTCAAGGCTAAAGGTCCGAAAGCCCATCATACAACATACTAACACTGTTTCTTGAGATCGTGATCAGTATATGAAGTCCCAGAATAGGAAAGACACTGAAAAAAAGTTATGAATCACACCAAACGCAAAATGGTAACTTAACAATTGTGACTGTAAGAACTTCTGGACCCCGGAACAAAACTCTGACCTAAGTTTACTGTCTACATGAGTTAAGTGCCTACGTAATTCCTGCTAAAGAGTTCATAAAACATACCATGTGACCACAGAGCTGAGTTGTATATACTCTTCTATGTACATTGATATTAAACAGAATATGTATAATGCTTTCCTAGACCAAGATAAGTCACTGGAGTTTGTCTCACTTACCTGCGGCCTGTCCGGTCTTGGCCAAAAGCGACCCCAGCTCCAGGATGCTCTGCTCTTTGACCTGAACTGCCTCTTCATCATTTTCCTGAATATCACGCTTCACTAAAAGAGAAATGCAAAACTCCCTTGAAATGTTGACTGAAGACTGAGACCCAACACTCAGCAAACTCAGCTCTTGTTCGCTTCACTCTTAACTACCTAACAAAATGAGTAAGGTACAAATTAATTTAAAGAAAAACTTAATGAAATATACTATCCCAGGATTAAGTGAAAAATTTTAAATTACAAAAGTAAAACAATGTAAATTCTAAACTAGATTGTTAGATAATTCAGGTTCAATCTATTTAAAGATAAGAGGTTGGATACAAAGTTTAACTCTGGAAACCTGTTTAAAAAAAAAAAAAAAAAACACCAACTTTCTTTCTGTTTCAAATGGAAGTCCCTTTTCTTCCCTCTTCCCCCGCCCCCTCCACCATAGGAATGCCAGCCACAGATTTAAGTTGATCAAGGCAGGATAATAAAAAACTATTTCCTACAACATAATACTACAAAATATGCTCAATATAATTAACATCTCAGCAGACACCAAACTATAATCAAAATGCGTAAGGTGCTAAATACTAAGAGTACTAAAGAGCTTTAACATAAAAAATGCTGGCCAGGTAAGAGGAAAGCTAAAAGTCCTGTATGTATAATACAAGCACTTCATCAAAACAAAACAAAAACAAGTCAGCCTGTAGAGCAAGATTCTGTGTCCGACCTACACAACATTTACTGAGCAGGGCTTTTCCGTAAAAGATTCAGACTGTGCTAAAAACAACTTAGTGCTTTCTTTATCAGAGCAGAACAAAAAGTCCAGCAAGTGATAAAGAAAAAGTATTATTCCCTAACTATCAATCAGTGAATAATTATTACCACTAAGTTACCATTGATTTAGAGGCTACCATGACTTGACAAAACCAAGAGTAGATGCACCATGATGGAGCAGGAGTGCAGCTGAGTGTCACTACTGGGTCTCAAGTTTACTCTATTCAGAGACGTTTTTCAGTCAACCTTCTTCCCTAGGACCGGAGCCCAGGACCCATAACTACAGTGTTGTCACCACAATCCCTCCCAAACTGGGTCTCTGGTGAATACAGGATGAAGCCCAGACAATACACCTGAAACTGCTGAGCCTGTTCCTGCCACACTCCGAAGGCAGGACGCAAAACTTCCAAAACAGCTGAGAATGATCTTGAATCGGGAGGATCTCAGTTCGAATCCCGCCTCGGATGCTCACTACTATGTAACCTTGGACACGGCTCCCGGCCTACTGGGACCTCAGTTTACTCCTGGGTCAAATGAGGGGGTGGGCTGGCTTGCTGCTCCAGCTCCAGAGCTATCCTAAGAGGGGGCGGTGCGCCTCATCGGCTGCTCACTCCCCCCCCCCCCATCCAGCCTTAGGACCGTGCTCTGCACCCCACACTAGGTCGGGGGCACCTTTGTCCTCGGGCCACCGAAGGTGACCACGCTGAGGCTCCGCAGTCGCCGGGCTACTTGTTGCACCATCAATCGGGATCCTTTGATCTCGGGCACGGGGCATCCCTGGCGGCTTCCCCAGATCGCGGGGCACCCGGGCCCGGGTGACCTGGACGACTCGGGAGAAGGGGGCCCCCGAAGCGGCCAAAGTCACGGCGGGCGCGCGCGGGGGAGGCCCTCGAGAGCGCGCGTGCGTCCGTCCGTCCGTCCGCGCCAGAGTCCGTGCCAGGGTCCGTCCCGCCGCCGGCCTCGGCGGGGACCTGGAGTGAGTCAGCAGCGGCGGCGGCGCCGGGGCCTCAGTGCGCCCGTTCTTCCACCCGTCCTTCCCTCCCTCCGGGCAGCGGCGGCGGCGGCGCGGCCTGTGCCCCGGCCCGGCCGAGCCCGGCCCCCTCACACACCGTGAGTCAGCAGCGGCGCCCGGAGCCCCCGGCCCAGCCCCGGCCCCGGCCCTGGCCCGCGCGCCCAGGCAGCGGCGGCGATCCGGGCGAGGAGCGGTCGCTTACCGATGGAGTGCAGGATGTCGATGGAGGCCTCCCGGTCGGTGCTGAGCAGGGACTGGGCTCTCTGGAACTCCACCGCCGCCGCCGCCATCTTACCACCTCTCACACCGTCCCCGGCCGCCGCCGCCGCCGCCGGAAACACCAGCGCGGCCGGCCCGCCCCCTGCCTCCCCAAGCATCATGGAAGTTGTAGTCCTTCCGCCGGGCAGACGTCTGTCCGGCCGGGAGGGCGGGAGAGAGTGGAAAGGACTTGGGGAGGAAGGAGGCGGGGCGGAGCGAGGGACGGCGCGAGGACCAGCGAGAAAGAGGGAGGGGACGAGGCTTTAGTAAGAGGGGGAGGGGGCGCTAGAACGACGTAGGACCGAGCGAGTAGGGTTGGGGGGCGGGGCGAGGGAGGGCGCGTTTCGGGAGACGGGAAGGAAGGAGGAGGTGCCGGGGAGGGGGAACGTGAACAAGAGAGAGGAAAGAAAGGGGGCGGGGCGAGGGGGAGGACGGAGGGAAGGAGGGGGCTGCGAGAGCGAGGGAGAGAGGGAGGGGCGAGGGAGAGGGAGGAAGTGTTAGGGAGGGGAACGCTAACGAGAGAGGGAAGAGGTACGGGGAGGAGGAGCGCGAGGGAGGGGAAAGGGGGCGGGGCAAAGGACTGCGCGAGGAAGGGGGGAAGAGCGCGCGAAATAGAGCGAGGGAGCCAAGTGCGCTTCTAGAGCTACGGCAACTCAGCGCTGGGCAACTGGAGCAGTTCACTAGGATGGCCAGCCACTGGCGCGTCCCAGAGGAGGAACTTCCCCAACACCCGCCAAGTTGGAAAGAATCCCAAAGGGCCGTCTCTGCCTTCCAGGAGTTCCCTTGGACAACATCCCCTCCATTAACGGGAAGCTCATTAATTTTAGGGGCAGCCGACTTCCTATCTTCTTTGTCTTTTCTGTGTCTTGTCCCTCCTCCTCCCCACTCATCTCAGTCTGATGAAGACTATGGTAGCTTTTTAAAAACCATAATTAAAGGAAGTGCTAAAAGCCAGTGAACACGAAGATCTATGTTTGCCCCCCAAGTTTGAGGAAATCTATCCCGGCACCCAGCACCAAACACTAAACTGAACTTTCTCCTCCCCCTTATTTTCTTCTTCGTTCGTCCTCGCGCCACTGAAACTGCCTTCTCTCCAGTTTCCCGTCCCCACCATTGTCTCCCCCACAGTCCTTTCTAGATGCTCGGCCTTTTGCATTCCTGTAATGAACTCTCTCCTTGGCTAGACCTTCCTCCAGGTCATGCCCACTAATGGTAGATCTCCCCGTCATGGCTGTCCTGGATCCTGCTCCCTCTCTTTTGGTTAACTCACAATTTGTATCACCCATACAGATGACTTTCCCATTCTTAATACTGGGCCCAGATCTCTGCCCAATATACCTCCCATTACCTCTTGGTGGATATCCTAGACACAGCTCAAACTCTCTTGTGTCCAAAGCTGAACTGATTCCACTACCCCAACCCCCCTTTTTACTGTCCAGGGTCACCCAAACTCACAATTTAGGGTCATCCTTGTGGACTCAACGGCACTCACACCACATACCCAATCTCTTGCCTTTGCTGCCTTCACAATTTCCCTAGAAGCCCCCTTATCTCTGATCACTTAGCCACCACCCTAAGGCCAGCCCTTATCACTTCCCAGCTGCCTACACCATTGCTTCAGCCTTCTAGTCTCTTACCACTCCAGTCCATCTGTCACCTAGCTGCCCAAGTGATCTTAAAGCCCATATCTGACCAAATAAGGCTCACAGCACTCCTCACACATACATATGCACTAAACTCCAGTGGCTCCCTATTTTAACCTTCAAGATCAAATCAAATCCCCTTTTATCTTTTAAAAGTCCTTCAACAACTTTGTCTTCTTACACTTTACTTCCCTCCATAGACTGTGAATCAACCACCCTTGACTTTCTGGTCCTTTTGCTGTTCCTCACACATGACCCTTCATCCCTTGTCTTTTCCCTTCCTAGGATACTCTCCTTTCTCATCTCTGCTTCCTGACTTCTCAGGTCTCCTTGAAGACTCAGCTCAAATCCCAGCTTTCTGCTCACCTCACCTTTTACTGCCTGCCCTTTGACATTACCTTCCATTTGTACCATCTGTATCTTGTAGGTACAGACTTCTATGTGCTGCTTCCTCCATTAGAACAGGGGCTGGATTTGCCATTCTTTGTACTCTCAGCACAGTTAATATTTGTTGATTGATTAAAAAGCAATATAATAAAACTATCATACTCTATTAGATTATTAATAACTTGAGGCAGGCTCTACAGTCTTGATTGCTTTTATTTGTATCACCAGCACTGAGGGTACAGAGGAAGCATTTAAATGTTCTATCTATTCAAGTTTAAATCCTGCTCACAATGCTTACTAGCCAATTGAGTAAACTCTTCCAAGACAGCCTCTCTTGGACTTAGTTTCGAGGCATCATAGGTGCCACAAAGCACAAAATACTGAGATCAAATAGATCAAATGAAGTCTGAGACTCTTACTAGCTGTGTGACCTGGGCAAGCCACACTCTATATGTCTGAGTTGTCAAATGTGTGAAATGGGGGAAATAATAGTATCTACTTCTCAGGGTTGTAGTGAGGACCAAAGGAGATAATATTGTTTAGCACTGTGCCTGGAACATCTGTAAACTGAGGGTTGACCTCCAAGGTCCCTTCCAGCTTTTAATTCAGGATCTTATTAATAAGTTCCCTTTTCAAAATAACAGCTCTTCAAACTATTAATGCCCTCTTCTGACTTCTTCCTCCATCTTTTCTTCTCCAGGATGAATCTGCCAGGTTTCTCAACAAGATTCTCATGTGGCTCGGTCTCCAGAATACTTACCATCTACTTGAACTGCCCTCTGAATTCCTTTCAGCTTCTCAAGTCAACAAAACATTTCAGAAAACCTTTATTAAAGATCTGCTCCATGCCAGGGATTGGAGATTGAACGATAAAGTGGGAAACAGTCCTTGCTCACAAAGTTTAAATTAAAGGAGGAAACGACCTATGTACATGTAAGTTTTGTTCGTATTTTAATAACAGAATTGTTATTTCATCAACTACATATCCCAATAAATGCAAGAAAAATGGAAGAGGAAGCAGAGAAAGCTTTCTAGACAACCTGAGCTGAGATTTAAAGGAAGAGAAGGATTTTTAGAGAAATGGTTGAATGAATGTCCTCTAGGCCTGGAAACTGTTTGTGTGACTACATGAAAATAAGAGTGTCATGGTCAAAGTACACCCAGTATTCCACATTGGCTGGAATACTGAATGTGCAAAGGTGAACAATAGTATGGAATGAGGCTGGAAAGGGAGGCGGGGAAAGGGTTTGTATTTTACCCTATAGCCAGTGGGAAAGATTTTTAAGCAAGGGAGTCACAGGGTCAAATTTGAGCCGTAGAAGTCTATTTTGGCAGCTGAGTGAAGAAAGACTAGAAGTAAGATGACCAATTAAGATTTGATTACAACTGGGGCAACTAGGTGGCGCGGTGGATAGAGCACCAGCCCTGAAGTCAGGAAGACCCGCATTCAAATGTGACCTCAGACACTTAACATTTCCTAACTGTGTGACCCTAGGCAACTCACTTGACCTGAATTGCCTCAGCAAAAAAAAAAAAAATAAAAGATTTGATTACAATAGTGCAGACCGGAAGCTTCAACTCGAGTGAGGGCCATATGAGTGAGAGAAATGGAGAAGTACAAGAGATTGAATTAATTACATTTGCCAATGAATCTGACTTCAGGAGTGAGAAAAAGGGAATAGTCATGGGTAACTCCAAATTTACAAAATAGATGACTAGAAGAATGACAGTCTCCTCAATAGAAATAGGAATGGTTGGAAGAAGAGTAGGTTTAATGGGGAAATAATTTCTTACGAGGAAATCCCCAGATACTCAAATAAATCTATGACTTTATCAATATGTTTCCTAAAACATTGCAGATCTATCCCATCCATGCGGTGTAACTCTTGCCTATCTGTTCATCAGTGGAGACATGCCTTAAGTGGTAGAAACTTTACTTTCCCCTGACATCCAAGGCCCCAGTGAGAGGAACATTTTAGTTGTCCACCTGTTATCCCTTACACACCACATAACCAGTCTATCTTCTCTTCCCATCATATACTTCTTTGATGACATCTATTTTTTATTGAAGCTTTTTATTTTCAAAATATATATATGGATAATTTTTCAACATTGATTCTTGCAAAGCCATGTGTTCCAAATTCCCCCCTTTCCTCCTATTCCCTCCCCTAGATGGCTAGTAATCCAATATATGTTAAATATGTGCAATTCTTCTATACATATTTCTATAGTTATCATACCGCACAAGAAAAATCAGATCAAAAAAAGAAAAAATGAGAAAACAAAATGCAAGTAAACAGCAAAAAGAGTGAAAATACTATGTTGTGATCCACACTCAGTTCCCACAGTTTTCTCTCTAGGTGCAGATGGCTCTCATCATCACAAGACCATTGGAACTGGTCTGAATCTTCTCATCATTGTCATCATATAATCTTGTTATTGCCAGGTACAATGATCTTCTGGTTCTGCTCACTTCGTTTAGCATTCAGCTCATGTAAGGATGACATCTTTTTTCTTCAAAGGTCCATGTTATGTATCTCAACCTGGTCACACCCACCATATGCTTCTCCACTGCCTTCTGTGTGATATTCATTCTTAATTTTTCAATCACATATTTCCATACCTTGCCACTATATAGAAATGCTGGTAGAACACTGGTATTAAATAGATGGGCTTTTAGTTCCTCAGGAAGCTTGGGATTATAACAGCCTTTGGTAGTTTCCTAAAGGCAATTCAGCCCACTCTTGTTCTATTGTTCAAATCCAGGACTAACATTGCTCTACAATCTACAGTCTACCGTTCTTAGACATGTTGATAGAGAGCTTTACAGTTATTCCATCCAAATACCTGTCATAATCTTAGTAACAGATATTTATCATCCATTTTTCCTCCATGGGTGAAGAGGCCAAACTCTTTTGAGTAGTTGCATATCTCTTCCAAGAGATTCTGCAACATTCCAGGGATTTACCAACAAACAGTAGCATCTCCAAAACATCAACAGTCACAAAGAAACCTTAAATTTGCAATCTGTGTGCTGAATCCCTTACATCACAATGAGAACATTTTTGGCTTTTGAAAACAATATTCAATAATGGACTGAATCTTGACTATTTTGTAATTGACTGAAAGATGGAGACTATGTAAATCCATTGGGTTTAACGTTCGTTTGTTAATTATGAGAAATTGATTAGGGACAAAAAACATTGAAAGGCTCTTTTATAACAAAGTGTCTCTCTGCCACACATCAAAAATTATTCAAAACTTCTTGGAAGACAGAAACAATCCAGTTCAAAGACATTCTGATCAGGAAAGGTGTGAAAAAGAAAGGAGCCTCGGTGCTATATGCTTCTATAATGTTGAAGCCCACTAATCCTAACCCTAAATTCGCACCTCCCAACTCTAACCCTAACCCGACTCTAGCAAGCAATAAAGTCACTGAGAAAGATCTAGTGGTATCTGGTCCCATCTTGTTTTTGCAAAGCCGATTATTTTAATCCAAATGCAGAGCTTTTTCTTTATCCCTATTAAATGCCCTCTTATTCCACTTGGCTCCTTGTTTTAATATACTTTCAGGAATCCTGGCTTCTCAATCAGTTATCCCTCCCATCTTCATCACCTGCAAATCTAAGGATCATGTCCAATTCAACCTCATCCAAGAAACCTTTCTTCATCTGGCTCGCCAATTGTCAATATTCTCCCTCTTCTCAAACTATTTTGTATTTTTTTATCTGAATAGATGTTGGTTCTATCACCACCATCAGCACCACTACCCCTCCAGAAGAATGTTAACTCCCCAAACACAAGTGTTAGAATCCTTACAAGCTGTTAAGTCATTAGAATTGATAGAGACAATAATTATCTAATTTAGCATGGTTCAGTATGATTGATCTGATCTTACAAGGAGATGTTATGGGCCAGAACTTGAAAAAAAGTACTAAGTAGAATTGATAGAAACAATGCTTGTGTTCACACCTTTAGAGAGCTCATATAAGCAAGAAGCTCTTAGGGCCAGAGAGCACTCTGGGACAGACACAGAGCACTCTGGAAGAGCCAGAAGGCCTCTCTCAGACGCAAGACAGATTATTCCAACTTTCACCTTGGGACAATAAACCTGTTCTTAACACTTTGTAAGGATTCCAACATCAAGGACTTTTATTTTTGTTTTTAGATCTCCAACACTTAGCACAGTGCCTTGCTCATAGCACATACTTAAATATTTGTTGAATTCAATTAGCATACCATTTCTTTTCTTAATCCAAGTCATTGATGAAAATATTAAATGGCTCAAATCCAAGGATAGATCATACAACACTCTGAGATATTACTCTCAACTGACATTCATCCGTTAATGATTATTCTTTCAGTCTCATCTTTTAACCAGCTCTGAATCCACCTTACCTCCATGAAATAACCTGCATTTCTTCATCTAATGCTTAAAAATAGCATAAAAGATTCAGAAAATTTGTGCAAAAATCTAGGTACAATATGTAAATAATATTGCCCTAATCTGTCAGTTTAGTAACTTTGTCAAAAAGGGAAAGGAACCAAGTCTGGCATGGCTTTTTTAAAAATTTATTTAAGTCACAGGAACAATCACAAACATGCATAGCATATCTCAATGAGTTTTTATTTTTTTAAGGCAATCATTTATTCAATCCTTAATCAAAATGAACTTTTGTTATCTTTTTTATTGATCAACTAAAAGTAACTAAAATAAATAGATGGGGTTTTAGTTCCTCAGGAAACTTGGGATTATGGGAAGCTTGGGAAAATCTGTAGCAAGTAAATTTTACTATAAAAATACAAACTTGAAAAATGAGACTCACAAAATGCGAGGGAGGGTGTGTGTGTGTGTGTGTGTGTGTGTGTGTGTGTGTGTGTTTAGATAATAGGGTTTTCCTGGTTGCAACTTTCACACCCTCAGTGCTTGACAGACCTTCTTGATGATTCTAAGTTTAATTATGCCTTTCTTCCAAATCATTCATTCAATAATCCCTGCATTTTTGGGGTATATATCCTCTATTTATTTATCTGTGAACATGGTGTGTCTTGTCCAGTAAATTGTAAGCTCCCTGAGGGCAGAGATTGTCTCACTTTTGTATTTCACCAAGTTGACATTTAATAAATTCTGACTGATTGATTGCTACCAAGTATCACCTTTAGTAGAAAAATCAGTAGAGTCCACAACTAATGAAATTAACTTAAGATGAAAGATATATTTAGCTGACACTATAAAACTAGATACCATGAATGAGGAACGAAATCAAGACATACATAGGATGAAA
Organism: Antechinus flavipes; assembly: GCF_016432865.1. Classification (NCBI taxonomy): domain Eukaryota; kingdom Metazoa; phylum Chordata; class Mammalia; order Dasyuromorphia; family Dasyuridae; genus Antechinus; species Antechinus flavipes. Next base: position 33,259,626 of record NC_067401.1, on the reverse strand, counting down.
AATAGTTGCAAAACTTCCCAGTAATTCACAGAAAGAGATAATTTGGGAAAGAAAAATACTTATGAATTCACAGGTTTACATACCAATTGACAGAGAGGTGATACAAAGAAAACAAGCATCTGGAAGTTAGAAGTCATGGTCAAATTCCAGTTTTATTATGTACTAACTGTCTATGGGCAAGTACAAATGTCAGAGTATCATTTTCTTGACTTTTACAATGTACAATTTGTCCTCCCTACTTAACAGGGTAAGTATTCATCAATGTCTTCATCTAAGCCTTTGATGATATTAAACACAGCACAGTGGATAGAGAACCTAACCTAGAGTCAGGAGGACCTGAATTCAAATCCAGCTTTAGACATTTAACACTTTTTGCTGTGCAACCCAATTTAACCCCAATTGCCTCGCCAAAAAATAATAAAAATAATAACATTAATCAGCACAGATCCCAGGGAAGATATTATTAGTAACATTGTTCAAAGTAAATTAACTTGAGATTTTAATACAAAGTGGCAAATATAAGAATAAGTCTCAGGATAGGATTCATAATGAGAATGCAGCAGTGGAAGGGGTTCTTATTCAAAAGAAACAGTGGTAGGAGAAAGAATAGCAATGTGTGTTACAAATATATGTGCTGCCTTGCTAATGAAGGGGCAAACATGGAAAATACTTTAATGAGACATGATAAAGAAACAAAACATTGTAGACATATACAACAAACTGCCTAGACAGAGAATATGTACAATACTTTCCTGATGATAGTCTCAAAACAGATATGGAGATGATAGTTATAATATTGACAGGAAACCTCAAATATTTATTATTCAATCTTCTATGAACCAGATTCTCATTACAATGAAAGCAGAGAATTTCATAAGGCTTTATATATATATTTTGCTATTCTGAACTTGATAAACACCAATAAACATAAATATTTTCACATACAAGTTACAGTAAAATAAATCATATGAAATCACAAGGCATATGAAACACCTGTTCTGCTCTATTCCTTTTTAAACTTAAAATTCTTCACTGATGCACTTTTTCCCCTTATTTTTTGGAATTATTATCACTAGCTTCTCGTCCCTGAAATCCCCCTGTAAACTCTCATTTGTAAAAAATATAGTCAAGCAAAATAAATTTTCATGTATTCTTACCTAGTACTCTGGGTCTGGGGTTGAGGGCTGTGGCAATTTGTCCTTCCCTATTCTGTAATCAGCCATACAATTTCTGGTGGGGTTCAGTTCCAGGAGAACCTGCTTCTATTGAGGAAATTAGTCTCTCTTTTATACTTCTCAACTCATTAAGTTATCTATCCCAGTACCACACGGGGAAATTACTTAATATTTCTATTATGGCTGCTGTCTGGGTTTCCTCACAGGGAAGAATGAAAAAGATACTCAATAAGCAATATGAATCAGGGTAGGAGAGAGCTAATTTAGTTGCGCACACAAAAAGAATGAAAAGCATAAAAAAATCCAAGTATGCATTAACAGAATTATTTGAACAGAATTCAGCAACTTATAACTACCATGTAAATAACTATAACTACCATATACATTAGAAAGCAAATGTTTAACTTCATCAGAATATAAAGCAGTTTGCACATCTGCTAATTAGGCATTTCACATTCTACCTAGTTTCCATACTATCCACTGTCAACCTGATCCTCCTCTGAATTTTAAATTCAGCTGCTTCCACAGCCCTACACCTGCTGCTGCCACATTCAAATGCTCTAGTGAATAATACCATCTCCAAATTGGCAGATTCTGCTGCCAACACACAGACTTCTGAACCTTTTTTGAGTTCACAAAGCATCCCACTCAAGCAAGGAAATAGGAAACAGAAAAGGCTCCAGTTGAGTCCAAGCTTCAGATGGTGGGTAGGAGAAAAGGGAAGAACACAACTTGCCCCCTGCCTTCCTGCATACTAGATATTTGTCATGTAGGTGAGTCAAAATCAAGAGAGTGAGCTAGACCATCATCTCATCCCTTGCTATTGCCACAGGGTGAGGAAAGCAAATACTTAGTATTTGCTACATCATTCTGAAATAACAGATCCTTTCGACAATGGGTCACCATACAGCTGGAAGAAGTCCCAAAGCTTCCAGGTGATTGACCACCACCAGAAGGGACAAAGCTGAGCTTGTTCCATGCCCATTTCACTTAACTTCAACAATTTTGTCTTAGAATTTAAGGGAAATAATAGTGAGCCACTCTTATCCTAATTCTTGTGTAGTTACATTAAACCAAAAGCTTTTTATGGACAGGTCCATATTTTATTGTTGTAATTGTTTGGCATTCAAAGTGCTTAGCCTCTCAACTTTTTTTCAAGCTTCTTCCAACTTACTCTCCAACACATTCTTTGATTCAGTGACACTGGCCTTTTGGCAGTTCCATGAACAAAACACTCCATCTCTTGGCTGTGAGCACTGTCCCTAAATTCTGCATGACTCAAATGCTCTCTCTTACTCTACTCACCTTCCTGGATATCTCTAAGTCCCAATTAGAATTCATTCATTTACTGGAAGCCTTCCCCAGCCTCTCTTAATTCTAGTGCCTCCCCATTAATTACTTCATATTGATCCAACACATAGTTTGTGTATTGCATGATGTCTCCTCCCTAAATTAGAATATAAGCTCCTTGGGCAGGAACTGTCACCTCTTTTTGTATTTGCAGCAATCAGTATAGTGCCTGGCAAATGGTCAACACTTAGTTTATGGAGTGACTGATTGGTTGATATAGGCTTGAAGACCTAATACTATGTGACATACATAGGATAGGAACTAGACTTTAGTTTCACTGAAACTGAGAACTCCTAGATGATGGAATTCCAACTCCCAAGACAGAAGACATGTTCTGTCACTTATAATCTAGGAGAGTTGCCCACAGCACTGAGGTTAATGTGACTTGCCCAGAGTCACATAGCCAAAATGTGTCAGATAAAACTTAAAGCCAGGACTTTCTGCTTTCAAGGCAAGAAACTGCCTAGTATTCCTATTGCATCATGCTGTTGCTTACATTGAGATAACTAAATGGCTCAGTAGATAAGAGAGCTGGGCTAGAGTCAATCCAATGAGTTCCAATCCAGCTTCAGACACTATATGATCCATAACCGGGATCCCCAACCCTCAGGAGGGAGGAGTTGGGGAGAGGCAGGAGGTACATGGCAGGGTGGTAGTGCAAAAAGCTATCTGCCCCATGAGAGGGGAACAGAAGGAATGAGACACTCAAAGGAAGGTCCAGGATCAGGATAAGTGGGGACCGTCTTAATGTTCAGGGAGCCTAGACGAAAGGTCGGTGGACTACAAAATGACAGGGAGTGTATAAGGAAAGGGAAGGAGGCCAGTTTGTCTGGATCTTAGAATGGAGACAGGAGATTATAAAAGTAGGTTGAAGTCATAGTATACTGGTCTGTATTTTATCCAAAAGGCAACAGGAAGCCTCTGTGCTAAAGGAAAATTATATTAGTCCCAAAGTGGAAGATGCCTGAAGAGAGATTTGAGGCACAGAGACCAAGGGAAGCTGTTGTAAAATCTTGGAGGCTGGTGATGAGAACCTGAAATAAAATGGTTGTTGCTTGAGTGGAAATCAAGCATCAGAAGTCAAGTAATATTTACTGAAAAGAATATGTGGATATTCTGGTAAAAGTACCTCTAAATTTGCAGTCTAAACAACTGCCACCAGGTGTCACTAAGTATGACTATTACTGAAAGAGAATATGGCACATTTCTCCCCCTCAACTGAGGTAATAAGATTTAAAAATAGACGAGGCCTTCAAGATCTTCTGGTCCAACCACCTGCATGAATGAGGACACTGTCATAGAGGGCAAATGTGCCCCATATCAAATATAATCAAGCAGTAGGGCCAGCAAGCGTTCTGTATCATTTTGTTTATTTTTTGTGGTTGCAAACTTGTGATTCCTTCTATCAACACAGCCCAGCTTCTTCTCTGCAAAATAATTTGGAGAACAGCCTGCGGCACTAAGAGGCCAATTTCTTCAAGGTCATGTAGTCAGTATGTGTCATCAGAGGAGGAATTTAAACCCAAGTACTACTGGCTTAGGGCAGCTAGGTGGCACAGTGACCCTGGAGTCAGAAAGATCTGAGTTCAAATCGAATCTCAAACACTTAGTTGTGTGACCCTGAACAAGTCATATAACCTTATTTGCCTCAGCTTCCTCATCTGTATAAAAGCTGAAGAAAATGGCAAACCACTTCAGTATCTTTGCCAAGGAAACCCCAAACGCGGTCACAGAGGACCACACATGACTAAAATGACTTTAAAAAATTTTTCTGACCTAGAGGCCAGCTCTCTACTATAGCCACAATGCCTCTTCTTATTTAAAATAAAATTTAAAAATTCAGTATGATTGATTTAATCTTACAATGGTGTCCTAGTGATATGATTGATTTATACTCAAAATAGAGCATATAAAGCTGAGATAAATTCAACCAGAGACAGACTCAGAAGGGCCAGACACAGACTCGGAAGGGACTCAGATTCAGAGCCAGATTCATTCACTTCATCTCACACCACCATGGGGGCTAACCTCCTGTACTTCCCCTATTGAGACCAAGGTCTGTCTGAAAGGCTTTCTAGAAAGCTAGCCCAGGCCTCAGGCAAGGAAACTAGATTGTGAAGGAGATAATAAAGGATTTGGACTTGGTTATTCTTGTGGTCATTACTCTACTGAAACAAAGGCTGCTCCAAGACCTTCAGAAAACCACCAAGAACATTATGTGCTGGAGACAGCATCATTTTGTGATGGGTGAGTATTTGGGTTCCCCCTCTCACAAACACACATGGCCACCGTCTTGGCAGCTGTAAGCCTAGACAGATCCTATCCACATGTATACATATACATTTCAGCAATAGCTTCCAACTTTTGGTGACTTGAGCATTTCCCACACTGTTACCTGATAAGTTTTATACTAAGTGAAAGGACAGACTAGCTTCTCAGGATACCACAATGCCTCTAGGGCACAAAACTTGTACACTTACATTTTGAAAATCATTCATTTAAACTTCTGAAATTAGGGTGAGCAACTAAGATAAAACTATATTCTCTAAATGCAAACCTCCAAATGCAGATCTAATATTCTAAGAGAAAAAGGATGTTGTTTTGTAACATTTTTATAATTAGTAACATGTGGAGAGATAATATAGTGGCCAATGAACCAAAAGACCTGGGTGCAAATTCTGTCTCCAACATTTACCCAGGGCTTAGCAAATGTTTGCTGAACTAAACTGACCTTGGGCAAGTGACTTTACTTCTCAATTCCAGAAAATTCTCTAAAACTATAAGGTCTAAAGCAGATGGACTGCATTATGAGTTCTCTTGAAAAAAATCACAATTCAATTTAAAAAAAAAAAAAAAAGACAATATGCTAGACATTTAAAGTGTGGTAATACATGGATTTTTGGGAAGCAGCTAAATGAGACAATGGATAGAGCACTGGGCTTGGGTACAGGAAAATTCTTCATTAGTACAAATCTGATCACATCAGAACTGTGAGACTCTGGGCAAATCACTTAACCTTGTTTGCCTCAGTTCCTCATCTGCAAAATGATCTGGAACAGGAAATGACAAACCACTTTGGTAAGTTTGCTAAGAAAACTACAAATGGTGTCAAGAAGAATTGGAAATAAAACAAAAACATGTATTTTAAGTCATTTACTTTTTACATTCAACAGCAAACATTGATTAAATGCCTGTGACCTGCCAGGAACTGTACTAGGATAGAAACCTAACCACTTGGTGCTAGTGTGTTACAGAGCTTAGAGTTTTAAGGTGATGAGCAAAAAGAAAGGGTAATCAGTTCTTCCTTTGGCCCCCACCTTAGTCTACTTGTCCTATCCCAAACCTTTCTTCTCCCACCAGAAAGCCTAGTTACCATCTTTGACTCCCTGAGCATGCTCAAGAAGAAAACAATGAAAAAGCTGTGGCAGCTCATCGTACCCACTCTATGCCATCTCCAGCACCAACTCTCTTTAGCTTTAATCGACTGACAAATGCTTATTGAGAGGATTGACTCCTGAAAGACTCCATTCCTCAAGTGATTAATAATGACTTCATCTTCTAGCTCCCATTATCCTTTAAAAGGAGAGTTTTTGATTGCAGATCATATTCCTCACTTCTTCATTTTAGTTACTCAAACAGCAGGGACTAGATGGTCTAGGCCTAGGGTGCCAAAAAGATGCTTTTTACAATGGCCCAAAATGGATTCTTGAAACCAATGGAAACTTTCAAATTGACAAAAATCAGGAGCAGAAAGCTTATGGTAAATGGTAGAATCAAGGATTACAAAATTCAATTCAATTATCATTTATTGAATGCTTGCTGTCTGTATCTTCATTATTTAATTGATCAATTAGGTAAGAAAACAAGAGCCTATAGTTACAAAAACAAAAATAAGTTTCCTATGAGTGGTTCACATTCTACTGAGGATAGAGAGGAGAAGAGAGAACACGTACACACACAAAAAAAAATACAATATATATATGAAGCAACTACAAAGTAGGTTCATGGGAAGTGGGAAGAACACTATCAAATGGAAGATCCTTGTACAGAAGGTATCACTTTGAGCTTCAAAGGAAACCAGGGTTTCCATGAAGTGCAGAGGAGGAATGAATGCCATCCCACTATAGGAAACAGCCTCTGCAAAGGCACAGAGCAAAGAACACTTACTACTAAGAACAGCCAGAAGTCCATTATGGCTGGAATGCAGTTGTGGCGCAGAGGAACACCTCATAAACTTGTAGAGGTGAGGCAGAGTATGTTTGTAAAGGGTTTTAAATGCCTTAGAGGCTTTTGAGAATGGTTGAGTAGGCAAATAAAACAGCAATTGGACTTCTCTGTGATACTCTTTTCTGTGACCAGGAATAGTGAAACAGCTTTATAATCTCTTCTTCCAGAAGACTTGATGGATCACTTGAGCTAGTGAGTTCTGGGCTAAATCTGATCAGGTATCTGCAGCCTCATCAACTGCAAAATGGGGAAACCACTACCTAAATTCCCACGAGGCACAAACTAAATAATATATGGAAAGTGCTTTATTAACCTTAAAATGCTCTATGTCATCTAATGTTATACCTAAAACTAGAATGGTTTCCAACTGTCACTTCTATTGAAGGGGAACTCTCCTCTTCCATAATGAAGAAGGAAAAGAACATTTACACAACACTTTAATTTGTTAAAAAAAAACCCTCTCCAGTCTTGTCTCATTTGATTCTCACAACCGCCCTGTGAGACAGGTGCTATTGTTATCTACATTTTATAGTGAGGAAACTGAGGCAGAGAACCATTAAGTGATTTGCCTACAATTACACAGGTAGGAGGCCAAATTTAAAGCTAGGTCCTCCTGACTCTAGGTCCAATGTTCTATTCACTGGAGGAAGAGAAAGGATAATTCCATTATTTCTATAATTCAAGGTTAATATGCCATTAAAAATACACACAAGTTTCAGAGCTATTCACAGCAATATTATGAAATTTGATGAAAGCGATTCTCATTTCTATTTCACATCCCAGTCTGAGTGAACTTCTCCAAAGTGTGGACAAACACATTGGAACTTTGATAAGAGGACCACTGACAATCCCTGACTGATTTTCTTTACTGAGATCTTGATCGGTTTCCAACAACTGGAGCTGTCCCCAAAATAGCTAGCAAGAACTCATGAGAACAGACCTGTAGTACAAATCACCCTTTTCTTGCTGACAGATTATAATAAAAGAATGTTTTTGTCCCCTTTTCTTGATTTCTCTTTACCTTCATTCTTCAAAAGACAAACTGGAGGGCAATAAAGTAGAACTGTGTTGGAAGAAAGGGAGAAGTGAAGTCTGTACATGCAGTCACCTCCAGGTAATTCTTAATGACTGTCTTGGGGAAGAAGTGAATGGGTTACACTTACTTGTCCATAGCTTTCTTTGTTCAAATAACCCTAAATCTAAAATCCTCCTGAAACTGGAATGCCTACTTGTGCTGAGTGGGCTTGGGAAGTAGATTTTGAGTACCACCAAAGCTTTCAAAACTACAAGCCTTTCTGAAAATGCTGCCTTTAAAGAAGGCGGTGAGATATTGTGTGTGTGTGAGAAAGAGAGAGACAGAGGCAGAGAGAAACAAAGAAAGAGAAAGGACAACCACGTGGTACAAGATCCTGAACAACACATGAATTCTGGTCCCTAACATCTTAGAACAAAGCTCAACTGTGATTTTTTCCTAGAATGAGTATTTATGGAACCTATTGGGATAACGGGGCAGGTTATAACTTGAATGAGATTCCTTGAAATAGCATTAGGTATTGCCAACCTAAATGTTGTTTGCTGTTGCTCTTTGTCCTTCTCTCTCAAAGAAGACCAGGCCATCAGGGAGATGATGTCATGACATGCAAAAAAATTGGATTTAAGTGAGGGTGAGCTGCACAAAATCACCAACTTCACTTTTTCTATGTTTACTGAAAATAGCAATTTGTTAGTTAGTATTTATGCATGCTTTAAAGTTTACATAGTACATTTTAAATATTTGCATTTTGCATATACACAGTGATGATTCAGCCTTAACTAGTCACATACCTATATTGAAGTATATTCCCCACCTTTGGGAACAGAAATAGACTGGTGAATCCCAGCTATAATATAACTTTTACTCTTACTATATGCCTCCAAGCAAGCAGCATTTGAGCAACCCCGTCTTCAGATGAAGATAAAACCATTCTACTTCACTTCTAGGACACGGAGATGAGATCATACACTTAAATCCATGTAAAGATGTCCTTTTAAAAAGAAAAAATGGTTTCCCTCAAAAATTATAATGACCAGGGCACCTAGATGGTGAATACCACATTGGCCTTGGAATCAGGAAGACCTGAGTTTAAATCTGGCCTCAGACAACACTTCCTAGCTGTGTGAGCTGGGCAAGTCACTTAAGCCCAACTGCTTCATACAAGATAAATTATACACACCTGAACTTATACCATGACTTTGTGGGGAAATGATTTATTATATCCTCAGCAAAAATTATCATGATTTACATGACTGATGCAGAGTAAAGTAAGCAGAATCAAAAAGACAATTTGTACAATAGCATTAAAAAGACAACTTTGGAAGACTTAAGAACTAGAATCAACAGCACAACAGAATCTATTCTAGAGGAAAGATGGCCAATGTTATCCACACTCTCCTGAGAGAGGAGTAATGGATTCAAGATATAGAAAGAAATTGGACATTGTCAATCAATGAAGGAATTTATTTTGTTTGATGATGCATATTTGTTACAAAGGTCTTGTTTTTGCTTTCCAATTGGCTACGAGAAAGGGTAGGAGGAAAGAAAATAGATTAATACAAAAAATTTAAATTTTTAAAGAAAAAACACCCCCGAACTATATAAGCTTTTGGTTACTGTGACTTACAAAGAACCCACTAAATCTTAGAACCATTTCACAGGTGGAGAAATGCTCTAAAAGGGGCATCTTTGTCAGTATGTAGGGCAATGGTAACCAATCTTATAAGTCATTCTTAAGGTTTAACTGAAATTTTAAAGTAAATTATATAGCTGAGGCTAGGGACAAGACTGATACGAATGAAAAGAGATTCACTCATATGAACTCAAACAGATGGTTGGGAAAATTTCTACTGGAGAGTGGGCTGGGATGGGAGAAAAAAGTTTTGATAACCTAGCTAGCTGTATATCAGCTAGGTAAGATGAAACCTTTTAAATAAAAGGTGATTGAGTAATACCCTCAGACATGTTAGCCTGAGTGGTTCCACAAAAAAGAAATAATATTTTCTTGCTCTGATAAAAGATTACAGCTTCACAGATGGCATGTTGTCCTTAAAATGTTATCACATGTTAACCTTAACAAACAAGTTTCTATCATAGCAGCTTGGTATATCAGTAGGTAGCAATAGAAACAGATTGGAAGGGCAGCAAGGCATAGTGGACTGCCAGAAAACAGAATCCTGAAAAATGTTTTTTTTTCATTTTCTTCTTTGGTTTGGGAGGGTTTGAGGATTTTTTTTTTTAATAGCACCTTCTTTTGTTCAAAATACATGCAAAGATAATGTCAACATTCACCCTTGCAAAATCTTGTGTTCCAAAATTTTCTCCTCTTCCCCACCCAGACAGCAATCTAACACATGTTAAACACATGCAATTCTTTCCACAATTATCATTCTGCACAAGAAAAATCAGATCAAAAAAGAAAAATGGGAAAAAAGCAAGGAAACAACAAAGGTGAAAAAACTATGTTGTGATCCACATTCAGTTCCCACCATCCTTTCTCTAAGTGCAGATGGCTCTCTCCATCACAAATCTATTGGAATTGGCCCAAATCATATCATTGTTTAAAAGAGTCATGTCCATCACAGTTGATCATCACATAATTTTATTGTTACTGTGTACAATATTTCCTTGGTTCTACTCACTTCACTTAGCAGCAGTTCATGTAAATCTCTTCTGGCCTCTGAAAAATGTTTCAAAAAATACCAATCTTCCTCAAAAAAGCAAATTCCCTTCCCTACTAGCATATCTGCACCCCTTTGTATATGGTGCTTGGGAGAGGGAGTCAAATGGTTCTCTTGATTTTGTTTCATACTTTGCTATTCTGCCCCAATTAAATGCTTTGCTATTTAAGCTTCTGCCTTGTTTGCTGGTGGATCATTATTATTGCATAATAATTACCCTAAACATTTCACATAAATATAACATGATAAAGAACACCCTGGTTAAGCTAGCAGAACCTTTTCCCCTGCCAAAAGATAATAACAAATGACATTTCTTGCTTTCTCAATGGGTGGGGGAGGATGTAGCGAGAGAAAGAGAATTTGGAACTGAAAATACTTTAGTAGTTTAAAGTTGATAAAACCAAAAACTTTATTATTACCTCATGTTATCTATATTTAAACAACTCTTAAGATGAATGAAAGCTAATATGATGGATAATGCCTGGATCTTGACATATGGACTGGGGAACTGATAGAACCCCATAACTTATTTCTCTTATGTGTGTGTGTGAGAGACCGACACACAATTGGAGTTAAATGACTTGCCCAGAGTCACACAGCTAGGAAATGTTAAAATATCTGAGGGTGGATTTGAACTAAGGTCCAAGGCTCTACTATAACATCTTCTAAATGATTTCTTAAATAACTTGAGCTGGTGGAGCTGGTGATACAGATCACACATGTGACTCCTACAAAAATATTGACAATAAAAGTGTCAGGAGAAAAAAATTTCATTTTGACCCACATACAACCAATGGCTGAAACCCCAAAGCTAAGGTCCTTCTACATAAGAATCATTGTTGTAATCTCCCTCCTCCCACCACACACATACAAAAAATTGTTCAACAGTTATGCTTCTAAAGGTCAACCTGATAAAGATCACAGAACATAAGAGTTGGAAGGAACCCTAGCAATTATTTAGGCCAACTTATGAATTTCTATACTGGTCAAATGCATTTCAGTGATGTTCTGTCTCACACACACAGTGAGCTTGCATGCCACTTCTTTCATATATGCAATACTTACAAATGTATTTGTTGCCTTTTTGGAGTATAAGCTACTCTGAGGACAGGGATTTTTTTTTTTTTTTTGCCAGGGCCTACAATAAATGTGTAAATGTTTTGGTGAATGATACTAATAATATGTAGTATTGGTAATATATTTTATAAGAAATATTGGGTCACCAATTGATAAATGGTCAAAGGATATGAATAATTTTCAGATGTAGAAATTAAAGCCTTTTCTAGCCATATGAAAAAAATGTTCTAAATCACTATTAGAGAAATGTAAATTAAGACAACTCTGAAGTTCTACTTCATACTTTTCCGATTGGCTAAAATGACAAGATGATAAATGTTGAAGGGGATATTGGAAAACGTATCATTGGTAGAATTGTGAAAGGATCCAACCATTCTAGAGAGCAATTTGGAACTAGCCTAAAGAGCTATTAAAACTGTACATACCCTTTGGTCTAGCACTTTCACTGTAGTATCCATAACTGTCATAAAAGAGAGAAAATGTGCAAAAATGTTTGTAGCAGCCCTTTTTGTTGGCAAGGAACTGGAAATTAAATGTTCATCTGTTGGGGAATGGCTAATAAGTTATGATTTATGAATGTAATGGAATATCATTGTTCTATAAGAAATGAGCAGACTAATTTCAGAAAAGCCTTAACAGATTTACATGAACTAATGTTGAATGAAATGAACATAAGAGAACACTGCATACAGTAACAAGATTATGTAATGATCATGTGATGGACTTGGCTTTTCTCAACAATGCAATGATTCAAAAGTAATTCCAGTAGATTGGGATGGAAAATGCCATCTGCATCCAGACAGAATTATAGAAACTTAATGGGATCAAAGCATAGGATTTTTACCTTGTCTTTTCCCCTTCCTTATGTTTTTTTTTTCCCTTTTGATATGGTTTTTCTTGCACAACATGACAAATACAGAAATATATTTAAAAGAACTGCACACACTTAATTTAGATTGCTTGTTGTCTTGAGGAGGGGAGGGAGAGAGGAAGAAAAATTTGGAACATAAAGTCTTACAAAAATGAATGTTGAAAATTATCTTTACATGTCTTCAGAAAAATTACAATTGAAATTTAAAATATAGATATATTGAGTCACAAAGGGCAAACTGTGCTTACCTTTTGATCCAGTAATATTATTACCAGGTCTCTATCCCAGAGATCATTTAAAAAAGGGAAAAGGACCTACATGTACAAAAATATTTATAACACCTTTTTTTGTAATGGCAAATAATTAGAAATTGAGGGAATGTCCATCAAAGTGAAGAATGGCTGAACCTGTGATATATGTAATGGAATACCATGTTTTAAGAAATGAGCAAATTTCAGAAAAAGATGTACTTTCATGATCTGACGCTGAATGAACAGAACCAGACCACTTCTTTATTTAGTGACAGCAACACTGTTTGATGATCAACTAGGATAAACTTAGCTCTTCTCAGCAATACAACGATCCAAAATGGTTCATGAGGCAAAATGCTGTCCAATTCCAGAGAAAGAGCTATGAAGTCTGAATGCAGATTGAAGTGTATTCTTTTCATTTTTTTTTCATGGATTTTCTCTTTTCCTGTTTCTTCTTTCATAACATGACTAATGTGGAAATGTTTCCATGATTGCACTATGCCTTCTTGGGGGAAGGAGAAGGAAGAAAAATTTGTAACTCAAAATCTTATAAAAAATGTTGAAAATTATCTGTACATTTAAGTTGGAAAAAATGCTATTTATCAAAAAAAAAATACTGGGTCATACAACCGTATTAGAGAATTAGGTAAATTATCCAATTAATAGTCAAAAGTTATGAACAAATGATGAAGAAATTGAAACTATTTCTAGTCATATGAAAAGGTGCTCCAAATCTCTATTGATCAGAGAAATACAAATTAAGACAACTCTTTGATACCACTATACACCTTTCAGATTGGCTAAGATGACAGGAAAAGATGACAATTTTGAAGGGCATGTGGGAAAACTGGGACATTGTTGATGGAATTGTGAATGGATCCAGCCATTCTAGAGAGCAATTTGGAACTATGCTCAAAAAGTTATCAAACTGTGCATACCCTTTGATCCAGCAGTGTTACTACTGGGCTTATATCCCAAAGAGATTTTAAAGAAGGGAAAGGGACCCACATGTGCAAAAATGTTTGTGGCAGCTCCCTTTGTAGTGGCAAGGAATTGGAAATTGAGTGTCTGCCCATCATTTGGGGAATGGCTGAATAAGTTGTGGTTTATGGATATTATGGAATATTATTGTTCTATAATAAACGACCAGCAGGATGATTTCAGAGAGGCCTGGAGAGACTTATTGTACATATTGTATAATATTGTACATGGCAACAATAATATTATATGAGGATCAATTCTGATGGACGTGGCTCTTTTCAACAATGAAATGATTCAGGCCAGTTCCAACATTCTTGTGATGATGAGAGCCATCTACATCCAGAAAAAGGACTATGGAAACTGAGTGTGGATCACAACATAGCATTTTCACTCTTTTCATAGTTACTTGCTAACATTTTATTCTTTTACTGGTTTGATTTGATTTTTCTTGAGCAGCACACTAATTGTATAAATATGTATGCATATGTTGGATTTAATATAGATTTCTACCATGTTTAACATACATTGGACTACTTGCCATCTAAGGGAGGGTGTAGGGGAAGGGAAGGAAAATTGGAACATAAGGTTTTGCAAGGGCTAATGTTAAAGCATTGTCCATGCATATGTTTTGAAAAATAAAAAGCTTTAATAAAAAAATTATTAGGCAAAAATTATGGAAAAAAGCTCGGAGATTAGTAGCTTATCCGTAGTCAGAAAGCTCAAGTCTTACTGAAAGAGCTAGGATTTAATAATTCTCAATCTTCTGATTCCAAATGCATTATTCTTTCTACTTCATCATACCCCTTTCTTTATCCACCACATTATACTTGATTTATGCCTAGATTACATAGATTGAAAAATGCATAGAAGAATGCAAAATTTAACAATGGTGTATTTAAAAACAAGATGAATAAAAATTTGTTTAAAAAAACAGAAAACGGCACATTGGACACCTACAAGTTAGGGCAATTGAAAAATGAACTTATTTTACGGCATTTTAGTAGTTAATGCAAAAAAAAAAAAGTTACATAAATCTCACTGTATTTAGCATTACAAAACCTGGGCTTTTAGGTAGGTTGGATGGATAATACCTTTGACTACAGTTTTTACAAAAAATTTTTTTACAAAATATTTTTACAAAAGTTTTTACAAAAATGTTTATTCAATAAACAGTATAGATAGCATTTAATAATTGTTTTTACTCTACCCTAATAATAGTATTGTAGATGAGGATATTGAAACAGATAGGAGTCAGGTGACTTGACCATGATTACACAGCTAGTAAGCATCTATATCTAGATTGTAACACAGACCTCTCCAATTCCAGGTCAGATTCAATCCCCTGTATCATACAGCTGGCAATGATTTTGCTAATAAAGTACAGAAATGAAATTAACAGTCTCTCTTCATGGAGCTTGTGTTGGTCTGTCACATGCAACGCTTATGACTCCATTTGCCATTTCTTTCTCTAGCTCATTTGATGGGTGAGGAAACTGAGGCAAATGAGGTTAATGATTTGCCCAGGTGTCTTGAGGTCAGGTTTGAACTCAGGAAGATTAATCTTCCTGACTCCAGGACCAGTGCTCTACATACTATGGTGCCAATTAGCTGCCAGTAACTCAGGTACAAGGCTTCAAACACAATCACTTTTTCCTCTCTCTCCCTCACTTATCTAATCAATTGCCAAATCTCATCAACTTCATCTCTCCAATACTGCTTGCATCTTTCCTCCTCTTCATTCACACAGCCATCACCTCCCTAAATTATTCTCCTTACTTTCCAGTTTTTGTCCTATTATACAATCGCCAAAATTATGTTCCTAAAAAACAGATCCAATCACATCAGAGTGGTCCCTTATTGCCTCTAAAATAAATTTTTCCCCTGAGAAAATTGGGGTTAAGTGACTTGCCCAGGGTCACACAGCTAGGGAGTGTTACGTGTCTGAGGTAAAATTTGAACTCAGGTCCTCCTGACTTCAGGGCTGGTGGTGTCCACTGCGCCACCTACCAGCCCAAGATAAAAATTTTTAAATCTCTGGGAATTCTCAGTCAAACTGACCAAAGAGTGTTCCATATCTCTTCTTCGTGTCTTTATATAACTGGACTATACATTCTCTCCTTATTCAGACTCTCTAGCTTCCCACAAAACACAGTTTAGGTGCTATCTCCTCAAATCCCTGCTTGTTTGTTCTATTTTTTAAAAAGCACTTTGTATTTAATTACAATCAATCCTTTACTAACAATGTTCAAAGACTGAGGTAAAAAAGCACTAAACCATTATTTAGTCCCTTTCAATCAAATATATTTATATTTCTAGATTCCTCATTTCTAATGTTTGCATTTCAAAATATCTATCTAGTCTTGGACTTTTCATCAGAAATCTAAGTCTGCCAATTCTATAAAGATCTAATTTTTTTGCCTGTAGAATTATAGTTTATATATTGTACTTCTTGATTACAAGACTCTTCTCTTGCTTTGGTATATATTACAAGCTTTTCTTTCTTTTATCATAATTGTAGTTCAGTCTTGTGTGATTTTGCTATCTTAATTGTTTCTAGATGCCTGTAATATTTTTCCCCCTGCAAGCTCTGGATATTGTATTTTTAACTTTTTTTTTTTTATGTCTACCAGTAGAATGATTTTACTTTTTCCTCTTGTCATAGTTCTGAGCAGTTTTCATTTATAATTTTTTGAAACATGAAACATAGGGTTTTTTGATTAATCATGTAAACAAAGTAAATAGTTTCATCTGGTTTTTTTCAGGTCAAGTTTTGTGTTTGTTTTTTTGACAGGTTTTTTACACATTCTATTTTTTTTTTTTACTGTATTCCAATATTTCTTATCACACAAAATTATCAAATTCTATTTGTTCCATTCTATTTTTCAGGGAACATTACTTGATTAAGATTTTCTAAGCTATCCATTTTTGTTCCTCAACAGCTCCAATTTCTTTATCTTACTCAATTTCTCCCATCCACTCTTTGGAGAGTCTTTTCAAAAAAAGGAAAAACCCAAAACAATCATATGGAAAAATGTAATAAATTACTAATAACTAGAAAATGCAATTAAAATAACTTTAGCTCATACCTGATGATGATTACAAAAGAGGAAAATGACAAATATTGAAAGGGCTATGTGAAAATAGGTTTGCTCAGTACACTGATAATGGAGATATGAATTGGTAGTCATTATAGAAAGCAACTTGGAACCTCTTCCAGAACACTAGAAAACTCTGCATACTCTTTGAATTATCAAGCCTATACTCCAAAGGTTAAAAAAAAAAAAAAAAAAAAAAAGCTCTACATACATTTTTATAGTAGCTCTTACCACAGAAGTAAAAAAATCAGAACTAAAGGGATATCCTCCAGATGGGGGAATTAGCTAAAACAAAGTATGGTATATTTTGCAATGGAATATTGTACCACATGATATAGTATCATTATCAAATGATAATATGGAGTTAACTAGAAAGATTTTTACAAATCAATGCTGAGCAAAGTGAACAGAACTAGAACAATTAAAATTTACCTAGTAATATCATAGGGAATAAAAACAATTTTGAATAACTTTAGAACTCTGGTCAACACAGTGAGGAAAAAAGAATATACCATTCATCTCCTTAAAGAGATGTGATTAACTTAAAATGCAAATATACTATTAGAATAGACATATAGAAATATATTTTGCTGAATTATGCAGATATGTAGTGAGTATCTGTTTCACTATTTGGGGCTTTCAAAAAATTACTTTTTTTCAATATTAGTAAGGAGACAGGAAATGGGAGGGATAAATTAACAAAAAAAGTTACTTTTAAAAAGCTAATCCATTCTTTCAAAAAGTCTACTTTTATATAATATGGAGTCACTCTATTTTGTGTTTATTTCTTGAGCTTCTCTTAACCTACAGTACTTGTTCTTTGTATTTGTTTTTTTTTTTTTTTTCCTATTTGCTAACATCTATCTCCAGCCTTAGTTCTTGGATTTGGACTGTGAGTCAAGACCAGGACTATCTGGATGGTGTGTTAAGTACCTGTTTCGTTCCCTTATCTCACCCTGACTTAGGATAGCGTCCTTAGATTAGGCTCCATTTTTCTGCATTAATCATAGTCTTCCCCCTTTACCTCTTGGTGGTTCAATACGAGCACCAAGCTGAGCCCACCTCCATTTCTTTCAGGTAGAGTCACTGGACATGACCTCTATCCTTGAGATAAAACTTATCAGGGATCATTGTTGGCTTGAGGCTCCTGGGGGTGTCCAAGGTGGGTGCTTCCTAGGTGCCTTAGCTTCTCCAATTCCTCACACAACTATCTGGGAGCTGGCTTAGTCTTCTGCTGTGCCTTTGCTAGGATGAAATTCAAGACCCTGTTAACTTTGGACACCCTGGAAAACTCAGATGAAAACTCTGCAGAACAGTTTTATGCAAATCTGGAACAGATGGAGCTTAATGTCCTATCTGTTTTGTTGTGTTGAATCTTTGATCTTCCATGTTCTTTCTCATCTTTGCTAAGGTGTCTCTCAGGCGACTCAGATTTGGTTAGAACCTTGCACATTCTTGTACTTACCAAAAATCATTAAGTATTCTACAAGGTGATAAATCTTATTAGATAGAAAACACATGATTCAAATCCAAGTTCTCCAGTTCCAAATACAATTCCATACCATAATCTTTCCACAATCATAATTCCTTCTAAAATCTGATAGGTTTCTGAATTGTTTTCCAGAGATAAAACAAGTGAGTTAGCAGGGACTGGATTCAAATCTCAGTGTGCTGACTGAAAATCAGATACCTTAAATGCTTTCCCTCCCCCCCCCCCCCAAAAAAAAGAGCTTCAGTACAAGATCTGCATTACCTGGAAAGGTCCACCTTATAAACATGAACTACTAAATTTATTCAGTAGCTAACTATATTGATTTATTGGATCTAATTGTTTAACCATATTCATTTTACTGCCTGGAAAATGTGACCAACTACAAATTTAAACCTAGATAAAAAGCAGCTGAGTTCTAATGTAGAAATCCGGGATGCTAAAGCAGATAGGACCTTACAAATCTAGTCCAAGTCACCTGCAGATGAAGATAAGCACCACTTCCAAGGTTAAACAGTGAGCCAATGGAGGAGCATTAGTCTGTATTGGGGGGAGGGAGAAGCATCGACCATGACAAAACACTTCAAAATACTGACAATGTTGTTCACATTAAACTGACTTACCTGATGAACTCACATTCTTAAGGTTACTCAAGAGTCTGAGATAATACAATAATTCCTCCCATATCAACCAATATCAGGGAGAAAATATTTCTTCTTACTAACAACTGGAGAACATGCTGCCCATTTCTTTAAAAACATTAAGACTGATACGAATATTTAAAATATTCTGGAAGCCTAGGACACTACTTACAATGACAATTTTTTAAAATAAAATTTACTGCACAATGATTCTGGTAAGGATATTATGTTTAATAAAACCACAGATATAGAACTGAAAGGACTTTATCCAGTCAAATCCCCTTTTTAGAGATGAGGAAATTGAGGCCCAGAAAGATTTAAAGACTTGTCACATGTTGATTCAGAAGAAAGAGTTGAATCTAGATTCACTGACTTTCCAATCAATTGGATCAATTGGATTAACTATTGTTAATTGGATCCAATCCAATTGGATCAATAATGACTCCTATTTCTACAGGTTTTTAAATTTTACAAAAGCACTTTAAAGACACTAATTTACTGAGATGCAGCCCTCAAGAAATTCCAGGATTTGTAATCAAAGGCTTACAATAGGAGAATAAACCAACGATTACTGGGAAGTCTTAAGTTTTCTTTATATCTGTTTTAAGTGAAACAAAATAACAGTAATAAATACCCATTGGTACCTAAAACTCATTCACCTTCCTCAAAAAATATCTTAAAGGGAAGAAGCTCTAAATCCACAATTTACATTAGCACCCAAATAAATATCTGAATCTGGTATCCTTCTTAAACTACCTGATTGAGATTTGTTTTTAAATAACTTTTATTAGAACCCTGAACACATTTTTTACATCCAGATCAATGAATGGATATAATCGATACAATAAATACATCTACTCAATTTCTAATCTTGCAGATAGCAGGCACTTTAAAAATTGAATTTGAGGTGCAGTAAATAGAGTGGTCTAAAGTCAGGAGGACCCGAGTTCAAATCTGGTTTCAAACACTTAACTGTATGAACCCAACTGCTTCAGCCAAAAAAAAAAAAAAAATTCTGTTTGGAATACTTCCAAATTGCTTATTAAATTATGCTTCTGATCATTTAATTTTAGTCTGCACCTTTTGTGGACTTCTCTCTCACATACACACATTATATTATGCTTGTCATTACTTTATGATCAGTTCATCCATTTTCTTCATACTTTTCAATATAAAAAGTCAGGTTTTATGCAATGAAGAGGTTATACTACAGTATAACTATATGAATTGATAATATAGTAATGACAGACAAAATAAATGGACAGATGATTATTATCCTTGCTCCAGTAGTATCCTTGTTAGATAAAATGTTAAGGAAAGACCCCAGACTGATCCTAGACAATAGATGCTCAGAATGGACCAATGTAAATGAGTTGTAGTCTTCATCTTTGGAGGGAATATGCATGCTTATGGTATTACAGTTGTATAGTGATGCTATTATGTCAAATAAGTACAAAGATATACATATAAAATGTGCATACACACATTTATATTACATATAAAATACAGATGATGTAATATTATACTGTGCAATATATTATAGGAAGAACAATTTAACAATGTTCCTATCTACTTTATTTTTAACTTTCCTAAAGTGTTCCAAATTACTCTCTACATAACCAAAGAAATGGATTCTCCCTTGTCACTAAAATGTTTAAATTAGTGCCGTTTAACAGTACGCCATAGTGATTCATCCAGATCTTTCATATTCAGTATTGGGAATTAATATCTTCCCTTTCTCTCTGGGCTCTAAGAATTCTATACTAGGAAGTGATCATTTGTCATATAGAGAACAGGGCCGGGAATCAGAAAGATTTGAGTTCA
This sequence comes from Antechinus flavipes, assembly GCF_016432865.1. Lineage (NCBI taxonomy): Eukaryota > Metazoa > Chordata > Mammalia > Dasyuromorphia > Dasyuridae > Antechinus > Antechinus flavipes. The sequence continues at coordinate 33,238,931 of NC_067401.1, read as the reverse complement.
AATCTGGTCTTAGATACTAGCTCTGTGATTCTGGGAAAGTCTTTTAAACCTGTTTGTCTCAATTTCTTTATCTGTAAAATGAGCTGGAGGAAATGACAATGCACTCCACTATCTTTGCAAAAAAAACAAACCAAAACCCAAATGGGATCCCAAAAAGTTGGACATAACTGAAATGACTCAAAAATAAGCAAATTTATCTCTAAATAAGTCACTTAGTTTAAATATAAAGCTTATGTCCTCATACTAAGTTTACAATGTTCTTTAGAAATATCATTTAATTAGGATTTTCAGAACCTGACCAAGAGTTTAACAGAAGCATAGATTCAGAGTAGGAAAGGATTCTTAGGAATTAGAAGCCCCGATCCCCTCAGATGAGAAAACTTCATTTCACAGATGCTAAACAATTTCTTCAGTGGCAGACTAGGAATCTGAAGCCAGACTAACTCCAAACAAAGCGCTCCTGTTATATACTATTATCATCCCTCAGAGTGGTACTAGCAGGTGAGTATCAGTAAGCTCAGCATAGTACAAAAGAGATTAGTCAGGCTCAGCATACTACCAGCAACAGATACATATCCCTGTTTCCCCAGGCTAAGCCAATATATTTGATAGGACTATTTGCAAATAAATGACGATAAAGTTTTCAATAAAAAAGTGACTAAATAGTTGAGCAGATAAATGTGGCCGACCAAGTGAACCTATACAGGGTTTCAATGCTTTTACAAAGCCTCTGTTTAAAAAAAAAAAAAAAAAAAATTCTGCTTTACATTTTAAATGTCTTAAGATGAAAATATTTTTATAAAGATTTTCATATTGGGATCAACTAGCCATGAAATCTACCTATATCACATAATAACCTGCTTTTTTGTTTCATTTTCTCCCTCATGTTCTAAATGCAAGAGTTGGTTTACTTGACAATTTTCTTTTATGCAACTACTAATAAATATTAAGTACCTTCTAAATGCCAAGCCACTGGATTTACTGAGTAGTCACACCCATGCTTTTGGAAAATCACTAATGGTTAGAGAGGATGAAGACTTGAGACAGACTGATCCATCAGCAGGTTATTACAATAGTTCAAGTGTCAAAAGATAAAGGCCTATACTAGATAGTAAGAGGTTGGGTTTAGGGGGGAGGGGAGGGGCAAATGAGATCTTGCAAAGGTAAAATCGAAAGGCTTTGGCAAAAGTTTGAATAGAGGACAGAATGGCAAAAGATAGTAAGGTGCCCAGGATAACATTTAGATTTTCAGCCCAAAGCACTGGGAACATGAAGTTGCCCTGTATAGTCATATGAAGGCAGAAGTGAAGAAAGCTTAGGAGAACAAAAATTTCAGTTATGGGTACACTGAGTTTATCTACTGGGAATCCAGTTTATGTTAGAAGGCAAATAAAAAATGTCAGACTAGCAGTCAACAGAGGTTAGGGAAAGAGAAAAATCAAGTTGATAAATCCATAGTATCTTAATGGATTATCAGGTGAATAATAAGACATTGGAGGAGAGGGCAGCCCAGGACAGAAGAACAGATCTGAGACAAGCAGTCAGATGAGTAGGAAAATCAGAAAAGGGTAATCAATAATAATCAACAGAAAGGTCAAGGAGTTGAGAAAAGACTAATATTTGGCTTAATTGCCAAAAGAGATCAGTGCTAAATTTGGAGACTGCAATTTCAGTGACATACGGTAGAAACAAGATTGTATTTTAAGAGATTTAGGGACAGAAGAAATCAGATACACACACCTACTGTGCCTTTTCAGATTTAGCCACAAAAGGGCAGAATATTGGACAATAGTTTCTGGGGATATTAGGTTCCAAGTAAGGTTTTTTTTGAAGACCGAAAAACACATGTTTAGAGCCGCACAGAGAAGTGAAAATTTGGGGGAGTGACAGAGGGAACAATCTGTTGGAAGAAGCGAGAGGGAATGGGATTGCTGAAGCACTAGAGGGATTGACTAATCCCATCATGGGATGCAAGTAGTTGCAGAAAATATGAGTAATATGGAGGGGAAAATGGAAGCTCACAATGAACGGCCTCAACTTTTTTCTGAAAAATATAAGGCAAGGTTCCAAGCTTAAACAGTGGAGAGAACCAGAAGCTCAAGGGATGAAAAAATCTGCAAGAGATGCTGCAGGGTTTCTACTTCTGTTTCTACTTCTACTTGTGATTCTTCGTGAGCCCATTTGGGGTTTTTCTTGGCCATTTCCTTCTCCAGTTCATTTGGCAATGAAGTAAATGAAATGAAATTACTTGTCCAGTTACTAAATGTCTGAGGCTGGATTTATACTTGGGTCTTCCTGACTCTGCAAGTTATTCTATCTGTTGCAACAAAAAATTAATTCCTGAAGCAGGTATAGGACTACCCAGTAGCAGCGAGAGCCCAGGTGAAGTTGATATAAATTTTTAGCAGATATAGTCAGAAACAATGCATGATTTCTCCACTTTTGTTTAGCAGCATGTGGATGAGAAAAAGCAGCAGACCATGGTAGTGATTCACAGCTGACCCTGGGCAGGGGACAAATTACAAAATGAAGGGGCTATGTCAAATTGACTAAGATGACAGCAAAAGATAACAAATGTTGGAGGGGGATGTGGGAAAACTGGGACACTGATGCATTGTTGGGGTTGTGAACAGATCCAACCATTCTGGAGAGCAATTTGGAACCATACTCAAAAAGTTATCAAACTGTGCATACCCTTTGATCCGGCAGTGTTATTACTAGGTTTATATCCCAAAGAGGTATTAAAGGGAAAGGGACCTGTGTGTGCAAAAATGTTTGTGTCAGCTCTTTTCATAGTGGCTAGAAACTGGAAATTGAATGGATGTCCATCAGTTGGAGAATGGCTGAATAAATTGTGGTATATGAAAATTAGAGAATATTACTGTTTTATAAGAAATGATCAGCAGGATGAATACAGAGAGGCTTGGAGAGACTTACATGAATTGATGCTAAATTAAATGAGCAGAATCAGATCATTATACACTTCCAACAATACTGTATGATGATCAATTCTGATGTTTGGTGCTCTCTTCAACAATGAGAGGATCCAAATCAGTTCCAATTCATTTGTAATGAACAGAACCAGCTACACCCAGAAAAAGAACAATGGGAAATGAGTACAGCCCACAACATAGCATTTTCATTCTTAGTTATTGCTTGCATTTTTGGTTTTTTCTTCTCAAGTTATTTTTACCTTCTTTCTAAATCCAACCTTCCTTGTGCAACAAGATAATTATATAAACATGTGCACATATATTGCATTTAACATATACTTTAACATATTTAACATGTATGGGACTACCTGCCATGTAGAGGAGGAGGAAAGGGAGGGAGGGGAGAAGTTGAAACATAAGTTTTTGCAAGGGTCAATGTTGAAAAATTACCCATGCATACATTTTGTATATAAAAAGCTATAACAATTTTTTTTTTTAAAATGAAGGGGCTAGTATAGAACTGACCTGATTCACCATATGGTAATGATCTGACTATTCCAAAGATAGGAGGTTTCACCAATTCCAAGTTATGTGGAAAAAGATGGGGTCTTTATAAGGGATGAAGTGGATAGCCAATAGATTGTAGTTATAAAGAGAACTTGAGAATTCCTCAGCATTCTGTTACATCTGCTACTGATGGCAAGATCAAATATATAACTGTGAGGAGGTCATGGGAAGTGAGATCAAGCAACTAAGGAGTTGGGGATTTGACAAACTTGATACATATATTGACATTTCTTAAGGTTGGGAGTTGGGAAGCAAAAAAAAAATTTGTGATGGGGAGGATGGGTGGTGTTTATGAGAACTATCAACACTTTGGGTGATAAACACGAATAACATGAACAAAGTTCATTGAGGAAGTGTACCTCCAAGTGGGCACAGATCCAACTTAATATAAGAATGAAGGAAGCAGCAGTCAATATTGTAAATTGTAGCCAGAGCTTGTGTCATGACAAATCTCTTAACTACCAGAAGCGTGGTCAGGTCTGCACCTTGATATTGTGGGCAGACTGGAGGACAGACTCGTAGCAGAGCAGCAGCTTATTGTACTCAATTTAAGCAAGAGGTGATAAGACTGCACCAATGTGAGAGAAAAGAATGACATGTAGCTGCCATGTCCTTAAAGTGTCTTTTAAAATAAATGACTTGGGGGCAGCTAGTTGGTGCAATACATAGAACATCAGCCCTAAAGTTGGGAGGACCTGAGTTCAATTCTGACCTTAGACATTTAACACTTTCTGGCACTGAGTGATCCTAGGGCTAAGGTCACAACCCCAATTGCCTCAGGGGAAAAAAAAAACTTATCTTGTACTTAAAAGTAACAAAACTCATACATTTCTGAGCATGGTTTTGAATGCCCAAAAACTTCCCAATGAATATTAAAGTGTGCATCAAATTGGTGCTATAAAGGATGAGGATTCTCCTAAATCAGTTCTTATGTAAACTATTTAAGCTAACTTCATCTACACTCCACTCAACTTTTCTAAGTGTCCTGGTCCTCTCACAGCTTACATTTTACAGCTCAAACCCCTTACTGAGCCAAGTTTTGTCAAATTTGTGCCTTGGGGTCTATATGGAATTTAAATAAATCCATTATTCATTGGACAAACAGAAGGCCAATTAAAACTTTTGAAAGCTTGAATGGATGATACACCTTGATTATTGTGGCATAAAAATCTATAAGCAAACAAGTGATAGACTTCCTGAATATGATTAGGTTATTGTTCAGAAGTCTACTAGTATTGAGCCCATACTCAATGCTTTTTAACTGGCTACTAAATATCAGTTTACACTTTAGTAGCACAGCCTTAAACAAAAAAAAAAAGTTCAACAGTACTAAATGGAGAATTTAAGTGAATACTCTGAAAAAATGTTTCAGTAATAATTACATAAAAAAGCAAACTGTGAGGCTCAGCTGTAAGGTATACATATTTATCCTTGACATAAAGGCCCACCCCTTACCTGGTTTCTTGAATCCTGGAGTTGCTGGCCTGGAGAAATGAACGAACACCTTATTTGGGAAAAACTCTAAACTAGTAATATGATTCCTCTCCTTTGGCCAAAATGTTTTAATCCCTTTCCAAGGTCTCAAGATCAATCATCCTAATTGTTGGGAGATGGTAGCAGGAGAAAAGGAAACTTGGGGAGCTTCCTGTGAGCAAGGTATAAAATCCTAAGCAAAAAGTTTTTTGTTTTTTTTAAATATATACATTGATAATCGATTTAAAAATCCTAGGTCAATCAAAAGTAGAAAGGAAAATGTTAGCAATATAGCTAACACTGTACCTAATCCCAATAGGCTGCAGTGAAAAAGTGAAGAGAGCACGCAACTAGAGACAGATGACCAATTTCCTCATCTGTAAAAAGGAGATGAAATATTCTCAGGGGTATTAGAAGCAAATAATCTTAAGTTATTACCCATCTTGAACCTCAGGAAATTATAGCTATTCCAAAACAGTGGCATCTTTCTTGAAAATACCTTTTCACATAGGTATAGGTAGTATTTTTTAAAAATTATTTCACAAGTTTCAAATAAAACCCTCATCTAGCATTCTTTTACATGACCAGAAGTCATGTTCATGCTAGGCTATTTATCTTCAAATTGTCTGACTCCACATCCTGCCTACAGACTTAAGAGCTAGAAAAGCCATCCAGTACACTCTCATATGAGTGTGTTCCGGATGTGTTCTTACATAATCTTATGTGCTTATATACACACTTGGGAAAACACTGCTTTCCTGCTGCTGATGATTTCAACTCCCAGTATTGTTCCCTCAAACCTTGATCCTAATGTCATTAACAATCTTTTCCAAAATTGTGATCTTGCATTATGATCCATTTCAACTAACAGCTGAAATTTGTATTAATATATTAAAAACAATAACAAGAAGACCATTGAATGCTATTGCACCTATTTAGGAACAGTTTTAGTCTTTTTCCAAAGTTAAAGGCCCTTGCCCTTTTCTTTCCAAGTATATGTTTTACAACTAAAACACACTGCCTAACATCTAATTTGGAAAAGCTTCATACATCATTATGTCTTTGCCCCTTATCACTCCTACCCTAAATTTTTAGCTCCTTAGCAATACAAAGTTAACTTGCTTTTGAAGTTTTTTTTTTCTGATTTTTACTGTTAAATACTACATTACAGATTTTAATGCTATTAAAATTTAAAAAACAAATTTTAATGCCACTGTTATCCAGACAGTATCCTAAAATCTCTTTTAAGAACCATAATCAGTTTTATTCAAAAATGCTTTTAGACATTCCCTCATCTTTTTCATCTTCCAAGAGAGATCTGAAAATGGTAAAGTGGCTTAATGAATAAAAGATTAGTCTTTGAATCACAAGACCTTAAATCCTATTTCTTTATATTGGCATTGTGACTCTAGGTAAGACATTTGGCTGCTCACTTCAACAACCTTAGGGCTCTTATAGGAATCATCTGCATTGATAGTTTCCATACCAGAATTAAACAATACTCTGACTAAATTTAGCTTGGTGAACAAAAACAGATATTTAGTATGAACAGTCCTACTAAAAATTCTCTAGATTCTTAGGACTTAGGTAAATTGGAAAGCAGTATAAATCAACAAAAATTTGTAATATGGATATGGCTTTATGTCATCATAAGAATCCCATACTTTAAGAACTATATTTTCCTTTCTAGGCATGCAATATCTAGTTAATGAATAATAACTGAAAAAATGGCACCCAATTGGCATTGAGATGTTCTTGTCCTCAACTCATATACTAATATAACTTACAAACTGATAATGTCCAGAATACAGAGGCAAAACAATTTGCATAATGAGACTTAAGCTTAAGTGATATATTCTAGAAAATATGGCATTTCAGAGTTAATTCTCCAATTTAAATTAGTTTGGACAGACAGTAGCAGCTCAAAAATTATGTAATACTCCTAATCCCAGAGGGAATTTTTTTTTAATGTTTCAAAATATCATGTGGAAACTTAAATATACCTTTAAAAAAAAAGCCCATATCCAATTCTTATCACAAAACTTAATGGTTTTTAAACCAATAAATCTAATACGTACTGCTTCTGGCTATAAATAAGCAAATGCTAATTATAATTATCACTTTCAAATTAACTACTGTAGTATATTTTCAGGAAAAGCACAGAACTCAAAGAACTCTTAATATTAAGTAAAATACACCTAGATGCATTACCCAACTCATCGATGTAGCTAAATGGCACAGCAGATCTAGAGTACCACCCTGGAGTCAGGAGGACCTGAGTTCAAATCTAGCCTCAGATACTTTAAACACTTATCAGGTATGATGCTGGCCAATTTAATCCCTACTGCCTTGCCCCTGCCCCCCCCCCCCCAAAAAAAACTACCTAAATTCTTTCACTTATATATGACATGATTTTGACTCATCATAATCCTAATGGCCCTTCATGCATTTTGAAGTACAGAGAAACCTTTTGAAGTCCAACTCCTTATCTCCAACCATTTGAGCACTGTAAAATGCTAAACACCAGAGAGTTCCTTGCCCAAGTCATGAAGATGCAAGTAAATGCAAAATCAAGTCAAAATCAGAAATTTGGTACTCTTTCCACTGGAGTAAGCCAATCTCCATGTCTATCCTCATCCATCTTGTACTTACTTGTTTTTTCAACAAAATTTTAAATTTTATTTACCTACTAAATCTTAATCAGATGGCCTGGATCTTTTTTTTTTGATTTCAGTTATCCAAAATGCTGGCAATCCTTCCCATCTTCAGTGATCATGGGAATACAGCTAATCATACCATTTATATATTTTTTTAATCTAGGAGGCTTTTTTAAGCCTTCTAAGTCATTAATTTCAAATAGTCATCATACTCTTCAAGTTATCTGCATTATTAGTAGCTACTGATTGCAGCCCTGAATAAGTTCAAAATATTTACAATTTCATGTTTTGTTATTGCCCCCAAACAAAAAAGCAACACAGACAAAAGAAGTAAATCCATCTCATTTAATCATTGTACACACACGCTTCTGTAAATGTTAAGACATATATACAAAGAATCAAGTCCCAAATTAGGAATTCTAAATTTTCATTAATTATGTAATGTGGTTTACTGGCCATGGCAACCATTACATGCATTTAAGACATACTTACCAAATTTGCACTTTCTGTAATACTTATCTAGTAAAGGACACAGTGCTTTCAAATTTTATTTCATTAAAATCCTTAAAGATACCACCCAAAGAAACAGGTTTTTTTTTTTTATTTAGTGCCAGTTCCAGGAGATATAATTCCAACACATTCAGAAAATGCTTATTTTCTGAGGATTTGTTTTTTTTTTTTTTTTTTGGATTTCTTTCTTTCTTTGTACAACCACCATTTCTGGGTACCAAAAACTCCAAATTGTCATTTCTGTCATGGGTTCACAAAATCAACAGCAGGGAATTCATAAGAGGAAAGCACCATTAGCAAATGCTGGCAATTTACCAGGCTGTAAGCTAAAAAAAAAAAAAGTCAATTTTGCTAACATTGGGTAGAAACAAGGAGCAGAAGGTAGCACAATTACATTGATATACTAGTTACACCAGCAGGACTCAGGTAAAAATTACTAAAGGCATCTACTTTTGTGTAGAAATTAGTACTACAAAGAAAAGAAATAATATCTGTGAAATGTTTATGCCTGAAAACTCCAAAAATAAGTAAAATATTTAAATGACTTCACATTCCAGTAAGCCCTTTCAAAACCCTATCTAAATTTAAATGTTAAATTTGTGTCATTTCCATACATTCACTTAAAAATGAACAAGTAAACTGTTCTTTCTCCTCTTATTACCTGAACAAAGTAGGATCCAAATCGCCCGTAATCAGCTCTACACCTGACAAAACTCTATTCAGCATTTTAAAGCCTTGTGTAGAATATGCCCTTTTTTCCCCCAAAATAAAATATTTTGGATTTCTTCTAAACCTAACTTCCAAAAGAATAAGGGGGAAAATGTTAAGCCATGCAATATCACCTTCTTAATGCTCCTGGTTTTAAAGTAAATCCTACAAGTCCACGTAGGAATCCTGCTTAAAAAACTACACGCATGTGGTGCCTTAAGTTAGTTTATTTTTTAAAAATGTAAAACTTGAGATAAAAGTGTAAAATGGTACTCACCAGGAAGACAGCTTGTTTAGAGATAGTTTTTAAGGAAAACCAAATCTCCACTGTATCTACTCCATTTCTTAAATACAGTTTAAACTGTGAAAAGCAGGGAACCTTTACCCTCAGGTAATTTCATATAAGAAACAACAGTAAGTGATCTTATTAAAAAAATAAAAAATAAAAAAAAAAACACATTACCCCAGATAACCCTAGAGTTTTTTTTTTTTCAACCAAACACGACTTATCTGTGAAATCATGAAAGGCAACTGTTTTCAAATAGTTACAACTCCAATTTAACAGGAGCACAAGACTAGCCAAATTATCTACTTAAAAATTTAAGTTTTCCAAATTTTTATAAGGAAAAAACCTTAAGTTTAAAAATGTAGCTTCCAGAGATGAAGTCCTATGAATCTTTGTATTCCCCTCCCCATGTTCTCCCCCAAAATTTCCTACAATAGTGAATGTGAAAGGCAGACATCTTAATCAAAGCTCAAGATTGGGAATGAGGAAGAGGGGAATTTAAGCCTCTGAAAAATAAATGCTTTTGTAATTCCCCCATCTCTTACAGTCACATTAAATATAGCTTATCTATGTAGCTTAAAGATTCATTTCTTCATACTACTCCCAATTCCCAGATTAAATCTCACACTCTTAAAGAACCAAAAAATGAGCAATATTTTACGGAGAAAAAGACTGAACATGGTTAGCATCATTTCAAACCCTTGGTAAAATAAAAACTGAATGTTAAAATATATATACATATATTATTTCCCACCCTTAAGTTGTCACACTTGCAGCATCTGCCTGAATTTCCTGATGTGGAATTTTGCATTAACTTAGATGTAATGAATGAGGTTTTATGCTGTTCTTAGTAAAGGTAAAAAACTACCTAAAAGTGGAACAGTAACATAAAACTGAGGTATATTTTATGTAAATAAGCAAAAAAGTTAATGCTTCTTTGTAGCAAAACTATAAAACAGCTATAATCAAAAAGTACACTATTTTAATGTTTTCTTTCTTATACCTATATACACCATTTGGCGTTTCCTAAAACTGTAGAGAATTAACATTTTTCAAGACTTCAAGCCACACTGAATGACATCTTAAACAAAGGGAAAATGCAAGAAAGATTGTAGAGTGGCTCAAACAACAGATGAATCTAAACTCTGGTTTCCGGTACTGGAGCCTTGGCCAAACAAAACTATTACTGCCTTTTCCTTTCATGAAGAGCACATATATGTTGGGTCAACCACAAAGAGCCAGATCATAAGGGAGCATCATCATAACTTGACCTAAAATCAATAGGCCTTACAACTGCTTTTGCCCCCAACTGTATGTTTTTACATGTCCAAAGCAGCCAATACTAGATGTAGTAATATTTCTTTAACTAGAAGGCTTTTTTACTTGTGTGGTTATATGGATTATGTTTGAAAACAATATTTCAAATAGGAACATCAGGTACTTACAGATTAAACTAACCTGTACTGGCAGTGCTGTGGAATTTTTCTTCTCTACCAGTAAGTAGCAAATGCTGAAATTCTGCTGCTAGTTAACAAAAACACAAATTGTATTAAACTGAGGAGTTCAATCCATAGTTATAAAGTCAATGTGCATTAAATTTCCTCAGAGCCTGCTTTAAACATTAGTTATTTCTCTAAATGCCACAAAATTATTTTACACGGGCTATTAAATTTGGTGTGAACTGATTTAAACGATGAAACCATGATTTCTCCTAACCAATGATAATTTTGACTTAAGGAAGTTATAAAGCAATTGCTTCAAAAGGAGCAGAATCTCAAGAGAGAAAGAATATCAATTAAAGAAAATTCTACACCACAGACAAGTGACTTTTTTTAAACTGTCAAAAAACTTTTAAGATGACAGCACTCAGGATTTCTACTGATTAGTTTCAATTAGAAAAAATATTTGCTATGTCATTTTGGTTAAAGGCCTTTTCTATGAAAAGAGGTAATCTTTTTTTTCCCTAGTGTTTTTACTCTTGCCCACTTTAGTCATTAAGTAGTCTTAGTCTGTGATGACAGTGGTTGATAATACTTTTACTTCCTCTGTCTTCATATTGATAATCTCTTCCCTTCTTCTAGTTTAAAGTGTTAAATTGTGTATGAAGCAGATGTTAAACTTTTTAAAGATGAAAACAATTTTCCCAAATTGACCAAAAATTATTTTGTTACTTTAGAGACAGAAAACCAAATGCAAAGTATGTCTTGCTAATTATTGGGTCAATGTAGAATATCATCATTTTTAAAAAATCCTTTAGTGGGATGCAGAAAATAGTCCATCCTTTTCACCCAACTATGTGACTTAAAAATCAAGGACACAGAAGATTTGTCCAGAACAATATGACTATCAAAGGTTTGTTGGAGTTAGAGAGAGATCACCATTATTCTTTATTTTGTACAAACTGGACAGCATAGGACTCAGTGCTAAATTCCGAAAACCTTTCCATAAATTTAATCAAAGTTCTACAATTAAAGGCAAACCTTGAGGAACCTCTAAATAATCACCTTAGTGGTAAAACCCCTAATATATCAAGTGATACTAGGGGATCAGAACAAATGCAAAAATGATTTGCCCAGTCCACTCATATGGCAAAACTATGTATTTTGTCAAATATTGTTTACATACACCTTATTACTATATCCATAAATCCATAAATAGCATTTGAGCATCAATAAGTCAAAAATGGCTTTCAATGAAAGTGATTAAGTAATCAACAACTAAGGTTGATTTACATGCACTTCTCTTGCAGTTACCTTGAGTAATGTGATTACATATGTGGTATTTAAATTCCATGTTCCTAAAAATTTAACTCTTTCTACCAATCATACCTGGATCAAGAAATTCTTCAACTAATTATTCTTGAATAAGCACTATTCAGGGCCACCATTATAGACTCAAACTAGGTGCATCCTAGTTAACCAGCATAAAGTATCCTCTTTCGATCTACATTTAGGTCTTTAAATCACTTAAAAAAAAAAAAATACACATCAGATTTTTGATAAACAAGTTGGGTTAACTAACAGTTTTTCAGAGTAGTGGATACTCAACACTGGAAGAGAAGCAGGGAAGGGGAGTGAGGTGGGGGGATGGACAAGAGAGGACAATTCTTCTATAGGGCCAAGAAGAAATCTATTTACAAAGGCATTCTGCTTCTGTTAATAAGACAGCAACCATTCCAATGGATCATTTTATAGTGTAGCACTCCTTCACATGCCACACTCATTCTTCATTTCCAACCCAATGCTAGGTTCACAAGAACAGGAAAAAAAACTACAAAAGCTTGAATAATGACATGAAGATGATGGTGAATTGTAAATGTCAAGAGAAGTCCAAAAAGAAGCTTTACTTCCCCATTTTTTATTACACATTCATCTGAATATGAGAGAGGAAGGGGGAGGTTGTGGAAAAAATATTTTAGTAATTCAGCATCAACCATAAAATTATAAGCACCGACAATGTGCAAGGCACTATACTAAATGCTATAAAAAGCTAAATGCTTCTGATTTTTAAATGGGATACTTTACGTATATATATGGCATAATCAGGTGACTGCTACACTATGAAAACCACAGGATAGTAAATGATTCCAGTTCTGTGAAAGGGGAAAATTCAAATCATGGTACTTAATTGCCAGAAATGCAATTAACCAAACATTTATTTACAAATTTTCACCAAGTATTTCTATATAAGTATCAGAGGCAAAATCTGAAAGCTTACGATTTCATGCCTCCTTTTAAGCCAAAACTATGTTAACTTGAAGAATTACAGGAAAGGAAATCAAATCCGGAGCATTCAGAATTGGATGACCCATGGTTAGATCAAAGGAGGATACCCATTTAAAAATATAATGGCTGATTACTGTACAAAGTGAGAAGAAATATAATGTGTAAGAGGATTGTTATAACTGACTACATAGCAAGCATTATCATTATGCTTGGATGAAGACATCTACTGTTCATTTTATTGAAACAAAAAATTATCTATGAATAAATAATCATAATATTTATCTAATTTTGCCAATGGATGTTTGCAGAAATCTAAACCATTAGTTAAGTCTTATTTCTAAAATCCTACTTATCTATTAAAGCACACACTACAACGTTATTTTTTATGCATTAACTACATTCTTTTTTAAAAAATACTTTAGGTCTCTCTTACAAAATATTACCCTTTCAGATAAAGGAGTAGTATAATTCATCATACTACATATGGATAAAATAAAAGCTCTCAGCTGATTCAGACTCATCTAAAGTTCTGGCATTAGCAATTATTAGAGTTAGCAATTTCTAGTAGTATTAAGAAAATACAAAATAGTGCCTAATTTTATGGAAGAAGCCAAATATCTGACTTCCTGTAAGAAACAGGGTTATCTTTTTAGATTTGTTAACTATCCAAACAGCATCAATGAAGTTATTAGAAGCAATAAATATTGTTAAAGAAAAAGTTAAAAAGACATTTTAGGTAAATTTTTCTATCATCCCCTAAAAGCTAGAGTGAAAAATCATCTTTATAAAATCTTAAAAACAATTTGGCGATTTGGTAATTATTTAATATTTTAATTTCAGTCAAATACTAAAGAGAAATAAAAACCCATATAATTTCTTAAATGATTAAACTGCTTTTAACTTTGTTGTTCAAAAAAAGGCTTTCCAAGAGGCAGATTGGTGGGCCAAAACACACTTACAAATAAAGATATATTAATCTAGGCTTCAGTTTTTGTCTCCCTTTGTCTCACCAAGTAAAATTTAGTTAGAATGGATTGGGACTCTGTTCAATTAGCCTGAAAAGAAACCTCAAGATTATCTCAATAGTGCAACTTTAAAGCATGTTACTAACTTTAAAATATATCATATTTTTCCTGAAGTTTTGGCTGATTAAAAATATTAGCCAGTAATCTTTAAAAGTACTGTTTCTTTATGTTCATTCCTTTCTTTAGTAGCCTTTAGAAAGTCAAATTTCTACTCTCTTCCCACCTCCCCATGTAATGTAGGGGCTCTACATTAACATTTGCTCTAATGTGGTGACTTCAAAATATCAAATATTATAAATAAACTCTATTAACTTTTTTTTAAATAATCAATTACTGCAATCATCAAACATACATTTAATATATTTTAGTTAAAAAGTTAATTAAATAAATTTCTCATAGGTCAGAATTACAAATAAAAACAGCATACTAGAACAAATTTTATGCCTCTAAATGGAGAACTACAGAGGCAGTCAAAATACGAGATAATACGTAAGATTAAGAAAATTTCAATGTTCTATAGTAAAACTAATAAATTTCTAATATTCTGTTTATCTAAAAACACCACAGTCAAACATGATATTAATATAGAGCCTTCTCTGCCAAAAGATTATAAAAATCCTAAATTTAATTAAATTTAGGGGCCTTCACCAAACTTGCTGCAAGTTTGGGGACATAAATATCCAACAGCCATAAAGCTGTGAAAGCCCCCATAAGGAATAAAATAAATCCCACTTGCCTCAGACTGAACAGGGCAACACTGAGACTCAGCCTCAGCCTGTCCTATGGCAGGGCTATAGGAAGAAGAAAATTTCAATTTTAGAAAAACATGACCCAATTAATTTTAAAGACATGCATAAAAAAAATGAACAAAATCCCAATGATCAAGCAAGCAAAAGAAAAATCAGCTTTTTACCACTATTATAATTTCATACTAAGCCCACAGTTTGTTTGTTGGGGCTTCCCCCAAACAATTTTAAATTAGAAAGGAAGTGCTGAGATTAGCATTTAATTTGCAGCTTGATCACTGGAACATTAATATACCTACTGAATATTTTCCCTATACCTCGTGGCATTTATTATGCTATGTCACTAAGCTAGAAATGCTCTAAGTGAAATGAAAATCTCATCAGCCACTTGATGATCAGTGGCTGGTTGTCTCACCATAAAATAGTTCAAACAGAACAACTAGTGCCAGACAAATTTAA
This sequence comes from Antechinus flavipes, assembly GCF_016432865.1. Classification (NCBI taxonomy): domain Eukaryota; kingdom Metazoa; phylum Chordata; class Mammalia; order Dasyuromorphia; family Dasyuridae; genus Antechinus; species Antechinus flavipes. The sequence goes on along the minus strand of NC_067401.1, from coordinate 33,223,842 downwards.
AGAGCTAGTCTTGAAGGAAAACTGAGAAACTGACAGACCAGAGTAAGTCAGTCTTGTCACTTTCTGAATTATGGAAATTATATTGCCTGCCCAACTAAGCCCAGTTCATAGGATTTTTGCTAGAATTTCCCCAATTATTTCAGGAAACTTTTAATGTGAACAAAATCATCTCTACTGTCCCAATTTAAATAAGACATACCACCATGGACCACAGAAGCAGTTAGGCACAAGAAAAATTGTTTTCCAGAAGTTTAATCATATTTTAATGAATGCATCAAAATCACTATTTATTAGTTTCAAATTTTCCAGTAAGTGGCATAAGCCACATAAGCCACAAGTGATATTTAATCAAAATAAAATGTGAACTTTAAGTGCTAAGGCCATTTTGAAACTTTAAAGTAGAACTTCAGAGAAATGTTACCATTTTGATAAAGTAATAAAGCATTTGATCTATAGACCTTAAAAGGCAAGAATTTTGTTGTAAAATGGTCTCATATAAAATGGAAATTCACAACTTTACACAAGATAAGTCCATACAAGTCAATTAAAGAGACCACACATTTTTCATAGAAATCATTACAATATTACTCTTGCAAGTCACAACTAACGCACATCAAACAATTGAATATTAGAAATCTCTTCCTACCTATTGATGCCAAATACATTTTAACCATTTGTCATACTTTTGTAGAATTACAAGTTTCTTGGAGATTTTCAAAACACAATATAAGAATCCTCTGAGGGCAGAGGCTCTTATGTAGATCCCAGGTGGGTTACAACCAAAACTAGTCATCTTAGATTCGTCTGTAACACACCAGAGGGAAAATTCTTACCAAAAGAGTGGAACAGCAGCTGAAAGGTGTTGGTCCAAAATATTTGACAACTTTTAGTTTGAAAATGTTTGTAATGCTGAGCATCTTTCAAATAAATTATTTTTACTATTTAATTCAAACATGGGTTTTCTTGAAACAAAAAAGGTAAAAAATACTTCATAAATACTATTGGAAATCATTCCACCCTTAATAAATTCAACATGTGAACAAGCCTTGTGCATTTTTAGGACTAAGGCTTATACCATATTAACAAATTCAAGTCATTTTTATAATATCTTTTTCTTAAGTTTAAATTGTTTCATGAACGTAAAAATGAAGTATTAAATCATCTCTTCCTTCACTCTCATAAAATTTTAGAAACAGTGAAGCAATTGGACTCTTAGAAATAAATGTTAATAGAAAAGGTTTATGATTACATTATAGTTAAACCTTCCATGATTATACTCAATTCTTTAAGAAAAAAATTCACATCTGTTAACTATAAAATTAAATCATAATTAAAACAACTACCAAATACCAGATAATCAATGGATAATCAAAAAATTAAAGCCCAGCAAAAACAAGTCTTATTTCTACAAATGAAAAGCTAAGTCAGTGGTTACAACAAGTTTTTAATGTCCTATGACAAGATGATAATATACACAATAATCACAAGTTAATGACTACAATAATCACTAGCTGCCAAATATAGAGTCTGAGATTAAAAGACTAAAAACAAAATGTTTAATAACTTCACAATCCCTTATAAGCTTAATATTAACACAAAGATGCTCAGCATTACAATTAATAAAGTTATGTTACCAACTTGCTATATGGAAACTATCCAACTATAAACATTTTAATCTTAGGATACAAATTCTAAAAATTAGTGTAGCATCAAGTATAAGTTTTCAATGTTTTAAGACAAATATAGAAAACACATTTATAGCATGTGGCTAAACTTCTAGAAGGTTGCACCTGTAAAGCTTTTGAGGTCCATGACTAGAGCATTCAATTAAATAATCCTAAATTACGTATGTGTCTGGCACTAGAGTCTATATAATCAGCAGCAGTAGGGAAGGTGTGTTAAATTCATCTATTAAATTTCTAAAGTCACCTGCAATGTATTGAAACCAAGGGAAGAAAGCACTAAAAAGTGTTTATACTCATTATGTAATAGTGTATTTAAACTCTGCATTATGTTTAACGAAACAGTAAATGACTTAATCATTAAGTACAAACTTTATGTCTATTGCTCAGAAATAAGCAATTTTCCACCATGCAGCTAAGGAATGATCTACAATTCAAACACAAAATTGGAAGAGTATATCAAAATTTCACTAGTAACTACGCTTCTTTATTATAAGTGGACATCTACTGTGGCATGCATCTGTACAAACCTTTCAGGCAGTGGTCCACAGCTGGTCACGAATAAAAAGGCATCAATTTTTCTTTCATTTTATTACAATTAAGTTTAACAGTACAGAAAAGTCACATGACCTTTAGTGGGTCAGTTTTTGTTTTCTTTTGTTTTTTTTAAACCCTGCAACATGAGGAATTCTAAGTACATTAAATATTGTTACACGTTCAGACTTCCAATGTACAGGTACTTGGAAACAGTTACAGCCCTCACCAAGCTATGTTGGGGACATAAAGTCCAACAGCATATGAAATGCTGCGAAGGCATAACTTTACAAATAGCAACATAAGGTTACAGAACTTGCCTTTAAGGTGGTATGTTCATGTAATTCCAGCGCCTTCACAATTTAACGAACCATATTTACTATACTTCACTTCTAAAAACCTAGATGAAACATGAAAAAGAAGCCATACAGTATAAATTGCAACATCAGGAAAAGTTCCTGCTTTATTATTCCAAATAAATTTTTCCCGTGTAAAACAAAATGTCCAATAGTTCCTGGTATGTGGGAAGATAATGTTTGTTAAAGTCACAATGAAGCCTTAATTGACGAAAGCTTGGCTATATAAACAGCACAAGATGAGAAAAGGTTTAATCTCCAAACCTATTAGATTGGGCGAAGTAACATCAGTAACGGCCACCTTGCGACATTACAGGAGGTCTCATTCCCATTGGAGGTCGAGGAGGCCCACCTTGATAAGGGGGTACCATTGGAGGTCCCTGCCCATATGGAGGCATAGCCCCAGGAAGATAACCTGGCATGCCTTGATGATGACCACCATACTGACCTATAAAACACATCCAAAGATATAACATAGGTAAGTAGGCCATTAAAAAACACATTCTGCAAAGTCAATTACTTTAAAATTTAGAAAAAAGTTAAGTTTATAGATTCTATTAAGTAAAAATTTTTTAAAAGGATGAAAAAAGAATACCATGAGGAGGCAATGGGGGTCTCATTCCTTGCTGTTGTGGAGGAATTCCTGGCTGTGGTGGCATCATACCTCCAATTGGTCCAACAGGTGGATTACCCATAGGGGCTTGCCCTGGTCTTGGAAGATTACGCTGATATTTAGGTAACTGCGCCCTTCTCTCTTCCTAGGAATAGAAATAAGTAAAATATTTTTAAAACCTCAATTCAAAGAACTTAAGTCAACATTAAGAAACTTTGGATACAACCATTAAAATAATACTAAAAAAAAAAAAAAAAATACCCACAAATGATTCTGCATTGAGACTTAAAAGTATCAGCATAATTTTCCAATTTTCTAGGTAAATTGTCAGCGGTCATCCAAAATAGATACTAAGAATCTTCAACACATTACAACTAAAGCATGCTAGTAGACACAGTATTAACTTCTTCTTGAATTATCTTCGAGGTAATCAATCACACTTGAAACATGGTGTTTTAAAATGTTAAAATATGAAAAACAGTAAGAAATGTTTTTTAATATGTGTTTTGGGGACCTGCTGATACTGGCTGATACCTTTTCCAAGATTTATATAACTAAAATAGTAATAAAGGGAAAGTAAATAAGATGTACCTAGATATGCATTTAATTTCAAACTCAAATATCCCAAATAGGAAATATTGAGGCTAAAACGCTTTAAATGTTTCCTTTATGAACCAAGGGTGATAGTTTTTCACCATCAAAATCTTAACACATGGGGTACATGCCTATATATGATCACTCACTAAAATAAGGTGAAATGCTAAAACTTTTTTTTTTTTTTTTTTTGCTTTTGTAGCCATACTTCTTATTGAAAACTGAAAATCACTTACCAGTGATATATCCTCATCGGGATGGATCAACTTACTGGTTGCACTGGTTGTCGTAAGTGTAGCTGGCTTACTTGTTATAGAAGCAGCTGGTTTGGCTGCAGTGCTATTTGTTGTACTAGTGGTTGAAGCAGTAGACTGAGTATAAGCAGGGAATGTAGGCTTGGGGGGTTCTGTGGTTGTTGCAGGGGTACTATTTAAAGGCTTGAAATCTGTACCAACAGGTCCTTGAACAGCCGCCTGAGCCTGTGAATTACAATCTTTAATCAGCAAAACTGGAATGCCTAAATTTCACTTAGGTAGTAACTTTAAAATAAAGCACATATAAAATAAGCTAGCCCACAATAAAGCACTCCAGCCTTAAATTATATCAAAGCAACTCAAAAACACAACATAAAGTCCCGCAAAACCCAATATACTTCTGGAAGATTTCTATCAAAAGATACTTTTAACAAAAGCAAACACCAAAATATAAATCAATTCAAACTAACAAGACAGCATTGTAACTTCGATTTCTTCCACTGTCTCACCCCAAAATTTAAGCAGCATTTACACAAAGCTATCCAGTTATTCCTGATGATCACTAAGTATAGTGTCATGTACTGGAATACTGTGATTTGCTCTTTTCACCATTCTAAATTAGTTGTTTTAGCAATTATTAATCTACATCGCAGCTCAAAGATGTTAGAAACTGCTAAGTCATGTTTGTATAAATCCCACTGTTATTAAACACAGTATCAGTAATGACTAATCTGTCTTTTAAAAGTACCCTATAACAATGTTAAAATTTGTTTTTTTAAAAGGCCACAAATCATTATCAATCCAATAGAAAGACTAAGTTAAAAATAATTTATGTGGATTTTTAAAGAGATCAGTAATTGAGTCGTTTGTCTGGAATTGGAGGGAAAAAAAAACCCAAACTGAGAAAACAAAGCCAAATATTTTCAAGTTTAGTAGAGAATTCAGAATATTGAATTCCTGCACATTAAATGTGATGCATCAGATTAAACAGCATAAATCAAAAGAGCTTAATCATGCATCAAGCTAACCATTGGCCACTAAGAAGCATTTAATGCTTACATGCTTTTTAACCCTTTAGAGCCATAGAAATTTGGGGTGATATTTTTTGTTTCGTTTTTAAATTAGCATTCATGAGTGTAGTCATAGATAATTTTGTGTTTTTTAAAAACTATATATACATATATATTTTTATATATATATCTGAATGTGAAGGTTTAAAAGGGTCCAAAGGGTTAAGTTGTAAAGCCTTTTTGTTTTTTAAACTGCAACTTCCTGCGTACTTGTGCTGTGCTAGGAAACAGAGCTTTAGAAGATGCAGACAGATTTTCTGAATTGGATGAAGCTGTACTTGAGCTTGTAACAGGTGTCCCCATCTGTAGCACAAAAGAAAGGAAATAGTGAAAAGTCTCCAAACAAATGGGTGAAAATAAGCCACGTGGTAGACTTTTTAACCTAAAGATTGAATTTTTGTAAATGAGGAATTCCCTGCAAAATATAATCCAATTTGATAGTTATTTCAAAGGGCAGGCAGGACATGTTCATTTACAACAAACACAATCCAATGGCAATGGTCACAAGCCTTTAAAAAAAAAAAAAAAAAAGAAAAGAAAAAAAGAAAAAAGGAAAAAAAAACCAAACCTGTCCAAGCCAATAAACCTAGCTACCATTTTTTTTCCTTTTTAAGTTTTCTTTGTATATGGTTTAACACATGTAGTATGACTATCTCAGATATATACCTTGAAATCTGAAGTAAATGACTAAATCAAATACCAAAGATTGGTTAAATTTCAAGCTGTAATTCCATATCAAATAATGCAAATAACTTTTCTACACGTTAAAAAAAATACTGAAGTATTAGAAGTCAGTTATAATTACTTTCATGTAAGATGTAATATCAATTTTAAAAGCACACACAAAATACTATTAATTAAAAAGAATTTTCTTCTAAATGTTTCATGCTTTTCTATAAATGATTCCATTCATTCCTTGATTCTGAATCAAGACTGAAAAAGGCAAAGAGGGAAGAAATGAAGTTTTAATGTTATTTTCATCAAGTCTGAACATTCACTATAAATCAATTAGATACCTATGATATACTTGTTGTTCTCATCATAGCATAAAAAATAAATGGTAAATAGCTCGAAAGATAACAGACACAAACAGTTAACTTGGGGGAAAAAAGAGAACTTTCTCAGGCAACTGTCACAAGAGAAAATAAGAAGAGAAAAAGCCAACTCTCCCAAAATTCCTCAATACAGCCCATACTAGATTAAAATGTAATTCAGAAATGCTTAACAAAAAAGTAAATGTTAAATTTGTAGTTTTCTAAGTCAACATGTAACCAGCAAGGCACACTTTCTATGAAGAGTTTGAAGATAGAGAATTCATGATCCCAATAGCCCTTCAAAATGTTTCCATGTTCACCTGGGAAATATTCATCCCTAACCCTAGTAGGGTTCACTTTCAGCTCACCTAATAGAAATCTGGCTCTTTTTGTCTCATTCATTTCCACAAAGAAATTAGCTTTCAGTTTCAGTTAGAGTCAAGAAAGGGTGAAACTATGTCCAAGATCTTGACATACACAAAAAAAGCAACATAAAATGTCTGAAAACTTTCAATCTATTTTAAATAGAGCAATCAAATCATCTTCATATACATGCCCCCCCACACACAAACTGACCTATAACCTAAAACCAGTATGTATGAAAAATACCAATTATTTACAATTAAATGCAGATATTCAGAATCTAGTCAATTAACACCTTACCTGTCCTGCACTAGGAAAAAGAGGCTTAGTAACTGGAGGCTGGGGAGTAGGAACTGCTGCAGCTGGTGCAGGTGGTCTATTAAGAATTCCAGGTGCTGTTACAGCCTGTGCTTGAGTCATAGGAGGCATCCCAGGACGAGGAACAGGTGGAGGCATACCTACAAATGAGCACAAGTTTAGTCAGTCTGTTAAAACATTTCATTAGTAAAAAAATTTTTATATAACACTGAGACTAATATATGTTAAAAAAAAACATTTCTGAGATGAAAATTTTCTAGAAGTTGACAAAATAAATTCAACTAATTCATAACTGTGGCATTTGGCTTTTATGAAAAACCTTAATCCATGATCCATATTCCTATATGCCTAAAAAAGTATGACAGTAGGCATGCTACATAGGAAATATGCAGAATAGTGCACCAAAGGGAATAGTCTTATTCTTAGAGCTTACTTAATTTACTAAAATTCTAGATTTGATACTTAGTGTTTGTTAGGTATAAAGAAACTATTTCTCAAGCAGAAGACAAATTTGCTTAAAATTAGGTATTTTTGTATGAACATTTCCAAAGTAAACAATGATCAAATCATTTAAAATATAAGCTTCCTTTATCCCAGTCACTAAAAAGTAACTCAAGTGCCAAAACTCTACTTAAGCCATATTTAATGGAAATCTTTCTAAAATGTATTTACACTTCCCTGCCTTAACATATATTTAACCGCATCAGAGATGGTATTCCTGGTCCAAATGGCATCATTCCACCCATCGGTATCATTCTATTAGAAAGCAAATTTTAGAATAAACATAAATAAAACTACAACAGCATAAAACAATAGAATATTTTGTTCATTTCATAATGATTCGGAATCATCATTATGAAGATAAGTTTGATTAATGATATGATAGATAGTGCTTATCCCAAGGGTCTACATACACTAAGATGTAATTAATGTTCATTTATTGGAAACCCTGTGCTTTTAGTTCTTGTACTTTTAATTTTTTTAGTTTTCTTATTCTCTCACTGAAGATGCTGCTTTTTTTTGGTTTTTTTTTGCAGTGATTCGCTGACTGCTGCCCAATTTTCTAACCAACCTAGTCAGAGTTCTATCTTAAATAGAAAATGAAGAAATAGGGATAACCTATGAGCATCAAAGTGCCCTAAATGATCCAGCAGAGCGCTTGGCAACAAGTTCAGCTGTTCAAAAGCCTTTTGCTCATTTCCTAATTGTGAGTTACAGGAGAGCAGCTGAGGCTGACAGATAAGGTGCTAGTTTTAACTCTCAGTATCAAACCTCAGAGGGAAAATAGCATATAACCTAAGAACATCTCACTGTTCAAATCTAGAAAAATATGATTATCCAAACTGAAATATAAAAAGCCTACACATCCCACATTAAATAAGGAAGCATTCACATTTCCTACCTGGTGGCATACCAGGCATGAGAGGTGGTATTCCTGGTCCAGGTGGCATCATTCCACCCATTGGCATCATTCTATTGGAAAAACAAATTTTAGAACAAACATAAAACTTAAAACACGAGAGTAAATTATAGAAGTATCTTAATACTTGAAATAATCATGGATTTAAAGACTTCAAAATTCTTCATGAATTAAACTCAATCAATTTCAAAGCACACAGGACAATAAAAACAAAACACCACATCTATCAAGCTTCAGACTAAAAGTTCTCAAAACAAAACCAGTAAATTTTACCAGAAAAAGGAAGAGTCAATCTTCTTGCCTGCATTTTCCCTTAACAGAAATCCTACCAATTTTAATATATAATGCTCCATTACTAAACTTTTGTTTAAAATATGATGTGCTACCATAAGAGATGTGGTAGCATCTACTCAGCATAATAAAAATTATCTTTGCCTCCTAGAGAAAATAGCCATAAAAACGAAATGCATAAAAGAATTCTTTCTGCCTCAGTGTTTTTTAAGACTACGTATATTTATTAGACTTGAGACAAAGTATTCTTTTTCATCTTAAGGAGTAATTAGCCATTTTATTTTAAGTCATCCAAACAAGATCCCTCCCTATCCATAATCTAAAAAAAAAAAAGGAAAGAAAATAAGGAAAATCCCATCATTTTAGTAGCACTTTTTCCCAAATCAGTTTAAAAAAAAAAGAAAGATAAACTCTTCAATTTCTAAATTCCTAAAATTCAAGTTTTTTGTGGACTTCCAAGTTTTATACCTAAACACATACATTTAAATGTGGGATTTGGCTAGTTGATGGGAATTTCTTAGTCTAGACCAAATTTGAGCATGAAACCCCATTAAGCAGGTCATTTGAGACAAATATAGTTTAAAATTTTACTATATTTAATTTATGAGTCTAAATAAACCATTGATTTTGCCTGCTATTAAGATAATAGCTGTCAATGAGTTTGGGGATTTTCAATGATGAGAAAGTTACAAACTGCTGAATTCAACTGAATAAATATCATTATACACAAAAAATGACATCATGAATGTACCTCCTGAATTACATTATGAATGAGATGCTTACATGTTTTCACCGCAAAATGACTGGGTGTATTTTCTCTGATGATGCAATCTGTGAAAATGTATGACAAAATCAAAATCTAACTGTGATTTTCAAAATACAGTGGGAGTGTATCGTCTACCTGTCACATCCAACAAGATTAAGTAAAATCCCAGGTACCTCATAGTTATTTAAATTTTTGATGTTTCAATAAGTAAATAAATTACAAAGTTTGCTTTTGGTCCAACTGTGTCATGGATACTTATAAATCTCAGAAACTGTGAAAGTATAATAAACTTAATTACAGTAATGACAGCTAAAAGATGCCTAATGAAAGCAAACCGAAACTAAAAATTCATTTCCTGTAGAGGCAAGTAATTTCTAAAATCATTTGCAGAATATAAGTGATAAGTCCTTAGTTCTTAGCTTCACATGTTTACAATAATAAAGCCTATATACTGAAGAAATGAACAAAAAAACAATAGTTCTTAATTCAGGATGAAAACAGGTTGAAAAGGACCAGCAGATTTAGAAACATACCAACTAAAGCAGTTATAAGATATTCCTTACCCAGGTGGCATCCCTGGCATAACTGGAGGCATTCCGGGCATTAGAGGTGGAACACCTGGCATTAATGGAGGTATACCTATAAATTTTCAAAAGAAATTAGTTACAGTTCGACTGTTAGAAGAAAATGCATAAATACAAATAGAATCAAGCCAAAGAATTGCTTCAAACTGAAAACATGGTCATAAGAAACAACTATTTGGTTTACTACTACATTTAAAACTTGAGCCATCACCTGGAGGCATTCCTGGTGCTCCTGGCACAGGTGGCAATCCTGGCTGTGCCATTGGAGGGATATAACCTTGTTGGGGCTGAACAGGTTGGGGTTGAAATGAAGTTGAAGCTGTAGATTCATCATCATCATATTCATCAGAATCATCCTGTTGCTTCTTTTTTTGACTCTCTGCTAATGAAATTTCATTTTTACAACAATGCAAGGAAAAAGGCTTAGAACAGCATTATTACTATGTTTTTTATTATAATTGAAAATTTTTTTTCATTCTGTTTCAAATCTTTAAACATCAAAACATTTCCATTTTAGGACCTCAAATAACAATTTCTAATTCACAATCACAAAGTCTTTCACGAACTGAAGCCAAAATAAATGAAAGTCTCTGAAAACAGACTGGTCCTCAATGACCACTATACAACCTGTCCTAAAAGACTTTTCTGATTAGTAGGATCTAATAGTTTGCCTGTACCATACCTCATTTTAAAGTACAGCAAAACACACACAAAATTACTTTGAACTGTGACTTCACTGATGGTGTGACTTAAGATGACATGCACTACACTGACTCCACTGATACAGACACAGGGACATCTTTCCTTTTGTGTTGTTCACATGTTCTTCCCTCTAGAACAAAGAGTGAATATGTAATGTAGAATACATGCTATCACTGAGCAATTTCACTGTGACCTATCCACTTCCTCTTTATTAGTCATATATTTCTCATCTTTTATATGCTGCAATTTGTGCATTTAATAATTAGCAATATATTATAGCCTAAATACCACTATGTTTCCCAAATGGATAACTTTAACTGATTCTTTAAGACTGTATTATTCCCTAAGAATCACACATCATCATCATCATCATCATCATCATAATATTGATGTTAAATGTATCCATGTTTTAAGAAGCAGATTGGAGGTAGGGAATAATATATTAAAATATCATTTTAAAAGTGTTGCAATTTTCCAAAGGCAATCTAAACTGGGAAAGAAGCTATCTCTTTAAATATATTATATGTATCTCAACTTGCAATGTCCAAAACAACAAAACTCGATAATCATAAACTTCTCCTTAACCAATCCCCTTTTCAAAATCTCCCAATGTAAAGGACTTTGTTCCTTTGCAACCATCACTAAATAATAAATGACATCACTAGATAATAGTATCTACTTTTATACATCCCAGCTATTTTCTAAGCAAAGGAACAAATACTTCTATATTTGAGAAAGAAAAGCATAAACTTTAAAATCACCTTGAGTTTTTTGTTCCAGAAGTCTTCTCCGTTCATCCATATCCTTTTCTGGAATGCCTTCCATACCATATATTTCCAATTCAATGTCTGTTCTCCCAGGTATGGCATTTGGTACAGCATCTATTGTTTCTTTATGCACCTATCACAACAATTTATTGCCATTTCAATAATAAGATGAAGACTAAATTTGCCTCAAAAGAGGTCCTTCAAATAATGACTTGAGTCCAAGTTTGATAGCATTAAGAAGACATGTAATATGTAAAAATTAGGGGGTAGGGAAAAGGCTTTAATTATACTGAGATTTTTACCTGTACCTCAAATAAATTCAAAAACATAATAAACAGGCTTGCATAGGTTTTTTGGGAAGGAAGTTGTTTGTTCTGTTTCTGAAAAGAGACTCTGAATATCCATCAGTTTAAAATATTACCAATTCATTTAACATGCCAAAGTAAACAGATTATCTCAACATTTGCTTTCTTGACATTAGAAAAAAATTAGACTTGCCAACTATTGCTTGCTAACAAAACAATGTCTCTAGGAATTAGAAAGACATCAGTTGTGATTTTTTTTTTTTAAAAGAGCTGTAAAAGACGAGTCCAATTTTCTCATCTTAGAAACAAGGGAAATAAATTTTAAATACCTTGTGACTCAAAATTGTCACAACTAAAATCTTACTCCCAGGACCTTTCTATGTGCCGGTTTTACATTTACTATGTATTTTGCTAGATAAAAGATCTACCAACTTTTAAAATAAACTGAATTATCTATTTTAATATGGCTACAAATGTCCTAATATACTTAAGCAATAGCCACTTTCATTTGTTACTGAACTAAAATAGTTTTTCCAAAGGTAAAATATTCTCCCCTCCCCCTTTCTACCACTGACTTCTATCAGAACAGAAAGCTGTTTAGGATTCATAAATCTCTTTTCTGAAAGATTTAATAATGCATGATACTCATAAAATTCAGAGTATTTAATTGCAGCTTTTCCCACTTGCATCAATTAAAATTATTTTTGTTGGATGTATTATCCATGTTTATTCCCTAAATTCTATTGGCTTATGTAAGCTTAAGCAACCATAGATTTCTTAAAGCTACAATACAATATCTCTTTTCATTGAAAAACAATAAAACAGCCAATCTTTGGATGGAAAAGTGTGTGAAATATTAAGATAAAATGGACCATGGTATAGTATTTTCACTTTTAAATGTTTTTTTTTTGTTTGTTTGTTTTGGTCTGATTTTTCTCACACAATATGACAAATATGAAAATATGTTTAAAAGGATAGCACATACTTAATATATATCAGATTTCTTGCTATCTTGAGGAGAAGAGACAAGAAAGAGGGAGAAAAATATGGAACACCAAGTTTTATAAAAATGAATGCTGAAAACTATCTTTACAAGTTTTTGGAAAAATAAAATGCTATTGAGGAAAAAAAGTCATGGTTCAAACATTTGGAATTCACTAAACTCCAAATGCATTAGAACAATTTTTTTTTGCTTAAGAATTTTAAATTAAAAGGGTCTTTTTCCGTTTCATTAACACTAAAAGAATAATGTTTGGTGGGCAGCTAGGTGGTACAGTGGATAGAGCACCAGCCCTTAAATCAGGAGGACCTGAGTTCACATCAAATCTCAAGACACTTAAAACTTCCTAGCTGTGTGACCCTGGGTAAGTCACTTAACCCAATTGCTTCAGCAAAAAAATAATGGTGCTTCCATTGAGTCAGAGCTATAAGGAATAGTCACATCATTATAAAAATTATTTTACAATAAAAAGGCTTTTTATGTCCTTTTAACTTTTATAAACCTATCTAAACCATTCTTCTTTAAAGGAAAAAAACACCAATAAATAAAAATAAAGACAAAAAAAAGGTCTTTGGCTCAAAGTCAAGAGTCAATAATTCTAACCCCTACTTTGCTATCTGACATCTCACTGGGTTAATAAAAAAAAAAATACATGCTGTAAACTAATGGCATATGAACATAATCTGATACCACTGTTCTATAAAAAATGAACAGGCTGATTTCAGAGATCAGAAAGACATATAAAGTGAATAGAAACAGGAAAACATTGTATACTGTAATAGCAAGACTGTATTATGATCAACTATGATAGACTTAGCTCTTGTCAGTAATTCAGTGATCCAAAAACAATTCCAATAGACTTGAGATGGAAAATACCATTGCAACCAAAGAACTATGGAGACTGAATGAAGATCGAAGGATACCATTTTCAAATTTCATTTTTTTTTCTTTTTTGTACTTTTTCCTTTTTGTTCTGATTTTTCTTTCTTAACATGACTAATATGGAAATGTTAAAAATGATTGTACATATATAATGTGTATCACATTGTTGTCTTGAGGGTAGGAAGAAGGAAAAAATTTTAACTCAAAACCTTACAAAAATAAATGCTGAAAACTATATTTACATGTAATTGGAAAAATAAAAATACTACTTTAAAAAACTATTAATAATCTTTCCATCAAGATTTATTAAACCAAGTCTGATTCCTGGTCACACCATTTGGGTTTTTCTTGGTAAAGATACTAGAATGCTTTGTCATTTCCTTCTCTGGCTCCATTTTACAGATGAAGAACTGAGGTAAATAGAGAGATCACACAATTACTAAGTGTCTGAGTCAGAATTTGAACTCAGGTTTTCCTTACTCCAGGCTTGGCATTCCATCCACTCTACTACCTAAATGCCCCTTCAATAAGCCTACACTATTTCTAAACTTGCTTTTCCTCTCAGTCCACTAAAATCGATGCTCATTCAAGTAGATTATCACTGGAGCCAATTTGATCAAAACCATTAAGAAATTCTGTTGAACCAGGGCTTAAAGTACTAATTAACAAGATACAGTCTAAGAATCTCTTCAAAATAAGTTACAAAGTTTTCCTTACTCAAAAATAGAAATACTAGAGAATCCCAGAAGAGACTCTAAATGAATTCTTTCATTCCATAAGAGTACCTTAAAATGTTGCAAACATTCTCCTTAAAAAAAAAAAAAAAAAAACCCATACCATATAATGGCTTATTTAAATGGTAATGAATAAGACCGTATTAAGCACTGGAATACTAATGTAAATAAAACTGGATATAGAAGTTTGCAAAATTCAGATCACTATTAAGATTCCTATTCTCCAAATAAGAGGTATATTTAGCACTCATCTAACTTTTTTTTAAAGGCTGTAACAGCCTAACTTCAAGAGATACTTTAAGATCTATGCAAACACTATCTGAACTACTTAATGAAAAATTTAATTGTAACTAAGAAAAGATAAGTGACAAACATGACCACTTTTTTGCATTTGCATTTACAACTATTAAATTTTTAACACAAATTCATGAAAGTCTTTCTCAGCAGAGGAAAATATAAACGTAGAAAATTCTTTTACAGATTAAAAAAATTAAATATGAAAAAAGCCACCTTACCTGCATACAATGAATAGCTAAACCAGGCCCCGTGTATAATTTCTTATGACATATATGACATTTAAAGTGCTTTGCTTTTTGATGCTGTATAAGGATCTTCTCATCATCAAAATCCCTGTTACAGTACCTGATTATACAGTTAAGGAACAATGAGGAATTTTATTCAACAAAGGAAAAGTGTCTATGGTCTTATATAAACATTTTACAACATTTGGCATTCATAAGTTTTTCAACAGTTTTACTATCTTTATACATAATTCCCTTATCAATTCCATAGTTGTTTTTTTTACCACCACTACCTCAACTACCCAATACGATTATAGATCTAGAACTATAAGATTATCTTCTCAATCAGATCTCTTCCAACCCCCTCCTGAAAATTGAGCCTCAAAGTAACTTGCCCAAGATGCCAAAAATCTGACCTGTGAATTGATACCATTTTACAAATTCTTTTCTTTCCTTATTTTTATAGGTTTAATGATTGAAGTTCTTTTTGCTTCATGTCTCTCAATTGCATCTCTCAAAAGATAATATTGGAATTTAATGCTTACTTGAATAGACAGAAACTATTAAGTTCATTTGTTTTTACATATTGAAATTTTCTTTTGCCAGAAAATATTGGCAAGGTAGACAGAAAAAATAAATATCACCCAAACTTAAAACAAGAGTAAGGCGTTAATAATAAGTCCTTGGGGGCAGATTATTTTGTTTTTTTTTAATCTCTAGGACACAGTAGAATTAATAAATTCTTGACTTAAAAACTCACTCAGCATTTACTTGTTAATAGAAATTAACAACTGCCTTATTACAATCCTAATGAATTTTAAACTAAAATCACCTCTATTATCCAGCAAGCTCCTCTTAAGAGAAATAGTTATTCTATTCTTTCTATTCCCAAAGCTTGGCCACAGATAATCACTAAGCCAAAAATACCCCAACATTTCCACAAGGATTACAGTAAAAATGCACTATCATAAAAAATATCTCAACCTTTCCCTCCCCCACAGTGTTTCCCAAGGATTACGGATCCAAGCTTAAAGGGAGCTAGGAAATCATCAAATGCATTTTACAGATGAGGAAACTGAGGCTCGGCTCGCCGTCACACAGGAACGAGCA
Source organism: Antechinus flavipes (assembly GCF_016432865.1). NCBI lineage: Eukaryota > Metazoa > Chordata > Mammalia > Dasyuromorphia > Dasyuridae > Antechinus > Antechinus flavipes. The sequence goes on along the minus strand of NC_067401.1, from coordinate 33,207,942 downwards.
GAACTGAACCCCACCACGAACCCCGCTCCGCCGTTCCCTGCATTTTCCTTTTAACCGATTTCAGATCAATAAATTAGCTATTAGCTTTCCGAGTGCGGGACCAGAAAATTTACTACGTGTGACCTTTACACCGAGCCCAGGCACCAGAGTCGCAGCCGCGGGGGAGGGGAGAGGCCTCCCAGGCTGCGCGGGGTGGAGCAGGCCGCAGCTCGGCCCCGTACCAGGCGGGCCGTTGGGGAACATCTGCCCTCATCTCCCCCTTCCACCCTCCGGGGCACAAAAGACGGTGGATCCAGTCCACGACCAGAGTAAGGGCTGGAGAGGAGCCAGAGCGTTCTCTCTCCATCCCGTCGCTTTCAGAGGGCAGTGGCGACGGCTGCCGGGGACTCCACCGAGCAGCACTCCAGGGCCTCGGCCCCTCCCGCAGCAACGTCTCGGACCAGGTCCGGACCTTCCCCTCCCCCCCCTCGCGAGCACCGCAGCCTCAGCTCTTCTCCTCCTCCCCAACCCCAGCCTCGGTCTCAGTGTGGGCCTGTTCCCCTCCCCCGGGCCCCGCTCTGCGACTTCAGCCTCAGTCTGGGCCTCCCCTCCCCCCGCGCCGCCGACCCCAACGGCCGCCCCCGCGGGGCTTCGCCCGTCAACCGACAAAGGATACCAGCACCAAGGCTTCAGCTGCTTCTTCTTCTTCCGGCCCATAACTGCTACGCTCGACGGACAAAGAGCAAGAGAAGGGAGGAGAGGCAGGAGAGGAGATACAAGCGGGTACCAGCTGCCGCACCGTCTAACACAAGCGCCGCCGCGTCCCACAGGAAAGACACAAAATGGCCGACCGCCTCGCTCCCTCGCCCCTCCGTTTCCCGTCAGGCAACGCGGCCACAGGCGGTGTGAAGCCGGAGCCAGAATCACGTGATACGCCCCCTCATCCGGCTCCTCCCCCCATTGGCCAGTAGAGAGGCGGCTAAAGGGAGCCAAATCTGGGACGCCATTTTGTCCTGGGCGCTTGCGCAATCTCGCCAGTCTCTACTTCCTCTTTTCTCCTAAGCTTCTAGTAAACATACAATTCTCATTAATTCCTTACGCACGCATGCGCGACACACACACACACACACACACACACACACACACACACACACACACACACTCACACTCACACTCACACTCACACTCACACTCACACTCACACTCACACACACACACTCACACTCACTCACACTCTCTCTGTCTCTGTCTCTCTCTCTCTCTGTCTCTCTGTCTCTCTGTCTCTCTCTCTGTCTCTCTCTCTCTCTCTCTCTGTCTCTCTCTCTCCCCCCCCTCCCCTTTTCCTCTCCTTTCCTCCTCCCCCCCCCCCCTTCTTCCCTGCAGTCTAAATTATACTGAAATAGCCCAGGCAATAAAATTCAAGACAGCTGCAAAATGAGGAAAATTTAGAATTTATTTGGTACCGAGCTCGGGCTGGATTTCTGATCGAATTCCGTGCCTCACAGAACTAAAGACAGCCTTATAAGCATTTCTGTTGGGCTTGTTACCTTTTAATCTGTGATTCGGATTTTGCAACAGGAGGATGGGGGGTTTACAGGATAAGAGGAGAATCGCACCTGGGCAGATGTTTTAACATATCGGTTTCGACTACCACCCTGTACCACCCTCCCGGAACAGATACCCTTAAGAGCATTGTTGAGCCGGCCCTTTGAAGTGCAAAAGAAGTCCCCCAATCTAGCTGAGCAAACTGTCTTCTGCTGGCCCGAGGCGGAAAGGAGGGCCATTTGTCCATTTCAAGACTACATTAAGTTACTCAAAGCCAGACCTTACTCCACTGAGTTCCATGACTTCGGCCCCCTTCAAACACCAAAAGAACGACGTGCAGAAAGCATAGGGTAAAGAACCTGAAATCATGAAGGCCTGAGTTCAAATCCACTGAGACACCAGTTGTGTGTTCCTGGGCTAAAAAAAATCCCTCAGCCTCTATTTGCCAGTTCCCTCATCTGTAAAATGGGGATAATAATAGTAGCTACTTCCCTTTCAATATAAAGAGCTTAACATAGTGCCTGGCACATACTAAACATTAAATAAATGTTAGCCGTCATTTGTTGCTTCCATTTTACAGTATGAACAATATTTTGTACCCATTCCCCTCTCTGTAACTCACAAAGTACTTTAACCTAGATTTCTTCATCAAGCAGCTAAAAAAAATCATTGAACTAAGCCATGAACTACCAGCTCATCAAAGGGAAGGGAGGTGGAAGATGCTCCCAGCCATTGCATGAAAAGAAATGATGTTCCCGTGCCCTCCCCCTTCTCCAGGAATTCCATTAAAACTAATGAAGGAGGTCTCCAGAACGTCAGTGACTCACCACAGGCTCTGCATTAGGAACTGAGACAAACAAAGGGGGCTGAGGAAAGAAGGCTTCAGAACTCCAGAAGGAGACCCACAAAAAGTGACCCACATCTTACCTTTGGGGAGTTTCCCAGGGCTGCCATGAAGAGGATAAAAGGATTATCTGCTACCTCCTTTAAATCATCTTGCACCTTTCTCTTGGACCCTTTGCATTAATGGGAGAATATTTTGTAACCCGAGGCTCTAGCTGTACCACCTTTGTGAATACCCCCTTTTTAGAAACATCCTCTCTGGCAGACTGATATCAATTTATGACTATTAAAGAAAGCCCAGCAGTGAAGGATGATGATGGGGCTCCCCACAGGATCAGAACACAACCAGCCATCCCTTCCTACCCCTCTAAAAGGAGGATTAGCTCCTGCCCTCTGGGGTTGCTGGGGAAAGATTAACTTTTCAAATTTGTGGCTCTAACACCCACTGATAGATCTCTGACAGATAGATAGACAGATAGACCTTTTCTGGGACAGCAGAGGAGATGAAGTGCTATAGGATGGCTTATGGCAAAGATGGGACAGTCCTTTTATGTCATTTTTGTCTGCATCCCTGTGAAGATTGTCTGTGTTGTGTTTTTCTGTGAGCTAGACTTTGTTATCTGGAAAGATTTAAAATGCAACCAGCAAGGGAAAAAACCTATGCGTAGTTAGAATATTGGGAAGATTTCTTAACATACTTGTCTCCCACTTTAAAAAGGAAAAAAGCCTAACTTTTTTCCTGTGGACCTCAGCTCTGGCCAAATTGGGAGCAAGAGAAATAAAGTTAGCTAATTAAAATTAAATTGCCATGTTAGCAGATTCTCAAAGTTTTGAGAGCAATGATTAATAAATTTGGCGATTAGTCATTTTAAGATTGCAAGAAAAAATCCTGAAGTATTGGGGATAATTCCAGAAATTTACCCATTTTGAAAGAAAAGAAAAAGAAAAAAACAAACTATGTAAATAGCAACTTTTTGCTAATGCTTCTTTGACTCCTATCTGGTCCAGCTCTGCTCCTTTGGGAAAGCATCCCAGAAGGTATTAAGGGATCCTCTCTACTCCATTCCCCCAGGGAATCCTGAGTGCATCTCAATTGTGGAGACTGCTAACAAGATCAATATAGCCCAAGGCCCTTTGTTTGCTAACTCCTCTCATCTCAGATCAGATTAAGCAGAGAATGCTAAATTCTGCCTCATCTGTAGAAACAGGGGAAGCAGCAACAGCCATGGGAACCCCACACAAGCTTGCCCAAACACCTCCCCAACCCAGCTTGGGGGAATGGGGATGAAGTGGGGTCAGGCTCCCTGGTCAGCCTTCCCTGAGCCCGGATGTGTAAAACTTCCATCAAAGGGAGATCCTGGTACCTGGTACCTGTCACCCCAGCCTTCAGGAGATTCTGTCCAGCAACTGCCTGGGAAGAAGCTGGGGGCTCCTTGTTGGAATCCTTACTAACTGCTAACTAATTAGAGTTGATCTAATCTTACAAGAAGATGTTTTGGGCAGAACCTGAAACAAGGTACTAAGCAGAACTAATTAATACAAGGCTTGTGTTCACACCTTTACTCATTGGAGTTCAATGAGTTCACACCTCCCTTGAAGCTCTTTGGGCCAGAGAGCACTATGGGAGAAAACCCACAATCCCTCTCTTGAGCATAAATAGAGCTTCAATGGGCCAGTCGAAGAAGTTCTTCAGAGTGAAGAAGCTACAAGTCAGGATTTCAGCAGAATTACGCCAGAAGCCTTCTCTTCAAGGCAAGACAGATTCAACTTGGTACTGGCTCTGGAGGCTGAAGAAAGCAGAGGTAGAAGCAAAGGACAAAGCGGCAAGAGCTCTTGGAACCAAGCAGAGAGATAGGCCTCTAAGTTAACCGGGCTATATTGGAGACAATAAAAGATCTGAACTTTTATCACCTGGCTGCTTTTTGAGAAGAAAAAGATCACCACATTTTGGCGCCCGAACAGGGATCAATTCAGATCCATCTGAACTAGATCACAACAGCTCCTGGTACGGCAGTGTGAGGTGAGGAAGCCTTCAGCCTCTGCATTAGTAAGCCCATCATTCTCTCTTTCAGTTGTGGATGTTTCTGAAAAGGGCCATCCTGAAGCCCATCTGGAGGAGGGCTACATACTCAAGGAAGGACTGGCATTTTACACATGTGCTAAAGGAGATCAACCGTATGTAAGATTAATTATCTGTCATCCTCTCTACCCAATGCTTAACACCTTTTAAACATGGTGCTTGCACGCTAGGCCACCTGAGCATTCCTTTTACTGTGTATGTTGCCACTATTCTACCCATTACCCCTACTCCTTCGAGGAGACAAAAGCAAGGTTTTGGGGAAACGTTTGGTATTTACCCTGGAAAAGCTATCTGCATGAGACATCCATGATAGCCTCGTCTACCCCGCCCAGTCTTCCTCTGGGTGGGATTTCTGGTTACTCTCTCTAGTGGCCCTCATACTAACTCCACTTTTAGTTATTTTTTTTTTTTAACTCATGTTTGTCCTCTGCATTTTTAACCTGCTTGTGAGATTTGTTTCCTCCAGGCTCCTAGCCATGAACTTCCAACTACTTGTTCCCCCTGAATAACATCAGCTAACTGCTTCTGACACTCAGCATCCCCTGAACGCTGCAGCTGCCACCTTCACGTCACGGCCCTCCCCTCCTCAGTCTGGACCCACTAGGTAGGGACAGCTCTACCCCTCCTTATCAGCACGGAGCTGCTCCAGAAGATGAGATCTCTGTCCCTTTGTCCCACATGGACTTGGAGCTCAAACTGCTTGAGAGGAGAAAACTGATAAAGTACAGCTTTTAGGGAGAACTATAGCAATAATTTTAAGGTCCCCTGACCTTAGAGTACTTCTGTCCTCACACTGTCAATGATTCTAAAGCTTTCTGGCTTTAAAATTACTGATTCTGAAGTCCCCCCAACCTTAGAATGCTATTGTTCTAACAATCTGTCTCTCAATGATTGTCAAAATCTCCCGGCCTAAGAATATGATAATATTTCTTCCCTTAGATTTTAGGGAAGATATAATAGGGAGGCCCTCTGACCTTAAGAGTGCTATTGTTCCAACAATCTGTCTGTCAATGATTCTAAAGTCCTCTGGCTTTGGAATAGTCCTATAAACATTACTGACAGATACATAATCTATTGGTCAGTGATAACTAAGTTCCTGAGACAATAGTGAATAAACCACCCTACAGACCTATCTGTACCTCTGGTCTAACTGTCCTAAAAATCTATCTTCTTGCTCTTGGTTCTTTGCTAAATTCTTTTGGAACTCAGCCCGCTTCAATTGGCATTACAATTACAATAAACTTTGCCCCTTGACTTGAAGATGAGTTCAAGTCTGCAAATTCTTTTGAGAAACCTCGCAACACCAGTCTGAGACGCCAACATTTGGGGTCCCTTCTGAACCTCAAGTTTGATTTGGCACATTTGTACTGCTAGGATTATTAGACTTCTGAATGGTTCATTTGCAAATGAATTGGTCACTAAGCAATCTGGGAAAGTGGGTATATTTTAGTGCCCTTTTCCCATACCTTCACAGATGTGTAGAAATAGGGGGAAATACATTTATTATATTGTCTTCTAAATTGTCCATCTATAGAGTCCTGGTCTAGAAGTGAAGTAATCAAAGAGAGAAGGTTTGAGTTGGGCACCTGGAGCTGGAATCCTGCTGAGGAAATGGCAAGCCCTTGTGTTTAGACATTTCATGGCACCCTAGACCAGGGTCTCAAACTTGATATGGAAGAGCCTCTGGCCAAGCAGCAGAGACACCATATTCAGTGTAGACAAAGCTCAGGGATCTCCCTGGAACTCTATGCCATTAGAGAGCACAAAAAGGGGGACGATAGCAGCATTCTGCAGCACAAGAAGGGGCATTGTTTTGGTCCCATATTATCCACAATGTCCACTTTTCCCACTTACCCTGAATTTCCTGACCAATTCATATACAAATGAACTTTCAAAAGTCTAACAATCCTAATGGGGCAAATGACTGAATCAAAGTAGGTGTAAAGATCTCGTGAGATTTCTGGACTCTCAGGTTCTTAGAACATAACCTATGGTAATCGCAAAATTTATTCCACAAAATGTAAATAGGCTTCTTCATTAAGTTTTTTTTTTTTTTTTTTAGGGTTAATCTACTTACTGAGCATCATAATGGTTAATTCCTTTTAGGAACTAACCTGTTTTCTAATTGTTACAATATCTAATTCATTAGGAACTTAGCCTGCCTTAATAGCATCTTCCCTCTTGTTAATGGCAAATTCTAATAAGGAAATTAGTCTTTTTTATTAGTTATTAATCACTAACTCCCTTTTGGAATGAAGCTCATCAAAGGGGAAATAATATAAAATCTTTGCCTCCTGATTTGGAGATGGTCTAAGCCTACAAATTCTTTAGGGATACCTTACACTACCAGCCTGAAATTCCAATGTATTTTTTGGATTCAACCCCGCTGCACCTTACCATTATACCAATGGAAGGCTTTTGAAGGTGAACTGTTGGAATCTTTACAAACTGCTAACTCATTAGAGTTGATAGATTGTTGATCTGATCTTACAAGAAGATGTTTTGGGCCAGAACCTGAAACAAGGTACTAAGTAGAACTAATTGATACAATGCTTGTGTTCACACCTTTATTCATTGGAGTTAACTATGTAACTTTGTGAATTCACACCTCCCTTGAAGCTCTTAGGGCCAGAGAGCACTATGGGAGAAAACCCATAATCTCTCTCTCTCTCTCTCTCTCTCTCTCTCTCTCTCTCTTTCATCCCACAATTCCTCTCTCTCATATATAACAGATAGAGGCTCTCGGTCAGATTTTCAGCTGAATTATGCCAGAAGCCCTCTCTCTGAGGCAAGGGAGAGCCATTATTATTATTTTAAAGAAGAAAAAGAACACAACAGTGAACCCATCTGAGGACTTGTGTGCTATAATTTTCATAGCAAGCTGAGTGAAATTTAACAAAAATGTAAATCGAGGCACTTTTTTTCTGAAAAAGATCATGTTATGATCACAGCTAGCAACCTGAGAATAAAATGGATCAATGGCTTGCCTTGATGACCAAAGACCCATAAATAAGGACCATTCATTTTTATAAGCATAAAATGAACAGAAATCATATCATATTAATGGTAAGGGATCATGATTGGTGACATTAAAGGAACTAGGTAAACATGAACACTCCTCCCTTTGTGGATTGTGAGTCCCAGCTGAATACCAACGTTATTCATAGGGAACCAGGCAAGTGGATTTAATGACAGGTAGGAATTAGACCAGCTGTCTTTTTAATAGACAAGGATGAGGTTAAAGATGGGAAAATGTCACCGAGTCTACTTCTCATGGATAGCACACAAGGGACACGAAGTTTCCTTTAGAATTAGAATGTTTTATGAGAGAAATAAATCTCTAACCTTGAACCAGCGCTCTTTGGTCAGTAAAACAGATATGCTTGAAGAATAGCTTGAAGAAGTAAAGATACCCTGCAAGGATAGCTAAATTTCTTGAGGTAAACATAGCACAGGGATTAAAAACAGAATAGGATTTCTAAATTTAACCTACTACAGACCATTTGAAGTTCCAACTAAGTTCAGATAGATCCAGAGAACCATGAATGAGGCAGTTTCAGAACAAAATCAAATAGTTGCAAATAGGATTTTTAAAATGATACAAATGCAATTTAATCTTCTCAGTAGTCCTTACCTATATTGTACCTTGCACCTAAAATCATCTGTAGGGAACTCAACTGGAAAGTATGTTTTTTTGGGGGGAGGGGGGCAGTAAGAGCCCAAAGGAAGAACGATTCTTTGGTTTAATATTTTTGAATGATTTCTCATTTTATCTCCTAGATTAATTCTAGACTCAGGCAGTAGAAGGTATAAACCAACCCATTTGGTATCTTTTGATACCTAGTGGAGATACCAAAACTATACTTACTATAATAGATAAGATGACCACTCCAAGGAGAATGAGTCATGCACAGCTGGCTTGCTGGAAAATCTTGAGATGTCATTGGCAGAGCTCTGAATTCCTAAGAACCAGGTTCAGTACTGGGAGAGCTTGATGTGATAAGAAAGCATTCAGGCTTTTCCCAACATTCTCTGGATCATTACTCCCTCCCATGGAATTACTCCAAAAAAAATCTCCCTGAGGCAGCTAGGTGGTGCAGTAGATAGAGTACCAGCCCTGAGTTTAAATCTGGCCTCAGAGACTTAACACTTTCTAGCTGTGTGACCATGGGCAAGTCACTTAACTCCAACTGCCTCAGCAAAAACAAAACAAAACAAAACAAAAACAAACAAAACTCCCAATAGGTTTGACTCATATCTGGGATATCCCTAAAGGGGAATCCCTTCTGGAAAAGTTATTCAATGTACAAGGTAGTAGTAGATATATAGTATATGACAGCTATTTATTTTTTTTTCTCTATCACAAAAGAAATCTCTAAAACGTTAAAGATTCACAAGCATACATTGTCACATACTTAAAATTAAAACTAAAATTTGTTTTCTATTATAGTCCACAAGTTCTTTCATGTTGCAATTCTGAAATTTGCTGTAATGCTTCTTGAGGTAGCTTTCTTCAGGTGTTCTGGGCATTCTCTGGATTTCTTTATTGTCTGCTTCCTGTATTTCTGGGCAAATTTTCTCTATTATTTCCTGAAGCATATTCTTTAGGTTTTTTTTTTTTTTTGTTGTTGTTATATATTTTTGGAATACCCATAATCTTTAGCTTATATTTTTGTATCCCATTTTTAAATACAGTATTCTTGCTATTAGTTTTCATATATCCATGTAATATGGTGTTCCATTATTTTTCTTATGTTTCTGCACTTGTACATTCCAATTCTGTTTATCTGTTTGCTTATTTTTCAGATACGCCACTGTTGAGAAAAGTATGTCTGTTTTTTCTTCTACATTCTTTAATCTCTAGTTAAATTTATCAATTTCCCCTTAAGATTGCTTGATATTTTCATTTCCTTCTTTTATTGCTCTGCTGAATCACACTGATGTTTCATTGTCATTTTAGGTGACTTGGCAGAATGCATTGAAATATTTTCACCTTTCTCAGGAGATTTGGACTCATTTCCTTTGTTGCAAAGTATTTCTTTATTTGGAGGGCTTCCCACTTTCCTCTTTCATTTCCTCCTCAATCTTTTTCTCTGACTTTATTCCTCTGCTGATTTCTATATGGTGTCCTTGCTGAAAATATACATCTTATCTACAGTCTTCTCTTTCCTTCAGGCCTAGTATGATTTGTGACCCTCCTTCAGCTCTTGCTGCCTGTTCTCTGAGATCACCAGGGCTGGCCTAGGGTTGTGTCCTTCAATGGGAGAAGTTCCTAGTTGAGAGACTCTGAGTGGCCACCATAATTGAGCATCTCCTCTACCTTTGATGGTTTGCCTTTTTTTCTGGATACCAACTGTCTCTTTAAGAGACTTTGTTTGGTTCCAAAGCTGATGCTCCTTGCCATGCACTGGTCATAAAGGAGCCCCTTTAAAGATCCTGCTGAGCTGGGGACATTGTTTCTCAGTCTCTCTTGTACATTGTTTCTCAGTCATTTCATACTTGGTTTGTTTCCTTTTGTATAGTACTGAGGTCTACCCTGGGCCGAGAGACTAAAAAAAGTACAAGGCCCTTCCTCTGCCCTACCTTTAAAGCAGTTGAGCACAGAATTAAAAATGAATTCCTCTAGTGAGCTGCCAAGGGATTGATTCCACTGTTACTACCATAAAGGTTTTAGGACAAGGACTGGTCAAGAGAATTGGGAACCAGGGAATAGGAAGTTGTTCTTTAGATTTTTTTTTTCTGTAAAATTGCTTTGTGGAAGTTTTGTTTTTTGTTTTTTGGTTTTTTTGGCCTCCTTTTCTTTTTCCATTGGGAGAGAAGAAAAATGCTTGTTAATTGAAAAAAAAAAGTTAAAAAAAAATGTGACAGGTTCTTTTATGGTTCCCTTCCTGTTATCACAAGCCTTCTGTATTTGGGGACCCTTGTATTTTCCTGTGATAAGAAGAGCATTGAGGGAGCAACTGCCCTTAAGGTACCCCCCTCTCTTTTCCTACTCACCAAGATTCCATTGGTAAATATATTGTATCTTACTCATCTCTACAATAGAATCTAAGGATCAGAGTTGAAACCAATCTGAAGATCAGCTAGTCCACCCTCTACCTAATGGAAAACTCTCTCTACATCCTTAGCAAATAGATGTCCATTCTCTTGCTTGAGAACTGGAGAAGGGAAGACCCTAATGCCTTGTCACCCTACTTTTTTTATAAAACTAATTCTCTCCAAGTCTTGTTCTTTTTTCACGCCACCACTACTGCCTCTGAGAATTTAGACAAGATATCTCAGCACATACTTGCCTGTCTATTTGTCAGATTGGGATAACAATAACCTCCCTGATTACTTTGCAGATAAATATTTGTAGATAATATTAGTATACATTTATCAGGAACTTGTTAGACAATGTTCCTGATTGTCTAACTGATCTCAAGCCCATCTTCTTCACACAGCTGCCAAAATAACCTTTCTAAAGCACAAATCTGACCTTATCACAGAGCTCTTCAAAACCCTCTCAAACTTCCTTACTATAGACAATCCTTCTTAAGAAACATGACTCCAGTTTTCTAGCTCGCCCCTTCATGCATCTCATGCTCCAGTCAGAGCAGACTACCAACTGTTCTCTGAGCTTAACATGCAATCCCCTGCTTCCTAGTGTTAGTACAAGTTGCTCTCCATGCCTGGAGTGCGCTTTCTCCTCACCCTGCCTTTCTGAAGGTTTATATGCCTCCAAGGCCCAGCCCAGAGGCCATCTCCTCCAAGGAGCTTTCCCTGGGTGACCAATCACTTTGGTTTTCCATAGTTGACAATCATACAGAATGGTAGAGAAGCTTGGGCTCATTAAAAGCATTATCCGATCTAAGATACTCTTCCTAACATAAGAATTAGAGTTCTTAAAAGTGCCACAGGTTACACAACTATCCTGGGGCTCAAGGCCCTTTGATGGGCTAATAATCCCTTGTTTTTGAGCCCAACAGTCAGTTCAAGCAAAAGCCACCATCTACAGGAACCTAAGAGACAAGGAAAGAAGAGCCAGGAATGAGGAAAGAGCTGGTAGGGAGGGTACCCTGGACAAGCCTTGCCTTTTTCATGGTTTTGTTTGGGGTTGGACTTGTTTTGTTATGAAAGAAAGTAGTGCAGAGCAGATCATCTGGTACCTCTTAGATCTCCTTTTACCTCTGCCCATTCATAAAAGCATTCTGAGCAACTGAGGAGAACTGAAATCAAATAGGAGATTTTTAAATTCATAAGGACTAGTTGAAAGCAAACTACGATACATAAATGCAATTAAATGCTATTGTGCAGAAAGAAATGGGAAATTTGGAGAAACTTGGGAAGAATTGTATAAGTATAGACAAAATAAAAAGAGATACAGGGAAATTTCATTACGCTTAAAAGTACCAAAGACAATGAATCAATATTAACACTTTATATTTACCTAATAGCATAGCATATACACATTTAAAGGAAAATGTAATTGAATTAGAGGGAGAAATAGATAGTAAAACTATAAGAGAGGAACTTAATGTATCTCTTTCAGACCAAAAAGCAAATGTCTCATTAGAACTTTAGAATTATTAGAGATAATAACTTTTTAGCAGTTAATGAATGAGAATAGAATGGAATTTACATATCTATCAGTTTATAAAGGAAGCAATTAGATGGCTCACTGAATAGAGCATTGGGCCTGAAGTCAAGAAGACCTGAGTTCAACTCTAAATACAGACACTAACTGTGTGACCGTGGGTAAATCACTTAATCTCTGTCTTTATTCCCTAGGAAAGAAAATGGCAAACCACTACAGTATCTTTACCAAGAAAATCCCATTGGGGTCATGAAGTTAGACATAACTGAAGGACAGAACAATAACAGCTATATGTGATACCTTTACAAAAGCTGATCATATATTAGTTAATAAAGGAATATATGTATGTATATATATATAAAATGTATGAACTGATGCAGACAAAATAATAAAAAATAATGTGTAATAAACACAACGACTACAATGTAAATAGATCACAGGAAGGAAGACTTAGTAGTAGAGAAAATGATAGGAGTTCTCAACAAGAGATAATGAAATATACCTCTTTTTTCTTTATAACAGAAATTGGGACCTACAAGGAGAAAATATTGTGACATTATCAGTCATAGTTTCAATGTTAGGTTTTTATGCTTATTTTTCTTTGTTACTAGGAAGGATTTAATAAAGGAAATGATGGTGATGTTAAAACAAAAGTCATCAAGAAACATTTTAAAACTAATTTTTTTTTCAAATGAAAAGCTGTTACTTAGACCAGTAGTTTCACAGTAGTGGTATTAAAGAACTAAGAAAGCCCAAGTCAGGGCAGAGTTTTCCAGGAGATCTGGATTTAGACAAAGCAGGACAGAGGTGAAAGCAAAATATCTAGAGAGACTTGTGTAACTGATACTTTTACCTCTTACCTGCATATTAGGATTCTTACAAAATGATAAGTCAGTTGTCTAAATTTAGCATGGTATTTAACAATTCTCTAGTTCAGAGTTCACACCTTTCACACCTTTAAAAGTTCACACATTAGTTCACACATTAGCATTAAGATTCACAAGTCAGGAACCCACAATCCCACTCTCTCAGAGGAACCTTTGAGTTCACATCTCTAAAAAAGCATATAAAATGACAAACACTAGAGACAATAAAGGAGATGGAGAAAGCAGGAGTCAGTGGAGGAAATTGAGAGCCAGGATTCAGAGAGCGCTTTGCAGAGGCAAATGACTAGTAACAAAAGCTCTAGGAACCAAGGAAAGCTAACTGGGCAATTTTGGAAGAAATAATAAAGGATTTGAACTTTTAATTACTAGCTGCATTTGAGGTGATTATTGATCTGGGCTGAAACTAAGGCTGCCTCCAGAAGCTCCCCAAGAAATCTGCTCCCAGAGAACGATCATATTTTAGAAAAGAAGAATACTCCACCTGCACTATTTGTGCCACTCATAAGTCTAGATCACTTCCCACACTATATTCAGTATTGTGCAGATCACCTCTTGTTGCATAATTTGTTCTTAGACCAGAATTCCTGACCCCTCTCTCCTAAGACCACTGCTTTCTGCTTAGGAAAAGAGACACAAAGCACAAGAGACTGGTGGGGAATCCGATCTCAGGCTCAATTAGACAAGAATCATATACTCTCCTTGCCCTGTAACGGACTCACAAGCACCATTGTTACTGAGAAGGGAAGAAGGATCTCTCCTTATCTCTTCACGAGAATCAGGGGAGAGATTAAGTCTTTAGTAACTCGTTAAGGTGCTGGTGGGAGGGGACCAGGAGATGAAGAGCAAAGGTGTTGTGAGGGAGAGATAGAGACTGGGACTCAGAGAGAAAAGGTGTGTGTGGGAGGGGAAGAAAGAGAGAGAGACAGAGACAGACAAAGAAAGATAGAGAAAAAAGAGATAGAGACAGAGTGAGAGGAGAGATGGACAAACTTGTCGGAATCTTTACAAACTGCTAACTCATTAGAGTTGATAGATTACTGATCTGATTTTACAAGGTGTTTTGGGCCAGAACCTGAAACAAGGTACTAAGTAGCACTAAATGATACAATGCTTGCGTTCACACCTTTACTCGTTGGAGTTACAGTTAACTTTGTGAATCTCCCATACTTGGGAAAGAGACAAAGAGATAGAGACAGAGAGATTGACTAAATTCCCCCGGATGGCTCAGTTTTCCTGTTCAGTGACACTACTTCCTCTACTCTCACCTGAGGAATCTAGGAACAGACAGAAGCATCTAATTGTGCTTGCCCTTCAGAGCACGGGTGGACTAGAAGCAGCTAGAACGTAGTCACCCTCCCCCCAACTCCCCTTTCCTCTCCTCGGATGAAGCAGACCAAGGGACCAATAACATTGCAGAATCCAGATCATGCTCATCTGGAAGAGTTCCAGCATCACTAATGTTCCATGGGACTGACCCCAATCCAGTAACGAAGACCCCATTACTCATGTAAATTATCTAATTGGATTTTCATAACATTTCTATGTCACAGCAATGATCTCCTCCGCTTTATAAACGAGAGAGTTCTGGGAGATGTAAGTGATTGGCCCGGGGCCACAAAGCTTGCACTGGTGGAAGGGATGCTGGAGAACACGTAATGCCATTGTTAGATTTTGCCGGGAAGGACCGTGAAGCCCGAAGCAATGACTGAGCTCCGAAGAACCAGACAACCTCTGCGCAAGGCTGGGTGGGAGGGGAGCGCAAACTTGTTCCCGCGACATCTGCGTTCCTAGGATGGCAACGCGCAAGGTGGTTTTTGTTTGGGGGATGGTTTTCAACAATAACAAAGTCCTTCCAGCATTAAAGCCGGTTTAATTAAAATAAAATTTATTTATGGCATTAAATGCCTAAGAAGGGATTATGCAGCCTCCGCTTAAAGACAATCTGGACCTGGGAAGCTCGCTAATGTAAAGGGGCGCTTCCACATGGAGATTCGTGGAACCAAGGAATTGGTCTCTACCATCTCAGGGCCATTTCTGACAAATAAGAAAACAACGTGATTTGCCTCTCCCGTTCAACCGGACATTCGCGTTCCCGGAACGGAAACTTGGGGGAGCGGGTGCGACCGAGCTCTTCCAAAGCGACCTACGGCACCAGGGGGAGCAACAGGGCGGGACACAGCGCGCAGGGCGCTCCTCCCCCATTCCCTACGCGCAGGCGCGGGCCTGAGGCTCGGCTCAGCTCGGCTCCGCTCGGCCCGGCCCGGCCCGGCCCCGGCGCGCGGACATGCTGCCCTCCCTGCAGGAATCCCTGGACGGGGACGACAAGGAGCTGGAGAGCAGCGAGGAGGGCGGCGGCGGCGGCGGCGGCGGGAGCGGGAGCGCGGAGGACCGGAAGCCCGGGCAGCCACCCAGCAGCCATTTCTGCCTCTACGCCTACCACGGAAGCAGGTGCGGCCCCGGTGCAGGGCTCAGGTCTGCCCCTCCCCCGATCAGCCGGTGCACGCGCACACTCCCGAAGGGCACGCGCACGCACCTACGCACGGGGGCGGGGCAGAGGGCGCGGCGGTGCGGTGTCGGGAAGTCCCGAGCTCTAAGCTACCACCAATTCCCGTCTGTACCTCAGTTCCCTCTTTTGTAAAATGGGCATAATCATAGCACCCACCTCTCAGGGCCTTTGGGGGTTCAGATGACGTAATATTTGTGGAAACCTATAAATCCTTATAGCTCTTGTAATTATAATTATTACTGTGACGCACATCGGCAATATGTCCTCATGCAGCCCCGCCTCGAGGGCATCACGCGCATGCGTTAACCTGCCCCCCCCCCCCCCACGCTGCATCACACAGCACATGTACACCCCTGCCTACACGTGCCCGAGGCACGCCCGCCCAGGCCTGCGTCATGGCTGTAACTCACGCACGCCGCATGCACAGACATCCATAGCCAGCCAGCATCCCTGAAAACGGGGGCGGACGTAGGCAGCCTCCACATGGATACATTTATGCCCAAGCTTGTACACATACACATACAAACATACACAAAATGTGTACACTTACGTGTGGTGTATATGTATTCGTATGTTTATATGAAACACACACACACACATATATATATGAAGAGACCTGTAGGCACATGCGTTGCATCTGTAATTAATGCACCCTACCCCCAGAGCTTGCAGAGCAAGACGTGCATGCAGTACAAACGTGTGTGCACACCCCGTGGGCAGCTATGCTCCAGTACACAAGGCGTGCAAAACTACACACGCATAGCCCATGCCAGGCTGCATATCCCGGCATGTGCGCGTGCACAGTGCTGCATCCCGCACCTGTGAGGTCCAGGCTTACGCATGTGTGCGCACCAGCCCCGGAGGACGCCCACATTTCTGATCCCCCCAGAGGGGTCTAAGGAGGAAGACCTGCCAAAGGGGAGCTAGCGGATTCAGGGTAGATTAGGGAAGCCCAGGCAGGAGAGGGCATCTAGGCAGGGATCAGCAGGGTTCAGTGCTACAGAGAGGCTAAAAAGACCTTGATGTATCAGTAAAGAGGAGGAGGATAATGACCTTGGAGAGCGGTGGGGATGAGGCCAGATTGCAGGAAGTGAAGGACAGGGAGAAAGAGAAAGCCACAGAAGCGGTTTTTCCTAGTTGTCTGAAAGGGAGGAAATACCGAGAATGATGGGAGATCATGTGAATGGGAAGGACATGAGGAGGAAGGTGCATCTAAAACTGAACATGGGGGCGATTTAGACGTGTTTGAAGGTAGGGAGAAAGTGAATAAAGAGAGGTGGAACATGAGGACGAGCCGGCGGGAGGGAGAGGGCTCAGGGCACAAACTGGGGGTTTGGATTCATCCTTTGAGACTGGAGGGTGGCGGGGAGGAAGGGGAGCTTGGGATGAGCAGCCTCCATTTTTTTCAGCGAAGTAGGAGGGGTCTCTACGTGTAACTAATGTGGAATGAAAGAGCCGGTGAGGGTGTTCGGGGGAAAATGTGGTATTGAAGGCCCAGGTACAAGGCAGGAGTGGGGTGAGGAGGAAGATGGTGAGCTGGGTACTCCCCCAGAGGGAGGGAGTTGGAGGAGCCCCCGGTATCTGGAGGGGATGTTATACATGAGTGAGTAAGTCTCAGGGAGGCGCTACCTGGAGAGGAGGGCCCAGACACCGCCGGAGGAGCGAGCAGCCCCCTTTTGGACAACTCTCCTTAGCAACCCTGTGCTTTCGGGTGATGGCAAGCAGGTGACAGGAGGGAAGCTGATCTATGGGAAGGGCGGTGGTTAAAGTGGATGGGGAGGGAAGAGTTGAGGGGGGACCCAAAGGGACTGACCTGGATGGCCTCTGACATGGAGTGGCCCATTATCCAATCCCCTTGATATAAAGACAGTGATGAAAAGGCCCAGCCCAAGGAACTCACAGTCTTAGGAAAGGACAAAGTCAGCATCAATTACGGTGACCAGGAGCGTCCCAGTAGATGTGGGTGATGGAGTAGGAAGGCTTTGAGTTGGGTCTTAAAAGAAACCAGAGATTCTGAGGGGAAGATCTGGGGAGAATGCAGGGCAGGCGTGGGACTCAGGAGAAGGAAACAGGGTGAAATGGGTGAGAAACGATGCCTGCAGGGGAGTCGTGGGGCAGCAGTGGTGGTCTGGATTTGATTATTATTGCTTGAGGAGGAGGAGACAAGGCGTGATGAGAGAGGGGGGAGGCAGGAGCATAATAGGGGCTTGTGACCCTGGTCTGGATGGAAGGATGTATTGGGCTGAGATCCCTGAGGATACAAGGAAGAGGAAAATCTTTCCTAGTTCATTGCTCCTTCTCCATCCTCTCATTCTCTTCACCTTCCCACTTCTACCCTGTCATCTGTCCCATCTTTCTCCCTCAAAAGTTTCTGAAGCTACCATCAGCATCCAGATTATTTCCTCCATCCTTGCCACAGCCTTTTTGTCACCTGCCTTTTTCTCTCCTTGCATCTCTCTTTTTAGATCCCAATATTCTTTGCCCATTCTTCCTAATCTCTGCCATTGCCCCCTCCCCCTTTCCTTTCTCCCATTCTCTCAATTTTTCCCTTTTTCCAATCCTATCACTAGACATCTGGTGGCTAGGGTATTATTATGGTTTTATTTCTTTTTGTTTCTTTTTTTCTTCTCATTCATTTCAGAATATATTCTTTCATCCTCCCTACTTGGAAGTGTTCCTTTGAAACCAAGAGTAAAAGGAAAAAATTCAGAAAAATAGCTATGTCACCTGCAACATCTGACAGTTTATGGAGCATTCTATACTCACAATCCTTACCTTTCTGCGTCTTTTCAACTCTTCTCTGGGTCCAAGATCAGTATTTATAATTACATATTGCCCAGTTTTGTTTTTGTTTTATGATTCATTCTGTTTACAATATTGTATTTATTGTATGTGTTGTTTTCCTGATTCTGCTCTTCTTTCAGTCCACATCAGTTCATATAAGTTTTGCCATACTTTTTTAGAATCTTCATATTTATTATTCTTTACAGCATAATAATATTGAATTATATTCATATCAATTTTTTAAAAAACCATTCCCCAATTCAAGGGGAACTCTTGTGCTTTTAGCTTTTTGCTACCAAAGAAGGGCTCCTAGGAAGATTTTGGCACATATTCAGCTTTTTTTTCCCCCTATTTTATCGGCTAGTCATTTTCTAGCTCAATGTACTCCTAAGGGTGTGTTCTTACTGGTAGGATCTCTAGGTCAAAGGTTATTGACAATTTAATTCCCTTCCTTAATATAATTCCAAATTGCTTTTCAGGTTTTTACTGATTCAGAACTCTACAGTTAGTGTGCCTGTCTCCCTATAGTGCCTCCATCACTATTTTAAAAATATTTTTAATTTTAATTTATGTTATTTTAGATATAATAAATATAAATTATATTATAATTTAAATATTTAAATATTAAATGCATTCATTTAAAACTTCAGTGCTAAATAAGAAAAAAAATAGAAAAAACCCCAAAATATTGTCATGTATAGATGTCCCAACAGAACATCTGGGAGGATTCAGAATGTGTAACAATAAATTTCCATTTCAAGAAAGCATGTATAGAAGACATTATATTCATAACTGTCCATCTTTTCTTTGCTTCCTTGTAGATTTTCTTTTGTTCTCTGCTTTTTACTTTAATCCTTTCTTCTCTCTTTCTCTTGTACCCCAACACTAATTTATTTTTTCCCTATCAGTGCTAACTTGGTAGATGAGTTAAAACCTTGGAATTTATTCAATTTCCATTTCTTGTGTTATTAGTAACTTGAAACAGTCTCAAATATGGCTATTAAAGAGTTTGCAAATCATCTTTTGAGTAATGTTAGTTCATATCATTTGATCACTTATCTAGTGGGTAATGGATTTCAATCGTAGACAACATATTAATTTTCTATAAAAGATTTCCCAAAGTCTTAATGAAGTTTTAAGCTATTGGACCTTAACATTTCACTAAATCTTTTGAAATACCCTACATATTTTGAAGATCAAATCCCTGTAAAAAAAGGGATCCAAGCTTTATTTTCCCCCAATCCACTGTTTTCTTCTTACCCTAGCTGCATTGATTTTGTTTCTATAAAAAGTATCGATTTAATTCAGTCAAAATTATCTAGTTTCTCTTTTTGTGATCTCTCCCTTATTTGGTCAAGAATTCTTCTTGAGGCTATTTATTTTTTATTATTAGAATCCCCATTTCTTATTTGTTTTTAAATGCTTCTACATGGTTTTGGGGTTTTGAAGTGGACCTACCTGTGGGTTTGCAGGTATACACTTCCTGTCAGGTGAGAGAGCTCACCTGATACTGTAGCTAACTAAGCTCTTTACCAATGGTTACCTGAGCGTTGGTGTTGGAATCCAGCTCCAGTGTAATATATCTTTTAGGCTGGGGTCACAACATTAGCTAGCTTCATGGTTAATGCACATCATTATCCATCCCAACCATCAATACCAAGATACTTATCTCCCCTCCCCCCAAGGCAATTGAGGTTAAGTGACTTGCCCAGGGTCACACAGCCAAGAAGTGTTAAGTGTCTGAGGACAGACTCAGGGCTGGTGCTCTATCCATTGCGTCACCTAGCAGCCCCCAAGATACTTAGCAACAGTAAAGAGTTGTAGATGCCTTAGGTATGATGCTCATCAACATCAACAGAAATGTAAAAAGCTGTTGCTGTTTTATCAATATCAAGGTACTTGTTGAAAAAGAGTAGTAAATAGCAGATCTGCCTTTACAATTATTAGGGAGATGGGGATGGATCCACTGGCCTTCTGCAGGTTGGGTCAGATGATCTTTACACTTCTGTCCAATTCCAAGGGTTTGTGTGTAGATTGCCTGTTGTCACGATTTCACTTGGAGTTTCCATCATTACAAAAAAGCGGGACTTCCATCATTGGCTTTCTCTGCTCATATTCCTCAATGATTTCCCTTTTAACTAGCTTCTTCCCCAGCCTTCCCCTTTCCTCTGTGAATCCCGCAATAGTGAGGTTTCTGTGATTAATGACCACAATAATCCCGTGGCTTGCAGGTCACCAACACAACGTGGGGACAGTGATGATGGAAATCCGGGGAGCCTGACTTTGGAAACTCCTTCTGCCACAGACTTCAGGTAAAGCCAGCGTTTCTTTTCCTGTCTCTAGTGCAGTTTTGACCTGTAGAAACCAGAAATCCTGATTTTTCCATTGAGTAATTCCTCTGTCAGACATATAAATCTACTTTCTTCCTAAGAACCTAGATCTCTATTTTCTAATACTGTGAATTGGGCAGGTCAATAAACATTTACTTATTAAATGTCTACAATGGACCAGGCATTGTACTAAGCAATAGGAATACAAAGAAAAGTTAGAAGCAGTCTCTGCCCTGGCAGGTTCACAGTCCAAAAGGAGGTCCATATAATGTTTGTGTCACTAGTAATTGGACATGAATTTGTTCTCTCTCGGTTTCAGGGATCATATGTGGGATTTCAGTGATTGGATTTAAATGCTTTGTGAACATTGCTGCAAGAGGTAATTAGTGAGTGGCCTGAAGTGTAGAAGCTAGCTTTGGAGCCAGGAGGGCCTGGCTCGGACTCATCCTAGGCCTGTGGCCCTGGGGAAGCCCCTTGATCCCAAGGCCAGAGGTGTCCAACTCATGCAGAAATGGGGGCCACTAAACCATATATAAAAATTGCTACAGGCCACATAGTAACTTAGAAACCTCATTTTAACATTAACTGTCCTTTTGTTGTATTTTTATTTTGTGAAATGTTTCCCAATTACATTTTTATCTGCTTCATACCATACTTGGGCCACATTGGATGAGGCCCTGGAACTTTGTGTTTGACAGTTCTGCTCCAGACAGCTAAAGATTATAAGTTACAGAATGTCACCTGCAGTGGTAGAGGGATTTTTTATTGCCTGACAGTCCTCTATATCAGTGAGTTTGCAGGTCCAGTTGCTCCCTATCAGAATTGTTCCAAATTTCATTTTATAATTTTGCTTTTCACACTCTACTCTGTGTGAGCTTGGGCCATTATCCTGGAGTTTGTGGTACACTGTTGGTTGTGAGAGCCTCTTGTCCAGGCTCCTTGTTTTTATAGATGAGAGACCCGAGGCTCAGAGGTTCTGGAGGAAGCCCAGCTCCGTGTTTTATGTGTAGCTGAGGTGGGGATAAGCCCAAGGTCACACAACCCTGTGAAAGGCCCGGAGAGCATCACACTCCTTGGCCGGCGCCCCGCATCCCCTCACTGCCTGCATGGGCCAAAGCTGAGATTGGAACTCCGCTCAGGTGCAGGGATTGCAGTGAGCCTCAGGATCCGAGTGGAGGATGTTCTTTCTCTGACTTGGTGTGAGCAGGATTGGGCCGGGCCCTCCTAGAACTTACCTTCCCTGCACTCCTGCGGTCTCTGGCTGCCCCATCCGGGCTTGCGCCAGCCCTCGCCTCTGTGACTTTGCCCCATTCTTTCTTTCATCTTTACCTACTCCCCACCCCGGCTACAGACCATGGACACATTCACAGATTTCCAGTTCTAAATTTCGTGCTGGATCCCTCTCCCCCTCAAATTGTTGCTCTTTTGTGTTCCGCGAATGCCGCTGCTGTCACTTCTCCATGACGTAGTCCCTTCGTGGACCATTGTAATCTGGCTTCCTTCCCTGCTGGGCTCCAGAAATAGCTCTCCCCAAGGTCAGCAGGAACCCTTTTTTCCTTCTTGTATTCTTCTCCTGCTTCTCTCTGAGGCATTTGGCACTGACTCCCTTCCAGCACCCCCCCGGGACCCCTTCCCTTGACTTCTGGAACATTGCACCCTCGGGATCTCCTCCCTGCCTGTCCCTTCTCTGTCTCCTTTTTTCTTCCCTTTGTCTTCGAGAAGGGCTTTCCCTGCAAGCTCTCTCCTTGAGCCTTTTCTCGTTATCTAAGTTCCCTCCTCTGCTCTTTTCATGGGTATCACTGCCAGGCCAGATATTCCCAAATCTCCTCACTCTCCCCCAGCTTCTCCCAGAGCTCTGGGCTTATCTTTCCAGCTGCCTTTTTCCCCCTTGATGTCATGTGCCACTCCAGGACTCATCTTCCCCAGACCTGCCCTCCTCCATTTTTGCCTTTGGTACCTCCAGCCTCACCGTCACCCAGCTCAGAACTTCGGAGACGCTTTGAAGTTCCCTCCTTCATTTGTCACCGCCTGCTGAGTCTTTGCTCCAGCACCTGCCAATCCCAAAGCGTCCTTTCTCGTTCAGACCCTCGCTGCTTCTCCTGGAGCTTCCTCCTCCAACCTGTTCTCTTCCATCCTGCCCTGCGCTAGTGAGCTTTAATGTCCTCTCAGGTTGGGCACTTCTTGGGCTTGGGGATCCACAGTGGCTCCCTTTCTCTTACCCGAAGACACATGATTTCCGAGCCTGTGTGATGTTCCTTCCCAGGGACGCAGCCTGCCCTGGTCTGTTTCCCAGGCTCAGAATGCTTTCCTTCATCCTGCCTTCCTTCGAGTGTCCTCTCCTTTGGGGAGTTCTTCCTTCTCCCCAGCCCCTGTACTCTGCTTCGTTTATTCTGAATACAACTTCTGTGTGTAGAGTCCTTTGCACATCACCTCCTCCATCAGTAAAAGACCTTGGAGAAAAGACCTTGGAGATAAGGGCCATGTTTTCCCTTTGTCTGTACTCCCCAGCATTAAACACGGTGCCTGGCACATGATAAGTACTTAATAAGTGATTGTTGATGAACTGAACAATCCTTCAGTCAAGTCCCCAGCCCTTGAGTTTCCATTCATCCTTTCAGCCTCTGCTCTCTCTATTGCATCTATTCTACCTCTTAAACTGGACAAATCTTAGTGACATGTTCTTGCTCTGGTCTTTATCATCTCCGTATTTGAAAAAAAAAAAGCTTTTTATTTTTCAAAATACAAGCAAAGATAGTTTTCAACATCCATCTTTGCAAATTTTTCTTCCTCCCTCCCACTTCCCCTCCCTCTTAGATAGCAAGTAATCTATATAGGTTACACTTGTGTAATTCTTCTAAAAATACTGCCACATACATTATACTGTACAAGAAAGATCAGATCAAAAGGGGGAAAAAAAGGGAAAAAAATCAAACAAACAGCAATAAAAAATGAAAATACTATGTTGTGATCCACTCCCATAGTTCTCTCTCTAGATGCATATGGCTCTCTCCATCACAAGTCTATTAGAATTGCCTTGAATCATCTCATTGTTGAAAAGAGCCACGTTCATCTGAATTGATCATCGTATAATCTTCTTGTTGCCATGTACACTTATCATTTCTTGTAAAACAATAATATTCCATTACATTCATATCTCTTAACTTATTAAGCCATTCCTTAACTGATGATCAGTTTCTAGTTCCTTGCCACAGCAAAAAAGGTTTGCTACAAACATCTTTGCACATGTGGGTCCCTTTTCCCTCTTTTATGATCTCTTTGGGATACAGGCCCAGTAGAGACACTGATGAGTCAAAGGTTCAAAGATCACAGTTTGATAGCTGTTGGGGCCCAGTTCCAAATTGCTTTCATGATTGGATTATTTCACAGTGCCATCAACAATGCTTCAGTGTCCCAGTTTTCCCACATCTTTTTCTGCCATCTTAGCCAGTCTGGGAGATGTGAGGTGTGAGTTGTGAGGTGAAAGGGCCTCCCTACCACTCTCCCTTCTAGGCCTGCCCACAGGACTCTCCAAGAAGCCCAGCAGAAAGGGATGCCTCCCTCCTCGGATTACCCCCAGCATTTTGCCAGGGATTCTCTTAGAGTTATCTGTGGAAATGACCTATCCCTTCCTCTGCCCCATTGGATAGTAAGTTCCTTGGGAATAGAGTTGTTTCTGTTGTACTTCTACCATAGAACTTGGCATGCCCAGTGGGTGCTTAAGCAGTGATTGATTAACTGAATTTCATCTGGACTCAAATTTGAGATTTTTGCTTTTTATTTCCTACAGAAAACTCAGTTGACCAAATGTCTGAAACTAGCTTTTGACTTCATGAATGGTGATACAAAAGGTGGTTGATGTGGTCACCCAATTAATCCCCATGACACCAAGAAAACAGCATAGAGCAGGGGTCTTTAACCTAGAGTCTGCAGATTTTTAAAGAATATTTTGGTACCGATATTTCATTATGATTGATTTCCTTTTTTTGTTCTGTATATTTTAAGCACTTAAAACATTTTCTAGAGAAGGGGCATATTAGGCTTTCCTAGATTGCTGCCAAAGGGTCCATGCGACATAAAGGCTATAAGAATCTCTGGCAGAGAGACAGACAGTAGAGAGCAGTGGATAGAGTAGTCTACTCTCCTGGCTTTGAATGTTGCCTCAGATACGTCCTAGCTGCATGACTTTGGCAGTTCACTTCGTCTCTGTATAAAATGATGGTTTGGGTTTGATGACTCGTGGCTCTTCCCAACTCTAAGGCCATGCAGTTCTACACATCCCCTCCCTGAAAATCATCCTAGGTTCCTCAGACATCCGACTTTGCTTATCATTGCAAATCCCAAACTCCCTTGGCAAGGAACAAATAAATTATGTGAAGCAAATGTATACACACATGTATAGACATAGATACACATACACATACACACATATGTCTTTATTTTGTTTGTTTCTTTTAAAAGCCTTTCCTTGGTAGACACTAATTTACCATCAGAAGCAGAGCCAGAGCTCCGGAGCGCCATCGCTAAGCGTCTGTCCAAAGGAGCTGTCTTTGAAGGGTTGGGTAATGTTACATCAGTGGAGCTGAGGTAAGGACTGGGACTTGAGCCTGAGCCATGTGATGGAGGGGATAAGCAGTTCCCTCAGGGCCAGATCTTCCTAGCTGACAAGTACTTGGCTGACTCTATGTCTAGCCCATCTTGATCACAGCAAGAAAATTGTGACTCTTGATTCACCCCCCCCTTAATTAGTTAATTAAGTTAATACTAGCAATCCACTTAACCTTTCCCTTTCAAGTATTTAACGTAAGACATGATAAGGAGGTGGGCAGATTCCCAATGCAGATAATAGATTTAGCTGAGCAGCTAAATGAGATGCATGTTGGCCACAGGATGAGTCACCAGCCTTTGACTTTTTTTTTTTTTTACCCCCTCTTGCCACCCTTCTCCCCCAGTCTTCCAGATTCCCGGGTTGGTTGCTATTATTGCCTTTTCCAGCAAGACAAACCGCTTCTAGAAACAGCAACTACAGAGTCTGTACCTGACACTCCTGAATATATAGTGTGTTTTTTAGGAGGATCTGAAAAAGGACTTGAACTATATCCTTTTCTTTGTCTCTGAAAATGGCAGGAAAGCCAAGGCAGAAGAATAAAACAGAAGATGGATTTCCATTGACTTTTCATCCTTAGAGTTTCACAGTATCATTACCATAAGCTTTCATTCATTTTATTTTTAAAAATTCACATTATTAATTAATGGAATGGAAAAGTATATATTAAGTAGCGTTAAGGAGAGGGTAGAGAAGTCAATGAAAGCTTCCTTTGCCCTGAACCATTGGGGATTTAGGAAGCTGCTGGCTGGCTAGGGAAGGGATATAGGTGAGAAAAAGGAAGTCATCCTCCAGATGCTTTAATAATTTTAAAAAATTAACAGCACAATTTTTGCTCCATTTAGGTACTTTAAAATGCTTATTGATTAGCTCATTAAATATTTTATTGAAAGCAAACATTAATATTAACCTCTAAACTCTTTTGTGACTTTTTACATATAAATTAAGTAAATTCAACACATACAGTATTATAATGGCATTTCCTCTTAAATTTCCAATAGGATTCTTTGGCAATTTGTGTTTAATCACTTTTTAAAAATGTTTAATTTTTAATTAATGTTTAATATTGATTTTTAAAAAAAATCACTGTCACTTTCAACCCACTCTCTTTATAACAAATAAATAAAATTTAAACAATAAATAAAATAAAACAGATGTATTAACAATGTATTAAATATAAATATAAATAATATTAACAATGTATTAAATATAAACAATGTATTAACAGTGTCTGAAAATGTAGCTTTTATTTTGTACCTATAACCCACCACTTTTTGCCAAGAGGCAATCCTCGTTATAGTTATTCCTCTGAAGCCATGATTGGCAGCTAAATTGATTAGAATTTTGAATTGATTTTCTTTACATTACTATAGTTATTGTATACATAACCTATGAAAGATTAATTCACTTTTCCTTTTATAATTGTAGTTAACATGTATTCTATTCCTCTTGTTCTTATTTTTTCACTTTTTTTTTTTATAATGGACTTTTTAGATTTCTTTGTATTTCTTGTACATGTCCATTCTCATTATATTACAATATTTCTTTCCATGATCATAGCATAAGTTAACCATTTCCCTATGGTTAGACATTTAGGTTATTTCCCATTTTATTTGTTTTTTACAATTACATATAAGATTGTTGATGAAAATCTTTCAATAGATTCTTGCTTATTTTTGCCATTGATAAAACTCTCAGGATAAATTTCCAACAGTGAAATTATTGGGTCAGAGTTTATGGTGATTTTTGTAACTTTTACTACCTATTGGGTTACTTTTCCAAGAAATTTTAAAACTTGGAATTCTACCAGCAATGAATGAGTGGACCCATTTCTTCACAATCCCTCCAGAATTATGTTTGGTTTTTATTTGTTTTTGTCCACTTGTTGGCTACAAGGGATACTTCAAAGATCATCATTAGTAAGGCTGAGTGTTTTTTAAAGTGATTATCAACAATTTGCTTTTTTTCTTTTTAAAACTTTCTTTTCAAATCTTTTGACTTTAAATTCCTTTTTTCATTGAGTTTCTTCCTTTCTCTGAGTCATTCAAGGGGTGTTACTGCCCATAAAGATAGTAATAGGAACCTGTGATTTCAGTAGTAGAGAGAATTCTCAGGTGAGGAAAGCTTGACTTGATGAGCTCAGTACCACTATCACCTTCAGGCTGAGGGAGCCAAGTATAGCAACAAGAGGTTAAGTGGGCTCATTTATCCTAGTCTAGTACAGGAGATGCTGGAGGAGGACTGGAATCCAATGGGCTCTGCAGCTACCAGGCCTCTGGTCATTTCCCAAAGGCCACTTTTTGGGGTTCTTTTAATTCATAGTGTTTGTAAACTGAGAGGTTTTATATTTTATTTTGAAAGCCAGAAAAGCATCTTGGTTTATCTCTTATTAGTATTTATTTATTATCATTATTATCACTAAGCAGCTAGGTGGCACAGTGACTGAGCAGCACCTAGAGTCAGGAAGGCCTGAGTTAAAATCCGGGCTCAGAGACTAGCTGTGGGATTCTGGGCAAGGCACTTAACCTCTGACTGCCTTAGTTTCCTCATCTATAAAATAGTAATAATAGTAGCACAAATGGCCTGAGATTGTTATAAGGATAAAATGAGATATTGAAAAATGTTTTGCAGACCTTAAAGTGTCATGTAAATGCTAGCTGTCACTTCTATTATTTATTATTATTATTCCTTAAGATCATACTTTCAGACTTGAGTTGGACAGATACATCCAAGGCCTGAAGACAAATGTGGATAGCAAGGTAAAAAGCCTGACTTCATCCTTTTTAAGCATGGGAGATTAATACTATTGGATGTCATGGTTCTGCTCTATTTGCAGAACATTTCCAGGTGGCCACCAAGAATCCTCAATATATGTTGCTCTAAGACAGACAGGAAGTTCACTACTGAGGCAAAGCAAATGCACCAGCCCTGTGTGTTCCAGATTATGGCTCTGCTGCTTTCCTTCCCAACTAAATGTTGGGGATTCAGCTCATCCAGTGAGATGACATGTGAATGATGCCCACTGAGCAGGTGGAAACAGGGGTCCCAGCTACCCAGTGCATTGTTCTGCTGCTCCTACAGCCTTGCCCCCCAACTCAGATATCACTCTGCAGAAGGAGGGCACTGTTCTGGGGTCGGTCACAGAAACTGGAAATGTATTCCCTGAATCCCAGTGCTTCCCTAAGAACCCTTCTATGGCTCTGTTCTACTAATGGATTTAAACCTTTTTTGAAGCAATTTTGCTGCTTTGGCTTCTAGCACCTCTTTGAGTAATAGTATGACTTGTTCCATGGGGCAGAATGGGTTTTGGAGAGGGTTGGGTGAAGGATGACTTGTAATACAATAATATAGGTCAGTTGTTCAAGTGACCTGGTTAGGAAGATGATCTTTCATGGATAAAGGTCTTTGAGGGGAATGTGAGAACAGTACCAGGATGTCAACATTGGGAATATACCTGGTTTGTATAACCATCCCATTTTCCCCTGGTTATCTCAGATGAAGAAATGACAAGGAACACCTTAAATTTCATCCCTTTAATTAAAAAAATATTTATGGTAGTTTCTGTTTTAGGCTTTTTTTAGTCCTTTTTCCAGATTAAAATTTTTTAAAAATTAGGAACTTAATGAACATTAATAATTATTGTACAAGCAATAACAGAAAAGTAGGATTGCATATGAAACTACAAACCTTTATTATGTACAAGTGGTTTTTTAAAAGTATATTTAATATTAAAATTTTAACATGATTAAAATTTAAAATGATTAAAAGCCAGGCACAGTAGTAGCACATACCTGGTTACTGGGGAGGTTGAAATTGGTAGATCTCTTGAGCTCAGAAGTTCTGAGCTATTGTAAGCTAAACCCAATTAGTGTCTGCACTAATCATGGTATCAATATGGTGAAGCTTCTGGGAACAGGGTTCATCAGGTTGTCTAAGAGGGACAGACGGGCCCAGATCAGAAAACAGAACCAGTCAAAGCTCCTGTGTCAATCACAGTGTAACCAGCCTGTGAGTAGACTTTGCACTCCAGTCCAGACTGATAGAGAAAACCAGTCTGTAACCAAAAACTTTGTAGTACCATGACAGCTCAATTTGTTAATGTCTTCTGAATGGCATCTGCACTCAATACTTCATTTTACAAGCAAAAATTCTTACTAAAACTTATTCTTCTGGGAAGGATAAAATGTCAGCATTCAAAAGTGTTTATCCTGCAGCTCTTATTATTGTCAACAATGTTGAGACAGTATTACATCTTCGTTAAAATGGGATCTATCACGGTCAACAATGTTGAGACAGACAGTATTACATTTTTGTCAAAATGTTCAATGATCACAATTTATTCTGTGTATATATAGGAAGTTAGCTCAGAGGCCTGCACCAAATCCTATCTTAGCAATTGGTTTGAGGCGGCTGTGTGCCCAATCCAGAGAGTCGTGCATCTCTTTCAAGAGAAGCTTACCTTTCTCCTGCATGCTGTAAGTATCAATATATACATTTCATTTATTGGCAACTGGTTGACAAGGTCTATAAAAGGTTTACAGACATTGCTTACATTTATTTTCCATTTGTCCCAAATGTAGCCATCAACAATTCACTTGAAAACTTGAAGTTAAGTTATTCAGTCACTGTCAGTTGCCAATTGAGGTATCTTCATAGGATAAATGATTTCACAATAATAATCTCCTAAGTACTTTTAAAGAAGACTTATAAACAGAATTAATTCCCTAAGCAGCAGGCGAGGAGGAGAAAAGTATCCTTTTGAATTCAGACAATCATAGATCTTTTTAGAGCCAAAGAGACTTCAGAATTCATCTAGGTCGACTATTTCGTTTTATATGTAAAGTTACTGTGACTGGGGTGAGTTGCCTAAGATCACACAGGGAGTATGTGTCAGAGGTAAGATTTGAACTCTGGTCCTCCAACTCAATGTTGGGTTACTCTAACACAAATGCTGCCTTCTTCAATAACATCCAGCATTCAGATGGAAGCCAGATATTCTGACATTAGCAATGAGGTGTATTTGAAATCATCTGGATAATTAACTGGATTTGTCATTCAAATAATTGTGTGAGGTTGACAAAGACTTGAGTAAATAAGGAACCTTAATCTTTACTGTGTAACAGTTGAAAAGACCAAGTCCTTAAGACAGGTACTGTTGTTCAGCACCTTGGAGAGTGCAGTGAAACACTCAGGATTTGGAATCCAGAGATGGTGTTTCAGATATCAGTTCTGTAGCTTGCGACTTGTTATGATATTGGACAGGTCATCCAGTCACATCTAGACTTTGGTGTCTTCCTCTACAAATTGAGGCTAAGTGGGCTAAATGATCTCTAATTGACTGATTAAATTAAATACATATTGACAGTAAATTTCTTTCTCAAAGGCTTTGAGTTACACTCCTGTTGAAGTTCAAGAATCAGATGAAAAAACAAAGAGAGACATTAATGGGTAAAGATTGCTAAAAACTTTATGAAAACTACTTTTCTCCACAAATTGCTTTAAATTTAAAAAAAAATTTCTATATTTATTTATTTATTTTGAGTGTCATCTACATATTTTGTTTTTATTGTCCATGGAACTGCAAATATCTATTGTCTATAACTTGCTTATAAATTCAATATGTAACTTTCAAAACTGTCCTTGTCTGTGTGGTTTTTTTCCTGGACCTTTCATCTGTGTACTTTAAAAAAAAAATACTTCAGTTTCTCTTTTCTTTCATTTTTTTTATCCTTTTTTTTTTCACTACTTCCCACAACCACCCCCCCCATTTCTCCCATTTGCCCCCCAAAAAACCCTTATGATCCATATATCATAGCTAAACAAAACAAATTTGCAAATTTGCACATTGGCCATGTCTGAAAATATGTTACATTTCATTGTGCACCTTGAATCCACCACTTTTCTTGGCAGTTTGCTTCATAATTGTTGATCTTTACTTTTAAAAATACTCATTTTTCCTGAGACCCTTTAAAATTGATGCATGGTTAATTGTGATAGTGCATGCCTGTAGCCTCTAATACTCGGGAGGTTAGGGCTGATGGAGTATTTGGGCGGGTTAAGCTCCAGTGGGACTAAAGAGATGTTTATAGTAAAGTCTGCACCAATGCGGTGAGTCCCTGGGGAGGGGGCAGTGTCACCAGGCTACCTACATTGACCCAGATTGGAAAACAAAGCAGTTTAAGCTTTGGTGGGTTCAGACTTGTGAGGAGTCAGCTCTGACCTGGGGTGAGATAGGGAGAGTCAGTGACGCTTGGTAAGACACTCTTTTGTGGCAGGTTTCTGAGTGTGGCAAGTCTCCAAGGACTTATTCATGAAGGGACGATGACATCCTTATGCATGGCTATGACTGAAGAGCCACACAAGTCAGTGGTTATAAACTGTAGTGGATCTCAGCCGCAGTTTTCTAATGCAGGTGAGATGGATGTGCTCAAGCCTCCTTTGGTGGTTTATTTCTGAAACTGAATGTTCATGATGTAGGATAAGAACAGATAATGCAGAGCTTTACCTTCTATCTTCCATTTTTTAGGATTTTATTTTTTAAAAAAAGTATCATTAATATTTTTCTTTTTAGAGCACCTTTATTTCCAAATAGATCCTGCCCCTCATTCCCCTACTTAGTGAATCATGTTTTATAACAAAGAATTTTTTTAAAATCTATTAAAAGAAATTTTTTTATTGTTTCACACCTCTGACAATAATAGTAAATTACTTAAAGGAGTAGGATATGAGAAATCTATAAGTGGAAAATGCAGGCTAATATCTTACTATTACAAGGAATATAACACCTTTTATAGTATGTGTCTGCACAAGGAAGCAACAGAGTGTAGTAGAAACATTGGGAGTCAAGAAGATCTGAGTGCAAATACTGCAGTATCAAGAAGATTTGGGTTCAAATTTTGCTTCTAATGTTTACTATGTATGTGATGTAAGGACCTCAGTTTCCTCATCTATAAAGTATGGATTGAAATGAGGTGAATATTGAGTTTCCTTCTGATTGAGGGGTCCTAGGCAAGCCATGTGAGTTCTGAGCCTCAGTTTTCTTATCTGTGGTGAAAATAACCATACCTGTGGTACTTCTATCCGAGGATGGTCAGGAGAGTCAGGTGATTTAAGCTGAGCAAATCTTTCAGTGCTCTGCAAACTCCAGATATTATTATCACCATTCTCTGTTTTATAGGAAGCAACAAGTTTTGTGAGGACTGGATGCAGGCGTTTCTGAATGCTGCAGAAGGTGGCAATCCATTTCTTTTCCGACAAATCCTAGAGAACTTTAAACTGAAGGTAACTTATTGTTGATCTGGTTCTCTCTTGATGGTATGAGTCTTCTGTAGAAATGTTTATCACCCATTTTCAAATGTTTGGTGCAAGGAAATATTGAATGATTTAATTTCTTACTTAGTTGAATATGGTGGCAATTTCAAATGAAAACAAATTTTTTTAATTTTAAAATTTTTTGACTTTGTTTAATTGTTTCTTGATGTCTCATTGATTCATTAGGTTCCACTTGCCCAATTCTAAGTTTTTTTTCTATATATATTTCCACATATATCATGCTGCACAAGAAAAATCAGATCAAAAAGAAAAAAAGTGAGGGAAAAAAAACAAAAAGCAAGCAACAAACAACAACAAAAAAGGTGAAAATACTTTGTTGTGATCCACTTTCAGTCTCCATAGTCCTCTCTCTGGATGGCTCTCTCCATCACAAGTCTATTGGATTTGGCTTGAATCATCTCATTGTTGAAAAGAGCCATGTCCATTAGAGTTGATCATCATACAATCTTGTTGCCGTGTACAATGATCTCCTGGTTTTGCTCATTTCACTCAGCATCAGTTCATGTCTGTCTCTCCAGCCCTCTCAAAAATCATCCTCTGATCCTTTCTTACAGAACAATAATATCCCATAACATTCACATACTATTGAATGTTATGGGATATTATTGTTCTGTAAGAAATGACCCGCAGGATGAATACAGAGAGGCTTGGAGAGACTTACATGAACTGATGCTAAGTGAAATGAGCAGAACCAGGAGAACATTATACACCTCGACAAGGATATTGTATGAGGATGTATTCTGATGGAAGTGGATTTCTTTGACAAAGAGACCTAACTCAGTTTCAATTGATAAATGATGGACAAAAGCAGCTACACCCAAAGAAAGAACACTGGGAAACGAATATGAACTATTTGCATTTTTGTTATTCTTCCCGGATTATTTTTACCTTCTGAATCCAATTCTCCCTGTGCAACAAGAGAACTGTTCGGTTCTGCAAACATATATTGTATCTAGGATATACTGCAACATATCTAACATATATAGGACTGCTTGCCATCTAGGGGAGGGGATAAAGGGAGGGAAGGGAAAAATCGGAACAGAAGCGAGTGCAAGGGATAATGTTGTAAAAAAATTACCCTGGCATGGGTTCTGTCAATTAAAAGTTATTATAAAATTTAAAAAAAATTTTAAAAAAAGTTCATATACCACAACTTATCCAGCCATTCCCCAACTGATGGGCATCCACTCAGCTTTCAGTTCCTTGTCACTGCAAAAAGGGCTGCTACAAACAACTTTGAACATGTGGGTCTTTCCCCTTTTTTATGATCTTTTTGGGACACAGGCCCACTAGAGACACTGCTGGATCAAAGAGTGTGCACAGTTTTACAACTCTTTGGGCTTAGTTCCAAATTGTTCTCCAGAACGGGTAGGTCAATTCACAACTCCATCAACAATGTATTAGTGTCCATTTTCCAAGTGGAAACAGTTTTGCACTATGAAAGAGATTGGTATTTTTGGTGAAACTATTGGAAGCAGTGTGGCCTGGTGCATGGACTGCTGAGCTTGGAGACAGGGAGACCAGGGTTTGAATCCTGCATGATACTCACCAGCCATGTCCCTGGAAAAGTTGGTTGCCCTCCCCATATCTCAGGCAGGGTCCTAGGACTTATCTGCAGAGGCAGAGAGCAGAGCTCCCAACGGACTTGTTTGAATGCCAAGCTTAGGTTGGCCTCAAAGACTTGTACAGAGCACTCACCCAAGTTATCTTTTCTATGTGTGTGTACCTGGTGGTCTAATGATAGGATATTCAGGGTGTTGTCACTTCTTGTTTAAGGATAATTTTTCTAAAAAGTTTAGCTCTTTTTTTTTTTTTTGGTTCTATTTAGACCTTGTTATTAATTTCCTACCCTCTACAAAGATGAAAACAACATACTTTCAACTCATCTGTTTTTTCTAGGCTATACAAGATACAAACAATCTGAAGAGATTTATTCGCCAGGCAGAAATGAATCATTATGCCTTGTTTAAGTGTTACTTATTTCTGAAGAACTGTGGCAGTGGAGACATTCTACTGAAAATAGTAAAAGTGGAGCATGAAGAAATGCCAGAAGCCAAAAACGTGATCCTGGCCCTTGAAGAATTCATGAAAGAAGCAGCTGTGGCCCAGACTTGTTGATCATTTGTTTTTATCTACTCTGAAATTGCTGCAGTCTTGTATTGTACATCATCTTCTTGTGATTGATGGGAACCAATTTGTCTTTGTCACAGTGGGTTATGCTCTCCAAAAGCATTAGGTGATTTCAGACTAATTCTACCTTGCAGTCTTTTGATAGTTTAAATCATGTAAAAACCAGTGAGAACATTTTCCTTTGAGTCTTAGGGATAAAAGTGTGCAAGAACATAGTTATTCTCTTTGTCAGCTTTTAGCCTCATCAATCATAGAGTCTTGGGGTTGAAAGGGACCACCAGAGGCTATCTGATGTCTCTCATTCCCTGCCTTTATGTGGGCAATCCTATTTTTCTAGGCTCACAGAAAGAGATTCTGTAATCTTTCTCTTTAGTCCATTCTTCTGTTTAAAACTCTATTAAGACATTTCCCCTAGCAGAAAATCATGATTCTTTCTCAATCACCGCGGGATTTAGCATTTTGTAGCTGCTTGGAGAAGATACAGTTCTAAACTTGGGGCAGACTAGCTTCACAAAAGCATTCCAAAGACAGGTCTAGAACATAGTCCATGTCTTAAAAGCTTTGCACTCTGTGGGTGCCTGATGTATTCTGTTGGATAATGGCAGTGACGATATGGTCAGCCTGGTGCTGATGTGCAAATAAAACTTGAATTTGTAACAAATTGTGAAATGACCTTGTAGAGTAGATATACCAATGTGAAGGGAAAACATTAGCTGGTTTGTAGGACAGCCACGAAAATGAATCAGACAGACTATAGAGAATAGACTTTTTTTTCATAAAGCTGAAAATGCTTGAATGGTTTGCTTAGTTGGCTGGTTGGTTGTTTGACCTTTGAGTGATTATGGATGGGAAAAAGAGAAGCCAAAGCATTCTGCTGGCAACATGTAACCTCAGACACTCAACAGAGATTCTTCATTACATTCGGACTCAGACATTGATTTTTGATTTCTGTATTTTCATTCTTGTCCTCAAATTGTTTTGCACCAAATCAATGGAAAGTCTGCTCTCAAAAGGATTGGATATCTTCTTTCCACTGGAACAGATTACAGTTACACAGATGTAGCAGTGGTTTTCCTTGTGTATAGCTATTTAAATAAAACCCTTTTGATCACTATTATTTAGTTCTTTCAATCATAGAATAGTGGGTTTGAAAGACTCTACCCAGACTCCTGCCTTTATGTCGATTCCTCTTTCCCTAGGCTCAGAGGAGATTCTATAAGCTTGTAAGAGGAAACATAAATCTTACATTTTTCCTGCCCTGGGGATGTAGAAGAGTCCTGAAGGACTGAGGAATCATTTTAAATTTCTCTAAATTCCTATTAAGTGCAGAGTTAAAACAGTGATCTGCCGCTTCAGAATGACTGTCGGTGTTTCCTCCTTTTTACCCTCTAAGACCAGAAATTCATCTAGGAAACATTCATTAAGCACCTACTATGTGTGCTTTACTGTGCTATATATTGAAGACAATTTTTTTTTTTTTTTTGGCGTTGGGGAGGTGGGGGTGGTGGGGAATATTAGATCTGTGATATTCCTTATACAATCCTAGGTCCAAACCTGTCTCCCCCAGCAAAACTTAGCTTTTTGTTATTGTATTTTAAAAAATTACATGCATTCTCAAAAATGACATCCATTTCATTCATGGGAGATTTTTATTGCCTTTAAAATAAAGGTTACCTTCTGAATAGCAGTCATGAACTTTCTCTTTTTGTTGGTAGACAAATGTCGTGGGATAGCTAAGGACATTTTCCTTATTCAACATCGAGAAAGTTAAACCCACCACACTTAAAATCCCAAGTTGCTTCATTTCCTCTTCCTCCATCCTCCTTCCCCCGCTTCAGTCATTTTAACCACCAAATGATGCCTGTCTTTTGCAGGAATAAAAGCACAATATGACAGGGAGAAACATTTCAGTTCTCAAGATGACATTTCCTCGGGGTTTAGTCTTATTGATTCGTGGAAATTCCATTTTCTTTAAAGGGATCTTTTCACTGGGAGGATAAAATAGTCCCCAACCTAAGTCACATAATTACCTTCTGAATAATGCTTCCTAGGCAGGATAAAACCAAGTGGCACAAATGCCTAAATACAGCTTTTCTCTCCAGTGTCTTTCTCCAGAAAACAAGATGGAAGGAATGTTGCCTGTTGTCATTGACTAAAATGTCTCCTATGTTCCAAGCACCGTGCTAGGCACTTTACAGTTATTAGCTGCCTTGCTCTGCACAGTAACCATGTGAAAGGTAAGCTTGGAAAGGAAGGCTGAAGCCAGATTTTGGAGGGCATTAAGAGCCAGACAGGAGGCTGTATAAGCTAGGGTAGGCCATTGGAGCTCTTTGAGTAGGGGAAAGACAGGAGTCAGATCTATTTGTTAGGAATAACAGCGTCTTCAGGGAGGGGAGATTGAGCAGAGGTGAGTAAGAGACTTAGGTGAGTCCAGTGAGAGGTAATGAAGGCTTGAATGGCAATGGTGGCTCAGTCTGTACAGAGAAAGGGATGGAGTTGAGGAAGATAGAGGCAAAATTGACAAGATTTAACCACTAGATTGAGGGAGAGAGGACTCAGAGATGATATGAAAGTTTTGAATCTGGATGATGAGGATGAGAAATAGACAATTTTAGTAAAGGGGAAATTTTAGGAGACAGATAATTTCTGTTGTGGACATGTTGAGGTGGACATGCTCAGGGGACATTCATTTAGAGATTGAGATTAAATAGCTGGTGATAAAAGTGACGAATTCAGGAGACAGATCAAGGCTGGATGTACACATTAGGAAGCCATCTGCAGAGAGGCAGCTGACATTGCCTAGCACAGAGTAGGGGCTTACTAAACATTAGTTGACTGGCTGACTAGCTGATGAGAATTCCAAAGAGGGAATAGACAGAAAAGAAGGTACCTGGGATTATGATCACACAGAAGTCAGCATAATTCATTAAAGGGGACAGAAAGAGCATTCAAAGAGGTAGGAGGAGAGCTAGCTGGGAATAGTGTCATAGAAACCTCAGGAAGGACAGTGTAAGAGAAAAGGGGATCAGATTCTAGAGAAAGAATTAGGACTGAGAAAAGGCAATTGGGCATTTGGTAAACTTGGAGAGAGCAGTTGGGTGACAAGGTTGGAAGCCACGTTAGGAGGAGCTGAGAAGTGACAAAGTAGAGAAACCAATATGGACGCTGCTTTGTCCAGGAATATGGTTATGAAAGGAGGAGATATATAGAATGATAACTTGAGAGGGGATGGTACACTCAAATGAAAGATTTTATTTTTGGAGGATGGGAAAGATTTATAAGCAGAAGGGAAGAAGCCAATAGGTAAGGAAACTTTTTTAAAATTAGGAAAGAGGAGGATCGTGTAATGGAATTTATAAGGGTATAAAGACCCTTAAAAGTTAACTGATCTGTTTTCACATTTATATCTATAGCTTATATAGCTATATGTCATATTTATATCTATATAATACAGCTATAGTTCACATTCATATCTACTTTCACATTGCAGATGAGGAAACTGAGACCAAGAAGGGTTAAGCAGTTCGTTGAACATCATAAAATAGAGCTGGTTGTTGAACCTAGGTCCTCTCATGCCAAACTCAGCATTCTTTGCTCATAAATAAGCATCTGAAACATCTGAGGTTCATGCTCTCTATGTGAGCATAAAACTTGCTTTTTTTTTTTATTAGAAAAAAGTATAAAGCGTATCTGTAATTAAGCATTATCTTTCCAAGAAGACCCCTTGGGTGTCTATACACTTGTTCCAACAGTGTTACCATGGCTTAGAACACATTTAGAATTCCTCTTTGGGAATTGTCCCCTGGGCCAGTTTCCAAACCAAAGGCAGTCTTGTGATGTTAGGGTCACAGCTAATTTGTGATTTCCCACTTCATTTCTCCAGACCTGCCTCCAAGTGACTTCTAGAGATTCTTAAAAATCTGATCCAGTCAGTAAATAATCAGAGATTTACTGTCCTTGAGAATAACTATTTAAATGTGGCTTGGATTCTAGAGGCAATTCCTAGGAAAGAGTTCCCAATGTTTCTTTGAATGTTATCCCAATACTGCAACATATCTAACATATATAGGACTGCTTGCCATCTGGGGGAGGGGGTGGAGGGAGAGAGGGGAAAAATTGGAACAGAAGTGAGTGCAAGGAATAATGCTGTAAAAAATTACCCTGGCATGGGTTCTGTCAATATAAAGTTATTATAAAATTAAAAAAAAAAGAATGTCATCCCAAGGAGTTAAGTAATTGTGGGACCTTTCCGAGTAACTACTTGGAAGTGGGACATTGGCTCATTTGGGTTGGGGGCATTTAGTTGATGAGCAAAGGTGTGAAATCACCAGAGCATTGAATTTAAGAAACAGAGGACTAAGATTCAAATTCCAACTCAACTTAACTCATTTTAAGGCCTTGAGACAACTAGTCTCTTTCTATGGGTCTCAGTTTCTTCATCTGTAAAATGAGTTTGGATTTGATGATCTTTTATGCTCCTCCCAGCTCTAATGTGTGACCTTCCATCTGAACTCTTTATTCATTCTGGATCCCATGAGAAAGCTCTTATGCTTTCTTGTTCCAAGAATCCCTGCCTCTAATGCTCACCACCTGTGGGACCTTCAGAACTTGTTCCACTCCCCCTGGGACTTGGTCTCTTCATCCATAAAATGGAGGGAGAATTTGTTCCAAATGTCTTCTGAGATCCCTTCAAGCTGTATCAGAGGCAGTAATTGAGTTCAACCCCTCTCTCACGGGAGAAAGGGAAAGGAGGAACAAGGAACTGGGGAAGGAATAATGGGAGAAGGGCAGTGACTACCCCAGAACATAAATCCTTTGCCAAACTGAGGCAAAAATGCTGGACTTGCAAATCCTGCTTCAGACCCTGTGGACCTCTGGGCAAGCTGTAGAGCCTCTCTCTGCCTCAGTTTCCTCATCTTTGAAATGGGGATGATAACAGCATCTACTTCACCAGGTCTTTGTGAAGCTCAAACTTTGCAAAGCTTAACATGCTCTATAAATGTTAGCTATTATTATCCTTCCCAGTCTCTTTTCCAGTGTTGCTGGGCGTGAGCCCTAGCCTTTTCACTCTTCACTAAATCATAGGAGGGCTGAATGGGAGACAGTGATCAACTTGGCCTTCTTCCCATTCCCCTTTCCTCCCCCTCCTTTTCCTTCTAACAAGTCTTGGACACTCTCAAAAGAGAACTGTCATCTTGGACCTTAGGCCCGGGCTCTCCTCCCAGAATAATTCTGGGAAACCCTCGGAGACATTACAAATCAAAGCCCTGAGATTTATAGCATGAAACAATTTCCCAGCCTGGATTTGTGGAAGCAGGGGTGGGGGGGAAACAGCAAAGTAAACATCTCTTGGCTGAGAATTTACTAAGGCTTCTAAACTTGGGGATTCTGGGCTTGTTTTTAAAATATACTTTGCTATTTCAATATAATTGATTTGTTTTATAATCCTATGTGTTTTATTTTATGCATTTAAAAACATTCTTCTGAGAAGCAATCCATAGGTTTCACCCAATTTCCAAAAGGGTCCTTGGGACAAAAAGACTTAAGGACCCTTCATCTCGAAAAAAGAATTCCCTTTAAGAGTCTGTCCTTTTTTAAACAGTTACCTGCAAAGATTGTACTTCTGTGGATCTGGACACCTTCACCCCCAGCAAGCCCCAGGTCATGGGTCTGAATTTTTGTATGTGCTCCTCTAGTTGTTTTCTTGGGGATCTTCATCTGACTTTTCTATTTTGTTCTACTGTAGATCTATCATGGCCCCTGTATCCACCATTCCCAAATATCTGTAGCTCATTTCCAACTTCACAGATGAGGAAACTGAGGCTCATAGAAATAATATAGATAATACAGGTCGTAACAGTCAAAGCCAGGATTTGAGACCAGGTCTCTGATGCATGAGAAAACTGGATTATTAGTATGGATATGAAAACCTTAATCTAGAGCAAAGATTCTCAGCCTCTTCTGTGAGTGTGTTTATTTTTTTTTGAAATATTTCAGCATAGCTAGTTTTCTTTGTAATCCTATATATTTTATTTTACGCATTTAAAACATTCTTCTGAGAATAACTCCATAGGTTTCATCCGACTTCCAGAGAGATAGATCCACCAAAAAAGTTGAGAATCTAGGAGAACCCTGGGTATTTTTCCTTGATTGGGATGGCCCCAAGGGCCACAATTCAGCACCTGTGGCTCCTTCCAGCCACAGATCATTTGCAAGACTCACAAACCCACAATCCTTTCAATTTCTCCTAGACTGAAGGAAAAATTATGTTCCAGTTCATGGAGGCACCTCCCATAACCAATGGGTTTACCCAAAAGAATCTTTAATGGATTCTGTGCTCAAATAATATCTGTTACAACAAAAATATACAGAATGTACACAATACAAAAATATTTAGAAACAAACATTGCAGCTCGGGCTACTTCTCAACTACCAACTTTCTCTAGCCCTTGGAGGAGAAGGGAATCATCTGTTGGGCACTTTTATTTAAGGCAGAAATGTTATCGATGCTCTAGTTACCATGGGAAGTAGCATTGATGATATCCAAAATAGGAAAAATCCACAGGCCCCAGGAATCAATATTATTTGCAAATTAAGTTGGGAGCTGAAAGGAAACTGTATTGGGTTGGGTGAGTGATGACTTTCATTTGTCTCTAGATATTAACAGTTGTTATGGGAAGCCAGCTGCAGGTCCTCACCTCAGCAGCAGAAGTGCCCTCAGCTGGTGGAGGCTTTGCCGACATTGTAGAAGAGCCTCATTAAGGAGTTTTCCTTATTTAAAATCTCAAATGATTAATGGCATATAAAACACATTTCTCCTTTGAAGGATCTTTCCCCCCTCCTCCAAGTGCTGTGATTACCTAGTTAGTATAGTAATCTCACTGCCATTTCTGTATTTTCCATCCTTTGGATTCAAATTAGACAAAACTCTAATAAATCACCAGCCCATCTCCCCCCAGGCCTTGTTCTAGTCTAGACTGAAGATGTAAACCAGTTTCAGTACTTCCCCACCCAATTTCCCCATTCCAAGCTCCTGGTTTCAATGTCAGACTAGCTGGAGTAACTGTACTAGGAAAGGAAAGGAAGAGAGAAAAAATTAAGACATGAATTGTTGAAGGGAGTCGAGGAATGGGGTGACTTTTAGGGGTACCCTGGTGACGGGAGGAAAAAGGTGGGAGGTGCAAACCCATCTTCCTGTGACCCCGAACTAAGAGTGGTTGGTGTTTTTGTGATCCTGGGACCACCAATTACCCCCTTCATTTGTGCAGAAATTCCCACGGCTGCCCAGTTCAGTGAGTTTGCCGTGCTCAGTGGAGATCTGAGAAGACAGGATGGGGGGTTAGACTTCTGCCCATTCGTGACTCCACTTCCAAGTGTCATTATTTAATGGTTCATTAAAAGGGCAACTTGGTAGGGGATCGATGTTATGTGAGAGTACCCCTCTCTAGAAAGCAAGGAGCAGCCATTGTAGGCACCAGAGAGGACGAGGAGGGTGGAATTGGACATTGTGAGGAAGGTAATAACGGAGTCACCGGCCCATATTTCCTCATTCCTGGAAGAGCAGAGGTGACACATTGGTGTGGGGGATTGTTCCACACTCTGGTCCCCATTACAGAATGAACCCAGGGCTAAAGTTTAGAGCAAAGTGGGCCAGCCTCCAAGAGCTTCTGAGCCTCTCATCACCATCTCTTCACTAAGGAAGTCAAGTGGGCAGATTTCTCCCCTCCTACCCATGGCTTCAGGGGTTGGGAACTTGCAGGATTGACTAAGCATAGAACCCCCTAATGCAGAGAAAATTCTGACAAAACCCATCTAGTGGCTCCATCTGCTCCTGGCCCTCGACTTGAGAAAGCCTTACTTTAGGGGGAATGGAGGATGAGACAGAACAGAGACTCAGAAGCCCCTCCTTCCCTTTCCAATCATTCTCCTTAGCAATAAGAAGCTGCTACTGAGCCACCCAGCCCAATCCCAAACCACCATTACCTGGTAACCCAAGTACCTATTTCCCAAAAGGGGAGAGCATCAGCTGGGGAAAAACCAAAGTACCCCTGGTGAATGAGGTAGGGGGCTGTGTTCATATACTCAGCTGCCCAGCAAAAAGATCTGGAAGCCCAGTCTCTGGTTGCTGCAAAAAGGCAAGTGGGTAGCACTCAGTTTGTCCTTGGCACAGCTCAGGTGATACTTCGGTGGGGGGTCTGGAGCGTACTAGAGTTGCTCTGGTTATTGGGACTCGAGAGTGGAAAGGCTGGTGGAGAACCGCACTTTGGTCCTGGACAGAAGCTACCTAGGAAGGGGGTAGGGATACCCTCTGGAAGCAGTCCTAGAGGAACAGACTACAGATTTTTTCCCCAGGAAAAGCACTAACTTGAGTTCCTGGATGCCCACCTTAAACCCACTATCATAGGGAAGAACTTAGATGTTTTTTCAAAGAGTCCAACTCCAGCTAACAGGTAATTGCTACTCTGCCATCTTCCAGGGATTCTGTTGGGACATATGACCAACCGAAAGCTTCTCCCTAGACCCAGCTGCCTGACATTCTGAAGCAGCAAATCGCTTGACTCCTCAGGTTCGGGCTGTTCTGAAGCTATCTTGCCTGTCTGGCCAACTCCAACAAATGGAACAGTCAATATGAAATGATATAGCATGTCTATCCTTTTAGAATAGGGCCTATCTGTCTAGGTAGATGGAGAAGTGACTTCCTCCCTTATTTTGGCCACGTTTTCTCCTCTGCAAGATGACCAAGTTGGACCAAATAACCTCTAGGTCTTCCTAGGTCTAATCCTCTATGAGTCTACTATGAGATGCTAACATGTCTCACTGCAGCATTCAACAGATATCCAGAACTCCTTTCTACCTTACCCTCTTGTAGCAGTCTCTTATCTCCTAATTCCCTTCATAGGGAGTCTTAGTTTCCTAAGACCACTGCATACTTCCAAGTATTCTTGAGGGGACACTTCCTCCCCCGTACTCTAATTAAGCACGACTTTGTGAGGAGATGCTATGGCCAACCTGGTAACATGTCCCTCCAAATGGGTGTGGACCCATTCTCAGCTGGAACCATGCTTAAAATCTTCTTGGTGGATGTTCCATTTTTTTTTTTTAAACAATTCAAACAGGAAATTTTTCCTGGTCTCAATCTTAAATTCCCCTCCTTATAACTTCCCTCATTGTCCCTAGCCTGCCTTTGGGATTCAAATGGAGTGTAATGGACCCCCTCCAGGTGACAACCCTTCAAATACATGGAGAGAGTTATGACGTCCTTCTCATTTTTACCCTCTCCAGGCTAAACACCCCCAATTCCTTCAGTTTTGTTTTGTTATTTCAGTCATGTCCAACTCTTTGTGAGCCTATCAGGGATTTTTTGGGCAAGGGTGATGAAGCGGGTTGTCATTTCCTTCTTCAGTTCATTTTAACAGATAAGGAAACTGGGGAAAACAGGATGAAGTGATTTGCCCGGGGTCACACTGCCAAGTGTTTGAGGCTGGATTTGAACTCAAGATTTCCCGACTCCAGGGCTAGTGCACTATAGCACAGACTCTTACCATTTTGGATGCTCTTCAT
Organism: Antechinus flavipes; assembly: GCF_016432865.1. NCBI lineage: Eukaryota > Metazoa > Chordata > Mammalia > Dasyuromorphia > Dasyuridae > Antechinus > Antechinus flavipes. Next base: position 33,163,786 of record NC_067401.1, on the reverse strand, counting down.
CTTGGAGCGTCCCTTTCCCCTCCACTCTTCCCACAGTTCAGAGGATTCCCAGTGAAGGCTGGGGAGTCATTGTTTCTGCTCTGATTCACTTATCTAGCATGATCACCAGAGGGGAGGGAGATGAATGCAATGGGGAGGTCCCTAAAGGAATGTTGAAGCTTTGTTTAAAAGGATAAGCCCAACAGTTATCACCTACTCTCTGACCCCGATAGGCAACATCTCACACAAACTCTTGTGTTCATAGATGGAGTGGGGGGTATAAAGTGGTGGTGGAGGTGCACAGGAGGTTTTTTTAAGGAAAAGACCCTAGCAATAAGGGTTAGGTGAGAAGGGAGCCAGGACCTCATGGCCAAATGTCAAAGAGGGAAACCAAGCAAATAAACTCAAGGATTAGGGGGTGGAGTGTGACCAGAGCAGAGTATAAGATTGTGTCTTGGAAGGATTGGTACCAAGCAGCATCCAAGGTACCCTGAATTTACTTCCTAGTCTAGGTTTATCTTGGGACAGGAACAGGCTCATCAGTGGGGGAAGGGAAGGCTGAGCTGACACTCCAACTCATCCTGGGCTAGGTCTCTCTCCTTCCTCCCTTCTCCTGAATTGAAACTTTGGAGGAAAATAACACCCACATCATCTCATAAGAGGCTACCCTCCCACTTTGACTGTTGAATCTCACCTTTGCCAATTATACCCACAAGATTATAGGAGCATAGAATTAGAGCTAGAAGGGACCTTGAAATCCACGGAGTCCAATGCCCTCATTTTACAGGACAGAAAACTGAGGACCAAGGAAAATAAATGCTCAGGGTCACACAATATATATGCAAGGCAGAGTTAGAATCCAGGTCTTCCTGACTGCAAGTCCACTGTAGGAAGGCGGAAGACCTCTCATACTGACTCTTCTTTCGCCTCTGGTCCAGCTGCTTTACAGAGGAAATGTCCTTCTCTTGCTGTCCCCTCCAGGTTTTAGCAGCACTAGGCACTGAGCCAGCTATGTCATTTCAAGAGCTAGACTCCTGCTCATCATTCCTGGTCCCACTTTGGTGGAGAGGGGGGCATTGCTCAGTTTTAAGTTAGGGAGGGCGTGAATTAACCTGGAACAAGCCCAGGCCACCCGGTAGCACCCAGAATGCCCACCCCCAGGCTTGTTCTGGAAAGACCTAACTTTCTTCATAATGGCCTTTGAGTGAATGTCTTCGGCTAGCCATCTCATTTCTTCCTTCCCTCTCTAAACCAAGCTGTCAATGAAAAATAAATGGAAAGTAAAATGCTCCAGAATTTGATCTCCATCAGCTTCTCTGCCTCCACCTAAGGGGGCTCTTCACGGAGGAGGGGGCAGCCGGAGGTCCAATAAGCCGTAGGCAAAGACATTCCAGAAGACTGCAAACAACACAAAGACTGCATACATGGCCACGAAGATCCACCACAGGGACTGGTCCTGGAGCCTCTGCTCATAGTTCCTCAGGACCACCACTCCCAGCGTGATGCCCACCGCCACACCGCCCAGGTGCGCCACGAAGCTAGGATGTGGGCACGGGGGGTATGCCGATGGGTGGAAGCGCAGCCAGACGGCCCTGCCAAACTCCATGCTCACTGCAAAGGGGAGAGACAGAGAAGGGGCCAGGTGGGTCACGGGACAGGGAAAGGTCGTGGAAGAAAAAAGCTGCAAGGGACCCCAAATCTACCTCGCTCATTTTGCAAGTCTGGAAACTGAGGAAATATAAGTGACTTGACCAACATCATGGTAATCAGAATTGTAGAATTAAAGTTGGAAGGGATCCCTAGAGGTCCCATTTTGCAGATACAAAAACTGAGGCAAAGACAAGGTCACACAACCGGTCTTAGGCAGGTTCTTTTGTCTCCAAATTCATCCCATTCCCACTGGTCAGGAGAACTGGACCCTAGATCTCATACCTCTGAGGCTAGATTATTCAATGGGCCATCATGATGAGTATTTTCATCTACCTAGTTCTCAGTTTTCCCATCTCTGAAATGAACATTTATTTCCTAATTTGTAACCTTTATTTCTGACACTTTTGACTTAGAAAAAATCCTTTTGATGTGTAAAATGTTGGGGATGATGGTTTATTTATTTAATCTATGCTTCCTTTCCATTGTGCTCAAAGTTGCACAGAGACCCAGGCCAGTAAGGAATTTAGTTTGGAGGGGTCAAATACAAGCAGCAGCTATACTTCCTTCCTCATGCAGCCTGAACCAGACTAAAATCTAATTGGGAAAGATTTAGCAAAATAATAAAAAATAATAAAACACAGATAACATTAAATTTTAAAATGAATATACAATATACAGCCCATAGGGATCCTTATGTATAGATTAATGGCCCCTGTTTCTGTTCCAGCTTGAGACTACTGCTCTCACGGATTTCTCAATTTGTCCCTTATCCTGTAACTCTGGCTATTACCCCTAGATGGCAAAACAACAACAATAAATTTCAGCCGTGTTCTGCCCAAGCTGCCCATTTCTCAGCGTACTCTGGGAAATCAGAGTTTTCCTTTCTCTCAAGGGAAAAAGGAAAGGCATCATGCATAAACTTTTATTATTATTTTTTTAATCTGGTGCCCTTAGGGAAACAGATTTCTTATCTAGCTATAGATGTGCAAACTGGTCCCAGCTCTCTAGTTTTCCACAAGACTCTGGAGTCTCAGCCCTGAGCTAGCACTTCTACCCATATTTCATTAAAAGCTAGATAGTGGTACAGTGGATAGAGCACCAGCCCTGAAATCAGGAGGACCTGGGTTTAAATCCAGTCTCCAAACACTTAATACTTACTACTAGCTGTGTGATCCTGGGCAAGTCACTTAAAACTAATTGCCTTGCAAAAAACAAAAATGTTTTGTGGGTAGTTTTTTATTTGGGGAAGAACTTAGAAGACATCTCCTCCAACTCTCCTCATTATACATATAGGGAAACTGAGGCTAAAAGAAGACCAAATTTTGTTTTCTTATTTTTTTCCCCTTTTTGATCTGATTTTCCTTGTGCAACATGATAATTGTAGAGACATGTATGGAAGAATTGCATATTTTAACAAGCATGGATTGCTAGGGGAGGAAGTGAGGGAAAGGAAGGGAGAAAAAAACTGAAACACAAAGTTTTGCAGGGGTGAATGTTGAAAACTATCTATGCATATGTTTTGAAAATAAAAAAGTTTTATTTAAAAAAATAAATAAGAGAAGGCCCAAAACATTGATTAATCATGAATAGTTCTTAGAATCACAGAATCACTGATTTTAGGGCTTAGGGACACTGAAAAGTTTAAGTGACCTGTGCAGGCTCATTGGGCAAGTCACCCTGTGTCAGAAGCAGTGCTTGAATGTAGGTCTTTCTGAAGCCATACTTAGGAGATCATAGGTTTGATCCCTAGCTCACCCCACCCCCAAAAGTCATGTCCAGTGCTTAGAACACAGTACAATGCACAGATAAATGCTTCTTAAATTAATTTCTGTGCAGACTTGAGTAAGTATTCCAATTTAATTCCTAAGATAGATTGGAAGTTTGCTTCAGGAGGTGAAGGTTGAGCCTTCTTGTTGACCTTCTTCCTTATCCTGATTTCCCTTTCAATCAAGCAAAATGAGGCTGTCCCCAAACACTGTCAGTCCCTATTCAATCAATCCAGAATGGACTGCTATAATCGTGTCCCTTTCCCTGCCTCCCTATATAGGAGATAGTGGGAAATCACTGGAAAATCACATGATTTGGAATCAGAAGAGAACTGAATTTGAATCCCACCTCTGAGGATTATTAAATATATAACCCCAAACAAATCATTTTATACCTCAATTTCCTTATCTGTAAAATGGGGATTAAAAATCTGAGTCCTTTATCTACCTCACAGAGTTGCTCAACTGAGGTATTGGGTATAAAACATTTTGCACGCTTTAAGGGATGAGGCAAATGGACACTTACTACAAATTAAGGCCACGGCCATCCTCAGAAGCTTGAACTGACACTCCATTCCTGACCAGTTCTGGAGGCAAAAGGAAAGAAACAGAAATTAATTCTGTACCAAGAACCTTACCTTAAGAACTGAGCTGCTTATAGCATAGGAATATGATGGCATACTCTTGTGCTATAAGAAATGGTAAAGGAGATGGATTCAGAAAAACCTGAGAAGATCTGTATCAACATATGCAGAATGAAGGGAGCAGGAGAATAATTTATATGATTACATATTATTTTAAAAATTAATCATTGAGATTTAAAAGACTCTAACCTGTAATTTCAGAGGACCATCTGGTGAAACAGGTTATCCACCTTCTTACCGAGAGGTGACGGACTAAACACACAGGAAGAGACAAACTTTTTGAACATGATGAAATTTGTTTTAATTAATTATGTGTATTTGTTACAGGAATTTTGTTTTTCTATTTTTGTTTTCAATAACAGGAGTATGAGAGATGAAGTGAATCTTTGTTCATGGAAAACAATTAAAAAGAATTAAACTAGATAAGTGAATCCGATCACATATTTAAAAAAGAAAAGCAAGGTGTCTATAGTAGAGACCTACAGTTTCATGTTATAATCCTCTCTCCTTCTATTATGCATATCCTAATGCCCATATTATTTGGTATTTGTTAAGAATAAAAAATCTTTTAAAAGAACTGAGCTATAAAGCCAGTTCCTGCAAAGCAGATAAATGCTTTCTACCCAAGAGGACGGAAATCAGTGTTATTTCTTTTCGAAGTTAATTCTCTATTAGTTGTAAGCTCCTACAGAGGAGGGATTATTTCATTCTTTGTCTTTCTATCCCAGCATCTAGTACAGTGAATGGTGCTTAATAAGTGCTTATTGATTGATTTAACATAAGAATTCCAGCACAGTTTTGTAAAGTAACTGCTATCTTACTCCAACATCCTCCTTCTCCAAGTGCATTTCAGGATTCACTTTTTGGAAACCCGAATTGCTTGAAAGCTTTTCAGTGGCACATCAATGGCATAAAGCATGGAGGGATTGTTTGCTGCCTGCCTCAAAAGCAGATCAGTGGTTATTTTCAAGTTCCCTTTTGGGGGAGAATGAGTTAAATCAAGGCATTTCCCACAAGGAGCCCAGTTCAGCGACAAGTATCTGTGCCAGGGAACACACAATGAATTCTACTGTGTAAAAGGGTTGCTCTCTAGTGAACAGCCTGTGAAGGGCAAATTGGTAAAAAGAGAAATCTTTAGGCGTCTCCTTGTACCTCCCCTTTCCCATTATTTGTCACTGACCAGCAAACCGTTCTTTTCAAAATGTGAGATGTAAGACACACAGATTCTCTTTAGAATACGAAATCTAATCCCGAAATAGGGATGCAGTAACTTCTAAGAAGCAGATGGCTGGGGAGTGTCATTGGCTGCTTTGGGTCCCAAAGGAAAATCTCATGAGAGATCAGCAACAACAATAAAAAAAAGAGTAAGGTTTTTCTCACTGGCTTTGATCAACACAATTCTATTTCTGTCGATTTTCTAAGGGTGTAACTTCTAGTCTGTCCTAGGTTGGGTACCCATTAACATAAAAACTAAAAGGGAATTGAAGGACTGAGCTAGTCCAACTCCTTTCTGGAATCCTTTCTGAGGTTTCCCCAACAGGTGACCATCAAGCCTCTGTGGAAACACTCAGTGATGGAGACCTCACTCCTTCAAAACTTCAGCCTACTGAGTTGTTGGGAAGCTACATTTGTTACTAAATCCTTTCCTCATATAAAGATGAGCTATGCCTTCCTGTTACTTTGTATAACCAAGGCATTTCACAGTTAGAAAGGACCTCCGAGACCATTTAGTACAATTTCAAACTGAAAAAGAATCCTCTCTCCAGTGGACTTGACAAGTGGTCATTCAATCTGTGCTCAAAAACCTCTGATGAGGGGAAGCTCACCTTCCAAGGCAGCCTACTCCACTTTTAGATTGCTTTAATGGTTAGAAAGTTTCTCCTGATGTCCTAACATGATCTCCCTGCAATTTCCACCCAGTCCTTCTGGATGGAAGCAGAACAAGACCAGTACTTTCACATGACGGCCCTTCAAATAGTTTGAAGAAAACTATCGAATGTCATTCAATCCAAACACTTTGGAGAAGCACAGGTTAGGCCAGACAAAATTCATTTCCCCATTTTAGAGGAAAAAGCAGATGGAGCAAGGAAATGCTTTCAGCAAGGTGTTTGGCAATGGTTCTTCTTTAAGAGGGAGAAAAATTATCTTGATGCTGATTCAGCTAGATATCCAGACTAGTTGAATCCAAAGAGAAGTCAACTATTAATGGATTGAAAGCAACCTGGAGGAAGTTCTCTAGTGCGGTGGCCAGAGGTCAGTCCATGACCCTGTGCTATTTGATACTTATGACTTTGATACAATGACTTAGATATGATATAGACAATAATCTTAGTAGACTCAATGCGAGTCAACGGCACAACACATCGGTCAAAAAGTTAATATTCTGCTAGATTATGTTAAGAAAGGCATAACATCTAGAAGAAGATTCAGAACTCAGGCTAGTCAGACCACATTGGGGGGAAATGTTGTATAGACAACATACTTGGAAGATTTATACATAACACAACATTGGGAAGGATACCTGGCTAACAAGGAAAGATTCTTGCCAGGATCTCTCAGGCAAGATCCAAAAAGATCTCAACATGTGAAAATGATGGACTAACCCTATTATGGTGAAGTTCAATAGAGAGGGTACTTGAGTTAAAAGTGCAGGATAGGAAAGACATTACTAAATGACAAATGTGAAAAAGATCTGGATGTCGTAGTAGAGCTATCTGAGTTGATAGCACGCTATGGCAGTCAACCAACTCACACTCTCCATGGTAATGTAAGAGAGGCATAGCATCCAGAAGGAGGTACCTGATAGTGCCTTTGACTCTGGTCAAACACACTCACTCTCTCTCTCTCTCTCTCTCTCTCTCTCTCTCTCTCTCTCTCTCTCTCTTTCTTTCTTTCTCTCTCTCTCTCTCTCTCTCTCTCTCCCCCTCTTTCTCTCCCCCTCTCTATCTCACTCACTCTACTTATCTATCTAACTATCCATCGATCTCTCCCTCCCCGCCTCTGTCTCTGTCTCTGGGCAGAAATATTGTCAGCATCATATTTCTAGCAAAGACATAGATGAAATAGAAGCTCATCCATCAAAGGACAATCAAGATGGAGAGGGTCTTGAAAACAATCCAAGATGAGGACAGTTTGAAGAAACTTGGGTTGATTAACAATAAGAAGATTTAGAGGAGACATGATACTCATTTTCTAATGTGTGATAGGTTGTCCTATGGAAGAGCGATGATGTTTGTTCTGCTTGGTACCAAGGACAGATCTAGGAGAAAGAGAAGTTGTAGAGAGGCACACTTGAGCTCGATATAAGGAAGCTTCCAAAGAATTAGAACCATCCCCAAGTGAAATGGGAGAGTTGCCTCTGGATTTAGTGAATTCCTCTTCACTGAAGCTCTTTGAGTGTGGAGACAATCACAGATGGTATCAAAAGGATCCCTGGATGGAATAATGGGAAGTAGTGGGAAGCAGAAAGAGCTGATGTCAAATCTTGTCTCGAGACCCTATCCGTGCTGTTTGGCCCTAACCAAGCCACTTAGCCTTTATTTATATCAGTTGTCTCATCTGTGAAATAAGTATAATAATAGTGTCTCTCTCAGGATTGTTATGAGAATCAAATGCAATAATATTTAGAAAGCTTTTTTCAAACTTTAAAATGTTGATAAACACTAGCTATTATTAAAGTGTCGGCTAATTGCTCACATATCACCTCAAAGGTCCATCCCTCCTCTTAGATTCTACAAGTCTGTTAAGTGTTTACTATGAGTAAGAAACTGAACCAGCTCTTAGGACCAACAAGCATGAAAAAACATAGTGCTCAGTCTCAAGGAACTTAAAATCTAATAAAGGGTCCATAACATGTGCATAAATGAGCATGCCACAGGTTGTTAAGTCATTTCAATCATGTCTGACTTTTCATGACTCCATTTGGGGTTTTCTTGACAAGATACTGAAATTATTTGCAATTTCTTGCTCCAGCTCATTTTGCAGCAGGCTTAAGTGACTTGCCAGCATCACAGAGCTCGTTAGTGTTTGAGGATGGATTTGGATTCGGGTTTTCCTGATTCCAGGGCCAGAGCTCTATCCACTGTGACAGCAGCCGCTCATAAAGAGTGAGATAAACAAAAAGAAGAGATTCCCAAAGAAGACAAAAGAATATGAGTGGACAGAACACTTTAACTGCAGAAATAAGGGAAGTTTTCATGGAAGAAGTGAACCCTGAAGTGAAGGTGAAGAGAAAGATTTTAATTGGCAAGGATGTGGAGGGAGGGAGTTTTTTCCAGCATGGAGAAATGACTCTGAGAACATCAAGAGGCAATGCAGAGCTAGCACAAAACCAGAAGAAAAAAGAGCTAGTTACCCCATTTGAATGTGTAAAGGTGAGCAGAGTGAAACACAGCTAGGACAAGAAGGACAGAAGCCTTCTGTGTAATGAAATTATCAGCCAGACAAGTCAAGAATTCATCAGATATTCTAATTTAGAAGACTCCTATTTCTGCTATATCCCACCTGGTCCCAACTGCTTTCCAATAACTTTTCCCCTAAGATGCTTGAATCTTCATATACAGGTATAAGATCTGTGTGCCCTACATAAGATGTGTATCCACATGGGTTATCTAAAGGTATAGCCAAGGCTAATGGATAGCAAAGAGAAGTCACAAAAGTTATACAAATTAGAATATACTAAAAATATACAAGAGTAAATGATCTTATTTTAGCTGGGAGAGACATGAGATCTTCTCTCAGAACCAAGAAAGGGTCTGGTCTCTTGAAGAGCTACATGTTGTAGTCTCTAGGGAGGAAGGCTAGAAATCAGAAATGTGTTCATAAGCCAGTTTCCCCTAAGTGTCTGCTGCTTCTTTCTGAACCTGTGTCTCTGTCCACAAGTCTCTGGAACCACATGTATCTGTTTCTCAAGCAGCTTTGGTCCCAGTTTCAACCCTCAAATAGGTATGAAATATGTGACCTCACTAGTCTCCCCTATATAAGGTGTAGGACTATAGGTACTATTTATAGGAGTGACATCTCATTTCACAGTGGTAGCTCTTCACAAAATACTCCAAGACTGGAAGTTTGGCACACATACACATACTCTCTCTCTCTCTCTCTCTCTCTCTCTCTGCCTCTCTGTCTCTGTCTCTCTCTCTCTCTTTCTCTCTCTCTCCTCTCTTTTTCCTCTCTCTCTCTGTCTGTCTGTCTCTGTTTTTCTCTCTTTCTCTTTCTCTCTTTCTCTTTCTTTCTCCCTCCCTCCCTCTCCCTTCCTCCTCCATCTCTCTTTCTTTTTTCTCTCTCTCTATCTCTGTATGTCTCTCATGTGCACATGCATATGTGTTGCACAATATACATGTGTACACATCTATAAAGAGATGTGTTTGTGTCTTTATGTTCACACACATATGTATGTTACATACATGATGATCCCGGGATCTCCTTTGGTCCTAGGACTGTATCATCTATTTGATCCACTAAAACAGAATTTTAGGATTGGAAGAGATTGTAGGAGTCCTGGTGAGGTTCAAAACCCTCATTTTCACAGGTGAGGGAGTGGGGCTCAGAGACAGGGACACAGTGAGTTAATGGCAGCACCAGGGCCAGGACCAGCTTCCAGCTTCCAGTCCCTCCCTCCACTTTCTCCAATGTATGTTGTGATCTGTGAGCAAAAATAACTCATCATCCTGGCCTTTTTCTCTTTGGCTCTGGTTTCTCTCTCCCCACCCCCATTTCAACCCCAAAGCAAATATTTTATAGGCCATCAGCTAATCCCAATAGCAGTCAGGGGGTGAAAGTATAATGTCACCCTTTTTCTTCCAGCTGTCTCATTTTCTAGGACCATTATTTTCACCAATAAAATTAGCACAGCGAAACAACATGTGAGGGAAAAAAAATCACACTCATACTCTGAATGCTACCTCTATAAATGTTCAAAAAGCCTTGGGGCCCTTGAGAAAAAATTTTTTTAAAACCCTTTGAAACCTTTTAATTCAATTCTCTCTTAGGTTCCAGTCAAGCGAGAAAGTAACTACCACTGTGTCAACTTTGCTTCTACAACATTCTTGACAGATGGTTGTGCAAATTTTTGCTTGAATACTTCCATGGATATGGAGCTCACTACACTGTACGCCAGCCCATCTCACTACCAGACGATTGCACAACAATGGATTCATTAATCATGAACACGGACATTACTGTCACCCGACCATCAAGATCTCAGCTACATAGACCCAAATGGAAATTTATATTCCAAGGCAAGTTGGCATTCTAATTTTAAATGGTTTCCTGTTACATTTACAAGAATATCTCATCTTGAGAAATTCTAGAGAATGAATAAAAATCCAAACTTACTAACACAAATTAAGGTGAAATTATTTGTATTATAAAAAGACTTTTTATATTTAAAAAAAAAAGGATTCAGAGCTTTGCTATTTAATAGGTGGCACAGAGGCCAGAGCACCAGGCCTGACATCAGGAAGACTCATCTTCCTGAGTTCAAATCTGACCTCAAGCCCTTATTAGCTGTGTGACCCAGGCCAAGGCCCTAAACTTTGTTTGCCTCAGTTTCCATATATGTCAAATGCCCTGGAGATGGAAATAGGAAACGACTCTGCTATCTCTGCCAAGAGAACACCAAAAGGAGTCATGAAGAGTCAGACACGACTGAAAAATGTTTGAACAAACAATGTGACATTGGGAAATCCACAGAAGTTTTGTGGGTTTCAGTTTCCTCCTTTGTAAAATGTGAGAGTTGTTCTAGATGGCCTTTGACGTTTCCTTAAACTCTAGAACTTATGAATCACCTCTTAATTTCTTTTAGGCCATAAATTTCTATATTCTTTTTTGATTCAATTTTAAAGCACAAGTTCACAGAATTTAGATTCATAGTTGAACAAGACCATTCAGGTTTCTCATTTAACAAATAACAGAACTGAGGCTCAGAGAAGTTGAATGAATTGTTCTAGATTACGCAGGTAGCAAATGCCATGATTTCAAATCAAGTGTTTCTTCCAGTTTATAACAATTCAGACAACATATAATTTTTATTACATCTATTACATTAAATAAATGTGTATATGTGCATATATATAACGTCAAATATATACATATATATGACATAAATGGCTAAGAATTGAACTTAATATGTGACAGAAAAAATAATCTGTTTTTCATTTTTCAATGGTGTCTGACTCTGTGACTCCATTTGGATTTTCTTGGCAAAGATACTGCAGTGATTTGCCATTTCCTTCTCCAGCTCATTTGACAGATGAGGAACCTGAGACAAACAGTGTGAAGTGACCTGCCCAGGTTCACACAAACAGTAAGTGTCTGAGGTTATATTTGAACTCATGAAGATGAGTCTTCTTGATTCCAACCTGGCACTCTATCCACAATGGCGCCACCTAGCTGTCTAAAGAATAATTAGGGAACCGATCAATCATGTTTCTGTTTTCCTCTTTGATTGTTTTGAAGCTAATTCTTTATTTTAAATAAAGAACCCAGTACATTGACCTTTGGGAAACGAAATAATTCCTGAATCTGACTTCCTGGTATAAATTTCCAAGGCTTCTAGAATTCAAATCTATTTACAACGACCTTAGGAAAATGTTTTATCTTGCTGGGCTTCTATCTTTTCATCTGAAAAGTGACAGAGCTGGCCGGGATGGCTCAGGTCTTATATAGCTCTAAAGTTGGATATTCTACAATAAATAAACACATTCATTTCAAGACAGGGTAAGAGACCCTCTTACTTAAACAATCAGCCTTGGGAACAGAAATGTAAACACAATTATGATGTTTCTCTTAAGTGTGATCAGTAAAATTTTCCAATTGTTCTTCCCTGTGCGACTACCAGTTGGAGTTTGTAAAGATTACACATTAAAAAAAAAAAATATTCACACAAGATGAACTGAAAACAAATTCTCAGTTGCTTGGGTTGAAAATGACTCAATGTCTAGCTCCCTGCTCAACAGAGAGCTAACGTGGGCATAGGAAAAAGCAAAAGTGGCTGCCAACAAGGAGAAAACCAACTAGCTGGGTCAGGAAATGAGTTGTTTTGTCTCAGCAGGGCACAGACAACTTTCTGAGAGGGCCAACCCCCAGTGTCTTACAATGGGGAGGAGCAGAATGAGCTTAGGGAAATCTCTTGGCTTCGATGGGTGCCTCTGCCAGACCTCACTGGATGGAGCTATTCAGCTCATTAGCCCAAGAAGACCAGAAGGCAGAGAGCCTCCGCTTCCCTCCCTTCTCTCTCCAGGGAATACTCCTGCAAGCTGGTGGCTGGGAGCTCTTAGAGATTCACCAGGCTCAGCTGGTGTCCCTCCGATAGCTCTCCCTGAATCACAGTTTCCCAGTGGGGGATGGGTGTCGGGAATGGGCGGGGAGAGAGGGAAGGGCCGGCTTCCTCTGACTTGTTTGTTTTTAATTATCCATGTGTCTTTTTATTCTCTGGTCTTTCATTCCCACACGCATGCTCACAGGCTCCCCACAGGATGTAGGCATTTCCTTTGATTACTGAAAGGAATGTGTGTGGTTTGGGGAAGGAAAGATGGGTCTAGGGAAGGAGGAGGAAGAGGAACAGGAGGAGGAGGAGGAAGAGAAGGAAGAAAAGAAGGAGGAAGAGGAGGAGGAGGCAAATTCTGATGAAAACTTGGGCTGGGAAAAAGAAGAGGACAATCCCATTTCAAGTGTCTCCCATTGTAAGTCACATTGTACTGTGAAGGTTTTTGAAGACTGCCCTGTATTTGTTCCATAGAGTGTGGAGCTAAGCAGATACACAGAGGCCCTGAAGTCATCCAAGGAACAAGTGCGGTCTGGCTCCTCCTCCTTTCTTTTCTTTTTTTTGGGGGGATGGGGTGGGGGATAAGGGAGGAGGCCATTGTACAAAAGGGACTTGGTTGGACATTAAATGAGCCAGAAATTTGGAGGGGTGGGAAGCAGGATAGAGATGAGAATAATGAGGGCAAGAAACCTAGGGAAAGTGTTTGATAAAATTCCCAGAGCCCCTGGGCTTAGTGGGTGACAAGGGGTAATTAACAAGTCTGGCCAATGACATCGACAAATACGCGGAGACAGAGAGAGGCAGAAACAGACAGACAGACAGACATAATGAAAAAAGAGAGAGACACATACAGAGAAAGAGACACAGAGAGAGATTCAGAAAGAAAAACAGAGATAGACGAGAGACAGAAACAGAGACAGAGACAGAGAGAGACACACAGAGAAAGAAACACACAGAGACAGAAAGAAAAACACAGAGACAGATGAAAGACAGAAACACAGACAGACAGAGAGACAGAAACAGAGACAAAGAGACACAGAGAGAGAGACAGAAAGACAGACACAGAAACAGACATAATGGAAAAGGAAAGAGAGAGAGATACACAGAGAGAGAGACAGACAGACAGAGACAGAGAGAGACACATGCAGAAAAAGGGACACAAAGAGATAGAAAGAAAAAAAAAACAGACATAATGGAAAAAGAAAGAGACAGACAGAGAGATGGAAACACAGAGACAGACACATAGGCAGAGAGAGGCAGAGGCAGAAAGACAGACAGACACAATGAAAAAGGAAAGAGAGACACATACATACAGAAAGAGACACAGAGACAGAGAGAAAGAAAAACACAGTGACAGACATGGAAAAGGAAAGAGAGAGACAGACAGAGACAGAGAGAGATGCACACAGAGAAAGGGACACGCAGAGATAGAGAGAAAGAAAAACACAGAGACAGACATAACGGAAAAGGAAAGACAGAGACAGAAACACAGAGATAGACAGACAGAGACAGACAGACAGACACAGAGAGAGGCAGAGACACACAAAAAGAGATACAGAGACAGAGAGAAAGAAAAACACAGAGACAGACATAATGAAAAAGGAAAAAGAGACAGAGACAGAGAGACAGAAAAACACAGAGACAGACATAATGAAAAAGGAAAAAGAGACAGAGACAGAGAGACAGAAACAGAGACAGACACAGAGAGACACAGCGACAGAGAGAGACACATACAGAGAAAGAGACACTGAGAAAGAGAGAAAGAAAAACACAGAGACAGACATAATGGAAAAGGAAAGAGAGAAACAGACAGACAGACCCCGAGACAGAGAGAGGTACAAGCAGAAAGACAGACTGAAAAAGGAGAGAGACAGAGGTAGAGAGACAGAGAGAAAGAGAGAGATAATGAAAGAGAATCATGCACTTCACACAAGTTAGGTTACTCTATGGGCTTGGCATTAAGTGGCTACTGGATTGGACATGGGGGAAATAAGGGCTATAGACCTAACACAAACACAAGAATAATAGAGGATGGAAATAATGTATATGTGTGTGTGGATGGGAGTCATCAAGTCTAAAATGGTTTTTAAAAATATTTTTAAAGGGGAAAAAAAGAATAATGATGGAACCTTAGCAGCTGTTGTCCCAGCCCCAATATCCTACTCACTAGAACAAAAGGGCTTTTTTCCATGTACATCCTACCTGAGATATAGCCAAAAATGGGGATTTTTCCCATGCCCATCTTACCTACGCTTGTCCAGACATATCTGAGATAGTCCGATTTCCCTATTTTGCCCGATTCTTTTTTCTTCCTTCCCCTTCTTTCTATAATCCCATACTTCACACTCTGAGAGGGTGCCCCTTTCCTTTTAGAGGAAGCCTGCAGAATGCATCACCCCTTACCTTACATGACCTTTGCTTGATTTGGAGACATTTACCATAAATTTGTCTTACCATAAATGACCTTTGCTTGAGTTGGAGACACTGAGCCTGAATTCTTTCAGAGATGACACTTCAACCCACGCCCAGATACCCCCAAATTTTGGTGAACCCCAATAAAGAATTTGTTCAGTGACCAGCAGGATGAATACAGAGAGGACTGGCGAGATTTACATGAACTGATGCTGAGTGAAATGAGCAGAACCAGGAGATCATTATATACCTCAACAACGATACTGTTTGAGGATGTATTCTGATGGAAGTGGATCTCTTCAATAAAGAGAGTCTTAATTGATCACAGATGGACAGAAGCAGCTACACCCAAAGAAAGAACACTGGGAAATGAATATAAACTGCTTGCATTTTTGTTTTTCTTCCCGGGTTATTTCTACCTTCTGAATCCAATTCTCCCTGTGCAACAAGAAAACTGTTCGGTTCTGCACACATATATTGTATCTAGTATATACTGTAACCCATTCAACATGTAAAGGACTTTGCTTGCCATCTGGGGGAGGGGGTGGAAGGAGGAGGGGAAAAATCGGAACAGAAGTGAGTGTAAGGGATAATGCTGTAAAAAATTACCCTGGCATGGGTTCTATCAATAAAAAGTTATTAAAAAAAAAAAAAAGAATTTGTTCAGTTGAGAATCCTAGGGAAGGTGGGAACAGGCAGGCAGGAAGTAGGCTAGAAGGGCACTCACCATCACAATGTTGGCCAGGTGGGCGGAGACAAGTGCATAGACCCCTCCGGAGGAGCCAACGACCGGGGCTGTCATGTCAGCCACAGACACTGCCAAAGAACCTGTTGCAGAAAAGACGTTGGAGACTCTTAAGACCCCTTTCACCACACCATGCTTCACCAGCACCGAAATTCCACTTTTGCTTATGAACTTATTTGATGGGATAAGACTTCAGTGACTTTGAATCTTCTGGGCAAGCTCAGGGGGGAGGGGGAAAAAGCTTTAGGGCTCTACCTGGATTTGCATCAACCTGCTAAATGATTCATTGAATCCCTGTACATTTTTCCATCTCACGGCACTCTCCAACTTCAGTGAATCACAGAATTTCTGAGTTGAAAAGGACCCCAGAGGTCAGCTCACCCAAAAAAGAATCTATATCATGATATTCCTGACAAGGGGTCATCCCATCCTGCCACTACTTAAATCCTCCAGAGGGAGGAAACCCACCACTTCTCCAGGCAGCCAATTCTACTTTAATTGTTGGACAGCAAGTCCAAATCTGCCACTTCTCCTTCCGCCCATCAGTCCTTGTTCTTTCTGCAGTGGCCAAAAAGCCCAAGTCTAATCTGCTCCCTACAAGCACACAGGTACACACACATACAAACACACACACAACACTTAAAGAAAGGGATCACCTCTTCCCATACCCATATCTCCAGGATAAAGATTCCTAGTTCTCTGAGAAACACCCAGTTAGGGGCCAAAGAGGATAGAGTCCTGAACCCGAAGTCTAGAAGATCTGAATTCAAATCCAACTACACACACTGACTAGCTGTATGACCCTGGACAGGTCACTTCATCCTGTTTGCTCAGTCTCCTCGTCTGTCCAATGAGCTGGAGAAGGAAAGGACCAACTACCACAGTTTCTTTGTCAAGGAAATCCCAAATAGAGTCAGGAAGTGAACAACAATCATGAAAGTATGAGAACACAGGACCCTCAACCACCTTGAACTCCAACCAAGAAATGTAGACCCCAAGAATATAACTCAGAGGGGCCAGTGTTTCCTCATTTACTGCCTGATTCCCTATGGGACAATGTGGAGTACAGTAGAAGGAAGAATGGGTGCAGAGTCAGAGGAGCAGATTTCATATTCTTCTGTGTGCAACTTGGGGAAGATCTTCTCTGCAAAATGAGGGAGGTGTTCCGGGTGACCTCCAACATCCCCATCCTCTCCTCCAACTCTCGCAGACTTTGCCTCTTCCTTCCAAGGGCAGTGTTAGTTGCCATTCCATAGACGACCCCCTCTCTGTTCCCTTTGGCCAGGCGTGGAAGTAAAAAGTCCCACCTCTGACACTTGGGTGACCTTGCAGAAGTCCCTTGTAACCTCCCTGGGTCTCAGTCTCCTCATCTGAAGAGTGAAGGGGTTGAACTAAAGGGCCTTTAAGGCCTCTTCCGGCTCTCTATCTATGAGCCAATGGTCAGTTATACCACAACTACTAGGTCTTGGGCACATGACTTCTCCCCTTTGGGTCTCGATTCTCTCCTTTATACAGTTGGGGAGGGTGGGGGTTGCCTAGAGAAAGAAATGGCAAATCACTCTGTCTCGCTGCCCCAGAACTCCATGGATAGCGATGGCGCGCTATGGTCCGGGGGCACGGCTGAATTACTGACCAATAATAGCAAGGTCCCGTCCGCTTCAAAAACTGGGCTGCTGTGTGGGACTGGCAGACAGGCCCAGAGTCGGCTGCCCTGAAACTTCATTACCAGCCAACAAGCATATGTTAGCACCTCCTTGGTACAGTGGAGCCAGATGTGGCAGAAGACATCGAGCTGGCCCCAGGGCTAGGAAGAATGGCTTCACAGCTGCCTCTGACACATACTGGCTTTCTGACCCCGGGCAAGGCAGTGTCCCAGATAATTCTTTAACACTTCAGGTTTTGAAGAAGGGGCCAAACTAGCACTGGCGGAAAGAATTCCCTCATCTGGGAGTTCCTTATGCCAGCGACATCATAGACCATTCCCTATCCCTATGTGTCAGGCACTGGGCTAAGCACCGAGGGTACATATAGAAAAGACCAAAATAATTCCCATTTGAATGAGAGCATCCTCCTGCTGTAGCCTGGAAAACTTCTAGGAAACTACAATTTCTGTGTCCTCCTCCTTTTTAAAACGGGACTCTCAGGCAAAAGCAGGGCAGGAGATCGAGTTTAAATGTTGAGTAATAACAATAACAATAAATCAGATTTCTATAGCACTTTCAGTTTGCAAAATATTTTCTTCACCACACTCCTGTGGAATGGGTAAGTAGCTTAAATCCCCATTCTCCAGGTAGAAAAACTGAGATTAAGTTACTTGCCTGTTATTACGCAGCTAAGGTAGGATTTGAATCCATGTCTCTGGATTCCAGGATTCTAGCCACCCCAAAACTCTGTCTCTCCTCTGTCTCAGATTACCCATCTTTTGGGAGGCAGTGTGGTGTAATGAATAGGGTCAAGAAGACCTAGGTTCAATTTGCTGACTGTGTGATTGTAGGCAAGTCTCTGAGCCGCCATTTCCTTTTCTGTAAAATGAGAGGATTTGACAAGTACTCTAAAATCTATGATCCTATAATCCTAAAATCTGCGAATTGGGAGTATGCCTTTGTTATAAGGCAGCTAGAGACCATCCTAATGTCCATAGCACTTGACCTTTAGTCAGGGACACCTGATTTCAGATCCAGACACCATATCATTCTGGTCAAGCCACTTAACCTCCTTCAGTCAGTTTCCCCATCTGTAAAATGGAGTTAATAATAGCATCTAATTCCCAGGATTCTTGTGAAGATCAAAGAAGAAATTTGTAAATTTTTTCCCCTTTCTTCTTGCATTTGGAGCAATTTTTTTCCTGAGGCAATTGGGGTTAAGTGACTTGCTCAGAGTCACGCAGCCAGGAAGTGTTAAATGTCTAAGGTCAGATTTGAACTCGGATCCTCCTGACTTCAGGGCTGATGCTCTATCCACTGCACCAATTAGCTGCCCCATTTGGAGCAATTTTATACAATTGGCTGATCCCTTTTCCTCCATTCTCCTCTCGTCCCTTCATCCCCCACCTCCTATTTTTCCTTTGCAAGAGCCTGAAAGCTCTAACTCTCACTGCTATATCCTTCTCTTCTCTCCCTTCTTTCCAACAGCAGACCAGAGTTAAATGACGGCTAACAGACACCTTCTAAGTGGGGTTTTGGGGGGGAATGTCCTTGAAAAGAAAGCACTAAAGACAGAGACCTGGACCATTTCTGGAGGAGAGAAAACAGGTCCAAGGAAGGCAAGCTTTGGGCCTGGGTGGGAAGAAGCTCTAGAGAGAGCCAGTTAATTTATCGTCCTCTCCCTGTTAAGTGTGATCAATGGCCAGGGCTTCCCGGGAAGGGCACAGGAGGCTAAAAATAGCTGGGAGGGACAGCGCAGGGGCTCAGAGGAGGTTCAGGGATGATGAGAGGTTGACTGGCTAGCTATGACTTGGTGAGTATGCAGAAATTTCCACAGGGAAAATGCCCTCAGGCTCAATAGCCCTTTCCTCAGTAGATAATGGAGACAGAGAGAAAAAGGTGGCAGAAACCCAGCCTTCTTGGCTAGAGCTTTTTCAGGCCTGAGTGGAGTAGTTACTGGGGCCTGGTACTGGGAGTGATCTCATGGAAGCCAAGAAAGACACCGGGCGGCTTCCTGGATGGATTTACGTGTCAGGAAGTTTGAATCTGGCCTCAGACACTTACTGAGTTGTATGATCCTGAGCAAATCACTTAACCCCACTCAATCTCTGTTGTTTTTAAATCATTTTTCAATTGTGTCCAGCTCTTCATGAGTCCTTTTTGGGGTTTTCTGAACAAAGATACTAGAGTAGTTGGCCATTTCCTTCTTGAGTTTGTTTTACAGATGAGGAAATTGAGGCAAAGTGAGTTAAGTGACTTGCCCAGGGGTCACGCGGCTAATAAGTGTCCGAGGTTGGATTTGAACTCAGGCCTGGCACCAGACATAATAAAAGCACCTGCCGCTCAGAGTTGTTGTGAAGATCAAATGAGACAACATTTGTTAAGCTCTTTGTAAACCTTAAAGTACTAATCCTTAGCATCCATGATCTTTATTAGGTCACTGAGCCAGGAGGATCCTAGAAAGATGTAGTGGAAGGAACTTGGAGCAAAAGGAGACTTGGATTTGAATCTCTGCTCCAGTAATCACAGGCAAGAGACTTCACTTCTCAGCCTCAGTTTTCTCAGTAAAATGAGGATTATTATACTTACATAGGAGGCCCGTGGCATAAAGTCTGGAGAGCCGGTTTTAAGGCAAGATCTGGGTTTAACCTCTGACATAAGTTGGCTGTGTGGTACTAGGCTGTCCCTAGAGTGTAGTGATCTGGTGAATAGGGGACTGGATGTCAAAGCCGGAAGTCTGAGTTCAATTTTTGCTTAGCACAGTTACTAATGGTGTGACTCTGACCAAGTTATTTAGGCTCCCGATGTCTTAATTTATTCGTATGTAAAGTGGGGATAATAGTAGCACCCCCTTCCCAGGGTGTTGGTGAGGCTCAAAGGAGACCATCTATATAAAGATAGTTGATAACTGTGCAGTCCTGAATAAGTCCCTTAATATCCCAGAACCTATTTCCTCATCTGGAAAATGGGGATAATAATATTGGGAGTTACTCAATATTATTTAGATTTTGCAAATCTAAAAAAGCACGAGATAATTTATGAATGGCTCAGAGAAGTGGCTCTGTGAAAACTAAGTTTGAATCCAGCTTCAGACACCTACTAGTTGTGTGACTCTGATCAAGTCACTTAACTCTGTTTGCCTCAGTTTCTTTTTCTGTAAAAAAAAAAAGGGGGGGTGGAGAAGGAAGTAGAAAAACCATTCCAGGATTTTTGCCAAAAAAAAAAAAAAAAAACCAAATGGGATCATGAAGAATCCGACCCAACTGAAAAAGCACAATATAATCTCTCCTAGTTTCGTGACTCTGGGCAACTCACTTAATCCCATTTGCCTCAGTTTCCTCATCTGTAAAATAAGCTGGAGGAGGAAATGGCAAATCATTCCAGAATCTTTATCAAGAAAACCCCAAATGAGGTCATGAAAAGTTGGACCTAACTAAACAAACACAACATCATGATTTTTAGTAATAATTTGAATCTCAGATCAAGATTTCTCAGTTCCTATAACATGTCACCTTTTGCTTTTCTTTCCATAAAAGCTGAAGAATTCTCATGGCCGTTAAATTTGGAGATTGGCTTTTTAGATGGAGCTAAAGCATATTTATTGAGCCTGATAATAAATAATGCACAAGAAAATCACCAGTGGGGCTTGGGGCTCTCTGAGATGCGGGGGATGGATTTAGGCAAGATATCAGGGACAATTTCCTGCCCAGCGGGACTGTGGGATTCTGGAAAGGAAGAACAGCAATAGCTAGCTTTCCCATCTCTGAAGAGTTATAAGAAATAATCGGAAAAAAATGTCTTTTGTTTTTTGTCCTCAGCTCTGGGTCCAGTGAGCTGCCTTGCAAATTAAAGCACCTCTTAAATGCCAGGCTCCCCCATATCCAGCCTAAATGCATCCTTAGCATCTTTGAGCACCCCGAGGCTCACTGGTGATTTTCTTGTGTGTTATTATAGGGCTTAACAAACATGTTTTGGCTCTATCTAAAAAGCCGATTTGCAAATTTAAAAGTCACAAGAATTTGGCAGCTTTTAAGGAAGGAAACAAAAGGTAGGGTACTAATTGGACATCTTGGTCTGAGACTCAAATTGCTACTAGTAATCATATTGCTGTTCAGTTCAGTTGTGTCCAAGTCTTCACGACCACATTTGGGATTTTCTTGGCAGAGATACTGGAGTGGTTTGTAATTTCCTTCTCCAGCTCATTTTCCAGATAAGGAAATTGAGGCAAATGTGGTTAAGTGACTTGCCCTTACCTTATATTTATATAGTAGTACTCTTTTTAAAGTTTGCAAAATACTTTCTTCACAATGATCCTGAGAAGTAGCTTCCAGAGTTATTAACTCCATTTTACAGATGAGGCTCTAAGATATTAAGGGATTCAAGTCACACAGTTTCCAAGTCTCTGAGGCAGAATTTGAATCCAAGTCTTTAGACTTCAAGTCCAACACTGATTCTCCAGTTAGGATTTACTAAGTCCATTGAGGAGTTACAGAAAGATCAGAAAGTTCCTCTTCCAAGGTTCAAGGACACACAGTAATGCTTTTGACTAGGATTCTTCCTGGGCACTAAGGCTGAAGAATGAGGATGTGATTATAACACTCCTGCTCTGCTCCTCTTCCTTCCCTTTCTGGGTTTCCTTGAAAGATGCAGAAACTGAGTTCAGCACCTGGAAGAGAAGCTCTGGGCACTGAGTCTCTGAGCAGACTCCTGGGTCGCCTTCACTAAAGGATGTCTCTGATACTATGGATTTCCTTGAATCATGTGAAAGTTGGAAAGGCTGAGTAGGGTAGTGAAAAAAGACAGAGATCCCTAGTTCAAATCCTTTGTCTGGTTCAAGATCTGTGTGACCTTGGGCTTAACTTCTTTGGACCTCAGTTTCTTCATCTTCTTCTTAGGAAGAGGTGGGAAATAATGGCTTCTAAGGTTCCTTCCAGCTGCAAATCTATAACTCCATGATCCTAAGACATTTATCCTTTCAGCTTCAGTTTCCTCACTTTAAAAATGATATGACTGAGCTGAATGGATCTCTGAGATCTCCTCCAGTTCTAAATCTACAATCCTATAAAACTTGAACATCTGTGAATGGGAAGGATGCACTTTCATCCTTTCAAAGACTGCCAGAAATACCAAGGGCCCTAACAAAATCCTCAGGCACTATAGCTACCTCACCCTTGGACTTTTAAGACCACCATTATGGAACCAGGGGTAAGGTGAGTCCAGTGAACACAAAGGAAAAACAACAATGACAAATTAGAACACCCCAAATCCATTTCCATCAGCTCTCCTCCAGTTTTAATTAGGTATTGATCTATTGTCAGTTAATTTCACAAAGCAGGGTCAGCCATAAATTAGGGGAAATAAATAAAATAAAACCAAGCACCAGGATGTGCATGACAATGGATTGGGCTCGAGGTGGGGTAATCACTGCAGTGCAGAGATGTACCAGTAAGCTAACTGGAGCTTGGGAAAGGATGAGATGCGTATCATTTTGCTACAGCTTGGGC
Source organism: Antechinus flavipes (assembly GCF_016432865.1). Classification (NCBI taxonomy): domain Eukaryota; kingdom Metazoa; phylum Chordata; class Mammalia; order Dasyuromorphia; family Dasyuridae; genus Antechinus; species Antechinus flavipes. The sequence goes on along the minus strand of NC_067401.1, from coordinate 33,141,177 downwards.
AGAAGAAGTCCCAACTTTCCAAGTATGGCTTCCTTCTGTGGCCCAAATAACCTTCCTCAGAGAATAAATGGGACAAAGTCTCTGTTCTTCCATCCTTTCCCTCCTGCCTCCAACCCAGCAACCACAATCCGCCTCCACTCAACAGAGAGGGATGAAGGGCTTTAGATAAACTAGGCCTCTCCAGGTGGTGTTTACTAACAGCAATTCACCCAATGAGGAGGTCCACTAGCCAGGGCCACGCAAACTCATTTCTACATTTCCTGAGATAAATATAGTTCTCAATCCTACCCTGACCACGGTACTCAATGAGTCCAACAGAAGCCAGGAGAACAAATTTCCTGCTTCCCAGCTCTACTGTATGATTGTGAAAAAATTCACAGACTTTGAGCTAGAAGGAAACGTGGACGGCATTGAATCTCATCCCATCATTTGATAAAAGAGGAAAGAAACCTACTGATTTGCCCAGGGTCACCCAGCAAGCAATCGTCTGAAGTCGCATTTGAATACAGATCTTCCTGAATGAGTCCAATACTAATGTCACCTAACTGTCTAACAGATCCCTAAAGAATTCTTTTTCTTAGGAACAAGAAAGAACTAAAGAAAATAGTTCAGTCTTGGATGGGAAAGAATAAATGAGGTCGACTAGCAAGAAAAGTTAGCGACCCTCACATTTAGGGACAAAGGAAGGGCTTGCTGGGAAGCTCTGGAAGCAAGAGAGTAGCATTTTAAACCTGTGTCAAAGACAATGAAGCAATCAGAGAGACTTTTTGCTTGTAATTTACCTGAATTGTACAGTGTTTGTACTTCAGAGATTTCCCACAACCCTGGGAGGGGAATAAAAATAATGTGTGCATTACAACTGTCTGTGGAATTGCTGCGGGAGAGATGAACCCTTGAGAAAAATGGAGGCCAGGCCATGTCCCAAGGTGATAGTCTTTGGGGATAAAAAAAAAATCCTTTCCTTTTCCCAAGTGGCTGAAAATGGAAACTATGCAAGAAACTCTGGCAGGGACCTAAAGGACCTAGGCAACCCTTCCTCAGTTTTTATTTAATTGGTGAATGTGTGACCCAGCCCTCATTCCAATAAGATGATGATTTCATCCTATTTTTTCATAATCTCATTTTTTCTCCCCCAACTATCCTAGGTCATTGTCTTAACTCACTAAATATTTGCTGTCTCACCTAACTTAATATCAGCTACAGATTTGCCAGGTTTATTTTCTATTCCTTTGTGGTGGAACCTCTGGGTCTCTCAGTTCCCCGTTCTGAAAAATGGGCACGTAATTTCCTTTCTGTGTATGTGTATCACAGACAATTTAGGTTTTAGGGGGTGACTCAGGTGGGTGCTGTCCAAGGTAGCAGTCCTGTCCTTTCATTGCAGAACACTCAAGGAAGTAAATGCCTGGGGAAATCTCACTGAAATAAAGGAAACTGAAGGGTGGAAAGTAGTTTTGTGTGGGTGGACATCATCATCACCTTCCTTCCTTCCAGAGCACCCCTTGGTCACGCCCCCCGTAGTCTGTTTGCAAGGCTGGATGGAGTTCTGTGCTTTTGATTGCGATTTTATTGCTACTGGGAAAAGATTAAGACCTCACTAACACACAGCAGGCGCTTGGAAAACCTTATAAAAATGCCACCACTGAAATCCATAATGTGATGAGATTTCTTCCCAAGCCCACACAGCTAGGTCTTGGCTTATTTCCCTGCGGAAATCTGCCCATTTCTTCGCTTTCGTGGCTTCTCACTGGACAGTGTGGGAGGCAGTCTGGGGACTATATCCCTTTTGTTTGGAAGGTCTCCCACCGCATCCAGGGCCATCTCCAGTCATCCTGATCTACATCTGGCCACTGGACCCAGATGGCTTGGAGAAAAAAGTGAGACTGATGACTTTGCACACTCACCCTCACTTAAATCTAATTCAATTGCATGACGTCACCTCCCTGAAGTCACGGCTCTCTTAGAGAACAAAGAGTAACAACAACAGCTGCTTTGATTCTGGAGCAGTTTCTGTTTGGCCCTTGAAGGAGAAGACTTCTCTTCTCCAGACAAACTGGGCTACTGGATATTCTCCATACGTGATGGAGAATATAGATACGATGAACATATATGATGTTCCATTTCCAGCCTCTACATTTTTGATCATGCCAGGAATGCTTTTTCTTTTTCCTCACATCACTACCTCTAGAAATCCTTAATTCTCTTCTTCAACCTAATGGTCTTCTCCTGCAAGAGGCATTTCTTGGTTGTTGGCCCTAAATAATAACTTCTAATCCATTTGGTATAGAGTTTTCCTTTATTTATTTGAATACATGTGAAATTTCTTTCAAAATTTCTTGAAGGTAAAGGCTATTCTATTTTTTTTTTTTTTACTTTGAACTCCTTATGTCTATTACATGTCCGACATACTTCAGGAGCTTAATAAATACTTGTTAAATTGAAGCCATTGAATAATTTAAAGAGATCCTTTAAATCGTGATGTCAACTTGTTTTACTTCAGGCCAGGTGGCTCCCACAAAGCACCAGCTGAAGATAAGAGTGTTTTGGGCAGATTTCTGATTTTTCTTTGTTTTTGAAGGAAGATACAGAGTCTTAGGGCTATGTAGTCAGAGAACCTGGATTCAAATCTTGCTTCTGTCACTTATAGCTATATGATTCTGGATATCACCCTTAACTGGGCCCAGTTTTCCAATCTGTAAGATTAAGAGGTTGGTCTGGATAGATAGACAAGCAGCTAAAGCATTTATTAAGCTTTGTACGAGGAATAAAGTCTTTCATAATTCCAGTGCTATGATTCAAATCGTGCCTCAAAGGCTTCATAATTGGCATGACCTTGAAATGAATGAGTACTGAGTGAATGGATGAATGAATGAGAAAGCATTTAGGCAGCACTTATTACGTGTCAAGCCCCAGAGATACAAAGAGAGAAAGGGAGACAGTCCTTCTTCCCAAGGAGCTCACATTCTAATTGGGGAAAATAATACACAGAGAAAAGTTTCAGTTAGAAGACAGATGCATAGGCCCGGGAGGGCTAAGGGTGCAGCAGTGACTTAGATCAAATGACAGTGATGGGAAGCTGCAGTGCACGGGGGAGGGACAGGTGGCAACCTCTCTGGACCCGTTTCCTATATGTAAATGGAAGGACTGGACAAGATTATTGCTAAGGCTCCTTCTATCTCCAAAACTGGGTCCCTGAAGCACTCCTCCTCTCTCATGGCCCTCTACATCCTTCCCTTTCTAACATCCTCATTTTAGATACATCGGAGTAGAATTTACCTGAAGATCAATGGGACATATGCCAAATAGTCCATACAGGTATGTAACTGACTTTATGTGAAGTCCTTTTCAAAAGGGAGCCAAAAATATATATCAGTGACCCAGAGACCCTCCCCTATTGTGCATATGACTTGGCAACATGGGAGTTTTTCCAGACAGCTTTGAGGTGGCCAGCTCAGTCTGCACCTACCTGCCACAACGCCGGCCACATACACAAAGCCAATGCGGGCAGCTCCGTGCACCATCTCCAAGGGGACACCCACCAGGAGCTGCAGGACCACGTTGAGCCCTAGGTGTTCTATCCTGTGCCAGAGAGAGAGAAGAGCTCCATGAGACAGTCAGTCTTTGGAATTTTGGAAAAGGGCCCCTGCCTCCATCCAGTATGGGATGGAGACTGAGGGGAGACTCCTATTTTTTTTGAAAGAGACTGAGAGGAATAGCTTCCATTCTCTGGGGAGAAGGAAGGAGTTTACTGGAAACTGTCTCATGGCTTGGCACAGCAGACAAGCGCCCAATCTGCTGTGCAAGATTTCCTCACCGTATCTGCCTTCTTATCTGTGTCCTCCCCTTCTCTGTAGGAGAAGAGCCAGACAGGAGGAGGATGAAGAGAAGGACAAGAGGGGATCCCCAGAAGGGGATGTCACTCAGCTCCTGGCTGCTAAAGGGAATGTGGAGAGTGGCTTCCTTGAGGCTCAGTTTAAAGTTCCAGCTGGGAGGCCATGGGTATCTCTGTCTGTCTCAGTTTTCTCAACCATAAAATGGGGATAATAATCGCACTTACCTCCCAAGGTTGTTGGAGGATCAAATGAGATAACATTTTAAAAAGCATTTAGCACAGTATCTGGCACATAGTAGGTGCTAAATAAATGCTTATTCCCTCTCTTCCTAGGGTTCAGTTCTTAGCTCTGGGCCAGGTGTCCATTGTTCACTCTAGTAAGTGACAGCTGATACTTTGCCACCTGATTTACCCATCAGGGCATGTCTGTCACTCAGACATGTGGATTATCTACTGTGGACACCCACAGATGAGGTTTTGCACCAAAGTATACATTCTCCCCTGCTCTACCTAGAGTGAACAATTATGAAAAAGATGATAGATTTAGAGCTGGAAGGGACCGCAGAGGTCATTCAGTCCAGTCTCTTCCAGTTTGCAGATCAGATAACGGAGTTACCAGAGGTAAGGATTTGCCCAAGTTTGTAAGCAGCAGTAGGGATTTGAACCTGTGTCCTCTGCCTCCAACATACTTTCCCACTGGCCACCTCAGAGCCCTGATCATTATAACATTTCATTTTTGGAGAATGTCTCCAGTGGGGATGAAGGCCAGAAGAACAAGATGTGAGACCAGGATCACTGGGGTGGGGAAGTGGGGCGGAGGGTGGACCCAAATGGATCCAGCGGCAGAAGGCGGAGGCTATTCTTAGGGGTAACTCCCACATCAAGGCTGGCCTCTTTCTGCCCCAGTCTTTGGAAAAGCTCCATAAAACCTAATTGGCGTCAACCCCTCTCAGCTGGTCATTCTTTCCAGTGACAGAATCCGATTGATTTATCAGTGTCCAGCTGCCTCAAGGATAGGCTGAATGGTCAGGGGAATTAATGAGCCTGAGCACCCCCACTTCTCACAAGGAGAATATCAAAAGCTGAAGTGGGGAGAGGGGGAGAAGAGAAGATTAACAATCTCTCCACCTGCCCTCTGCTGAGACTTCTCAATTCCCTCTGATTTGAGTTTTGGCAACCACCTGGATGGCCCGCCAGGGCACAAGTACCCTCCCTTCCCCAGCCTGGCAGGGGAGTAAATTAGGGACTGAGACAATTACCATTTTAAAGGCTCAGCAGGAAGTGAAAGGCACAATGGGTCTCTCAGCCCGCCAGGCTAGTCTGGCTCTTTCAGAGCAGGGGAAGGAACAATGAAGCTCTGGGAACCAAACACTAGGCTTGCCTCCTTCCCTTCCCAAGGGTGAGCCCACTCTAGAGAGCAATAGGTCAACAGGTCATTTTCCCCCAAAAGTTCAGTGGGAAAGATTGGGGAAAAAACTAGATTGTTTACCCTTTTGATGTCAGTGGAGGGGAGATCTGGGGTCCTGAACTCTTGGACCCTGAAGGGTGACCTGGAGTTCAGGAAATGTCTGGGCTGCTCTAGTGAAGTCTCCCCGCCATCCCTGGGTGACCACATAGCCAGCAAGTTGGCCTTTGTCATGGAAATGATGCAAGGGCCTGACTGATTGTGTCTCTCCCAGAAGGGAACACCCAGGCTGTGAAAGTTTCAAACAGGAATAAAAAATATTGATTGAAATCAGGAAGATGACCCTTATCTACCTTCCGTGGCTGTGACCCTGGAAACAATCCATGGAGTGGAAGAAAATGAGGGGTGGTATCATGCCATCAATCCCACCCAATCTCTCCTTGACTCTGTGACCTGTGGCCCTCATAAATTCAATTTACATTTACAATTCTTGAGATCAGAGCTAGAACTGATCTCAGGGGACAGTTAGTCCAACCTCCTTTTTACAGATGAGGAAAAAGGACCCCAGAAAGGAACAGACTTGCCCAATTTCACACAGGCAGAATCATTTTGTGCTTGAGCCCTCTAGCATTCTTTTTGCTGCACTATACTGCCTCAGATAGTGAAAATTAACATCTCTGGTTCTGGAACCAAAGGGCCTGAGCTGGCATCCCCAGCTTGGTCATTTCTGATCTGGTATAATAGAAACAGCACTGAAATCAGAGGACTTGGGTTCAATGTGATCTTGGGCAAGTCACTTAACCCTGTCTGTCTCAGTTTCCTCATCCGTCAAATGAGCTAGAGGAGGAAATGGCAAACCACTCCAATATCTCTGCCAAGAAAACCCCAAATAGGGTCACAAAGAGTCAGACGTGACTGAAAAACGACTATAATAACAACCACAAAAAAAGTGACTTTGGACAAAGCACTTGACCCTCTCTGAAAAAGTTGGACTGCAAGATTCTAAGATCCAGCTCCAAATCTATTGTTATTTTTCAGGGAAACTTCAAAAATAGTGGGGTTCCAGACTGGTATCATGAGGTATCTTAGAATTTTTAGGCTTAAACCATGTCCAAATCAAGAGGTAAAGATTTTATTATGATTATTATGATAGCACATGATATGATATATATGATGCCATAAGGCAGGCTAAATTTCCTAGTGGAACTCACAGTTTACAAAGAGAAAAAGGGACCTTTTCTAAGATAGGACTCAAAACAAGGTATGCTGACTGTGGAGCCGCCTGCTTCAGAAACGTTGTTACAACTCGGACTCCTGATGGTATACAGTAACTCTGTATTGAACATGTATCAAGATAATCCAGTCATTGCAAGAAATTCAACAAAGGGGAAAAGGATCCCATCAGAATCCCTCTCAGGGACCCACCTAGCCACTGGGTTGCCCCAAGGGATATGCCCTTTGGCTGTGGTCTATTCATCTCATCATCATGAATATATTCTTACTTTCTACTACTTTTAAAAATTGTTTATTATAAACTTAATATCCACCCACAAAAACAAATGATTAAATAACCATTTTTTAAAAAAGGAAGAGAATACTATATTTAGGCTCTTCTCTGGAACATCCTCATAAGGAAGTCTCATAAATAAACAAGTCTTAGGGTTGCCTGAAGCTCAGAGAGGTTGTGATTTGTTCATGGAAGTGTCAGAGATAGGCTATAAATGAACCATGATTTCAGGCTGCCATTTTACTTACCCTCTCTTCTACTTCTGCCATAGAAACTCTTTTATTTCATACGTTATTTTATGAATGATCCTGACTAGGGGAGAGAAGACAGAAGCTAGAGACTTACCCTGCATGCATGAAGATGTAGGTCAGATAGCGCCAGGCCTGGGCTCGGAGCTGGGGGTGATAAACTAAAGCATTCTTCAGGTAGTGGGGGTGGGTGACCTGCAGCACAAACTGATCCAAGGCCACCCCGTTGTAGAGAAAAAAGGCGATCTGGACAAAAGCCAAGAAACGGGGAGTCTCTGTTACTGGGGCTGGAAATGCCTGGGAATCTAACTCCTTTTGATAAACACTCCGAGTTCCTAGGTGAATTACAACCATTTCTATCACCCGGGAAACTAGTTGCTGACTAGGGCTGTAACTAGGGTGAGGTGATCAGGGCTCTGCCCCAGGGCACCTAAATTTAGAGAAAAACTTAACATATGCATTCTTTCAATGTCATAGAAGTCACTATAGTAACTAATCCTTCCCTCCCACTCAGCTGAATTTGTCTTAGCTCTCTGGGTTTTTTGTTTCCTTGTGGGTAAAATGACAGGGATTGACTAGATAATATAGAAGGTCTCTTCCAGCTCTAAATCAATGCATGAATCTTATCACTTAAAAATTAATTTTCCTGCTACTCATTATGGCTCAGATATTGGGAAAATCCTAAAGAAACTGCCTAATGCTAGGCTACAATTTTATTAATTATTATGCTTCTTGGCTGATGTTTATATAGTACTTTAATCCCTCTCTTCCTTCAGTTCCAGCATCACCTTCTCCATGAAATGAAGCCTTTCCTGATCCTTCAGCTGCTAGTGTCCTCCCTCCCAATTCCCTTGCACTGAGTTATGTTCTATTCATTTGTACTTATTTCCTTCGTACTTTTTCTCCAGAAACTCATCCAGTAATGATAGCTAGCATTTACACAGTATTTTAAAATTTGCAATTACTTAATGAATATTATTTCATTTGACCCTCATAATATTCCTAAGAGAAAAGTGTTATTATTAAACTCTATTTTACACATGGAGAAAATGAGGTTGACAAGTCAAGTGACTTATTAGCGTGTAGCTAATAAGCATCGGAAGCTGGATTTGAAATCAGGTACTTCTGACTCGGGTCCAGCACTCTATCCCCTGCACAATTTAGCTGCCTTTGTCAAATGTGGATGAAAATAATAATAAACCTACCTCGGAAAGTTGTTGTGAGGATCAAATTTAGGGTTGTGGATATATCATGTAAAACACTTTGCAAATCTTATGACATATAGATGCTAAATAGTGGTATGAGGGTGATGATAGTGGGGGTGTTGGTGATAGTGGTGGGTAGCAGGGGAAATGGTGACAGCAGCAGCTAGGTGGTGCAATGGAAAGAACACTGGGCCTGGAATCAGGAAGACCTGGGTTAAAATTGAACCACAGATATTTATTAGCTGTGTGATCCTGGCCGAGTCACTTAATCTATGTTTGCCTCAGTTTCCTCAACTGTAAAATGGGGAAAATAGTAGCATTTGCTTTATAGTAAAGATCAAATGACATATTTGTCAGAGCACTTAGCACAGTGCCTGGAATAGAGTAAATGCACTCATGCTTTCCCTCTCAGCACGTAGCAGTAGTTTGCGTGGTGTAGTAGTAGTAGTAGTAGTAGAAGTAGTAGTGTGGTGGTAGTGGTGGTGGTGGTAGTAATAGTAATAGTTGTAGTAGTTATATTTCTTTTTACTGACTACTCCCCATCCCTATTTGCCAGACTGGTAGAGTTTGGGGTCTCAGGGGCTTCAGATTACTGTTATATACCTCAACTGTCTATATGGACAACCTGGCATTCCACATAAGGTCAAGATACTATAAAGTACGTCAGAATATCTAGGTTCAAATCCTGACTCTGATATTTACAAGCTATATAATCCTGGATAAAGTCCTAATCTCTCTCGGAATCAGTTTTTCCTTCTGTAAAATGAATAGAAAAACATTTAACTACAAACCTCACAAAACTGTTGTGAAGGAAGTGCCTTCTATTATTACCAAGGAATTGCTTATTATTGACAATAATTTTCCTGAGAATAAAAGTTCATATGTTGAAATTCTGAAACATGGCTTATTTTAGCCATTTTGGATGCAAATCTTTCTAAAATATATTGTACAATATACATCTCAATCTTTAAATTGAGCAAATGGAACACACATGATTCTACTTTTTTTGATCACTTATGATCCACCCACAGTCCTTTTATAAACAGTCATTGTTCCATACTGAAATACTGCTAGCTATTGGGAAATGAAGAGGATTTAGAACCAGATTTGTTGTTGTGGGGTCATTTCAGTAGTGTATGACTCCTTGTGACACCATTTGTGTGTTGTGTTTTGTTTTTTGCAAAGATACTGTAGTGGTTGGTTATTCCTTCTCTAACTCATTTTATAGATGAGGAAACTGAGCCAAATAGGATTAAGAGACTTGCCCAGATCACACAGCTTGTGTCTGCATCCAGATTTGAACTCAAGAAGCATTTTTTTCTGATTCCAAACCCAGTGCTCTATCTACTATGCTACTTAGTTGCCCTATTGTAGTCAGAAGACATCAATTAAAATAAGAGCAAACTGTAAAACAGGGATGGTCCTAAGTGGGGAGGGGAGGGTCACAGGTCTTATGCAGGAGCACTGATATGACAGACATCAGATGGTCCCAGAGTGAGGTTTTTCCCAAACTGGCGTCTAATTTTTAATTTTCTCCTTTTGCTTCCCTCACTGCCTTGTTTCAGTTGCTGTTGTCAAAATGTCTACTCCTCGTCTCCCCTCTCCCCCATGCTGCTGCACGCTGAGTGGCCAGATAATCAAGCTCATTACGCTTGTATTTAAAATACTGGTGACTTGGTCTAGTGGTAAATAGACTGAGTGCAAGGAATGGTCTTTACAGGTTTTGTGGCCATGGTTTTTGAAGCTCTTCTCCCCAACCTAGAGCGTTCCACGGAATTGATGTTGCCACACGATGGGGTTAAACTGGATGTCACTATATCACTATTCTTGTGCAGGCTAGGCTAAACTACAGCCTCAAGCACTGGTGGGAGAGGAGGGGTAAGTAAGTCAGTCCTTGTCTAAGAACTCCAGGGAACCATTCTGTCCACTGAAGCATTAACCAACCAAACAGGCTGCTGATGAGCTGACAGGGAGAACAGCTTCTAAAGGGAACGCATCATCATCATTAGAAGCCCTCAAGTAGAAGTTAATAAATAGATTTACATAGGATTTTAAGCATTAGTTCAAGGGAACAGCAGGAAGAGCATCAGATTGGGAGTCGGGTCTGTCGTTTTGTACCCACACTTGTCTTCCCTGAGCCTTAGTTTACTCATCTGAAAAAATGGGCATAATAGTGCCTTGCTGTGTCTATCTCACAGGAACCTGAAAGACTCAAATGAGATTCAAAAATTGCCACTGCAAATAAAACTGCCCAGGATGAAGTCACAGCAATAAACCAAACGAAATCAGACCAATGGATAAGGTCTTCTGTAATGTGATGAAAATGAAAGAACCAGAGATCTTGATTATTATACTACTATTTGATTAGATAGATAGTTAAATCTGTAAACCTGATGGAAGAGCTGGAACAAGGGGAGAGACGACACAGACACCCAGGAAAAGGCAGCTAGCAATGGGAGTGGGGCATGTGGGAAGGGGAGATGGTTCCTTTTCTACTTTCCTCAATTCAACTATTCTGAAATTCTATCCTAAATTAGGAGACTTCTATTCAGATGGTGCACACTTAAAATGGAATAACAGGAGACTATTAAAACGATGTGAAAACCAGATGTGTACCATTAAATATTGAAATGTCACATCATACATATTTTATATAGATTTTTTTTATATTTTCACATAGATTTTGTGTGCATATATATTTTTATTATTTTTTTTTAAATTTTATTAAAGCTTTTGATTTTTCAAAACATATGCATGCATAATTCTTCGACATTAACCCTTGCAAAACCTTGTGTTCCAATTTCCCTCTCCTTTCCTCACCCTTTCCCCTAGACGGCAAGTAGTCCAATATATGTTAAACGTGGTAGAAATCATATGCATTTTTTCTAATAATTGACTTCTACAGAGGCAGCATGGAGTGGTAGTTGGAGTGTAGATTTCAGTATCAGGACAGGTTTGAGTTCAAATCTATTTCTGACATATGCCGACAACTGAGACTGTCAAGCAGTGCAATGTCAAGTGCTGGATTTGGAGTCACAGCGACAAGTTCAGATCCTGCCTCAGACTCTGACCATGGGCAAGTCTCTCTCTACCTCAGTTTCCTCATCTGTAAAATGGGGATGATAATTGTATACCTGTGCATATACGTGCACACACACACACACACACACACACACACACACAGCCTATTGTTGTGAAGCTCAAATGAGATAGCATATGGAAGACATCTGGTAAGCTTTAAAGGGCAATACATGAACTATTATTACCCATGAGAATGCTCCTTGAAGATGGGAGATACTCTTTCAGCTTGTATTTAAATTCCCCAGAGCTTAGCACAGTGTCTGGTATACAGGAGGTGTTTCAAAAAGCCTTGTTAATGGAGCTCTGGGTTCATTGACTTAAGGCTCGGTGGCGCTGACAAGACTCCCTGGTCATCTGAATGGAAAAACTACTGCTTGAGGAGTCTGACTTCTCCCTAAGGGTTCTGACTCGTAGACCAGCAAGTCCAACCTGGGTAATCTCTCAGTAAGCCAAATAATCCTTTGGGGTGATAAATTATAGAACAAGGATTCCTTTACAATGGCAGAGGGAGCTTTCTTATCAGAATTCCCTATAACTAGCACTTACTCTTTACCAAGTGCTTTACAAATATTATCTCATTTGATCTTTACAACAACCTTAAGAGTAGATCCTATTAGCTTCATTTTACAGCTGAGGAAACTGAGGCTGAGAAAGACTACATGATTTGCCCAGGGTTACATTGCTAGTAAGCGTCTAAGGCTGCTCTCCCTGACTTTAAGGTCCAGTACCCTATCCACTTTGTCACTTAGCTGCCAAAATACCAAAGATATCAAAAGCCCAGCACAAAACCAACCTAAAAAAAATCCTGTCATGATGACTTTGATATTTAAGGTTTACAAAGTACAATGTCTCATTTGGAGCCCACAGAAGCCCTGTGAGACAGGTTCTAAAGGCATTATTATGCTTATTTTACAAGGGAGGAAACTGAGGCACAGAGATTAAGTGACTCTTGCCCACAGTCAGCTAGCTGGTAAATGGTAAACTAAGCAGGACTTAGTTAAGTTTCCTTAACTCCACCCCAACACTTTTCACGCATTAGCCAATGATCTAGCCTCTAGATTATATGTGTGTGTGTACATAATATATAAAAAACATACACACATGCATATATATATACCAATGTATAAAATGTAAACTCAGTAAAGGCAGGAATCATTTTTCATTTTTCTCTATGAAAACCCTAGGTACAGAGCCTACCACATAGCAGATGTGGAATTTGCTTGTGGAATGATTGGTTGATATCTAATGCTTCTATATCTAAACAATTTCTATGTTTAAAATTTCATTTTATAGCATAAAAGCCCTATGAGGCAGGGAAAGGGGAAGCAGCATTGTTTTTATCTTATAGAAGGAGAAACTGAGGTTCAGAGGGGCAAAGAGATGAACCTAATGGCACTCATCTGAAGAACAACAGGAAGAATTTGACTCAGAATATAAAAATCAGGCCCAATTCCAGTACAGTGAGCTCCCTGGGCTGCCTAAAACTTTTCCTTATTCTTTGGAATTTGTTGTAATGATGTAAGAGAACCATTCATCAACTGAGGACTGGAAAATCATTTTGTTCCATGAAGGATCTGCAGTGGTTTTTGTTGTAATAGGATTTTCCTGAAATCACAAACAGAAATTTGCTCTTCGCCCCCCCAACCCTTTTTTTTCTCTCGGATTGTCGGCTTCTCATCTGCCCTCTCTACTACCCCTGGCTCACCTCACCTAGTGGGGAAGGACTCTGGGGTTTCCCTCCGCCTCACCCACCACCCATCTCCCCAGGAAGTACCACATGCCTCCAGGAGAGTGATGGCGATCATAAACCAGGGCGGGGGGCAGCAGGTGTAGCTGTCATAGTACCACTTGCGATCAATTTCACGAGGTAGGGTCTCATAGGCAACATGGCGGATCAGCCGCTGGGAGAGACTCAGTCCTTTTTCCTCCAGCAATGCCTTGCTGCACAGCCGCCGGTTACCTTGTAGGATGGCCTGGCGAAAGCTGTTGGACCGTTTGTTGCTCATCTGTAGAGAAAAGCATAAAAATTAAATCTCAGATAGGGAATTCCCTCCTCCTGAAGTCATCCTACCTGGGGAGGGGAGGGGAGTCAAATATAGCCATTTCCTGGGGAGGGTAAAGAGCATAAATAAGCTGGGCAATGGAAAAAGAAAGAAAGCAGACTGAATGTGATCCAGGATCTCATCACTTCCCCACTCACACCACATCACCATTCCCTGGAAAAATATATTTCCTGGATGTTTTAAAGGTTTGAACAGAAATGCCCAAATACATGAATAATGGTGATATTTTTCCCTTAAGAGTTGTAGGGCAAGAGACATTTTCAATGTTCCTGAAGGAGGTGACAGAAGGAGCTAAGGCAGACAGGAGAGAGATAACTGGGAAAGGATAAGGGGAGATGGATGCTGGAGTCTCTCGGGCAAGAGAGAGCTATTTTATTACCCAAGCGGACAGAATCTCAAGTGAGAAGTCCCCAGAATAAGAGACCGAGATCGGGCAAAGATAAATCAAACAGTATTGGAGTGATGGAGTGGCAGCGTGATACAAGGGATTTAAAGTTGGAAAAGTTGGGTTTAAATATTGCTTGTATCACTTAACATAGTATCCTTTATTACTAGAATGAGGAAGTCTGATTAGATGCCCTCTAAGGTCTCCATTATTTAAAATCTGTGATTAATGATTTTTTTTTTAACCTTAATTGGGATTAAGTGACTTGCAAGGGTCACACAGCTGGGACATGTTAAGTGTCTGAGGCTAGATTTGAACTCAGGTCCTCCTGACTTCAGGGCTGGTGCTCTATTCACTGGGCCATCTAGCTGCTCCTGTGATTAATGATCTTAAAAGCTACATATATGTGACCCAGAGGAAAGTTCAATTCCTGTATGTCCTGGCATTGAATCTCCAACTTCAGAATACAAGATTATAGATTGAGAATTAGAAGGAAGATCGAAAGTCATCTAAGGGGGCAACATGGTGGAGTGGAATGAGCATGATTTCTGGAAGCAGAGGATCTGTGTTTGAATTTTGACCTTGATGCTGCTGTGTGACCTTGGACAAAAATCACTTAACTTCTCAGGGCTTCAGTTTCTCATCTATAAAACAGGGGTCATCCTACAGAGTCTCCAAGGTCCCTTCCTATGCTATGCCGATGATCCTAGTCCCACCCTCTCATTTTATAGATGAGGAAACTGAGACCTAGGGGAAGTTAAGTACTTGACCCAAAGACACCCGGTAGGTAAATGGCAGAGCTGGATTCTGAAGCCGAGCGCATTGATTCCTCTCCACCGGCCTCCCAGCTGAGCTTGTTTTCAGTACGTTACTTGATCTCCAACCCCAACTAAGGAAGGCATTTTATTAGACTTGCACGTTGAGCCAGGCAAGACTCAGGCTCCCCTCTTCAGGCTGTACTTAATCCCTGCCTGTGACCACACTGACCACATCCTCAGTGCGGCTCTGACAACACAGCCGGGCTGCTGACTCTTCCCTCCCCTAATGCATCAGCCACAGTCCCAGAGACCGCTCCATCTCCTGGCCAGCCCCCGACCTGGAACACTCCCCTTACATCTCTACCTCCCGGCTTCCTTCAAGTTCCAACCCAAATCCCACCTCCGACAGCCAATCACAGACAGATTTTCTCTCTTCATCCATATTTTCTCTTTTCCTCTCCCCCCCAAACCTGCAGACATACGGAAAGACATCGCATGGATATTTTTTCCTCTCCCCAAACATCACAGACATACAGAAACACATACAATAAATACATTTTCTCTCTCCTCTTACTCAATATCTTCATTCCCTCTTAATTCTAGTGCCTTCCCCTTTTAATTATCTCCGATTTAGCCTTGTTTGTACCTAGTCCTTTGCTTGCTGTCTCCCTCTTAGACTGTGAGCTTCTTGAGAGTAGAGACTGATTCTTGCCTCTTTGCAGCCCCAACACTTAGCAAGTGCCTAGCATATGAAGGGGAATTAATAAGTGTTTAATTAATAAGGGCAGCTAAGTGGCTCAGCCCTCCCTGCAATCAGGAGGACCTGAGTTCAAAACTTGACTCAGATACTTGACAATTACTTGACACTTAACTTGGGTAAGCCTGACTAGCCTCTCACTGAACCTGGTTTCCAGCCAAAGAGAGGTGGAGGATAGACAGTGAGGTACGTATCTACCCTCTTGGTGCTTTTCCCATGGTCCCATATGGCCACTTCTTTTGGCCTTTATAATCTTCAAGTGTGATCAGCACAGCTCTTCAGCTATGACCAGAGCAGCTGTCTGGGGGTTATTAGATTGTTCTGTGTTTCAAATCGCTCCATTCACCTATGGAAGCCCGGCCCCAGACACCTGCACGCAATTACGCTAGAGGGGAGCAATACGTGCAAGACTAGGCCGAGTGGGTACATTAAGTGCTTTGTAAACTGTGAAGAGCTACAGGAAAGTGGACCATTGTTATTATTATTCAATCATATGTAAAGAGGACAATGGCTTTGGCTCAGGATTAAATAAGAGGGCTGAATGACATGAAGGAAAACAGGTAGGGTTTTGGGGGATCCAGGGCTGCTCCTGCCCCCCAAATACCCTTCTTTTTTTCCCATTACAACATTTTTCCAACAATGCTCCCTGATTACGAATCACATCACATCAGGATCTCCAGAAAACCAAAGTTGCAGGAGGCCCAGTGGGCAAAGGAGAGAGCGCCCGACAGGCAGAAGTAGTCTGAGGCAAATTGCCAACAAAGACATGCGCTCCCTCAGCTCAGTCCAGCCCAGGAAACCTTCCCTGAACAACCCTTCTGAATCTCTGTGGCTCCTCTATTCTTGGGCCTTTTAGCATTTCATTTTCACTCCATTCATTTGCTCCAGTTCACAGATTACTGTAAAATGCGTCTTATTCATTGGTTTCGAGTGTGTGTACTTCTCTCCAACTCTTGAGATGGGACTCATCCTTTTTAACCCTTTACCTGAACCCTTTACCACCCTCTCTCTTTCTTTTCTCTCTCCTGATATCTGAAAACAGAAACACACACACATACACACACACACGCACACCCCTTTTCTCTCCTCTCCCCAAATATCACAGACTTTCTCTAGTCTCTCTTCATACACACTTTCTTTCCTTTATCCCCAAACTGCAGACATACAGAAAATATTCACATTTTCTCTTTTTTCTCCAAATATCATATGCAATCATACAGAAACATACACACACTTTCTCCCTCCTCTTCCTCAATATCTGCAAATAGAAACATACACACATTTTCTCTTTCCTCCCCCCTAGTATATGGAAATAGATTCACACACACACACACCCCTTTTCTCTCCTCTCCCCGATATCATAGACTTTCTCTCTTCACACACATTTTCTCTCACTTTCCTCTCCCCTCAAATCTGTAGACATATAGAAAGACATTCACATATCTTCTCTCTCCTTTTTCCAAATATCAGAGAGAAAGTCACACACAGACACAAACACAAGCACATACACATATACTTTTTCTTCTTCAATATGTGCAGAGAATTTTTCTTTCTCCTCCCTGCAATATCTACAAATAGACTAACACACACACACACACACACACACACACACACACACAGCCCCAAGTGGGACACTTAGAACCACACAGTGCTGTTACTCTGAAGCAGGGATGAATTCTACCATTCAGCCCATTCACAAGGCTAAGATTGCCCCCTTTCTGGGGACCAGCTCCCCTCCCAAAGATGACAAGCCTTTCCTTTAGTGAGCTTTATTTCCCACCAAAAAATGCCCAATTCTGAAGCAGCAGCACAGCCCCAGGCACTGATGGCATGTAGCCCTTTGTGTAGATCTGCCATTACTGATACCCTGTAGGGAAGGAAGCCTGGATGGGCTTATTCACTTGGACCATCCAGATAGCCGGGAGTTGGAAGTCCTGGCTGGGGAACAGAAGGAAGCTGACTGGTCTCTACACGGATCAACTTTGCTCTCATTAGGCTTGGGCTCTAACCAGCTCATTGGAAACCCTTGAACAACCTCCCTGTGGATCACACTTTGGTTCTACTCATTAAACTCAATTTGTCTTCCATGTTTCTCAGATGTTCCCAAAAGATTCTAAGAGAAAGGAAGCTTCTTATGTACAAGCTCAGGCAGGGATGGTGGTCCTTCTGCACCTCAAAGAGCTGTATGTGTTTCTGCCTATTTGCAGCCCAAGGGCAATGCCATCCTGTTAGCCAAGATTAATGAGAATTGGAAGAGTCCCTAGAAATTATCCAGTCCAACACCCTCCACTTTAGAACTAAGAAAACCAAGGTCCAGATGGAATGTGACTTGCACAGCTGTGATGACCTTATCCTTCCCTACTCAACAACTTTCATTGGCTCCCTATTACCTCCAGGATCAAATGCAAATACAAAAAATACAAATACAAAAAATCTCTGTGTGGCATTTAAAGCTCTTCAGAGCCTGCCCCTTTCCTCACTTTCTAGTCTTCTCATTTTCTTTACCCCATTCCATGGTTGAGCCATATTGACACACTTGTTGCTGTTCCTCTATCTCCCACCTCCAAGCCTTTGTACTGGTTGTCCCCCTTATCTGGAACACTTTTCTTCCTGATTTTTGTCTCCCTGGCTTCCTTTAAAACTCAATTCCCACCTTTTGCAGAAGTCCTTTCCTCGGCCTTACTCCTGCAAGTGTCTTCTCATCTCAAAATAATTTCCATCAATTCTATAAATCTACAATGTACCAATTATTTACATATCATCTCTCCAATTAGAATGTAAGCTTTGAGGGCAGGCTTTTTTTTTTTTTTAACTTTTCTTCATATCCCCAGCACTTAGCACATAGTAGGTGCTTAACAAATGTTTGCTGCTTGTTGTCAAAGTAGCTCCCATTTTCCTGATTCCCATCTTACCTGTTCTTTTCCTATCCCATGTGACCATATTAATCATTTTAAAGGAAGTATATCACACAGATGAAATTATTTGATATCAGGACAGATGAGAATGACATTACTTCTAACATGTATAAAGCTTGAGGGCCTAGATCTGTGATTTTTCTTCATGTAGGAGACTCTGGTGAGAAAATTTCCTTCAGTATCTGTTCTTCACCTAGAATTCCCAAGGAATGACCCAGGATTCTCAGAGGTTAGGGTCACACAGTCAGAATCTGTCAGAAATGAAACTCAAACCCTAGCTCTCTATTCACTATAACACAATGACATCTCCTCAAAGGCAGCTAGGTGATGGAACACTCCAGCCTCAGACGTTTACTACCTGTGTAACTTCAGGCAAGTCACATAACTTCTGTCTGCCTCAGTTTCCTCTTCTGTAAAGTGGTGGTGATCAAAGCATCTATCTCCCAGAATTGTTATGAGGATCAAGTTGGATAATATTAGTAAAGAGCTTAATACAAGGTCTGGCACATGACAGACACTTAATAAAACCCTTGTTTTGTTCTCTTTTCCCCTTACAAATAGAATTTATTTTTGCACATAGATATCCTTTCAATAAACTTTATTTGCAATAAATAAATATTATAAATATTTTTATGTTATATATTGTTATATATTTGTATATTATCACATATAGAATTATATATTATATATAAGTTTATATATTAGATAAAATTATATTAAATGTGTATATTATCACATATAGAATTATATGTTATAAACATGTAAATTTATATATTAGATAAAATTATATTAAATATATATATTATCACATAAAAACATTATTTCAACAAAGTATTTAGATTATGATGATATATTTTATGTGGTCCAATTTAGTTGTCCAAGTAATTCCTTCTGTGGAGCTCAGTGACCCTCTTTCTTGTTTTTTTCCAAGGGCAACATGGAAGGAGCTGGAATTCTCACTTCCATTTTATAGACAAGGAAACCGAAACTCAGAGGGAAGACTTCAGAAAGCAGCACTCCCACACTCAGTGAGTAGTACAGCTAGAAGGAGGAGGCTGGCTTCCTCTTGCTCACCAACCTAGCACTCAGTTTTCTAGACCAGGGCAACCCCAAGTATTTAGATACAGAAAATGGGCATATAAATCAAACATTTGCTGATACGAAATCATAATTTCACAATCCCCACATTCTGTTACTCAACCCCATTTGGGGTTATGAAGCACAGTTTAAGAAGCTGGGCTCTAGACCAGGGATGGCAAACACTCCCCCCACAACACTCCCAAAACAGCTTGAGCCAGATTAAAATGTAACTGGGAAACATTTAACAAAATAAATAAGAAAGTGATAAAACATAAGTAATATAAATATGGTATTTGCTAAGTCAATATACAGCCTGCAGATATCTCTATGTAGTGGTTGCTTGGAGTTTGACCCAACTGGCTGCCTTATTTGGAATCTACTCCATTATATACCCCCCTGGTGAAATTCAGCCTGTCCAATCTCAGCTCCCCTTAGGTCAGCTTGACCACTGCACCTCCAGCTTCCCGGGGACCCATGACAATAACCGCTCTCCAAAGACAGCCAGTTCCTCCTTCCCAAATCAGACTGGACATAACCCCAAGGTAAAGGAGAGCCCTGAGGTGTTTATACAGAATTAAATATGAGGTACCTTCTATCCCGACCTCACCCCTTCCCATCCCTCACAAAGCCAACATACACCATCACCATTGAGTATAGTCAGGAGAGGGGCTCCAAGAAGTCTTTGGCCAAGGAGCAGGTGGGGCTCCAAGCTGAAGACACAGGGGGGCCCAGAGAGAGAGAGAGAACCTGGGCTGGCTTGCTCACCAGGTTGACGAAATCCTGGTAGCAGATGTGTCCATCCGAATGGCTGTCGGCAAGAGCTAGGAGCACCTCCCTCTTATGTGGGTCCAGCTCGGACCCGTGGCTTTCTAGGAGGCTCCGGAACTTGCCTGTGCTGATGTAGCCGGTGTTCCCAGGGTCGAACTGTGGAAGGAAGGAAAGAAATCACGGATCCCCTTCAGATCTAACCCAAGTCTGGTTTCCTTTTCCACCATCCCTTGGGTCTCCTCTGGGGCACCTGGCTAGCCTCGTGGCTGTAGCTCAGGGCTGGGATGAGACCCAAACTCCCACACTTCCTAAATGTAAGATCCCTGGCAAATCTTTTCACCTCCCTCAGGTTCAAGTCATGCTAACAAAACTCATATATTTATTAAGATTTTTTTTAAAAAATTCTCTTTTTTAAGATTTAATTTAATTTTATTTTCAGATCTGAATTGTCTCCCTCCTACTTCCATCCTCATCCCTTTCATTGAAAAAGTAAGAAAAACATAAACCATTACAAACATAAAATCAAGCAAAACAAATTCTCACCTTGGCTATGGGATTTATATATCTATATCTACACACACATGTATGTAGGTACACACAGACATATACATATGAATTATGTATACATGTGTACATACACAGCTATGTGTGTGCACATAGCTATATCAGCATATCTGAGCCCATCATTTCTCTATCTATGTAGCATTCAATAGACATTTATTAAGCACTTTCTGTTTGCCAGAAACCATACCAAGTGCTTTACAGAGAAAGGCAAAAATTCAATCCCTGCCCCCAAGAAGCTTACCTTCTAATGGGGGCTGGAAGTGGGGAGAGAACCCCAGAGGAAACAATAAGCCTGACAGAAGCAAGATGTATGCATTCAATAGGCGTTTATTAAGCACTTTCTGTTTGCCAGGAACCATACCAAGCGCTTGAGGGTACAGAGAAAGACAAAAATTCAATCTCTGCCCTCAAGAATCTTATCTTCTAATGGGAGCTGGGAGTGGAGAAAGAAATCTAGAGGAAACAATAAACCTGATAGATGCAAGATGTATGCAAAATATATGGAAGACATTAGCAGACTCAATTCCCTCATCTGTAAAATGGGAATAATTAGAGCATGTACCTTATAGATTGTTGTGAGGTTCAAGTGTGTAAAACATTTTTCAAACCTATATAAATGCTATTATAAGAATTTATTATTTCTCTATTCATTTCCCATTAGGCTGTTTGCCCTCTGCCTTCAGCCAAGCAACCTCAGGACCATCTCTCTGGTCCATTTGGCAACTTCTGCTTTGTCCCAAGTCATAAGATACTAGAATTACTAAACTTCTAAGGTAAAAGGGATTGTATAAGATTGTCTGGTCCAACCCCTCCCTCCACAAGGAAAAGGGGCGTCAAGCTAAGAAGGGATGGGAGCTGGGTCTTCAAATCCAGGGCTCTTATCACTGCACCATCATCCCATCATGCACAAAGTCTCTGTTCTGTCTTCCTGATTTTAGGAAACATGAGACAGAGATGATCCTCCCAGAATGTGCGCATTGGTCTCTCGGCTGCATTTGCAACTTGGTCTTCAGCTAGACACAGACATGTATCCACCCAGAAGCGGCTATAGCACACGCCTAGCTCACTACCATCCTGCAGTGCAGCAAACAAAGGGCTCCTCTGATCTGATTCTGGGCTCACGGGGGACCTGGCCCAGGAAGGCTGGGGAATGGACAGCTCCAGGACATAGGAGTGGCCCACCTGGCCTAGATGCGCAGGATTGGGGAGGCTGGGAACCTCCCGACTGAGCATCATTAGCAGGCCGAGCCAGGGGCAGGAATGGGGTGATGAGTCCCCTGGGAGCTGATCCAGCGAGCTCCACGGTCTGCCTGGCAGGTGGGTGCTTCATGTAATTTGATGACAAGGCAGTCACTTCTCTCGCCCACAGAAGGGAAGAGTCAGGAATCCAGGCAGGATTCCTAAATCTGCAGAGAGGCGGCTGTCAGCTGGATGGCTGGAAGAAACTTCCTAATTAGGAAAGTTGCTGACAAAGAGAATAGACTACTTTGGGAGGTAGAGGTCCCGTCTTTACTGGAAGTTTTTAAGAGGAGACTGAGTGAGGGCCATCAAGGATGCTGCCCTAGTACAGGTTAGAGTAGAAGAGCTCCATCCTGCCCTTTCTCCCTGGGACCGAGACAGCAAAGGTATGTAAAGAGTCTCCCTGGGACTGAGACAGCAAAGGTATCATGTAAAGAGAGCTAGATTTGGAATCAGAGGAACTAGTTTCAGATCCTGCCCCTGCTATTTACTGCCTTATTACCTCAGTAATAAGCATACAGTCTAAGGTCCCTTTCAACATCTAAGGTGCTAAAATAGCCCAAGAGATTACACTACCTTACCAGAGACCTTCTCTTTTCCCTGCCACCCCAGAATCCCCTGAACCTACCCTTTGTCTGTCAGAGAAAGAGTGGAATGGACAACATTTGCTGTAGCTAAGTCACCACCAACATGTTCCCAATAGGTCCTGCAGGAATTTGACATCATCCCCCCATCCTTTGGGAGACCCGTTCTCTGGCTGGGGGTGGGAGTGGGGAGGGTGAGCTCAGGGAAAGGGCCCATCTGCCCTCATTCCATCTCCAGACAAAGGACCACCTGCTCTCCTCCATCCCCTGGGTATTCTCCCATTGTCCCCGTGACCGTGCTTGCCCTCTGCCTCTTACCCTTAGCCTCCCACAAGCACATGACAAGAGTCCTAGTGGGGAGTGGATGAGCTAGAAAACAAATTGGAGTGAGTCCGAGGCATCTTTCTCTCTGCCAAAATCTTGCCCCACCAAATTGGGGCCAGACGGGCCACCAGAGGGGAGACTGGCACCCCTACTAACAAGATGTCAGGGACAGCTGAGCACACATGAGGGGTGAAGGGAGGGCAGCTGCAATAGGAGCTTCCCAGACACAGCTGGGCTGGCATCACTTGACCCATCAGCCCCAATAGTAGGTAAGACGGGGCAAAAATAGTATTCAGAAGAAGAATTGGGGCATGGACTGAGAGAGGTTTTATGAGGATAGAGGAAAATCTCTAAAAACAAAAAACGAAAAATCATTCACATGCAGAGGGAAGAGGGAAGAGAAGAGGGTGGGTATTAGGGCAGGAAAAAGACTACTTATACCCCCACTACCCATGACCCCCACCAAATCAAATTTTAAGCTTAGAATAAGGCTTCAAGTCAAATGAACAAATCAAAACCAAAAGGCTTGCCCCAACCATGGACAAATTATGTAACATCTCTGGGACTCATCTTTTGCATCTATAAAATGGGAAGCATAATATCTGTAGGAGAAGGGCAACCTGGAAGAACTGGGACTGAGTCTTGTTTCTAACTTATAATGAGTTGAGAACCCTGAATAAGTCACTTAACCTTCAAGAATTTTAGGCAACTAAGATTAAGTCGCAGGGGAGAGAAGACTCCACATCAGTGGAGCGAATTTCCTCAGCTGGGTGTTCCCTGTGCCAATAAATTTCAAGTTCTGTCTCCATATTCAAGTCCTATAATGTCCAGCTCATAGGGTTATAAGGCTTCAGTAAAATGTGTGAAAAGTGCTTTGTAAATTGTATCACACAATACATCAGTTAGAGTTAGACCACTGATCCTGGAATCCTGAAGATCCAAGTTTTAATCCATGTCAAACAATTACTATCCATAAGACCAGAGGCAAGTCATTTGTCTCAGTTTCCTCATCTATAAAATGGGGATAATAAAAACACCTTCCTAGGATTGTTGTGGGGATCAAATGACATATCTGTAAAGTGCTTTTCAAATGCCAGGTGATTCATTACGATCTCATTCTTCTCTGATGAGATCCAGATAGAAATAATCTCTCCTGTAATCTCTCACTTACTTTCCCCACAGCCAACAAACATGTTCATCCTCAAAAAAAGTCCTAAACTGATCCAGGTATCCTTGCTATCATCTCATATCTCTCCTCTCTTTTGTGACTAAATTCATTTACAAGGAAGGAACTGTCTACAATAGGTTCTTCCATTTCATCTCTTCTCTCTCTCTCTCTCTCTCTCTCTCTCTCTCTCTCTCTCTCTTTGGCCGAGGCAATTGGGGTTCAGTGACTTGCCCAGGGTCACAAGCCAGGAAGTGTTAAGTGTCTGAGGCCAGATTTGAACTCAGATCCCCTTGACTTCAGGGCTAGTGCTCTAACCACTGTGCCCCTTCACTCTCTTCTTAATTCTCTACAGTGTGGTTTCTACCCTCAATATTCAACCAAAACTCATCTCTCTGAAGTTACCATTGAAATCTTAATTGTCCAAAATAACATTTTCTTAATGCTAATCTCTCTGACACCACCCATCATGGTGACCATCCACTCCTATACACTCTCTCCACTCCTTAGGTTTTTAGGATTCTCTTCTCTCCTGGCTCTCCTCCTCCCTATATGATTCTCCTCAGGATCTTTGCCCTGAAATGTCTACTAAGTGTGGGAACCACAGGGTTCTCTTCTCTTCTTCTAGTATCTTACTTGGCGATCTCAACAGTTCTCACGGAGTCAATTATCATCTCTATGCTTATGATTCTCAAATTTACTCATCCAGCTCTAACTTTTCTGTTTGGCTTCCACTTTCAAATCTCCAACTACCCACTGAGCATCACAAACTGGATGTCCTGTAGACATCTGAAACTCAATATATCCAAAACAGAACTCATCATCCTTCTCTCCTTCTTCCTAACTTCTCTGTTACCACTGAAGGCACCACTGCTACATTAGTCCCAGGTAAAATCCCACCCTTTTCAGGAAGCCTGTCCCAGTCCCCCTTAATTCTAGCACCTTCCCTCTGCTGTTTATTGTCTCCAATTTATCGTCACATATTTTGTTTACATTTGTTGTCGTTTGGTCCCTTAATCCTGACTCATTGTGACCTCCCACTTGAGGTTTTCTTGGTAAAGGTACTAAAGCAGTTTGCCATTTTCTTCTCCAGATCATCTGACAGATGAGTAAACTGAGTTGTTTGCATAGCTCCTTGAAAGCAAGGGCCATCCTTTGCCTTTCTTTGTTTCCCAAGTATTTAAAACAGTGCCTGGCACATAGTAGGCATTTAATAAATGTTTATTGATCGACTACAATTGCACTTATTTGTCAGTTAGATATAATGACTTGTTTCTGTAATTATTAATTAGGATGGCTTTTGTCTGAGATCCGCTATGACATACAGGGCCATTCCTTCAGCGTCTCAGGGGCTCTAAGTGCCCCATGGCTTCCTACTTCTCAAACTCAGCATGAAAATGTTTAGGCTGGGACCCTCATTAGGCACTCTCAGAGCAAGCTAGCCCTAAAAAACAAAAGACAATACTCCATTGTTTTGATTATACTATTAAAAGTTCCACTCCTCCCCCTACCATTTCAGGGGGTCCTGGATTATCTAAGAGTTGATCTGACTGGATGGGAGGTCCTGAAACATTCTAAAAGAGAAAGAGTCTTAACCTGGAGACTTAAAAAACTTAAACTTTAAACTTAAAGAACTTTAAAAAAATTTATAACTATATTTCAAATATGATGGGTTTTCCTTGTAATTCTATGCATTTTATTTTATGTATTAAAAATATTCTTTGGAGAAGGAGTCTATAGGCTGAGTCACCCTATTGCCAAAGGGATGCAGGACACAAAAGAGGTCAGAAACCGCTCCACTAAAAGAAGGGAGGTATATCTAAATTAGGGAACGGGGAAAGTAAGTACTGAGCAGCCTGGGGGTGGTCTGAATCTAAAGGGAAGAGGGGGGTAGTGTGGCCAGTCCAGGGCTGGGTTGCTGGAGGAATGTGAGCAATGAATGAGGCTACAGGGGCCCAGCTGGGAGAGCTGAATTGGACCTGAGGGTTAAGGGAGTAGCCTCAAGGCAGTAGGGTTCTGAATAGCACCCAGGGTGGCTGGGGCTCTATATGAGGCATAAGGCCAAGTTAAAGATGCAGTCTGAAAGGGCTGGGGAGAGCAGAGGGAGGCTAAACGGGCCCAATGGGGAGCCCATTGACGCAAAGTGCTGGCACTAAAGGAGAAGCCCCCACAAGTCCCCTCCTCCCACCCACCTGCCATGGCCTTGAAAAGAGCCTCAAGCGGCTCAGTGGGAATTTTTAATCCAGCCAGCACCCCCACCCTCGGGCCCCCTAATCCCCCCCAGCTCCTCCCCTCCCCAGCACCAGGCTTTCAGACATCTATCTCCCCTTCCTCAAACCCTTTCCCTGACACTCTAATACCCCAAATAACTACAGAATGCCTGGTGTCTTTTCCCAATCTCCCAACTTGGGGAAAGGGGGTCCAGAAAAAAAGAGATCTTGATTCAGAGCTAAAGAAGCTGGGTTTTATAAGTTTTTGTGCCTCAGTTTCCCCATCTGACACATGGCATGATGTGAGGTAAGATGGTGCAGTGGGTGAAACCTTTGATTTAGAGTCAAATGAGCTGTGTTCAAATCTTATCCCAGGAACTCTCACTTTCTGGGCTTTTGAGTTCCTCACCTATAAAATGAGGGAGATGAACTGTATGAATTCTGAGGGTCCCTTCCAATTTGAGGTCTGTGAAAGCACAATCTAACAAACTGGGAGAAGCCCAAGAGATCCTGAGAGCGAGTCAGCACTGAGGACAGGACAGCTCCAAATCCATTCAGGGTGAGAATCTGGGTACTTAAACTTTGTATATAAATAGGGTAAATTGTATCCCTTCCTCCAGACAGTAAGAAGTGGAAGTTTGGAGATGTCTCCTGGCAGTTTTAGGAAATGTCAGTGCAGAATTTAGCCTGTCCAACCCAGGCAGTTAACAGGGCATCCAGATTCTGTCCCTGGAGCCCCATCTCCCAAACTGACTCTCCACCTGAAACAAATCCAACTTCTGGCACTTATTACCATTGTGACCCATGGCAAATCACTTTACCAATCTGGGACTCAGTTTCCTCATCTATGAAAGATGGAGTTAGACTCATTAATCTCTAAATTCCCTTCCAATTCAAAATAAATGAACCTATGTCAAATTCATTTTCTTTCACTAAGATAGCATGGTTTAAGGGAAAGAATGATAGATTAGGAGCTAAAAGACCCGGTTTGAATCTCAGCTCTGTTAGACATTACTTATGTAATCTCAGTTATCACTTGTCTTTCCTTTTCTGTAAAATTAGAACATTTCAGGAGTATCTCTCCAGGAAGTGAGTGATCAAAAGAAAGCTTCCACTAATACAAAAATGTAGTAGAGAGGAACTGGAAACAAAGCAGACGTCCATCGAATAGGGAATGGCTAAACATACAATGCTACATGAATGTCAGGGAATATTACTGTTCCTTAGGAAACAAAATTCAGAGAAGAATAGGAAGACATAAGAACAGATGCAAACAGACAAATCCAACAAGTAAAACAATACTGCAAAGACAATGACTGCTACAATGTAAATGGAAGAAACACAAGGCCATAAAACTAAACACAATTATAATGACCCATCTTGGCCTTAAAGAAAAGTTGTAAGAAGGTACCACCCTTCCTTCTTTGTAAATATGGTATATAGTAGGTAAGGAATATCCCATCATGTCACCTCAGTTCATATGTGGGTTAATTTTGCTGTATTGATTATTTTTCTCTTGTTATAAAGGCTGGATCTCTGGTAGTGGGGGAGGACTTTCTACTGGAAAATGCAGATCATATAAAAACAAAAGATAAAACAAATAATTTTTAAAATAAAAACTTAAAAGGGAGTATATATTCTTTATATTCCTTTGAGACCAGCTCAGAGGTCATTTCCTGTTCTAAATTTACAAATCTATAATCCTTTCCCTTTCCTGAAGGAGTTTATGTTCTACAAGGGGAGGAAGAATGAGGAACAACATTATACATAGATAAATTCAGCATACGTTTTTGTCGTGTGATACCTTCCAAATTTTCTAATCATTTCTATGTTTTTGTTTCCAAATCATTCTCCCACAATCATTCTTATTATTCTCAAACACTAATAAAAAGGATAGAGGAAGAATCAGATGCCCAGGACACAGCAGAAAGAAGTTCCATTTGGTTTCAAGAAACTTTAAATAACCTCGAGGGTCAGACTGGGAAGCCATCCTCCAGCTTCTCCCAAACTTTACTTCTCCAGACCTCAGCAATGATCCTTATCAGCCATCAAATAGTTAAATGGCATAGTAGAAAGCTAAACATGCTTCAGGAAGACCTGAGTTCAAATACTACCTCAGTCACTTACTATGTAAATTGATTTTAAAAAACCCAACTCTCCTAGCCTCAATTTTCTCATCTGTAAAATGGGGAGTGACTTTAGCACCTACCTGGCAAGATCTAGTACGGCTCAAATGTAAAAACATATATAAGATTCTTTGCACTATACAAATGCTAGCTATTATCATTTAATAGCTGTATGTACAGCTATTACATAGCAGTATGTACCCCAAGAGGAAAAAGTACAAAAGAATAACACGTCTCTATATATATATATTGTATTTAATTTATACTTTAACATATTTAACATGTATTGGTCAACCTGCCATCTGGGGGAGAGGGTGAGGGAATGAAGGGGAAAAATTGGAACAAAAGATTTTGCAATTATCAATGCTGAAAAATTACCCATGCATATATCTTGTAAATAAAAAGCTATAATAATAATAATAAAGAATAACATGTATCTTTTCTGGGGAATACAGGGAAAGGGTAGGAGCTGGATAGTTGACCAGATTCTTCTATTTGCCTTCTTAATCAGGAATCTGAAACTGAATGGAATTAATGAGCCTGCCCAGTGGTTACTGCTCTATAGAACTGACCCAACCCATCCACCCAAGCCCCCCTCTCACCATTCATAGACATTTACAGCCTCTCATAAATAAAGTTTTGGTCAGCAGCTGCAGGAGGGGAGGAAGATGGGAGGGCAGCAACACTATTCCAGTACTTTTCGATTGCAAGTGAGAATAGGGAAAGAGCTCCATAAATCACACTACCCTATTTTTCCAAGATGCTTTTTACTACCAAAACTTAATCACTTTAGACTATATGCAAGCTACAAAAGGGTTAGCCTAATAACAATAATTACAGATAGTATTTAAATAGTAATTTAAGGTTTGCAAAGTGCTTTATAAATATTATCTCATTTGAGCCTTTACCAGAACGTAGGTAATATTATTAACTTCATTTTACAAGGAGGAAACCAAGGAAGAAAAAGGTTATGACTTTTCCAGGGTCATGCAGCTAGGCTGAATTTCAACTCGGGTCTTCCTGAATCCAGCCATATTATTCTATTCACTGAGCCACAGAAAAAAAGTGACCATAGACCTAGATTTAGAAAGGACTCCTGAGACCATTTAGTCTTTCCTTTTCCTCCTCTCTGTTTTACAGACCAATCAATTAGCAAGCTTGATGTTTCTTCTATGTACTTGGCTCTATGCCAAGTGTAGGGGATGCAAACAAAAATTAAAGTCCCTGCCCTTAAGGAGCTTATATTCTATTTGGGGAAGAAAACAGATACATAAAAGGAGGATAAATAGAAATAGTTAAATAGGGACAGCTAGGTGGCGCCATAGTGGATAGTGTTGGGCATGGAGGCGGGAAGATTCATTTTCCTGAGTTCAAATCTGACCTCAGCCACTTCCTAGTTGTATGACCCTGGGCAGGTCATGTCACCCTGTCTGCCTCAGTTTCCTCAACTATCAAATGAGCTGGAGAAGGAAATGGCAAACTATTCCAGTGTCTTTACTAAGAAAACCCCAAATGAGGTCACGAATTGGACATGACTGAAAAACAACTGCGATCCTAAGATGACCTTGGAGATCCATCCCAGTCCTAGATGTGTGATCCTAAGATGGCCTCAGAGGGCCATCTCAGTCCTAGTAAGATGGCCTCGGAAGTCTGATCTCTTCCCAATCCAGGAAAACATGTCTACTTCTGAAATGTGCAAACATAGATATACAAATACACCATTAGTCAATGGGTCAGCTCAACAATGTCATATTCAGCCTCATGAAATGTTAGAGCTGGAAGGAACCTTAGAAATTAATGAATTCAGTTCTAACATTTTAAAGAAGGGGATTTCTTCCTCAGTACCATATCTATGACCTGTAAATCTCAGTCTTGAACCACAGTGAAAGTAAAAAGCCCAAGCAAATTTTGAAAGTTCCCAAAGAGATCCTATGTAGAGAAATCTAGAGAAATTACAAGTTGTCTAAAATATCTAGTCATCTCTAATTAGTCAGTCACCAAGTAGTGTGCAACCGATAGAATTTAAGTTCCTTGCAGGTAAGAATTGTCTTGCTTTTCTCTCTATCTTCCCTACTTCCTGTTACAATACCTGACAAAGGGTAGCATCCTAATGAACACTAACTGCTAATAATTTGAGTGATTAAAGATTAACAAACATCTCGGTGTTCTTATTGGCCATCAGAAAGGAAACACATTCTGTTGCCAAAATTATATTTGTCAAATCTCATGATGTAGCCTTCCAGAATTAGGGATTTCTTCTTTCCACACACCAATAAAATAGATAAAAGTAAGGCTTCTTTTTCTACTAAAGTCTTACTTGGACTTTGTGACAGAGATTAATTGCATTTTTGAATCCTATACTAGTATACACAAGTTTATGTAGATCCTACTAACCTAGAAAGGATTTGAATACAAGGGGCCTAATGATTAAGTGTGTACCCATCTATGGTGGGATCAGTAGTTTCCTTCTGCAGCTCCCCTGACTCTAAGGTAGCTTCCTTTCCTATAACCTGATTAGTCCCAGCTTCCTGGTCTGGGTCATAAGAGGTCCCAATCTTCTATAGTAGCCATCTCTTAGATTTAATAGGTACCCAAGACCACTAGAGTTATTGTACTTTGATGACTGACCGATTGTCCATTCATGTTTCCAGATGAAGCTGAGAGAGACCACATCCAAAGAATTTAAATGCTACTATATCCTTATTGCACACCCTTGCTGTTTAGAGTAAAATAAATTTCTTCCTTTGTTAAATGTTTTCCTTTCCCCAAAAAAGAAGGAAGAGCTGAGATCTTTAGAGTGGAAATGATTTACCCACATTTCCCCAGCTAATGAGTAATCCGGGATAAGATTCTAAGTTAAGCAGACCCAGTGTTCTTCCCACTAAACCATGAACCAGAGAGTTCATCTGGAAACTGGATGAAAACTCAACCATCTCTGTAAAGCCTGTTAAGTAGGAATGCCTTTCCTTCCCCTGCTTTCTCTGCCTTGTCTCTTTCCAGCAGATCACAGCCAGATAAATAAGAATAGTAATAGTTAACATTTATAGAGCACTTTATGATTTAAAAGTACAATAGTAATGATGGTGATGATGATAGCTAGGATTTATAAAAGCACTTATTATGTGCTAGATACTGTGCTCAAGATTTTTACAATTAATATTTCATTTGATCCTCACAAAAACTCTGTGAAGTAAGCGCAAATATTTCCCCCATTTTATGGATGAGGAAACTGACACAGCTCTGTCCAGGATAACACAGCTATTGTGTTTGAGGTAGGATTTGAATGTAGGACTTTAAAGGTCTAAATCCAGTGCTGTCTACTATGCCATCTAGCTCCAGCAGTGAGAGGACTGAGGGACTGGGGTTCATAGGAAGTTGGCTCTAGAATAAAAAAGGATATTACTGACATCAAATTTAATCCTCCCCCATTTTACAGATAAGGAAACTGAAACCCAAGAAAGTAAAATGGTCTGTTCCAAAATTATACAGACAGTTAAACAGCAGAGGTAAGATTTGATGCCAGATTCTCTGACTTCAATTCCCATGCTCTTTCTACCAGACCAAGAGTTCAGAGACCTGTGTTTGAGTCTTTGTACCAATAATTATCTGTGTGACCTTCATCAAGTCATTTTTTTTCTCTCTGAGCCTCAGTAAAACAGAAGTGGGAAGGTTTGCTTAGAGGACTAAAAAGTTCCTTATAACTCTAAAATTCTATGATTCTAGGACATGTGGAGACTGATTAATGCAGTCAAACCAGTTTAATAAGCATAGGGAGGGGAGAAAGTTTCAAGCTCTGACCCCTCAGGCAATGCTTCCTCCAGAGAATTTTATTTAAGTCACACCTCTCCTTTCTCTCAGGAAAGTTCAAGTAGAAAGGGAAGCTCTTATTTCCTTTAAGCTGTAGGTGCAAAGAATACAGCAATATCCTAGAAAGATGGAAGAATCCTAGATAGGAAAACCAATTTTTAATTATAATCTCAATTCCTGGGGAAGAGCCATCCATTTGAGTGTATACATAAGATGCTTCCTTATCCCATCACAGGAGACTTCTAATCCACCTGCAGTTTTATAGATTGAAAACTGGAAAGGATATCAGAGGTTATCTAGCCCAAATTCTATCTTGCAAAGGATGCCCAGAGTTAAAAGGATAAGTCATGAAAGAGGAAAGTAGAATCAGCATTTGAACTCAGGTCTTATGATGAAAAATCCAGCATTCTTTTCATGATAGATACTGCTTCATTTGGGCAAGACACAAAGAAACATACCATCTGGAATCTATTCCAAAATTGGCTCTTCTAGGTAGAAAAAAAAAAAAAAAGGTCTTTTTAAAAAAAAAATTTTAAATTTAAAATTAGGATAGGATCAGTGAGGTTGGCTTTATACTGTACATGTATTCTGAACTCCAGGTAAAAAAGAAATTCAATTCTAAATAACTGAAGAATATATAAAATATTTGGGAATCCACTTACCAACACACACATAGGACTTATATAAGTATGGCTGTGGAAATACAGAAGTTATTATGGAAATATAGAAAAGCCTAAAAATTGAACTTACTAGTTGTTCATGGTTGGGACATGTCAATATAATATAAATGACAATAGAAACTAAATAATACAATATTTTGTACTAAATTGCATAATATAATAGAACTAAATAACAAAATAGCTACTAAAGTGATTTACTTGTTTAGTGGCATGTCAAACTACCAAAAGATCATTTTAAAGAACCAGAAAAAAAACTCTTAACAAAATTCATTTGAGGAACAAAAGATCAAAAGTCTCAAGGGAAATAATGTAAAAGTGGTAAGTAAAGTGTTCCAGCAGTGTCAGTTCTCAAACCATACTGTAAAAAACCGAACTTTTTGATAATCATCAAACTATTTGACATTAGTTTAAAAAAAATTAAAAAGTTGATCAATAAGACAAAAATAAACAGAGAAGCATAGTATTTGCTAAAGCTTGAAACTTCAGCTTTTGGGAAAACTGAAAAGAAGTCTGACAGAAATTAGAATTAGACCAAAATCTCACACCATATGCCACAATAAGCTCCAAATGGATATATATCCTGACCTAAAAGGTCACATGATAAATAGATTCACGAAACAGAGAAATAGAAACCGTTCACAGCTATGAAAGAGGAAGATTTCTTGACCAATCAAGAGATAGAGAAATTAATAATGCATAAGATAGACAATCTAGATATATAAAATTAGAAAGCTTTTACATGAACAAAATCAATGCAACTAGAATTAAAAGGAAACTTATTCATTAGAGAAAATCTTTTCAGAACATTTTTCTGATAAAGGACTGATAGCCAAAATATAGTGGGAAATGATTGAAATATTTAAAAACAAGAGTCATTCCCAATGAACAAATGGTAAGAAGTGAATAAGCAGTTCTCAAAAAGAAAATCAACTTTCAACGTCAATATGAAAAAAAATGCTTCAAATCACTAATGAAGGAAATGAAAATTAAAATAACTTTCTAAATTAAAAAGGTAAGGGAAAAGA
Organism: Antechinus flavipes; assembly: GCF_016432865.1. Classification (NCBI taxonomy): domain Eukaryota; kingdom Metazoa; phylum Chordata; class Mammalia; order Dasyuromorphia; family Dasyuridae; genus Antechinus; species Antechinus flavipes. The sequence continues at coordinate 33,107,452 of NC_067401.1, read as the reverse complement.
AAATCATAATTGTTGGAAGTTATGGAGAATAAGCATACCAAAGCATTGATGGTAGATGGTGAATGGAGGGCTGGCTCTGGTATACTACTGGCTCTTGACTCGCATAGTGCCTAGCCCATAATAAATGCTTAATAAATGTCGATAAATTGACTAATTAATTATTTGCAATGCAATTAATGCAATGGCTAGTCAAGACTTCAGAGGAACGTTGATGAAGTAAACTTTCTACTTCTTTAAGTAATGGTCTAGAGGTACAGAAGGAAACATGCATTTTATATGTAGTCAATTTATGTAGGTTTTGTTTGACTAAACTAAATTGCTATAAATAAAGGAGTTTTTTTTTTTTTTTTAGGGGGGGTGTAACTTTACACTAGAGGAGACCTAGTGCTAATAACAATGGTATTTATATAGCTCTGAAAGATTTGTATAGTTTTATAAATATTTTCTCATTTGAAACTTATAATAAGTCTAGCCCATTTCACAGATGAGGAAACAAACACAAAGGTTTTATTGTGGCGGTTACATGATTTTGCCTAAGGTCAGATAATTTGGGACAATATTTGAATTCATATCTTTCTAATTCCGGGTCCAGCATTTAATCTACTCTACTACCTAACTCCTTAATAAGACTTCCTAACAATAGTAATGTCAGTAAAAAAGAAAAGAGCATCAATGAAACATATAAATACATAGAAGAAATCTCCATTGGTTAATTGAGGTTTGGAAGGTATAATAGAAGAGCTTTGCAACTTCTATGCTGAATGAGTATATACTCAAAATAAAAAAAATAAAATAAAAAACCCAAACAAGCTATATATAATTAGATTCTCAGCTTCATATACAATCCTCTTTTTCTGTTCTTTGGTATATTTCATTGGTGTTTATCAAGTTTAGAATACCTTAAAATTTTTTTTTAAACATAAAGAGCTAGTAGGGGGCGGGGGGGGGGAGAGAAATTAAAGATAGCGGATGAGGTCTCTAAGTTCTTTTAAGCCTCTTCCCTTTGTCCTTCTCTGGGAGCCCCTCTCTCAGCTCATTAATCGCATGTTCCAGGGACATAGGGTCTTGGAGCAGCAGCAGATGACACAGCCTCAGGGGCAGGTGTTTCTCCCTCTGTGCCTGTATAATCTATTCAGCCCTCTTGTCTGTTCCCCTTTTCCCAGAGTCTCCTTGAGCCAGCTTGCTAGAGAACTGCAAATGAGATGAGGCTTTAGGGTCAGGGGATGTGGAGGGTCCCCATATGGGGGAACCAAGGGGGGAGGGACCAATGGAGGAAAAATCAGATGGGAAGAAAGAAGTATCTTTCCTTATGGGAACCTCTCTGGTTTAGGAAAAGGCAGGCTCTGCCATCTGTAGCTCTACCAGGGCCATCATCTCAGAAGTAATTTTTTTTTACTCAAAGCTGCTGAAGACATCTACTATCTCAGATGTGTCGTGTTGTATGACAGGAGATGACAGGAGAATACAGACACATAGACTCAAATCTATCTCCATCTCCAGAAACAGAATTCCAAATTTGTGCACCCCCACTGATGACAAGTAGGTTAATGACCCCATCATGGTCTGTATGTAAAAGATTGACTTCATAAGGTCAATGATTTGGACCTGGGGAACTTTAAAGATTAAAGAGCCCAACCTCCTCACTTTACAAATGAGAAAACTGAGGTCTTCCAGAAAACTGGAAGATCAGATTTAGAACAGGAAGGGACTTCAGAACTAGTCCAAGCCCCTTATTTCACAGATGAGGAAAATGAGACCAAAGGAATCATTAGGATCCAAGAATCCTTTAAATCTCGAAGGGAGTTTAGAGACCAGTGGTCCAACTCTCCCATTTGACAGATGAAGTTACAAAGACTTGGAGAGTTGAAGTGACTTTGCCCAAGGTCACTTATGAATTTCCTATTAAACCCACTTCCTCCTCCTTGCCTCTTTGGAGTTGCATCCAACTATATCTGTACTATGTGTGAAGAAATCTGAGAACTAGAACTCAAATGCTGTTTCACTGGTCCACAACACACTCTCATCTCTGCCTCTCTGCGCAAAGTCATGATACGATAGTAGCAAGGAATATGAGCATTTGGGATATTTTAAGCTCTACAAAGAGCTTTACATGTGTTATCTCATTGGTCCTCCCACCAACTCTGTGAAGTAGGTACTATGGAAGAACTTTAGAATCAATTGTATGACATGAGAGACATAGATGGGCATGGCGTGCCCTCATCAGACAAGGTGCTGTGCCCTATGAGCAAAGCAAAATTGAAGTAGCTCAGAACAAACGCGAGATGCACAAAATCAGAGAAGTCACCCCCAAATGTTCATAGGGACTTTTTGTGTCAGACTTGTGGCAGAGCTTTCTGAGCTCAGGTTGGTCTGATCAGCCACAGTTGGACACACTGTAAATCAGCTCTAACATAGTGATGTCATTTTGACTCTCTTCAAGAATGGAGGTCAACAACCAACCAACTAACCATTATGATGCCCATTTTACAGATAAGAAGACTGAATCTAAAAAGCATTAAGGGACTTAAGGTCACACAGGGAAGAAGTGCCTACTTTAGGATTTAAAGTCAGGTACACTATATTCTATTCCACTTAGCTGCCTTTAAGAATTATAGCAAACATATGCATGTATTTTATATGTGTGTATATACATATCACCAATAAGATTTGAAAGCTACTTTATACACACTATAATTGGAAAGAAGGAATAAGCATTTATTAAGCATCTACTATTTGCTAGACATATTTGTGTATGTGTGTGTGTGTGTATAAAGTTCTTTTCAAATCTTATGATACACACATGTATATCATAGGATTTGAAGAAGACTTTACTTACACACCACAATTGGAAGGAATAAGCATTTATTAAGCACCTACATTTGCTGGACATATGTGTATGTATGCATGCATATAGTCCTTTTCAAATCATATAATGATACATATGTACATGTATAAACATGTATTGAAAAGTATAATTTAAATCTTATAATGATACATGTGTGTATATATATATATATATAGATATAGATATATAGACCTTTTCAAATTTTATAATGACACACGTGTAAATCATTATAAGATTTGGAAAGAACTTTATATGTACACTATAATTAGAAGGATGGAGTAAGCATTTATTAAGCACCTACTATTTGTCTAACAAATAGACACTGTACTAAATGCTTTTCAAATATTATCTCATTTGATCTTCACAACAACCTCAGTGATATTATTATCCTCATTTTACATTTTCATCTGATGCTGAATTTGAACTCAATTCTTCCAAACTCCCGGGCATTTTACCAATTAGCTGCCACAATATGAGGATGAGACTCACTTAATCCCTCTGCCAAAAGTGTCCACACAAGATGAACCAACCACTTTACCTAATTACTAATCAGAGCCAAAGGAAGAAAAAAAGGATCAAATGAAATTCTGTCAAATACATTTCCAATATAAAATGGTGTTCTTCCAAAGTGAATAGCTCTTTATAAAAGTGCTTGCTTTTCTATTGGTCCTGTGGTAAGGCCAGAAGATCACAGATTTAAAACTGAAGGATCTTTAGAAACTATCTAGTCCAATACCCTGTTTACAGATCAGAAAAATGACAAACTCAGAGAAGTTAGGTGAGTTGCCCAGGTTCACAGGAGCAAGATTTGAACTCGAGGAACTTGGCTCCAAGGATGATCTAATTATCTCACTAAAAAGAAAGGAAAACTCTCAAAACACAGAGTGAGTGTCAAATCCCACCATTCCAATCCCATCAAATGAGGGGAAATCATAACCAGCTCTGCCTGGAGAATAAGACAGAACGAAAGAAAATGTCATGACAACGTGGTGTAGGAGAAATAATACTGCATTCAGAGTTAGAGGAGTTCAAATTCCACCTCATATGTTTCCTGTGTGACTTCACTTAATCCTTCAGTTCTTCAGTTTCCTCATCTGTTAAAGGAGTGAATTGATGTCTACATCTATGATCTTAGAATCTTTTGAAATGAATCATTAGGAATTTACAAAATGAAGTGGGATGGAGATCAGATATAAAACCAAACATCCCAAGCAAAGATTAACTAGGAGAGGTTATGATGATTCATTTTCTGGAGGTCTTTAAAAAGAGACTCAATTCCTGTTTGTCTAGAATGGTATAGTTTCAGGGGAAGGAGAGCTGGAAGTGGTGGTGGTATTTAAAAATCACCTCCAGTGTTCCCTTCCGGCTTGAGGAACAAGGATCATCTAGGATCTCTGATAGACATGACCACATTTGTCCTCTAGGTACCCCTCAATGCTCTCTTAATAGTTTTTCAAAATCAATAGAAATAGTCTATCTGAAAATGTAAATACACACAATCTAACAGAACTAATGAGATAAACAAAAGAGAGGGAAGAAGGGGGAGGAGAGGAGAAGGAGCAAAAGAGACAGAGAGAGAAACAGAAAAGAGACAGATAAAGAGAGAAACAGAGAGGGGAGAGGGAAAGGGAGGGAGGGAGGAAAGAAGAAAGGAAGGAGAGGGAGAGAGAGAGAATAGACTTTGTTCAGATTCTAAATTAATCAGGTATGAAAGACTGTACAAACTACACTCATATCCTTGAGAAGCCATGGCCCACTGTGCTGTCCCTAAGGGACCCTCGGTGGAAGGACAATGACTCCCAAATTCTACAGCTCCAGTCCTTTAGACCCAAAATTTTTGGATATCTCCACTGGGATTTGGCTTCAAACTTAGCATGTCTAAAACTGAATTCTTTCTTTTCCCCCTCCATGTATGCTCCTCTCCCTCTCCTCCACCTGCTTTCATGGCTCAAAGCCAAAGAGTTCTCTTTGACTCCTCAATCAAAACAATAAGCATTTATTAAGCTCCTACTTTTCACCAGGTCCCATTCTAGGTCCTGGTAGATACAAAGATAAAAACAAAGCAATCATTGCCCTCAAAATGCTTACAGTCTGTCAGGGAAAATACCACATAGACAGAAGTACATAGCAAAATAGATACAAAGTAGAGGTAAGATAATTTGAGGGGATCCCTAGTAGCTGAGAGAGGAAACAAGATGTATAGATCTCAAGTGGGAGATGCCTTTTGGAGCTGAATTCTGAGGAAGACTAAGGACTCTCAGAGAAAGAGGTGAGGAGAACATTTACTGGATTTAGAGACATGACTCTAGACAAGTCCCTTAATCTCTGTGCCTCAGTTTCTTCATCTATAAAGGAAAGGAGTTGGACTTTATGATTTTTAAGGCCCCTTCTTCCAGCTCTAATATATGATCCCCTCTCCCTCTCCCTTTCCCTTTCTCTCTCTCTCCCTTTCTCTCTTTCTCTCTCTCACTTACACACACACACATACACACACACACACACACACACACTCTCACACCACAGTCATCAAGTCCTGTTAATTCTTCATTTCTGATCTTTACCTCATCCATAAACCCATTCCTATCCATTCTTACTGGTTTTCTCTAGGCCAGGCTCTCAGTACCTCCCACTTGTTCTGCATTTTCATTACTGCCTTTATTCTCTCTCCACTTCTAGTTTATTTTACATACCATTGCCAGATCGAACATGCTAAAACTTGGTAGTTAGCAGGTGAAACATCCTCTTCTCCACTCAAAAACTAGCAATTATCTACAGGACAATATTATAGGATCAAAGCATTTAGAGCTAGAAATATCATCAGATGTCACTTTGTGCAAATGTCTGATTTGATAGTTGAGGAAACTGAGGTGTCACCAAGGGGATCAACCTGCCCATGGCTTTCATCAGGCATTCTAGATCTTTCAAAATCTGGCCCTATCTCCCTTTTTCTACCAGAGGCAAATGAGCCCCTCAAATTACCTTGTATCTACCTTATTTCTATTCTCTGAATCCCCCACAAAGACCCTCTGCTGTAATTTGAACAGTCGATTTCCTGACCCCTGCTTATACCTGCTCTGTTTTTTAAAATGCCCAACCTGGACTGGCCTGCTGCCTTCTGGGTACCTATCCATTATGTGGTCTCCTCAAAGGGAGGGGTTTTAAAAGATGCTGTCCAAGGACAGAGTGGTTTCCTTCCTGAAGGTCAGAGCTCTATTTCAGGGCTTAAAAAGCTCTAATTCAAGATTTCCATATACACACGGACTGCCCCCCTCCCTCTACTGCAATCTTAAATGCTGCAGATTACCCTATTCCCCAATTTTGGATACAGCCCACCCATCCCCACTTCCCCCCCCCACTCCAGCCTTGAGTGAAATAAGTGAATCAGTCCTTAAATGGAGTGCTCTGAGTCACCCTGGGAGATCAGTGATAATCCTGGGATAGTGGCTAACCCACCCATGGGATTGTTGTCCCAGCACTCCCCACAACTCCAACCCATTGGAGTGCATAGGATTTCCCAGACCGATCAGTCATCTGTAATCATTTGGCATTGGGTTAAACCGGATCCGCTTCTAAGTTTTCAATGGCTTTTGGGGTGGGAGTAAGGAATGGCTTAAAGGAAAGGCCACTGTCCCCAGGGGAGAGACCCATCCAAAGAGGAGAGCAGGGCTCCTTTTGATGCCAGGAGATCAGAAACACGCCAAGCCACACCCACAGGCCGACGTCATCACCTCCGTGAGCAGCCAAGCCTGGGAAACCCACGCAGCAGGAAGATTGATAATCCTGGGGAGGGGGGGAGCTAACGAAAGGAGAGGGGACTGAATTAACTGCTCACATACCTGATCAAACAGGACTTTCCAGTGCTGACAGAGAGGGAAGCCGTGCAGGAGAGGAGAGGAAGAGGAGGAGGAAGAGGAGGAAAAGGAGAAAAGAAAGAAAAAAAATGCTCAGCATTAGGGCATCTGTAACATTAGAAATGCAGCTGATCTGGCCTCCCAGCTTCTTCTGCATTAGATTGGTCTCCAGGCTGCAGAATTGGCAATGAGATACCAGAGGAGAGCCAGTGAGCTGGGCAGCCTTAGTCCTCCCCAACCCATTTCTCCCCACACACCATCCCCAGTCACTATCTGCACTAAACACGAGGAGAAAGGGCAGAGACTCCTTTTTACTTAGGGCAAAGGGGGATCACTCTTGTGGAGGGAGGGAGGGAATACCTTAATCTTATGGTGAGGGGGGTGGGGAGAGATTAGCCCAGCATGAGTCACATTAACTAAGGATACAGTGACCCTAACTCTATTAGATACACGTTTGCCAAGATGGTCACCAGCATGGCTCACGTCCCTCTTTCCCATTAGCTAGCCTTTAGAGAATACCACCTCTCCCAAAGGCTGGGATCCTGAACTTGAAGCAAACGTAGGTTTTAGATCAACCAGTGAGTATTTAACAAAAGCTGTAAGTAAGCATTTGGAATTAAGTATTCACACAGAGCCTGGGGCATTGGGGTGAGTGGGAGTGAGGGGGTGGGAGGAAGGCTTCTGCTGAACTGTTGAAGCAAAAGAGACAACCCAAGGATAATCTACCTCAGATTTATGGGACATCCAGATGGGTCTGTGGGGTCAGCACAAAGGTCAACAGGTCTCTCTCCTATATTCACTTGCCACTCAGTCAGACATAGCCCCTGGGGCCCATGGGCAGAGGACTGAGGTGGCTAGGTGGCTTTCTAATCTGTATTCCTGGGGAATCCTCTGCAGCTCTCTGATAAAGTCATTAAGAAACTCTCTCCAGCCACACCAGATCTCCCTAGTTCTGGGCCATGCTGGTAGCTCCCTTCTCACAACAGCAGAGATCTATTCCATGCCAAGGACAGAGACAGAATGGGAGCTAGACTAAATAGTGAAAGTCCACCATTGACAGAAAGGAACTGCATCCCCACTGGGCGGCTAGCCCGGGAAAGCCCGGGGAATGGGGCACTTCTGAGACAGCCCCTCCCCCACACCCCAAATCACAGTCCTTTTCCCCAGAATCTAGTGGTCATTATCTCTGGAATCACTTGCAATTTTGTTCCCCTAAGTGCTCCCAGAGCTCCAGTAGTAGGTCTAAGTTTGAACCCTAATGTTTCATCTTGCTTGAGCAAGAAAGGTGGACAGAAGCTTATTTTCTTCGCCCCCACCCTCAACTGTATCCATGGGGACTGTGCATAGAAGAGAGAGGGGAGTCACCAAGAGGGTTATCTCCTGTAAAGGGGCCGTGTAGGAGGAGTCTGCAGAGGCACGGAGCTTCTGGGGATTCAAAGTGTCTCGTAGGTCATGAGTTGCGGGGCGAGGAGGGGAGGGGGAGTCACTCCCGGTGACGTCTCTGCCTCTGCGGGAAAACTGTGTGTCCCGGGCACTGCACCATCTGCGGGGAGGGGGCTCTGCTGAGGAAGGGGATCCGGTACTCCTGGGTTCCGAGCCTAGTGCCTAGCAAAAGGGACCCAGGCGCGGCGGGAGGCACAGTAACGGGAATGGAGAACCCCGGGGTTCCCCGGGGAAGAGAAGGCGAGTTGAAACTTGAGGAAATAGTGTCCACTCCGCGATGGATGGGAAGGTGGCCCAGAGGATCCGGCAGCTTCAGCACTAAGTGTGGCCAGCTCCTAGGCGCTAGGATCTGAGCAGGGACCCTTCCCTTTCGCTCCCTCCCGATCACAGGCCCCGTCCCAACACTTCTGCCCTTGGGGCGCCCACATGGATCCTAGGGGTTTCTGCTTCACCTTGAAGCCACCAAGTTACAACCTTCTGGTTATGGGGAAAGGTCTTGAAAGGGGAGAGGAGGAGGAGAAAGAGAAAGAAGGGGGGAGAAAAAGGAGAAGAGAAGGGGAGAGAAGGGGAGGATAGTCTTCCCTCTTCTGCTGCTCCCCAGGGCAGAGAGAGAAGGCGAGCCCAGGCTAGCCCCCCGCTGCCGAAAGTTGCACTTACGTCCTCGGGGGCCATGGGCAGCGGCTCCTCAGGCTCGGGCTCGGGCTCCAGCTCCTCGATGCGCTCCGCCTCGGCACAGGCGGCCACGGCGGGGGCCGGGCTGGGGTGCTCGCCCATGGCCGAGAGCGTCCCGCGCGGGCCCCGGCGCGTCGGGCTAGTTAACTTTCCGCGGTGGCCCCGGCGCCGCTCCGGGGGGCTCCGTGCGCGCAGGGCGCAGCCAGCGCTGCCAACGCAGCCGAGCCGCCGCCGCGGCGGCTGAGGGAGCGAGAGCCCGAGCGCGTCCAGCCGCCTCCGCTGCCGCCGCCGCCGCCGCCGCTGCCGCCTCCGCCGCCGCTGCCTCCGCCTCTGTAGCCGCCGCCGCGGGCTCCAGCCCCCATGGCCCCGGGGAGCCGCCGCGGGCGCGGGGCAAACTTCTCCCGGTGCCGCTCTGGCTCCCGCCCCCGGTCCTGCCTGCGCTCTCCTCCCGGACTCCCTCCCTCCCCCGGCCCTCGTCCCGTCCCGGGCTGGCCCGCCTGGCTCGGCTCAGCTCCGCCGCCGGGGCGCCCCTGGGCCGCCCAGCCCCGGACCCCTATTGGCGGCGGCGGCGGCGGCTTCTCAAGCGCTCTGGCCCCGCTGCGCTGCCAGCCGCCCGCTCTGAGTCCCAGTGTCTGTCTCCTCCCCCTCCTCGGGGCGGAGGCGGGGCGGGGGCGGGGCCGATCAGCCCCCTCCTTCCCCCCCTCCCCCTCCTCTGAGCTTCTGGGCCAAGTTGGCCATGTCCGAGGCAGGCCAGGGAGAGCGCTGGTTAGCGCAGGTTCGAGTGCCCGGTAGCTCCACAGTAGAGGGGAAAGAAGGCTATAGCAGACCCAGGCCAGAGCACCTACCGCTGGGGAGGGCCTTGACAGAAACGCAGAACTCCCCAGCCTTTAAGATTTGCAGGCAAGGCGGAAGGCCCCCTGCTCACTTTCATCATAATCCTAATCGTAATGATGTTATGAGGGATGTTCATGGGTACCAGGCAGCGGGGCAACAGTCTAGAAGTCCTGGGTCCTAATTCTGACTTTAACTCAAAAGAGCTACTTTAGCCGACCAAGCTCTCAGTGACCCTGGGAGATGCTCTAACATAAGGCGTGCTCAACCTTGTTTCTGTGTCCTGGACCCTGGGAACTCTCTGGTGAAGCCTGTGGATCCGTTCACACAATCGTGTTTCCAATGCTTAAAATAAAATGTACAGGATTACAAAAGAATCCTATTAGATTAAGTTACTTTTTCAAAAATTGACAGACTCCAAGTCAAGAATCCCTGAATCAAGAAGTTGCAGAACAGTTACTCATATGCATTGATAGAGTTTTCTCCTCACCAATGAAATCCCTCCTCCAAATTATTATTTTATATTGATTATCATGTATTACCTCAGCTGATAGTTATACAGAACTTTCCGGTTTTACAAATCCCTTTACATACATTACTTAATCAGAACCTCAGTGAATCCTGGGGAGGTTGGTGCTATCATTACCTACATTTTACAACCAAAGAAACTGAGATTTGGAGAAGTTAATTCACTCACTCCAGAATACAAGGCTAATTATTGTTAGAGAAGGACTGAAAAGAAAGGTGTTACTGATTCCCCAATCCAGGGTTCTAGCCACTCCTCTACCACAATGCGGTCTCCCTAAAAGACCCAAAGTCTGTCATCACACTGTCTCCACTCTCCCCCCACTTTGCTTGAGGATCCCTGGGAACCTCCAGAAGAAGAATCCTTCCAGTACAAGAGAAAGGAGGTGGGAAGAGGGATGGCAGTCACTTAGAGGAGATAACTTTGAATCGCAAAGGAGATAAGTAATTGTGTTTTCTGAGGCAGAACTGGGAAAAGAGCAAAATAAATAGGAAGAATGGAGGCAAGGAGAAACTGGAATGAAGTGTGAAATTCAGTGGAGAGGGTGAGAAGTAGGAAAAGGTAGAAGAGAGACCTGAGTCTTAACTATAGCAAGTGTCTTATAAGGAAATTTCTTCAGGATTTTTCTTTTTAGTCACCAATAAACTCCACTATCCTCAGAGAACCTGGGTTCAAATCCTACTTCTGAAGCTTTCCTGTATGATTTTGGGCACATCATTTCACATTGCTTATTTTCAGTTTCCTTCTTTGTAAAATGATGAAGTTGTACTAAATGATCCCAAAGGTCCAGGTCTACGATGGGATGATCCTATCCAAATTCAGGCACTTGGATCTTCAAAGATACCCTTGTCCTTCAATAAAGTAGACCCAGAAAGCAATACATATCCAACCCCACAAAACTCCATGAAAGAGATCACAGCTTTAGAAGGTGTTGAAGGGGACAAGTAGAGAGGATAGAATGTGGTATTGGGTCTGAGCTTCCATGGAAATTAGGAATCCTAACAGGGAAGGAGGGAAAGCATTCCATTTTTGAGGGACAGTCAGGGGCAGAAGCACAGAGATAGGAGATGGCATGCCTGGCACATAATAGGTAATTAATTCTTATTTATTAATTGATTGATTGACTTCAATAGTGATCAAAGGGAAGAACACAAGCTGAAGGATACAGCCAGACTCTTGGAATTATTCAGGAGGAGAAGCTTAGAGACCACCAGGAGCCCACCCATAGGGCTGGAGAACTTCCTAAAGTAGATTAATCACCAAAATATCAATGTTTCTAAGTAGTTCCCAGGGTCTTTGTCCCTTCTTAAAAGTGCAGCCTTAGTTAGAGGCTTTCTTCGGAGCCCTAAGCAAACATCTAACTGCCCTCTGAGGGAGCCATCCAATCTATCAGTTACTGGAAAAGTCCTTCTCTAGTCCAGGGCTGCACCAGAATGTTTCTTCCATTCCTTCTCCCAGAGCTGGCTGCCTCTTACCTCCACCCACTCACCCACCTTCCTCTCTTTCCCAAGCAAGGGCTGTTTTCCAATACTGAGAATTGCAATTAATGTTCCCATCTTCATAAAACAGATACACACACACACACACACACACACACACACACACACACACACCCCTCTAATATAAAACCTGAAAGTATCTCACTCTGGCAAAAAGACTTTCCCTTAAAAATAAGGGAAAGAAAATTAACTATGTTCTAATTAGGTAAGCTTATTGCAGCCACCAAAACTGATCTCAGTTTCAGAAAGTGTCATCATTTAAACTATTCTTGTCTCCCCTTCCCTTCCCCCATCCTTGACATCCCTGTTCTACGAACAAGTCAAAATCTTGGCAACATTTCCATGTAAATAAAAAATGTCTACACAGGGTGTGAATTTGCAAATTGTTGGGAGGGGGGAACATGGTGATGAAGGATCCAGGAGATACTGAATCTTTAGGGTAGAAAAACAATTTAAACTCTAGAAGGAGCTGAGCAAACAAGCCGGAGGGCTGTGAATCAACAGACTCTCTTTCCTATCCATTTGCATGACCCACATGTGCAAGAGCTCAAGACACATTTAGAGTCTCACCTTGAGAAATGGGCCAGGGAGGAAAAAGATGGGAGAAGGCAAAGATGCTGGGAAAAAAAAAAGAAAGAGCTTCACTCCCTATGTAGGACAACTTTTATGGAGCGTGCTTGGTGGGTTCCTATGATGCCAGGGTCTTGCACACAGAATTCCTATGAATATTGCTTGGAAATTGATTGGTCCAGGGTCGAGAGAATATCCAAGCTTCCTGTTGCTCCTTTTAAACTGTCAACTCCTAATCCAAATACCTTCCAAAAGTTGAAAAACTAGGCAAATGTTTCTTTGGCTTCAATTTGTCTTCCCCTGTGAACACCAGGAACTTCAAGAAATTTCATAATTCATTCATTAAGCATTTATTAAATGCCTACTATGTATCATGGAACAGGTGAGGTACTGGAAGTACATATAAAAAAATAAAATCACAGTCCCTGTTCTCAAAGAACGTAAGTGTGTCAACTGGACTAGAACCAGCCTCTAATGTGTGGGTGGTTGGAGCCACACAAAGCAGGCCAGAGACAGGCCAGTCAGAACACAAAGAGAAGTTTAATTAATTTCAGAATGAGAAAAATGCTGTTTGCAAATGGAAGCATTTTCTCCTAAGAAGGAAGGCTTATCTTTGCAGGGGAAAGACAGAGTTTATAGACATACTGGGCTGGCCCGTGAAATAATCGTTTTTAGGTCTTGAGTTACTGTCCCCATGGGTCTTATGGGAACAGTTCCTAAATTGATTTTCTTAAGTCTTGAGGGTCATGATTACTTGATTGGGCACAGAACCAGAGCTCTCTGATGGGAACAGAAATATAAGGAACAGAAATTGTGAACAGATCAGAGTATGATGGATTTTCGCTCATCCCTCAGTGATACCTGGTGCTAGTGAAAGTTTGCCAAGAAGGTGAGATCATCCAGGGCACTAAGGATCATTGTTACGTCATGTTTGCTGGGCCTTAGTTCTGGGAAACAAGAGTATCTCCAAACTATTGCAATACGAACGCAGATAAGTGTAGAATATATACAAGTAATTCTGGGGTCAGAGAGGTGCCCAAACACCTGAGGGATGAAGTCAAGACTGCTCCTCAATGAAGATGATATTTGATCAGAACATTTAAAGGAAGTTAGGGGTTCTCAGAAGCAGAGATGGAAAGAACCTTGGAGAGCAATCTGTCTGGTTTTCATTTTTATAATTAAGGAAACTGAAGCTCATAGATGTGCTGAAGGTCACAGTTAAATGGGCAAGGTCAGTGATTGAGTTTGCTATCTCTACGATACCATTTCTCTTCTTCTAACCTTTAGGCCTAAATTTATTCAAAGTCACCTTTCCTTACAAGTGTAAGGAAGTCGTGGCCTTTATCATTGGAGAGAATGCCCTCTCAGTATTAGAGAACATTCAGAGAAAGAAAATGGTCCCAATCTCTTCCCACTGATACATCCTTTCTTTGTTTCTCCTTCATTTTCAAAGTGAATCATGACATTGGAAAGGTGATACCATGACTTGCAAGTGAATTGGATTAAAGTGAGGGAGGACTGGGCGGTCACCAGTACCACTCTCTCCTCCAGGACCATCTGGGTCCAGTGACAAGATATGGCTCAGGATGACTGGAGACGGCCCCTCACCTCCCTACTAACCACTTGCTGGAACGCTTGCTTCAAGATAAACCAATTTTCTTGTCTGTTCTGTCATCCAAGGAAGAATTGCCGTTTACCAGCATCGACGCCATTCTAGGATGCTCCTAAAACCCACTACCCAAACTAGGGTCTTGAAATAGAGAGATCGATGAGTTGCACAACAGACATTTAATAAGTACCTACTTATTGGGCACAAGAGAAACTCAAATGGAGTTTACATTCTACTGGAGGGAGATTACATGTGCATATATAAAAACCCAGACTAGATAATGGGGAGGGGGACAGGAAGATACTGGCAACTGAGGAATCTGGAAAGGTCTCATGGTGGACCAGAGCTTTGTAAGAAAGGACTTGAGTAAAGAGGGAGAACGTTCCAGGCATGGAGCCCTGCTTGTTCAAAAACACGAGAAGAGGAGATGGAATAGATTGCGTGTGGAACTGCAAAAAATTTGGCCGAAGCTTTGAGTATGGGAGGGAGAGTAACATATATGCCTGGAAAGGTGATGATTCTTTGAGTCTAATAGATACTGACAGTATGATTGTGGGCAAGTCACCTTAAGACTTGAAGAAAAGGAGCCAACCTGCCCTGTAAAGGGAATTCCTCCACAGGGAATTCTTTAAAATGTGCTGCCTGTAGGCCAAATGTGACCTATAACACTCCCAAGTGCAGTCAAAGCAGTTAAAAATGTTATTGGAAATGTTTAACCAAAAAAAAATATATATATATACTAGAACAGAGAGAATGTTAATATTGTGGCTTTCTAAGCTTGTGGGAATCTTTATGTACTGTTTTTGTGGTTTATTTTCAGTCATGTCTGACTTTTTGTGACCCATTTGGAGTTTTCTGTGTGGTTTGTTATTTCCTTCTCCAGCTCATTTTACAAATAAGGAAACTGAGGCAAAGAGGGTTAAGAGACTTACAAAGCTAGAAAGCATCTGAGTTCAAATTTAAACTCAGGTTTTCCTGACTCAAGATCAGACAGTCCTGTGTACAGTTTAGTAGCTCTCATTTCTCCAGAGATCATGGAACATTGCTTTATACTGTTGAAATGCACTGAGTTCTTATCCCTAACCTTCACCGAGTAGTCCCCGCTCTTCCTCTCCAAACCCAACTTACTTGTTTTCTGTTTCTGAGCCTTTGTACCAGCTTCCTGCTCTTTCCTTTCCTGTCTTGCCAGCTCTCCCCCCACAAGACTCACCTCACACCCTCCCATTTCCTTCTCCACACCTGTAGCACCAATCCAGGCTGGAAACAGCAGCTAACCCCTGAAGCCTCCTTTGGCCCCTTGTCAGCCTTAGGATGAAGACAGAAATGCTTTTTGACTGAGATCCAAGTTGAATTCTTTTTCTTCCAGGAATCCCCCAGTCGTGTTTGAAGTGTACGTGTTAGAACAGCAGATGTAACTGGAGGTGGAGAAAACCACAGGATTCCAGCCACCCTTGGAAACCCCATGTAGCATTTTTTTCCTTTATTATCATCTAGGAGATCAAACAGAAAATAACTTTTAGGTGTTCCTTCCTCCTCCACCTCCCTGTTCTTTCTTCTCTTCTTTTCTCACCCCAGGGGTGAAAATTCTCATAAGTGACTTTAATCATTAGTGAGAAGTATAAAGGTCTGTGCTATAATTCAGATTTACAAAGAGAAGTACCAATGGTCCAAAGTTGAGATCTGAAAGGCAAAGTCTAGAAAGCTCACACGGCCAGGCTTAGCCAGCTGTTATACATCTAAAGTAACAGGAAAACTCTCCTGTGTATCCTGTGGATGAGCTGAGGTCCTTTCCTTCTGAAAATTCCTCCCTCAGAGTCTCTTCCAGTGCCTGCTCTCTCTCTCTCTTTCCATGGGGTTTGGGGGGCTCTTGTGCATTCTAGGACATTAAAGGCTCATAGGACTAGAAACCTAAGGGCAAACGGGAGCTCAGAGACCCCTAGTCCAGCTTAGGCTCAGCATGAAATGACCTGGTCAAAGCTGAAAGGCAAAAACAGAAATCCCCAGACACTATTGTGCGATTCTGGGCAAGTCGTTTTACCTCCGTCTGCCTCAACTGTATGTCAGAAACTGTCGTTTTACCTCCGTCTGCCTCAACTGTATGTCAGAAACTGTATATATATATATATCAGAAACTGTATGCATCTCCAGAATTATTGCGAAGGGTAAATGAGTTTTTAAAAATAAACTGCTTAGCACTGTGCCTGACACATTTGTTATTAAGTCACATTTCTGTCCTGAATGAATCTTCATGGTTCCATTTGGGGTTCTCTTAGCAGACATACTAAAGTGGTTTACTATTTCCTTCTCCATCCCATTTTACAGAAGAAGAAACTGAGGCAAACAGAATTAAATGATTTGCCCAGAGTCACATGGCTTGTAGGTATCGGAGGACAAATTTGAATTTAGGAAGATGAATCTTCTTGATTCTAAACCCTAGTGCCTGCCACACATATTAAGATTCTTAATAATGCTTCCGTTCTTCCTTCTTATTTACAGGAAAGGTATAGGGACTGTGGCAGCTAGGTGGCACAATGGATAGAGTGTGGAGCCTAAAGTCAGGAAGACTTTGTGATTTCAAATCTTGCCTCAGACACTTAAAAGTGGGGCAATCCACTGAACTCCCTTTGCCTCAGTTTCCTCATCTGTTAAATGAGCTTGTTAGGGGCCGAAATGGCAAATTACTCTTGTATCTTTGCCAAGAAAACCCTGAATGAGATCATGAAGAGTCAACAACAACAAAAGGGATTGTATCTGTGGTTTCTTTGGTATTGGAAACTCCCAGGTGAGAAAACTCTCTCCTTAGAAATGTTCAATCTTGGAGAGTTCCTAGGACGCTGGGAAGTAAATGGAAGGAAAGAATAGGTATCAGAGGCAGCTCTTGAGTCCAGGTCTTTTCAAGTCCAAGAATGGTTCTCCATCCATTATACCACAGTCTTTCTCTTTAGAGCATCGCCTTATTTTAAAGTACTTTTCTATTGCCATAAAAGGCAACCATGATGTGTCATGGATAGAGGGCCCGTCATTGGAGTCAGAAAGCTTGGGATCAAATCCTGCCTGGGACACTACTGACTTTGTGATCCCAAGAGAGTCAGTTAACCTCTCAGTGTCCCAGGAATGTTCCTAAGACCTTAAATTGAAGACTAGGGCTGATCTGAATGAATAAAGGTTGGGGGGGAGAGGAAGTGTTGCTCACCAGGAAGTTCCCTAAACCAATAAAATCACAGACCCTGATCACAAACCTACCAAAATTACATCATGGGTGTGATCATAATGAAAGCCCTGAACCATGACCCTCAAATAAATAGGAATAATAACTGACACTTTCCATATTTGCCTCATTTAATATTCACAATGACCCTGGAAGATAGACACAAAGGCGTTCTTGTCCACCATTTTGCAGATGAAGGAGATGATTGATCCAAGATCACACAGTCAATAAGTGCTGGTAGTAGGCTCTGTCCTCCATGCCACATTGCCTCCATGATTAGCTTTGATTATAAACTACAAATAAATTCATCATCCCCAATCTTCAATAGGGAAAGCAAGCCGTTCCGCTGTATGGCAATGGAACTTTTCCTTATATTGATGTAAACTATGATATCTTTATTTCAAAGAACATTCTCATTTATCATCTTATTATCTCGAGTTCTTTTTTTTTTTTTTTGGTTGTTGTTTTCTCCCAATCTCCCTCCCTGGGAAACAAGAGCAAGGGAATAAGTACACCTCACTCTTTTTAAATAACACAAATATACTGATGCAGTTTTTCATTTAACACTTCTAAATCTTCTTTACATCAATAATCACCAATGAGGCTAGAAGGATGTGAAGCTCTTTATTAAAAGGATGACCTCAGAAGAGGTTTTATGATGAACAAGAATACTAGAATCAGAAAGACCTGAATTCAAATCCTAACTCTAACACTCAGTGTTCACCACCTCCATTTATACCTGTTATTTATAGGCAGACATGGACAAAAATATTGGCAACTATCTAGAGCAATGGATCAAATGCCATCTCTATAGTCAGGAAGACCGTAGTTCAAATTTGATTTCAGACATTTACTAGGAATGTGATTGAATCTAGGCAAGTCTCTGAGCTCTGTTTGCCTCAGTTTCCTCCTCTGTCAAATAAGCTAGAGAAAGAAATGGCAAACCACTCCAGTATCTTTGCTAAGAAAACTCCAAATGGGGTTATGAAGAGTTGGATATGACTGAGAACAAGTGAACATCACTAATGGACAAGAGACATACATGGATGGATTTCAATCTACTCCACTAGAAGGAATATCCACATCAATAAAATTTCAGATGCACTGAACTTTGGAGCAGGTCTGGGAATGAATTGCAGAGGATGGGCTCCCCCCCAACTATTCCTTATCTTCAAAATGCCATTTAGGTGTCCCTTTCTCCATGAAAACTTTTCTGTTATCCCATTCCCTGATCCAAAGATGAAAATATTTTCTTCCTTAAACATCTCACTATACTTTTTGGGAATCTTCCCTATGGATTGAATACATCCTCGCTAGCAAAAGGGTTCTTAATGAGAGGTCCATGAACCCTTAAGTAATGCATAGATAGATTTTTGGGGAATCCTTAAATTTTTTCTTTCTTGGTTTATTTTTAAATTAAATTAATTTTGGGGTTCCATTTTAAGTTCTGAACTATTGCCCTCCCTCCCTTCACCCTAAATGAGAGGTCACCATTTTATACACACATGCACATCTCCTCCTTCCCCTCCCTACACGAGAGAAGGCCACCATTTGACACAGATATACCCACAAATATATACACATATATGAACATATATATATGTATGCAAAACCATATTATGCATATTTCTATTTATTGGTTCTTTCTCTGGAGGTGGACAGCAACTTCCTTCATGGGTCTCTTGTAGTTGATTTGAGTATTTATTATACTCAGAATAATTTAGTCATTTGCAGTTAGTCTCTGAACAATATTGTTATTACTGTATACGCTGTTTTCCTGGTTCTGCTCATTTCACTCTTTATTATTTCATGTATCTTCCCACGTTTGTCTAAAATCAATTAGTTCATCATTTCTTAAATTAACAAGTTGATAACTATATTTCAATAGAACTGGTTTCCCTTGTAATGCTTTGTGTTTGTTTTGAGCATTTAAAAGACTTTATTCTGAGAAGGGTCTGTAGAAGGGCCCATCAGATGAAACAAGGCTATGGACTCCTGCCTGTATCACTTATCTGTGTCCCTACTTCTTTTTCCTCCTCCTTGAGTAGAGAGTCCTTTGAAGAAAAGTCTCTCTCGCTCTCATCTCTCTTTGCATTTCTAGTGCCTCGCATAGAACAAACACTTAATAATTGTCTATTGGATGGAATAGCAGCTGCAAGCAATGCAGGAGAAGCAGCCCCTCTGTGTGAGGAGGCTGCATCTGTTTCCTGCATCTCCTGGTGGCAGCCAAGCAGTGAGAACGTCTCCTGCGTGCATTGTAAATACCATCTGTCATGCTGCCTGCCCAGACGTGGCCCTCCTTACAGGAAAAGCAGGGAAGCTCTCTGTATTATTCATGCAGAAGGCACCATGGTTAAGTGAAAAGAGAAGCCTAGAAGAACTGGGGGCCGACATCACCACCCTGGGACTGCGCCATCATCACGGCAGATGGGGGAGCCTAGCCGTCCCAACCCACCTGGGATGGAGGTCTAGCTTTCTGTTTTCCAGGGGCCAAGGATGCACATCATGTGATATTGCTTCTCCTTCCAACTAGTGAACTGAGTCCTCTGACTACCTGCCAGTCCCTCTTCAGTCTGAGATGGACAGAGGTGGGTAGGAGAAAGCAATGGGGAGTTTGGGTGCAGTTCTGTTGGGAAAGCCCAGTGTGGGAAAGCAGACTGAAGCAAGTTTTTAGGCCCAGAGCTGGAAGTGACTCAAGAGGTCATTAGTCCAAAGCTTCTTAAACTTTTTCCACTTGTGACCCATTTCCACATGATCTGGGTACGTATAAAATAGGTCTCCATATCAAACAGTTATTGATAAAAATCATAATTTCATGACCCCTATATTCAGTTATGAGGCCCCTATATGGGGCCATGATCCACAATTCAAGAAGTTGGGAAGTCCAACTTCATCACTTTGGAGATGAGGAAACTGAGTCCTAAGGACATTAAATGCTTTATATGAGGTCACACAAGAATTACGTGGCAGGACTGAATTGGAACTCAGGTCCTGGGCCTATAAGTTCAGCACTCTTCCCAATTTCGTTGTAGGTGATGATGATGGTGATGGCAATGGTGATAATGGTGATGATAAAAATAAAAATTCCATACAGTACTTATTTAGAGCCAAGAACCATGCAAAGCACTTTTCAATTATTATCTCATTTGATACTCACAACAGCCCTGGGTAGTAGATGCTGTTATTATCTCCATTTTATTGATAAATGAAGGTAAACAGCCCAAGGTCACACAGCTAGTTAATGTCTAAGATCACATTTGAACTCAGGTCCTTCTGACTTCAGGGCTAGCGTTCTATCCACTGTACTACCCAGCTGCCCCAAAGGAACTGATTTTTGTTTTTATTGAGCTGACCACAGCACCCAATATATCATTTAAGTGTTTTTTAGTCATGTGTAACTCTTTGTGACCCCATCTGGGGCTTTCTTGGCAAAGATCCTGGAGTGGTTGGCCATTTTCCTTTTCCAGCTCATTGGACAGATGAAGAAACTGAGATAAACAGGGTAAAGTGGCTTTCCCAGGGTCACACAGCTAGCTCCAAGCCCAGCACTTCATCTCTATTAGACAACGAATTTAACATGAAATATGGGACATTATAGCCAATTAAACTATAAACATTTCCTCTCTCTGTCCCTCTGCACTGAATGTCCTTCAAGCCTGGAAGGCACGCTCTCTTCACCTCAACTTCTTAGAATACTTAAGGCTCAACTCATGGACCACTTTCCACATGAAGACTTTAAAAATCTGCCTAATACCTGCTCCATCACCTCATACCTATTTTGCATCTGTCTACATATCCACTGTCTGACAGTGGAGATTGTCAGAAGGTTCTGAATTCAAATTTAGTCTCAGACATTCACTAGCTGTGTGATCCTGGGCAAGTCACTTAACCTTAACCCTATTTATCTCAGTTTCTTTATCTGTAAAATGAGATGGAGAAGAAAATGGCAGATCACTCTGGTATGTTTAAAAAAAAAACCCAAATTGGGAGGGGGGGATCACAAAGAGTTGGACATGACTAAACAACAAATATATCCACATAAATATTGCATTTTTCTCAGTAGAGTGTAAATGTTTGAAGTCATCTTCCTTCTTCTCCCTCCTTCTCTCTCTCTCTCTCTCTCTCTCTCTCTCTTTCTCTCTCTCTCTCTCTCTCTCTCTTTCTCGTTCTCCCTCTGGTATCTTCAGTGCATAGTGCCCAAGGTGCTTAATTAGTACTTATTGATAGAGTTATTAAAGTTTGGCTTGGGTGGGCTGTGAGGCAGGCAGGTTCAGGGAAGGGGAAAAGATGCATTTAATAGCTGAGAAATCTTCTTGAGGACAGGAGGGGTCTCTTTTCATATCCTAGTGCCTGGCACATAATGAGCACTAATAAATGCTTTATCCATCCATCCAATCATCTATCTTTCCATCATCAATTTCTATTTATGTATTTTATGGATCTATTGTTCCATCATCTGTCTATATTTTTATATAGCTGTCTGTCTAGCCATCTGTCTATCTATATATATTTCTATGCATCTATCTATACCACTGTCTATTTATCCATCTATATTTCTATGGATCTCTCCATCCATCTGAATTTCTAAACATCCATCTATTCATCTACATTTCTATGTATCTATCCATCCATCTGTCTGTCTGTATTTATCTACCTAACTGTCCTCTCCCTTCCTCATCTGCGATTTGAGTTGGATTGGATAAAACAAGGTTTGAGGCAGGGGAAATAGGTCTGGTGACTTGAAGCTGATTCCGTGATTCCCTGGTCTTGTCCAACACCAGGCGAGGTTAGAGACATTGCGTGGGTCTGCGTGAAGAATGGCCACAGGAGGCTGGCACCCGTCTCACTTTGCTTAACACCATCCCTGGCAATGTGCGCATTCCACATGATGTTGGGTACAGTTGTAGCCACTCAGCCTTTTGTGAGTCCGAAGGGAGCTGTCCAAGTCCAACGAGCAGCGGTGGGGTCAGTCTGCCGCTTCTCCGTGAAGGACACTTGGCTCTTGCAATCCATCTACCCCCTTTTCCCAGGCTCCTTTCCAGCCCCAGTCACTGCAGCTCTGGTCTGCGGCTACATGCCTGCCTGGTCTGTTCTCTCTCCAAACTGCAGCATGAACAGCAGAGCAGAAATATAGATGTGAGTCTCAGGCTGCTCAGTGCGGGCATGCAGGCTGGCCCCTTCTGGCTTTCTCAGATTCAGGGAAGTCCTGCAATGTTCCAACAGTCTTTTCCTCTCTTCGCTTATCCTCCCAAGGAAAAGAAAAAGCTTTAAGACAGGAAAATGCTGAAAATTCTAATGAATCTGGCAAGCTTGCCAGATGGCTGACAATCCGCTAGCAACATTTAGGAAGGGGAAGGCTGATGAAGAGAGATGAACTTTTATTTAAAAGTGGCTAGCTGGAGCTCAATCTTTATCCTTGGTTTTTTCATTGGAGAAGCCTTGAGGGTTTGGCAGCTGTCTTAGGTCTGTATTGATGGGTGGGAGGAATATGTACATGCACACATACACACATACACACACACACACAATCTGTCTCTTAACCTTGGAGTTGAGGATTGCCTTGTGCAGAAAAAGATATTGAAAGGAAGTTGTCTTAGGTGTGATTCCTCTGAACAATCATTTGCTCTCG